>NC_064925.1:471733064-472338291 GCF_023897955.1 Schistocerca gregaria | reverse complement strand
TGTTGAGCGACATGGCAATCGAAATTGTCAGTTGGATGAAATTACCATGAGTCGCTTGTAAAAAGTTGGAACTTGTTCTGAGATGCAAGTGCTATTTGTAGAGGGAATTTGGTAGATCAAGCTTTACACAAGAAACGTTATACAACGACGCTACTGAGCGTCCAAGTTACAGGCGAGGCACCTGTAAATTTATACATACACTCCTGGAAATGGAAAAAAGAACACATTGACACCGGTGTGTCAGACCCACCATACTTGCTCCGGACACTGCGAGAGGGCTGTACAAGCAAGGATCACACGCACGGCACAGCGGACATACCAGGAACCGCGGTGTTGGCCGTCGAATGGCGCTAGCTGCGCAGCATTTGTGCACCGCCGCCGTCAGTGTCAGCCAGTTTGCCGTGGCATACGGAGCTCCATCGCAGTCTTCAACACTGGTAGCATGCCGCGACAGCGTGGACGTGAACCGTATGTGCAGTTGACGGACTTTGAGCGAGGGCGTATAGTGGGCATGCGGGAGGCCGGGTGGACGTACCGCCGAATTGCTCAACACGTGGGGCGTGAGGTCTCCACAGTACATCGATGTTGTCGCCAGTGGTCGGCGGAAGGTGCACGTGCCCGTCGACCTGGGACCGGACCGCAGCGACGCACGGATGCACGCCAAGACCGTAGGATCCTACGCAGTGCCGTAGGGGACCGCACCGCCACTTCCCAGCAGATTAGGGACACTGTTGCTCCTGGGGTATCGGCGAGGACCATTCGCAACCGTCTCCATGAAGCTGGGCTACGGTCCCGCACACCGTTAGGCCGTCTTCCGCTCACGCCCCAACATCGTGCAGCCCGCCTCCAGTGGTGTCGCGACAGGCGTGAATGGAGTGACGAATGGAGACGTGTCGTCTTCAGCGATGAGAGTCGCTTCTGCCTTGGTGCCAATGATGGTCGTATGCGTGTTTGGCGCCGTGCAGGTGAGCGCCACAATCAGGACTGCATACGACCGAGGCACACAGGGCCAACACCCGGCATCATGGTGTGGGGAGCGATCTCCTACACTGGCCGTACACCTCTGGTGATCGTCGAGGGGACACTGAATAGTGCACGGTACATCCAAACCGTCATCGAACCCATCGTTCTACCATTCCTAGACCGGCAAGGGAACTTGCTGTTCCAACAGGACAATGCACGTCCGCATGTTTCCCGCGCCACCCAACGTGCTCTAGAAGGTGTTAGTCAACTACCCTGGCCAGCAAGATCTCCGGATCTGTCCCCCATTGAGCATGTTTGGGACTGGATGAAGCGTCGTCTCACGCGGTCTGCACGTCCAGCACGAACGCTGGTCCAACTGAGGCGCCAGGTGGAAATGGCATGGCAAGCCGTTCCACAGGACTACATCCAGCATGTCTACGATCGTCTCCATGGGAGAATAGCAGCCTGCGTTGCTGCGAAAGGTGGATATACACTGTACTAGTGCCGACATTGTGCATGCTCTGTTGCCTATGTCTATGTGCCTGTGGTTCTGTCAGTGTGATGATGTGATGTATCTGACCCCAGGAATGTGTCAATAAAGTTTCCCCTTCCTGGGACAATGAATTCACGGTGTTCTTATTTCAATTTCCAGGAGTGTATATACAGGGTTCTAAAATGGGCTCTAAAATGCATACCTACTTCAATAGAGGAGATGAACGAATGCTCTTGGCTCCCCAGGTATGCATTTTAGAGCCCATGTCTTGGTCCGTACTACCATCTCTGATAATTGCATTACCTACGTTCTTAGCAACAACAGTACTGGCACATGTATTCCACTGTCAGAAGTATCAGAATGATTTTCGATTGTAACTTTCGACTCCGTTTCCCAACACGGATCCTTACATCAAATTCATACATTTATCCGTCTCAATCGTCCATCAAAGTTTGTAACATCATCACGGTATCGCCGGCGCCTTTCACGCTCTGTAGAATTGTCAGATGGCATTTCCGGGCATGGGTTCCCATATAAAACTTGATCTACTAAGACCCCTCTACAACCTCTAGAAGTGAGTAACATGAATTGTAAAACACTCTCTATAAGTCTATTAGGCCTCGTTATAGGCACGTGTTCTATATACCTGACTGCACTTTTTTTGTTTCGGTATCATTTCCTTGCTTCACGACGAAAGTTCAACTGAGAATACTGTGAGTTTTTGGAATTGAGATTGCTGATTCATGTTTTTTGGTGAGTATCTGATACTCTTTATTTTCCTATGTTTATCAGGAGCCACATGTGGGAGCAGTGTATCACATAGTTTCGTAGAATTTGCCATACGGATTCTCTCTGTAATCTTCTCTGCTTTCTCCGCTTATTATTTCTATTCTGACGTAGTTGTGGAGACGCGATCAGGTGTGACTGTATGCTACACATCTATAATATTTAATATGAGCTGAGATATTATTGTTCCGGCACCAAAACGTGTTGTTGTGGTCTTTAGTCCTGAGACTGATTTGATGCAGCTCTCCATGCAACTCTGTCCTGTGCAAGCTTCTTCATCTCCCAGTACCTACTGCAACCTACATTCTTCTGAATCTGCTTAATGTAGTCATCTCTTGGTCTCCCTCTACGATTTTTACCCTCCACGCTGCCCTCCAATGCTAAATTTGTGACCCCTTGATGCCTCAAAACATGTCCTACCAACCGATCCCTTCTTCTAGTCAAGTTGTGCCACAAACTTCTCTTCTCCCCAATCCTGTTCAATACCTCCTCATTAGTTACGTGATCTATCCACCTTATCTTCAGCATTCTTCTGTAACACCACATTTCGAAAGCTTCTATTCTTTTCTTGTCCAAACTATTTATCGTCCATGTTTCACTTCCATACATGGCTACACTCCTTACAAATACTTTCAGAAACAACTTTCTGATGCATAAATCTATACTCGATGTTAACAATCTTCTCTTCTTCAGAAACGCTTTCCTTTCCATTGCCAGTCTACATTTTATATCCTCTCTACTTCGACCATCATCAGTTATTTTACTCCCTAAATAACAAAACTCCTTTACTACTTTAAGTGTCTCATTTCCTAATCTAATTCCCTCAGCATCACCAGATTTAATTTGACTACATTCCATTATCTTCGTTTTGCTTTTGTTGATGTTCATCTTATATCCTCCTTTCAAGACACTGTCCATTCCGTTCAACTGCTCTTTCAGGTCCTTTGCTGTCTCTGACAGAATTACAATGTCATCGGCGAACCTCAAAGTTTTTACTTATTCTCCATGAATTTTAATACCTACTCCGATTTTTTTTTTTGTTTCCTTTACTGCTTGCTCAATATACAGATTGAATAACATCGGGGAGAGGCTACAACCCTGCCTCACTCCCTTCCTAACCACTGCTTCCCTTTCATGTCCCTCGACTCTTATGACTGCCATCTGGTTTCTGTACAAATTGTAAATAGCCTTTCGCTCCCTGTACTTTACCCCTGCCACCTTCAGAATTTGAAAGAGAGTATTCCAGTCAACATTGTCAAAGACTTTCTCCAAGTCTACAAATGCTAGAAACGTAGGTTTGCCTTTCCTTAATCTTTCTTCTAAGATAAGTCGTAAGGTCAGTACTGCAACACGTGTTCCAACATTTTTACGGAATCCAAACTGATCTTCCCCGAGGTCCGCATCTACCAGTTTTTCCACTCGTTTGCAAAAAATTCGCGTTAGTATTTTGCAGCCGTGACTTATTAAACTGATAGTTCGGTAATTTTCACATCTGTCAGCACCTGCTTTATTTGGGATTGGAATTATTATATTCTTCTTGAAGTCTGAGGGTATTTCGCCTGTCTCGTACACTTGCTCACCAGATGGTAGAGTTTTGTCATGACTGGTTATCCCAAGGCCGTCAGTAGCTCCAATGGAATGTTGTCTACTCCAGGGGCCTTGTTTCGACTCAGGTCTTTCAGTGCTCTGTCAAACTCTTCACGCAGTATCGTATCTCCCATTTCATCTTCATCTACATCCTCTTCCCTTTCAATAATATTGTCCTCAAGTACATCACCCTTGTATAAACCCTCTATATACTCCTTCCACCTTTCTGCTTTCCCTTCTTTGCTTAGAACTGGGTTTCCATCTGAGCTCTTGATGGTCATACAAGTGGTTCTCTTATCTCCAAAGGTCTCTTTAATTTTCCTGTAGGCAGTATCTAACTTACCGCTAGTGAGATAAGCCTCTACATCCTTACATTTGTCCTATAGCTATCCCTGCTTAGCCGTTTTGCACTTCCTGTTGATCTCGTTTTTGAGACGTTTGTATTCCTTTTTGCCTGCTTCATTTACTGCATTTTTATATTTTCTCCTTTCATCAATTAAATTCAATATTTCTTCTGTTACCCAAGGATTTCTAGCAGCCCTCGTCTTTTTACCTACTTTATCCTCTGCTGCCTTCACTACTTCATCCCTCAGAGCTACCCATTCTTCTTCTACTGTATTTCTTTCCCCCATTCTTGTCAGATGTTGCCTTATGCTCTCCCTGAAACTCTGTACAACCTCTGGTTTAGTCAGTTTATCCAGATCCCATCTCCTTAAATGGCCACCTTTTAGCATTGCTTAGTCGAATTTAATTATTAATATATGTTTTTCACATGTCGCTGATTAGTGCGACTCTCTAATAACATATTTCCTGTCAGTGGCAGAAGGGGTTATTAAAAGTTAATAAAAATTAACATTATTCCTTCCATTGTTTTGCACAAATGTTTTTAGCACGAGGTGAAGCACTTCACAGCGTAGCATCGTTGCTGCAGGCGGAGGAGAAAAAGAGGCGAACAAGAACATTCCAAGTACGTGACTTACTTTTCCATTGTTCGTATTATGCCTACATTCGCGAAAAGAGATGTAAATAATAACATATCCTATCCCACTTCCTTTCGACATTTTGGTTCTGATTTCGGTGGAACACAACATTATTGGATGGTTTACTTTATCAGCTATCCCTCACTTTAGTTAGTAGCCTTAACATGTAGATCCTATCCCACTTCCTTTCGACATTTTGGTTCTGATTTCGGTGGAACACAACATTATTGGATGGTTTACTTTATCAGCTATCCCTCACTTTAGTTAGTAGCCTTAACATGTAGGTACCTGACATTAAAGTGATAGGTCAACTATTGCAATAGGCAGGAAGAAGATAGATGACGCTCTTATAGTCTTTCAGAACGAATGTAGAGGTCTCGATGGAATACGCTGCTTCTACACTTTGTGAGACTGGAAATTTGTAGAAGGGGATGACAATGTGTTCTTGGAAACGGTTCGAAACATCTATGTTCTGGAGGGTGTATTTTAGAGTACTGAGGACTTTAACACTAGGGTCTGTATTGGACGTGAAGGATATTTTCGATCCACTCGTGACAACCACACGAGATGGTGCGCGAGGGCATTGTTTACTGAAACAGCCTGCAGAGGCCGCGCAGCACAATGGCGTTGTGACGTACGGCCTCATTATGGGCTGACAGGTGGGCGGACACTCCGAGAGAAAGACATTTCCGGCGCACAATGAGGTGAATTGTGATTAGCTCCAAGTTTGTCGCTTTCGAAGACACTAATCACTAATTTGTTGGCAAGATTGAATGTCATGTTCATACCTTCGTCTCTTTTTAAAAGTCATCAACGTCAGTGCCGGATATCCTGCTCGTCCCTTCCTATATATCTGAATAATACGCTAACAATCGTATAAGTCAAATCATAAAATAGTAACTTCTTTCCTTTAAATGTGCGTCTCCCTTGAAATGAGCACCGAGCGAAAATTATTCTAAAAACAGAAGCGTGATTCTCCAATGAAGAAAGAAAGAAGATTAGGGAGTCGGGTCCCGTCTACGAGGTGGTCATTAGCGAACAAGGTATAACTGGAGCAAGGGCAGCGAGGGAAATCGGCGGTGTCCTTTTTAAAGGAACTGTCGCAGCATTCACCTCCATCGTCGAATTACGGAAACCACGTATAATCTAAATCCGAGTCGTCGAACGAGTACTTGAACATCAGTGCCTATAAACTGCTGCTCCCCTTCACTCGACAGTTAACTAATTTTGCAAAAATTATACAAAACTATCATCAAGGTGCTCATATGTTAACCGTAACAGACTAAATATATTGTGTTTCCGTTGCCACCTGTTTAAATAGATCACCGCACGGAATTCCACAAACCGGTGTTACTTATTATCGCCACTAAAAGCGAGCTCCTCATGATTTCCTACGTCTACATATTCACTCCGGTTTACGGAATGTGGAGGAGGCTACTTTATGCCTCCCTGTTATTTCCCCCTTTTCCTGTTCCAGCCGAGAAAGGTTCGTGAGTAGATCGATTGCTTCTAAGGCTCCAAGTGGGATCGAGTCTCTGTTATTTTATCTGCGTGGTCTTTTATCGAGATATACGTGCTGCAGGAAGCGGCATATTGGTTTACTCTTTAAGGAATGCCCATGTTCACAGCACACCCTCACAGAACGCCTCTCTTGCAACAGCTGCCACTCCAGTTTGCTTAGCATCTCCGTGACACTTTCGAGCTTAATGAAAGAACCAGCCACGAAACGCAATGCTCTTCCTTGGATCTTCTCTATTTCCTCTATCATTCAGATCTGGTACGGAACCCATACTAATGAGCAATATTAAAGTACTGCTTGCACAAGAATTTTGTAAGTTACCTTCTGTATTCCAGAGTGAGATTTTCACTCTGCAGCGGAGTGTGCGCTGATATGAAACTTCCTGGCAGATTAAAACTGTGTGCCGGACCGAGACTCGAACTCGGGACTTTTGCCTTTCACGGGCAAGTGCTCTGCCGCTTGCTCGCGAAAGGCAAAGGTCCCGACTTCGAGGCATGGTCCGCCACACAGTTTTAATCCACCAGGAAGTTTCATACCTTCTTTGCTGATGGACCACTATTCCTGAGTATACTTCCAATGAATCTCAATCTGGCACTGCCTTGCGTACGTTTAATTTTATCTCGTCTTTCCGTTGTAAATCTCTCCTAAATACTCATTATTTACGGATGTAATTTCTTCGGTAATCGTTATGCAATCGTGTAATGATACAATAGCGAGTCTCTTTGTCTTTATATTGGCGATACGTTACGTTTGTTTATGATGCTGATCAATTGCCAGTTCCGCACCAAGCGTCGATTCTCTACAGGTCTTCCAGTATTTCGCTACAATTTTCTGGCGCCGAGACTTCTCTATATACAACTGCGTCATTGGTGAAAAGCCTCATGGAACTTCCGAAGTCATCTACTAGATCATTCATACGTATTTCGAAAAGTAATTATGCAACAACACACTCCTAAGGTACGCTCGAAGTTACTTACACGTGAAGACTGCTCTCCGTTGAGAATGACATACAGTGTTCTGTTTGCTAGCAACTCTTCAATCCAATTACACAGCTCGTCTGGTATTCCGTGCGCTCGTTATTCGTTCATTAGTGGCAGTGCCGAACTCTATCCAACACCTTCCGGAAATCGAAGAACACGATATGTATCTGGGTGCCTGTGTCTCGAGGAAGAACAAACTGAGCTGGGTTTTTCGCGATCGTTGTTTTCGGATAAAAGGTCTCTGTTGGATTCCTTTCAAGTTAATTTCTTAAATATGTTGTCATTTACGGCATACATTCCACTTCCTAATTTACTGTGGTGTTTCTGACTCTATCTGGGAGGAGACTGAGCAGTGGAACGTATTACTTTTACACGTAATCAAGAACGATCTGTCACACTACTACACTTTAAAACACAGTTTATATGTAATTCATGTCACACAGTCCCATGCAGAATCTACATCCGCTTTCTTTTATATACTGCATATGATAAGGTACTGTCATCCCCAGTCCCTTCTGTGTGAAAGGATGAATGAGCAAATGTATTTCTAGTTGCATGCTCGATGGTAGCAGAGAAGCCTGTCTGCTAGAGAACAGTAGGACCAACGTCGGAACAGGTAGCTACGCTTTCTAAAAGGAAAGAGGTTTCTATTCTTAGTATGTTCCTGTCCGTCCCTTGTCATGTTGGTATAGGAAGCTGCCTCTCTGGTCACTTCCGTTTTGTATCTGTAAGCACCCTAGGTAGTGGCCCACGGCAGTCTGTCCACGGCGAGCGTCTGAAGTGGTAAGGTCTAGAGCTAAGCGCGTCTCTGCCAAGTCCATAGGACAATGGATTTCTTAAGTTCAGCCTAACTGAAAATTATTTAAGGTTTAGATCTAAAATATCTAATGTTATCTTAAATTGCAACGCAGTGTAATTCGAGTGTGAAGTTCAGAATATATTCCAGTAGTTGCTTTGTCACTACTTTGTGAGTAAAGTGGAGCCACGTGTTGATGACCCGTAACTCTAACTAATATCATCAATCTTAAATGCGAATGTGCGTGAGATTATAATGTCTCGTCTTGACAATATTTTTCGATATAGCAACTTTTCTTTATGTTCAACCCACGTGGGGTGTACTTTGTGAGACCAGTACCACGCGGTTATGCAATTGATTGATCCATCGGGTTAATAGTAAGACAATAGTAACCAGTTCGAGATTTATCTTTTGTAATTTGTGTTACGATTTAATTTATTTTAATTACCAAAATTATTGTGGAGTTACACTCTTTGTATAAACCAAGTTGACCACGTGAAGCATGTGGTGTAATCATCAAAGTAGCCCTCAGCTATTCTTTTCGGGAAGATTTCACAGAGAGTTAGTATGAATTTAGTTTACCAGTGTGTGGCAATTTCATGACGGACAGGACTGCGCTATGAACGTAACTTCTTTGGGTGAAAACTGAATCGGTTGGTTGTAGTTAATTTCCTCTTGCATATGTTTCAACGTTCTTCGTGTGTTATTTTATATATGCAGTGTTGTTTGCAGTCTCCCAATCTTGACTCCATATTTGATGTGTTCCGTGAGATTACAAACTCACATTTTCACAATCCTAAATAAGGCACCAGTTTAGTTATGAATCAAGTTTAATATGCTGAAATTTTAACGGAACAATGAACAATGTTAAAATAAATGCCCAAATATAAACTGATTTATTTCTTTTTATTTAAATTCTCGTCGCAAGATGACTATTAAAAGATTATAATTAATGTTAGTCTGGTTGACAATTTGGTAAGCTAGACTGGATACCTGGTGAAACAATTGCTCAGTAATGCAAGGTTAACTTCCCCAGATGGCTCATAGCTTTTAACCCGCTTTTATTGTCTTGAATATCAGCACCGCTCTCAGAACAAATTAATGCATCAACTTTACACGGAACCCGTGATGGTTTCACAAAAAATATGTTTTCCAGAAATACACTAATATGCAAGTATAAAACACGTTCCAAAATTCCACAAAAGACCGACGTCAGAGATGTAATAGGCCTGTAATCTTCTGCGTTTGTTCGACAAGCTCTTCCTGAAAACGGGAATGACCCGTGATTTTTTTCCAATTATTACGTCCGCTTCGCTCCTCTAGAGAACTGCAGTAAACTCTCTCTGTCCGTTCATCCACTACGCAAAAATACAAAAAAATCTCACGAGCTGCGTTTATAATTACATTGTCAATTTTTAGTTCTTTATTTTCGGTCTACTGGTTATACATTCATTTAATATCATTGGAATAGATTTTCAGTCCTATTTTTAAACCTGGTCTACAAAGCTGTTCGATTCTTTGTTGTACAAGTTTGTCCACACTAGAGGAAAGCAACAACAGAGCTTCATCAGCAAAGTTCAGTTCATGTGGATTCAGTGAAACACATCCACTTCCGCTCGAGCGTTTTTCACAACGCACAATCTTGTTCTCGAAGTAATTTATCGATCTCAAAGTCACCTGAAATATTTGTCAGCCGCGGTGTTATGTCTCCTGGTGCGGAGTGTATTTGCTAAGGAACCGCGATGGGACACCTGCAACCTTTCACCGATGTCGGCGAATCAGAGCGGCCTTTGTGGAAGTTCTGGTTTGGATGTACCGTGCAAGCAGACAAAACTGAGTTGCTCTGCTGTCTCTTCTACTCTAGATGGGTGGAGGTAATTTAGACGCAGTTCTTGCAATTTAGGGAGGGGCACATTCAACCGACAATATCTGGAACTCGGCGGATGGTATTTGCGTTGTACGAATTTAAGCGTGTTTTACTGTTATGCACAAATGTATTACTTTTCGCTTTCTACTTTGCATTCGAACTTGCTGTGAAGAACCTTATAACTTCGTTCTCTTTTTCGATCTCACCAGAACTCATGGTGATCAGTATTCGATTCTGATTTAACCATTTGTGGATTCAAGTGACTTATACAGTGGTGTCCAAAATTAAAGCAAGGTTGGGTATATTTTGTCACAAAGCCGTATAAACAAATAATAGTAAAGTAGAAACAATGTAAAGAATACAGAACGTAAGCAACAGCTACCTGCGTAAAGGTAGACAAAAATCTCCTTCATTTCTCCCAATTTAACGGATTTACGGACACATTCCGACAACTGGTTACTGCACTCAGTATGAGGTGTGACCACCTCTGACAGCAATACAGGTCTCACAACGACGGGATGTGCTGTGAATGACGTCACCAATCTCATTTGAGCAAATAACGGACATTGATTCTGCATAGTTGCTCACAAATTTTGCAGAGTGATTGGTGGATGCTGACGTGATGCAACCCGCCTCGCTAGTGCATCCTATACATGCTTTATGGGATTCAAATCGAGAGACCGCGCACGCCACGCCATGCTTCAGTATCTTCCGTTTCCAAAACAAACATCAGCCATTCGCGCTCTTCCAGGTGTGAGTAGGCTGTTTAGGTTTTTATGTTGGTAACGCCACGTAGCGCTCTATATGAAAATAACTGACTGTGCTGTGTGAAGTCTGTGGCTGGTTTGCATTGTTGCAATATTCGAAATTGTAGTGTTGAGTAGTTGGATGTGAACAGCGCATAGCGTTGTGCAGTTGGAGGTGAGCCGCCAGCAGTGGAGAACGTGGGGAGTGAGACGGCGGAGTTTTGAGAGCGGATGATCTGGACTTGTGTCCGCCACAAAGAGTAAATTTGTAAGACTGGATGTCATGAACTGATATGTATATTGTGACTTTTGGACACTATTAAGGTAAATACATTGTTTGTTCTCTACCAAAATCTTTCACTTGGTAACTATGCATATCAGTAGTTAGTGCCTTCAGTTGTTAGAATCTTTTGTTTAGCTAGCAGTATTGGCGCTCGCTGTATTGTGTTGCGCTAAAAATATTGTGTGACAGTTTAGTGTTGATCAGAATAAGTAAAGAGAGTAATGTCTGAGTACATTCAGTTTTGCTCAGCTGTTTGAAAATCAAATAACGTAGAGGTTTATCAACACAGTAATTCACTAATTTTTCTAAGAGGACGTTTCACAGGTCGAGTATTATAGTCCATCAGTACGAGTTCTGGGCCCACAGCACCTCATAACAACCACAGATGGGGTCCCAAGATCTCGTCACAATACCTGACAGCAGTTCAATCTTTCCGATTCACCCATACAACTTTATGAAGCAGTATTCGAGTAGTCAACATAAGCCCTGCTAACACCATTAAGGATCCTACTCTACATCGTTCTCTTTTCACAATGTTTGGGTCCCGAAACCGTGTTCCACATGTGCTCTAGGTGCGAATCCGACAAGACTCACTGTCCAGACCAAATTGGGACTCATCTTTGAAAAAAAAAAAATATTCTAGACGTTCGCTTCTGTGTGAAGATACGCTTGATGTAAACAGACAGCGTCTCCAACAATAGAGGTGACTCGGCTGAAGCCTTCTGCACACCGTTTGTCTCGATAAAAGACGTCCAAAGGATGCTGCGAGGCCAGATACCAGTTGCAGTGGTAAGGCAGTACTGTAGTGCTCTTACATCCAAATAACGGTCCACTCTTTATAATGTCACACGTGGTCGCTCCAGCCCTTGTTTCCGGGATACAGTTTTGCTCTCTATAAACTGTCGCCTCATCTGAGAAACAATAGAACGATTCACATTAAGCCATCGGGCCGTATCAGTTTGCGACTCTCTTCCTCTCGTTCTTGCTAAGACCCACCACAGCAGAGACCTTGTAAGACTGTTCTGAATCTCTTGGTACGACGATATCCGGTGGGGTGACAAAATGTTTAATCTGATATCTTGTACACATTTATGAAGGATAACTTTTTCTGTAATACCTCTTTCGAACACAGTCATCATCATCATAAAAAAATGTCTCTGAGTAATATAGGACTTAACATCTTAGGTCATCAGTCCCCTAGAACTCAGAACTACTTAAACCTAACTAACCTAAGGACATCACACACATCCATGCCCGAGGCAGGATTCGAACCTGCGACCGTAGCAGTCCCGCGGTTCTGGACTGAAGCGTCTAGAACCGCTCGGCTACCGCGGCAGGCTCATCATCATCGTCATCATGCGAGTATTATACGGTTGACACCGCTCCCCGCTGTAATGGTACTTGAATAGCGTAACCATTACGGCACTTCACCTCAGCCTCTCGATACCAGCAATATTCTACTGTGTTTCTGTAGAACAGTTAACATATTTCTGAGACAACATTCAGATTTGATTTCATTAATGTAGAGGTACTTTGATACATCGATATGTTTATATTGCAATGATTTTATTCTTATGTGAATTCTTTCTTTTGTCACTATGATCTTTGACGAACTTGTAACTCTGATTTTTGGGCGCGTAAGCGGTTATTAGAGAGTCAAGTCTTGGTCGTCATGTTGAAAGAACGCAAATTATAATCAGTTTATGAAATGTGAACTTTAACAGTGAGGAAGATATTTTCAAGTATGTTTTATATTGTGAAGTGATGTTTTGTGAGTTACGTGATATTGCAACAAAAGTAATAAAAAAGAAGTGTAACTTAAATTCGGAGTGCTGATTACTATTTTACGTCACCATTGTCCTAACTTGCAAAAGTTTAATCTTCAAGAATGGACTGTGAAGCGCATCTATAAAACTTTTGAATATCGCAGAATGACACCTAGGCCTCTTTGCATCCGAGCTTGGAATCATCACCACCTAGATTTTCGACGATTGAGCCATGAGTTCACAACGAGACCGGTGTGTGAAACACGAAAAGATGAGTGCCTAGTTTATCCATTATTTCATAAAATAACTTTATTAACTGTGCTCTAATGACACCGCCATATAATATAACGTTGTTGTTGCCCGAAAACGCAATATTTAGTTGCGTGAGCAACACTAAATCATAATTAATTTTTGACCTTTGCTGTGGTAGGGTTGTTAGACCGCTTTCCACTTCTTCCGACCATACCAGTCTCCTTCCAGTAATCCTCAGGCACCCATCGCGTCCCGGATCTCTCGGCTGCAGTTCCTCGTAAATCGTCCAAGCTTTCCTCCTTCCGAACGGGGTCCACTGCAACACGTTCTTTGCTCGTGGGCTGTCATCCATCCTTTCTACATGTCCATATTATTTTAGACATTTCATCTCCGTGCTGTGTGTTACTGACTTATCGACACCCGCAGCCTCTCTTATGCTGGTATTTGGTACACGGTCCAACTTAGAGATGCCACAACATCGCCTCCAAAAGTCCATCTCTAGTGCGAGCAACTTGTTTCTCTGACGCTTCTTACCCTCGTTTCTGCTCTGTACATTGTGATCTTTTCAAAAACTGAACGATGTACCACCTGTTTGATTCCGTGGTGTCGTCCCAACAGTAAGGTACCAGGTTATTGTTGGTACCTCATGACGTCATAAGCAAAAGACAGTCCCTGCCCGACCCAGCTACGAATGAGAGACGTCGGCGAAGACACGCCCTGAAGAGGTTCCACACGCCGCCGCTGCTGGGTGTCTACGTACGTCAGAGAGCACAGCCGCTCCCTCCCCTCTCCCCCACTCCCCACCCAGTGATCACCGATTAAAAGACTACTACTACCACTACTACTACGTGATTAGGCCCAGTGGACCACACGCACCTACAAGTTTCCTCCTCCACTGTATTCTGTCCATTGCTGCTATCCGCCATCCGTTCACATCTATTGACATTTGGTTTAAATCTTCATGGAGTCCATCCCTCCAACGCTTCTTGGATCTCCCTGGCGGTCTCTTTCCTGCGAAATCCAGGAGCTTCCGATGCCATCTGTGATCCTCCATCCGGTCCACATGGCCGACCCACTGCATTCGTTCAGCTTTGACAGTTCCTGCTATGTTGGGCTGCTGGTATAGTTCCTCAAGCTCTTGGTTGTATCTGATCCTCCTTTCCCTTGTATCTGCATCCAGAACCGGACCGAAAATCTTCCGAAGCACTTTTCTCTCAAAAACAAGGAGCTTATGGAAGTCCTGTTTCCGGATACTCCATGTCTCACAGCCATATAGAACAACAGGCTGGATCAGGGTTTTGTACAGTCGAATCTTGAACTGTCTGGAGAGATATCTGGACCGAAGCAGTTGTGCGAGGCTGTGGTAAGATCGGTTTCTTGAGTGTATTCTGGCATTGATCTCTGCTTCACATGTCGAATTCTCAGTGAAAAGTGCCCCTAAGTATTTGAATTCTTGCACTCTCTTGTAGGATTGGTCCCCAACCTGCTGTGATTGTAGATGATCAGCAGTCTGACAATGATCACGCGTCTTAACGAGGTACTCTGTCTTGGCTTCGTTAATTTTTAGCCCAAATTTGCTAGCAGCCTCCTTTAGTGCTTTGGTCATTTGCTCCAGCTCCTCTTCCGACCTAGAGAATGTAAAGGAACTGAAAATATTGTGATTTAATCGCAGAGGTGCTGAAAAATTGTTCCAGTGACACACCAGAGAAATATCTGATAAACTTTTTATCTTTGAGAGACATAGGAACAATTTCGCCCTTGGTTTTTTTTTTCTTGTATGAACGACTACCTTTTTGTTCTGATGGGCTGGTGGGATGTCGTACTGTCTAATTACTAGTGTGTGTGTGTGTGTGGTAAATGAATGAGTTAAAAGACGCAAGATTTGTTTTATATTATTTTCATCGCACAACAAGCCTTATTCCCATGCCTATGGAGTATTTATGTTAAGCAGAGAAGGCGAGTTTTAGATGGAACCGAAGATCTTCAAAACGGCGCTGCTCAACAATAGAGGTACGTGATTGTGCTCTCTACTTTCCTTTCGTGGCCGCTAAAATTACTTCCGATTCGTTTTGCCGAGACATTCAGAACCTGCAATCTTCTTTTTCTTATAAAAATACTAGTCCGATGCAAAAGAAATACTCTTAGATTTGAATAATTGCCATTCTTTTACCCAGGCCACGGGGAATGATAGAACGTACGTGCCTCTACTCTGAATGTACGTTCGCAATCTCCGAGTGTGTTACGACGAAATTGTTTCACAATGAAAATTTCTCATCAGACCGCAACCACTCGCACGCGAATGTACGTACCCTCTGAATGTATCTAGTCAGTCACGCGCGTTGTTCAAAAGCTTTACTTTTAATATTCAGTGTATTACATTTCCGAAATTAATTTTTGTTTATGCTGCAAATCGTACTTCACGCGAAGTATTTATTACGTAAGTTTCAGGCTCAATTTAATAAAAAAAAAAGGATTCCGAATAATAGAAATAAAGAATAACAATCAAACAAATCAAACCTAAATAAACAGAAAGAGGGAACGTTACAAGAGTAAACAGAAGTGGTCTCCATAGGCTAAGTATGCCAGTTTCTTTCATTCGATTTCAATCCCTTGGTTCTGTAGGTAGGTCTCGGGGACGATCTTCTCGAGAAAAAAGTTGAACAGGATAGGGGACAACGCATCTCCTTGCCTGAGTCATGTCACAGTTTCAAACTCCTCAGTTACGCGATTTCCCATCTTCATCTTTTCAAGTGTTTCCTTCAGACAGACCTTTATCAGATTGATGAGTTTCTCTGCTAGGCCAAACTCCCTTAAACAGTTGAGCAGGTTCTTGCGACGTATGCTGGCATAGGCCTTCTTAAAATCAACGAATAATATATGCACATCTTTTCCACATTCATCCAGTTTCTCAGTGTCAATACAGTTCATATCCAGCAGTGCTGGTACTATTAGTCAGAACTGTGTACCAAAGTTTAAAGTTAAATATCTATGTCTATCGATATGTGAACGTCATTCAGTAATATTCAAGTATAAACAGTATTCTTGTAGTCTGCGACATTAATAAGTATATATTGTCATTCAAGTGGACATGGAATATATCTACAGTAAAAATCCTATTTTACATCGTACCAATGAAATAAACTAACTTTTTATGTGTGTTGTAATAACCGCTCTAACACCTCCTCAAGTAAATCTAAGCTTGCTATGACGCACAACTGCCGACGAGGCTCTATCAACTATGTTTTTTCGCCCACGTTAACAGATTCTTATTGTTAATTTAATATTCCATAGGATCGAGTTCATTTCGCACACTGTATTGAAACGTCCCCTTATAAAAACTATACAAGACTGTGCTTAAACTGGCACATATTATTTTTAGCGCAACGCAATCTGACTTTCAAAAATCCCTACGAAAGAATGGCCCTGACTAACATTAACCTATACCTTTCACAAATCACTTACCTCACCAAAAATCTTTGTTACTCGAACTACTGCAGTACTGCGAGCGCCACTACTGCCAGCTAAATAACAGATTCAAACTACGGAAGGCACTAACTACTGATAGGCAAAGTTAGCGAATGGAAGATATTAATAGAGAACAATGTATTTACCTTAATAGTAGCTATGGCATAAAAGGCATTACTGGCCAAGAGAAGTCTATTAATATCAAATACCGGCCTTAATTTGAGGAAGAAATTTCTGAGGATGTACGTCTGGAGTACAGCATTCTATGGTAGTCAAACATGGACCGTGGGAAAACCGGAACAGAAGAGAATCGAAGCATTTGAGATGTGATGCTATAGACGAATGTTGAAAATTAGGTGGACTGATAAGGTAAGGAATGAGGAGGTTCTACGCAGAATCGGAGAGGAAAGGAATATGTGGAAAACACTGATGAGGAGAAGGGACAGGATGATAGGACATCTGCTAAGACATGAGGGAATGACTTCCATGGTACTAGAGGGAGCTGTAGAGGGCAAAAACTGTAGAGGAAGACAGAGATTGGAATACGTCAAGCAAATAATTGAGGACGTAGGTTGCAAGTGCTACTTTGAGATGAAGAGGATAGCACAGGGGAGGAATTCGTGGCGGGCCGCATTAAACCAGTCAGTAGACTGATGACCCAAAAAAAACAGTCATAATATATTTAGCAGTTCATGACATCCATTCCTACGAATTTCAAAATTCCGCCATCTCTCTCCCCACATCCACCACTGCTGGCGGCTCACATCCAACTGCGCAACGCTACGCGCTGTTAACATCCATCTGCCCAACACTACAATGGCAGACAACAATGCAAACTAGCCACAGATTGCGCACAGCACAGCCAGTGATTTTTCATACAGAGCGCTATGTGGCGTTTCCAATAAGAAAACCTAAACAGCCTACTTACAGTATTTTATTTTATCACACGTTTGGCAATCGCGAATTTATTATCTTGCACACATGACCTTTGTTGATGAGTTCAATCACGTATCCCAAACCTCTGCATGTAAGTACTTTCGATTCGCTTCATAAAAGCGAGACCCATTCAGTTCCATTGCATTTAGTTTAGGGGTAACGAAAAATAAATACGCAGTGCTTGCAGTTGAGTAAGAATTTTACAGCACCACAGACGATATTACGTAATGCAGTACTTTGAGACAGATGGCGTCAAAGCAGCTCATCTTTATCACCAATGTTAAGCAGCATAGGTCACAAATGACAAGTGTATTCGTCTCGCACAAGCTGATCCTATAAGGCGCAACTGATTACACTCTGAAGCAACGTAGTACATCTACATCTACATACATACTCCGCAATCCACCATACGGTGCGTCGCGGAGGGTACCTCGTACCACAACTAGCATCTTCTCTCCCTGTTCCAATCCCAAACATCACGAGGGAAAAATGACTGCCCATATCCCTCTGTACGAGTCCCAATCTCTCTTATCTTATCTTGGTGGTCTTCCCGCGAAATGTAAATTGGCGGCAGTAAAATTGTACTGCAGTCTGCCTCAAATGCTGGTCCTCTAAATTTCCTCAGTAGCGATTCACGAAAAGAATGCCACTTTTCCACTAGAGACTACTACCCGAGTTCCTGAAGCATTTCCATAACACTCGCATGATGATCAAACCTACCACTAGCAGCCCGCCTCTGAATTACTTCTATGTCCTCCCTCAATCCGACCTATAGGGATCCCAAACGCTCCAGCAGTACTCAAGGATAGGTCGTATTAGTGTTTTATAAGCGGTCTCCTTTACAGATGAACCACATCTTCCCAAAATTCTACCAATGAACCGAAGACAACTATCCGCCTTCCCCACAACTGCCATTACATGTTTGTCCCACTTCATATCGCTCTGCAATGTTACGCCCAATTATTTAATCAACGTGACTGTGTCAAGCGCTGCACTATTAATGGAGTATTCAAACATTACAGGATTCTTTTTCCTATTCATCTGCATTAATTTACATTTATCTATATTTGGAGTTAGCTGTCATTCTTTACACCAATCACAAATCCTGTCCAAGTCATCTTGTATCCTCCTACACTCACTCAACGACGACACCTTCCCGTACACCACAGCATCATTAGCAAACAGCCGCACATTGCTATCCACCCTATCGAAAAGATCTTTTATGTAGATAGAAAACACCAGTGGACCTAGCACACTTCCCTGGGGCACTCCAGATGATACCCTCACGTCCAATGAACACTCATCATCGAGGACAACATAGTACGTTTACGGGCAGTGTGCTAATTTAAATGTTGTCTGTTCCAACTCTGTCTCCTTAAATGTTGCCTGTGCCACTTCTGCCTCATCCCTTCGCTTTGCCAAAGTTTGTCCCCTCGACCCTTCATCCTTAGAGTCAGACTGCTTAATAAAACGGGTCATGTTCAATGTCTGCGGGTATAGCTCACAGCAGGGACCGAGTTTATATTCTTATACATTCACAACAGTTCAACTTCAAAACAAATGGTAAGCTTTCAATGGTAGGTTCTACTAATACGTATTTCGTATTAGTCTTTATCACTTTAAACGCCTGAAATCTTCGTCTATGACCATTGGGAATATTTTTGACGATATGGATGTGGCATTGACGTACGTAAATATTTTGGTGTACTACCACAGACTGAATCAATGTCTTGTTTTTCAAAAGCTGTAAATAGACATTTTGCTAAAATAGGCACGTTAAAACAAAATAGTATGTTCAAGACGTTGAATAGGATAATAAAAATTTACATCTGGAGATGGAGGTTTGTAAGTCAGGATACCATGTGGACAAAGAAACTCTGATTAGAATCAGTGAGCTTTCGCCTGCCCAACAATACACAAGAGTATTATGATTTTGAGTGAAACTTCCATCTGGGTAGAACGCGGAGCTTTGCTTGTAGTAACGTTGTTTAACGAAGATTATATCTTGTCTATCGCCGTTTACTGATTTCGCTCAACGTCCTGTCCACTTACTTCTTATTATTGATCTCTATAGTAATTAATTACATTTAATGCGGAATAGCAGAGAACGATGAAGGAGGCGTCAGTCGGTACGCCGTTATAATCTTTGAGTATGCATGAAACAGTACACAAGAAGGGTCGGCAGTGCTCACTGAAATGGTACCAATTACATTGTCCTGAGCAAGTGGTAGTCGTCACAGAAATGTGCTAAGCAGTAAACACTGAGTGACCATTAAAGATTCAAAAAGAGGACGGAGAAGTGTCGCTCGGTGGCAAGAATTAAACGAGCGAAAAGTCAATAAAACTACTTACATAACACGAGCGTGGTGATAACATCTACATCGGCTGGATTACGACGAATCAAAGAACAATTAAGTGAAATGTAATTAGACACAGAGACGAAGACAGAATGAAACGTAGAGAACAGGAGTAGACACATTCTGCAGAGACTACCCGGTATATACGAGGTATGAAAATACTGAGGCATCTTCTCAGCTACACTGCCTGAAAAAAAATGCATCACCCCGAAGGACACGTTCATTTCATTGAAGAGTGCTGTGATATGTAGTTAATCACTGTAGTTCTACCGCTATCTAACGCTTGCGCCGTTTGTCCGCATTTTGCGCGGGTTTGGGGTGGTTAAATCGGATTTGGCATGTTAATTTGAAGGGGTGCCCTCCCTGCCACCAACCCGTACCTCTCGCCCCCCCCCCCCCCCCCCCCCCCCCTCCGGGACAGAATCAGAGTACTCCACATGTCTGTGACTAGTGTAAATCATGGATCATGGAAAAGTGTGGATGGGTTTCAAATGTCTGTGAGTCGTGCAACGGAGGCGGGACGTGGGGACCAGACCGGTATTCAGCTAGCAGTATGTGGAAAACCGCCTAAAAACCACATCCAGGTGGCAACCCGGGGGGCGGATTCGATCCGGGGCCGGCGCACCTACCCGAGTCCAGGAAGCGGCGCATTAGCGCTGTCGGCTAAACTGGCGGATAGTTAATCACTATAGTATAGTATGAAAATTCAGACCAAGTGAAACACACATATCACAATGCAGGGAACCCAACAGTAGCATCAGTACATGAGGTGCCCCATCTGGTAGTAACACAAGTGTGTATTCCCGCACAAAATGATGATAAAGTTGGCGAATGGTATCTTCTATATCTACATCTACATTTATAATCCGCAAGCCACCCAACCGTGTGTGGCGGAGGGCACTTTACGTGCCACTGTCATTACCTCCCTTTTCTGTTCCAGTCGCGTATGGTACTCGAGAAGAACGACTGTCTGAAAGCCTCCGTGCGCGCTCGAATCTCTCTAATTTTACATTCGTGATCTGCTCGGGAGGTATAAGTAGGGGGAAGCAATATATTCGATATCTCATCCAGAAACGCACCCTCTCGAAACCTGGCGAGCAAGCTACACCGCGATACAGAGCGCCTCTCTTGCAGAGTCTGCCACTTGAGTTTGCTAAACATCTCCGTAACGCTATCACGATTACCAAACAACCCTGTGACGAAACGCGCCGCTCTTCTTTGGATCTTCTCTATCTCCTCCGTCAACCCGATCTGGTACGGATCCCACACTGATGAGCAATACTCAAGTATAGGTCGAACGAGTGTTTTGTAAGCCACCTCCTTTGTTGATGGACTACATTTTCTAAGGACTCTCCTAGTGAATCTCAACCTGGTACCCGCCTTACCAACAATTAATTTTATAAGATCATTCCACTTCAAATCGTTTCGCACGCATACTCCCAGATATTTTACAGACGTAACTGCTACCAGTGTTTGCTCCGCCATCATATAATCATACAATAAAGATCCTTCTTTCTATGTACTCGCATACATTACATTTGTCTATGTTAAGGGTCAGTTGCCACTCCCTGCACCAAGTACCTATCCGCTGCAGATCTTCCTGCATTTCGCTACAATTTTCTAATGCTGCAGTTTCTCTGTATACTACAGCATCACCCGCGAAAACCGCATGTAACTTCCGACACTATCTACTAGGTAATTTATATATATTGTGAAAAGCAATGGTCCCATAACACTCCCCTGTGGCACGCCAGAGGTTACTTTGACGTCTGAGACGTCTCTCCATTGATAACAACATGCTGTCTTTTGTTTGCTAAAAACTCTTCAATCCAGCCACACAGCTGGTCTGATATTTCGTAAGCTCTTACTTTGTTTATCAGGTGACAGTGCGGAACTGTACCGAACGCCTTCGGGAAGTCTAGGAAAATAGCATCTACCTGGGAGCCTGTATCTAATATTTTCTGTGTCTCATGAACAAATAAAGCGAGTTGGGTCTCACACGATCACTGTTTCCGGAATCCATGTTGATTCCTACAGAGTAGATTCTGGGTATCCAAAAACGACATGATATTCGAGCAAAAAACATGTTCTAAAATTCTACAACAGATCGACGTCAGAGATATAGCTCTATAGTTTTGCGCATCTGCTCGACGACCCTTCTTGAAGACTGGGACTACCTGTGCTCTTTTCCAATCATTTGGAACCTTCCGTTCCTCTAGGCACTTGCGGTAAACGGCTGCCTATCTTGCGACAGACTGTCCCAATTGTTGCAAATCGGCAATGGTTCTCTCAGGCCCAGTAGCACGAGGTAGTTCCCGCTTCATCGTATTACATATGTGTTCAATTGGAGAAATATCTGGTGGACTTGTTGGCCAGGGAAGTTGTTGTACACCACTCACAGCACCTTACCTCGCAGCAGCGGTATGCAGACGTACATTGTCCCGCTGAAACAGCACCTCAACTTTGTGCCGAATAACAGCTTGTGCAACGTAGCGGGCACCGCTTATTTTACCCAACAGGCACCAGATGTGACCGTAAACTATAACTCCTAACAGCATCAATCCTGAGATGGGACCACTGTGTCGTGGAGGAATGGAGTAGGCAGTTCACCAGGTCTTTGCCATACACGTGTAAGTCCCTGACTCACATACATACGGATCGTGCTCTCACCAATGAAGACATCAAAAATGGTTCAAATGGCTCTGAGCACTATGGGACTTAACATCTGCGGTCATCAGTCCCCTAGAACTTAGAACTCCTTAAAACTAACTAACCTAAGGATATCACACACATCCATGCCCGAGGCAGGATTCGAACCTGCGACCGTAGCGGTCGCGCGGTTCCAGACTGTAGCGCCTAGAACCGTTCTGCCACTCCGGCCGGCCAATGAAGATATCAGATCGCCATTCCACTGTCTAGTCGTCTCTTTCAAGAGAGCAAAATAGCCTTGCTTGGGGGTGTCGTTGTGTCAGCCGTGTCCTTGCTAGAGGCGTACGTCATCTCAGTCCTGCTGCAAGCAGACGTTTCCCAATAGGGCCTGGTGACGGAGCAAGTTCAGCATGTGGCCAGACTTCGCCTGTGGATTATGTTCTATCGATCATCGTTGCTGGTACATTATATCGATCTTGACGTGCGTCTGTACTATGTGGATGTTCTGAACCTGGTGTACAGTTGTAGGAAAGTTCCACAGACCACTGCTGAAAGCACCCACGCACCATTGACACACTGGACAATGTGTGTCGATACGTCCTTCCGGTTTCCACAAGCACAAATTGCGACCCCGTTCAAATGACACACTTTTCAATAAAAGTAGGTACTCGTCAGTTGGGCATGGATGTACCCTAGAAAGAATGTTGGAGACACTGTCCACCTCTAAACTCAGCGCAGTTAATGTCTGGTGAGTCAACACGGAGGGCGCATATACAGTTCTCCTGAGCACCATCTGACTGCCGATGACTGTTACAAATGAATCGCTAAGGCAATCCTTCAATCTGGCATTGCATTTTTTGAGACCGGCAGTGCATTTTGGAACGAGCATATTCTTTGCACAATGACGTAGATGGAAAATGTTGCACCGTGAGTATCTTTCTCGAATGCTGCCAAACTTATATTCCAGTATTCCACGCCTGTGAGTGATGTTCATTAAACCTTTATCCTTATGAGAGTCCATTTTCATTACAGAAATTAAGCTGTTGCTACAAATGAAGAATGGGATATGCACATGATTCACTTTGGTTGTGGCGTACATTACTGGAATGTTCAGCAGGAGGATTGAGTTTTCTTATCATGAGAATATTGAAGGCCAATCTGTTTTAAGTGTTAAAAACTTCTTTTACGCCATTTAAAGTGGATTTGCACTGTTTAGTATGTGTCCAGCATATATAAACAGATGTGCTATTGTGTACTGTATTTGTATCGTGTAATAAGCAATATGGCCTTTTGGACAAGATGCTGTGTTTTTTAAAATATTGTAGGGATGACAAACGTTTATATTCTGCTGTGTTTTATCCACTTGATTTCAGAAATGAGTTCAGCGTAAAATGAACACATTTTACTACAAAAAGTGTTTAAAACCTGAAAATCACAGCTAAGACTGTTGAAACCGGTTGTCTTGAATAAAAAAAATGTTTTATGCGGTATTGGGTTTTGGATGGTTTTTAACAGTTTCGGCTGGAAGTCACTACACAGCATTTCTAGAGATCGTGCACGTACAGCTTGCAACCATTCGTTGGGGTTACGGAAAGTTTCAGTCACTGACACGATGGACTTGGGAGCATCATACCGACAGACAGTACAGAGAGATGACTGCGGTGCAATGAACCCATAACGCTGGGCTCACGAGACTAGTGTGGCGAGAGGTGTAGGCAACGGTCCTTCCAGAAGAACTGCACGCCGAGAAGATCGGAAGATTGTTCACCGGACTCTGACGAGTAGACGCATGACGAGTGAGAGGTTATAGGCAGTGCGTTACAACGAACCGATGGGAACAGACTACTGGAAGGAGGGCTGAGCTCTCGAGCTGCCATGCGTCCTTCACCGCTACACCATAGCACAGACAACAGAGCTTGTGTGGTGTAGAGCCAATGTCAGCTCCGATTTTGTGTTGTATTTAGAGACGAATCTCGCCTCTGTTTGCGGCGATCACATAGACACCAATGTGTCGGCAGACGACTCAGTCAAAAGTGACAGATATAACTGATCTCGAGGCACACGATTCGTGGAATCACAGCGTGAAGAGCTACTGGATATGACAGAAGGGCTGACTTGATAATTGTTGAAGGGAGACAGAATGCTCTCCAGTGCGTGACACAACCTTCGTGACTGGGGAACCAAACAGCATATCCCAGCAGGATAACACTGCAGTTCATACCACAATCGTCTCGAGGAATGTACGTATCCTTGACTGGCCTGCCCAGTTCCAGTACTTATTACCCAAAGTGCATGTCCGAGATGCGTCGGGAAGAAGTGTACTTTCATACCAGCCCCACCCAGCAATCTTCATGAACTGACACAGCATGTTTTCCACATTTGGCCACAAAATAGACGGAGCTCTACTATATTCCAAGTAAAATAACGTGTTGGATTGAAGCAAGGAGGATGTAAAAAAACAGATCAGTACAGGCATAGAGGTCATACCTGGCCAAAAGACGTCTGAGTGTATCAGACATTGACCTTAATTTCAGGAAGAAGAGTCTGAGACTGTACATTATGAGCACGGGAGAAAGAAAGTAAATAAATACTGTAGGAAAAAAGGAAAGGAAGAGAGTCGAAGCGTTTGAAATGTCGTACTATACAATGACGCTGAAAATTAGGTGGAATGATGGCATAGAGAATGCCGAGTTCTCTGCAGAACTGATGAGGAAAGACATATACTGTAAGCTGAGTCGAAGCGAAGCGACGCGGTAATAGCACATGTATGCAGATACCAGGGAATAATTTCATGGTACTGGATGGAGCTGTAGTGGCGAAAAAGTGTAGAAGATGAAGAGATGAAGAGGTTGGCACAGAGCAGGAAGTCGTGGCGGGCCGCACCACACCAGTCAGAGGAGTGATAATACGAAAAATTCATATTTTTACATAGACGACAACTATAGTGGACTTTAATTATATTTAGAAAGGACTTCTCATTCTGAATACACGACCAAAAAGCAGCCTGCTAAATACGCTAGAGACACAATAAATATATGGAAACCAGAGGCGAAAGGAAGACGTAATTACGATTGAACTAATTGTCATTGAACTAATTGTCATTGAACGTCCATAAGCAATAAGGAACTTGCTACGATCTGTAAACATTGCCGCACAGCTTCAGTATATTTAACGAGTGGCATCACAGAAACACCGGCCAGTCGAAGTGGCCGTGCGGTTCTAGGCGCTACAGTCTGGAGCCGAGCGACCGCTACGGTCGCAGGTTGGAATCCTGCCTCGGGCATGGATGTGTGTGATGTCCTTAGGTTAGTTAGGTTTAATTAGTTCTAAGTTCTAGGCGACTGATGACCTCACAAGTTGTCGCATAGTGCTCAGAGCCATTTGACCCATTTTTGAACAGAAACAACAGAAACTGCTCATGCACAGACAACCAGTTTCGGTCAAGCGACCACCTTCAGATCACAGGTTAAGATTAAAACAGCGTAAAGGAAAGTTCCATGGCGTCAGATACATTCCTGTAATCTTACGTAACGTTAAAGCACACCTTAAAAATGACCGCTGGTTACGTGTTAATAAATGATAGCAGTTTCTGGTATTCCCATGATGCTATTACTTAAACACCTGATGTTTACCTAATCCTATTTAATTTAATTTATTCTAGGCCCTCTTCTTGTTATACAGTAACATTTACTAGTTTTTCAAAACACATTAAATTACAATCAAGTTTAGTTAATACAGTTGTATGTAGTCTGTTTAGGTTTTTTTATTGGTAACGCCGCCGCCACGTAGCGCTCTGTATGAAAATCACTGGCTGTGCCGTGTGCAGTCTGTGGCTGGTTTGCATTGTTGTCTGCCATTGTAGTGATGGGCAGCGGCAGCTGGATGCTAACAGCGTAGTAGGAGGTGAGCTGCCAGCAGTGGTGGACGTGGGGAGAGAGATGGCGGAGTTTTGAAATTTGTGAGACTGGATGTCATGAACTGCTATATATATTATGACTATTAAGGTAAATACATTGTTTGTTCTCTATTAAAATCTATCATTCGCTAACTATCCCTATCAGTAGTTAGTGCCTTCCATAGTTTGAATCTTTTATTTAGCTGGCAGTAGTGGCGCTCGCTGTATTGCAGTAGCTTGAGTAACGAAGATTTTTGTGAGGTAAGTGATTTGTGAAACGTATAGGTTAATGTTAGTCAGGGCCATTCTTTTGTAGGGACTTTTGAAAGTCAGATTGCGTTGCGCTAAAAAAATATTGTGTGTCAGTTTAAACACAGTCATGTATAATTTTTATAAGGGGACGTTTCATATGTCCCTTAGCCGAGGATACCTCACTGGAATCTTCTGATTTTTTCTTGTAGTTTGTGTAATTTAGTGTTGATTGTTTATTGCTAGCGTGTAATTGTAGAGAGAATCTCCTTTGTAGTTGTAGTGTTTCATTGTTGTACTGTAAAACAGTTGTGGCATGCATGTAGATTTGCACCAAGTATTTCGCAGCTGTGCTTGCAATTAACTAGATATTATTTGCTATGTTAATGTGTTCTCTTATTTTTGCTCTTTAAATTGTGCTTTTCTGTGTTATCGTGTGAAATATTGTGACAATAATGGCATGTGAAAAACGTAATACTAGGCTCCTAAGTAAACTGAGAAATGACAGTAAAGACGAAAGCAGTGTGTTAGCGCCACCATGTAATGAATTAACTAATGTTCAAAGTAGTAATTTGGTAATAGTGCATAGGGAAATGGAGCGGGCTGCAAATAATGGTGTACGCAGTGAAACAATTAGTGAACAGGGAAGCATTATCGATCGATCGGTCGGCAACAGCTCGCCTCAGGATTCCGAAATGACAGGACACAACCTTGCAAATACTGTAGATTCAGATTTTGCGTCCTCACCGTTTTCTCAAATAAATCAAGACACATTTTCTGCTTTTCAAAATGCGAATATTGCCGGTTCAAATGCACTGCCGAATAGCACTGAGGAACATGTTTCGGACACCAGTGCACTGTTATGGCAGTCAATGCAACAAATGGGACAAAGGCTACAAAAAATAGACACAACGCTTGAACAAAATCAGAAACAAATGGGACAAAATCTTCAAAACTTAGACACAACGCTTGAACAAAATCAGAAAGAAACACAGCAAAAGCTTCAAAAATTAGACACAATGGAACAAAATCTTCAAAAGTTAGACACAACGCTTGAACAAAATCAGAAACCAATGGGACAAAATCTTCAAAAGTTAGACACAATGGAACAAAATCTTCGGAAATTAGACACCACACTTGAACAAACACGTGAAGATTTAACTAATGAGTTACATAACATTGAATCGAAATGTCAAAAAGTCTGTAACGACGTAAAAACACAAATTTGTGAACATTTTCAACCTATTCTTTCGCGGCATGAAAATGCATTACGGAATCACGAAACAGCCATAAAAGAACTGCAAACTATTGTTCATGAAAATCATGTGACTTTGCAAGCTAAAATTGACTCAGTTGCATCTACCGATTCGGTTACACAACTTGCAAAAACTCAGGAAAACTTAAAGGACACAGTAGATACGATTTCAACACAAATGGATACTCTGAAACTTGGTTCAGAAAAACACACAGAGGAAATAAATCAACACACAGTACAAAAGAGAAATGCGGGAAGTACAAGATCAGTTGGCTCATGTAATACAAGAATTACATATTTCAGAGGACACTCGCGCCCCAGTACGGGAAGAGGGACATAGAAATACAGAACAACCACAAAATAATAACACAGGACATTTCGGAAATCATAAAAGAAATTGGCAAGGTACACTGAATTTTGAGATGGAACCGCCGAAACGATGTAACAATGCCCGACATGCGACTCGCCGACATGATGATTTTGACTATGAGCTGTTCATTACTACACTTAAATTCAAAACATTTAAGAATTCTGGCAACGACATTCATGCACAAGCGTGGCTTCATCAATTCTCTCATTGTTTTCCTCCCAACTGGTCATTGGAGCACAGATTAGAATTTATGTGTGGCTACTTGGAGAATGAACCAGCTGTAAGAATGCGATCGATCATTCACGATTGTCACAGTGAAGGAGAATTTTATCATGCCTTCCTCTCAGCATATTGGTCTCAAGCTACACAAGACCGAGTAAAACATAGCATCATGATGATGAAACATTTCGAACAATCTGAATTTTCCAGTCTTGTGAAATATTTTGAAGACATGTTACATAAGAATCAGTATGTTTCAAACCCATACAGCCCCTCAGAACTCATCTGTATTTGCTTAATCAAATTGCCTGAACATTTACTACATATTATTTTGGCAGGACGTTGCAAAGAGGACATTGAAGCTTTTCAGGGACTGTTGCAAGAATTGGAAATTGACACTGACAATCGCGGAAAGCGAATACAGGAGCACAACAATAACAGGTCACACCTGTCACAATTCCGCGATGAAAGAAATAATAACTGGACACGACAAGGCTATTCTCACAACGTAAACCGTGACCAAAACAGACACCACCCATATGACAACCACTGGCAGAGTAATAATTACAGAGAAAGATCGCATTTCCGTAGTAATGACTATCACAGAGACAATCAGAGAAACAGACAATATGGAAACCAAAATAATTATTATCAAGGGAGACAGAATAACTTTAGACACAACAGTCCAGCGCGCAGTTACGATTCAGGGAGAAATTCTCCACCACGTGACCGACAAGAAAGAAACTATAGAATCTACCGACATGACGACAGACGATATAACAGTAACGACAGACCTGAATTGCAGCAGAACTGGCGGGATTCAAACAGAGCAGGCCCCTCTCGACAAGGTGAATTTGTAGAAGTTAGGTCTTCAAATCCCAATAACGATGCGCGCCAACAAAGACACAATAGGCAATGACTCATACCGCTGGCAGCCTCAAAACGTACTTATGAAACTGACGACGCAGCTGCCGTAGCTAGTAATTACGTTAAAATGGAAGACATTAGGGACATATTACTCCAGGAACACGACGTAAAACATAACAACATTGCATATCCTATGATTCACATTACTGTAAATGACGTAAAATTTACGGCAGTACTTGACTCAGGCAGTCCCATTTCAGTAATTAGTGAAACAGCTTTTAGCAAATGCAACAAATCGAACGATTGCCCCACACTTCCGTTACGCAAGATTAAATTACAAGGTGCAGTCATTGGAAAAAGTGTAGATGTACGCCAACAAACCAACTTAGAATTCTTTTGTCAAAGCCACAGCTTCACTATGAACTTTCTTATTGTTCCATTATTGTCGACGGAAATTATACTGGGAGTAGACTTTTTGAATGAATACAAAGCAATCTTAAACTTTCACGATGCTGAAATAAGTTTAGAGAAAGCAGGTAAGTCAATAGCTTTGTAATTTGAAGATTGGCTCTCAAACCATGACGAGGAAATTAATCGGCTTTACCTTCAGTTAGACAACAGTTCGGAAGTTTCTACGGAACTAGACACTAACAATCACTCTGAAAGTACTGATAGGGATGATATCGACGGCATATTTGAAACTAATGAGTTAATTCAGAACAAAATTCAAACAATTGAGAATTGTAATGACACCGATAGGCAGGACCTTTTTGAGATTTTACAAGCACATTCCACAGTTTTTACTCACAAAACTGGAACAATCAAGGGATTTCAGTACCAATTTCGTGTTCGTGAGCATACTAAATTTTGTGTTAGACCATACGTAATTCCAGCACATTATAGGGACCGTGTTAGAACAGATATACAATCTATGCTTGACGAGGGCATTATTGAGCCTGCAGTAAGCTCATACAACAATCCATTACATGCTGTTGAGAAGAAAAATGGATCGATCAGGCTTGTCTTAGATTCGAGACAAATCAATACTATCATTATTCCTGAAACAGACAGGCCGCAAACGTTGGAAGAACTTCTTCAAAATTTTAATGGTGTAAAAGTGTTGTCTTCCATTGATCTGAGATCCAGCTTTTATCAGATTGAACTTCATCCAGAATGTAGAAAATACACAGCTTTCCTTTGTTTCGGCGTTTTTTATCAGTTTAGGACACTTCCTTTTGGTTCGAACATTTCTTCGGCAGCATTCATTAGCGGGCTAAATTCCATATTACCTGAGTTCTTAAAACGTCACACATCACCTTATATGTGGACGATATTCTGATAGCAGAAGCCTCATGGGAACAACATAATCGCATCCTCAACAGCGTGTTACATATTTTTGCAGAATCTGGAATTACAGTTAACTTGGAATAGTCTGAATTCGGTAGGACAAAGGTGAAGTTTTTGGGACATATTATTTCTTCTGAATGCATTCAGCCGGATCCAGAAAAGTTAGAAGCAATCAGAGCCATTCCAGTTCCATCCACAAAAAAACAAGTCCACAGTTTTCTAGGTCTCGTAAATTTTTACCGCCGTTTTCTGAATATGCAAATTCTAGTTACACCAAAACTTTGTTCTCTCACTGGAAAAAATACTATTTGGAACTGGGACTAACAAGCACAGTTGGAATTCATTTCTTTGAAAGAATCGCTACTTAACACGCCAATACTAGCTCATCCAGATCTGTCACAAGATTTCTGCCCTAGCACGGATTCTTCTAAAGTTGGTCTTGGTGCCCATTTATTTCAAGAAGCCACAAAAATGACATTACTGTTCAGAAAACCATTGCTTTTGCTAGCCGAGTGCTAACAAAATCTGAAAAAAATTATCCCGTTGCTGAATTAGAAGCTTTTGCTATCGTCTGGGCATTTAACAAATTCCGTTTCTTTCTTTATGGAAGCACGAAGAAGTATACAGCGATCATCGTGCATTACAATTTCTTATGTCTTCAAAATTAAATCATGACAGGTTAAAACGTTGGGAATTGTTTCTGCAAGAATTCCACTTCACAATAGTCTACATTCCCCGCAAGGAGAACATTGTTGCGGACGCTCTGTCACGCGCACCGGCTGGGCTTGAGAAAAGTAACACAGAAAGCAACCTCGAGAAAAATGTCAGTATTCTTTACATCCAGAAAGTGGCCTTTGAAAACTTCATCACCACATCTTTAAAGGACATTGCTCATGAACCAGATAAAGATCCGATTTGGAAAGACATCAAAAGTAAATGGCATGAAAAGACACACACACAGATTCGGCATTATTATCTGGTTAGAAACAACATACTGTTCAAACGATGCATTGTTGATGACAAGCTATGGGTACATTAATTTCTGCTATGCACATTTTGGTCCACGAAAATGTTATCATATTCTTCGAACGACTTGTTATTTTAACAATATGGAAAAGAGAATTCGAAGAGTCTTGTCTATTTGTAAACTTTGTCAAAAGGCGAAACCATCTACTGACTCGCATCGTGCTCCATTGTTTCCTATCATTCCTTCTAAATTAAAAGAATTTTCTGCTGTTGATCTCTTGGGTCCGCTTGTCAGACCATCTAATGGATTTTCGTATTTTCTAGTCACTGTTGAACTTGCTTCAAAGTTTGTTTCTTTCACTCCGTTACGTAAAGCCACTGGACAATCTGTATCCAACGCATTTGTTAAAAATTTCTTACGTGAAGTTGGACACTTTGCTAAAGTCATTTCAGATAACGGACCTCAATTCAGATCTGCTGTTTGGTCACGTATGCTTCGTAGCCATAAGATCAACTCTGTTTTTATTTCATTGTACTCACCACATTGTAACCCGTCTGAGCAGATTATGAAAGAAATCAATAAGCATTGCAGACTTTATTGTCACAGAAAGCATCAGCATTGGGACAGATATTTACACTTATTTCAAAACGTGCTGAATGAAATGCCTCACGACTCCACTGCTTTACCACCTGTTCTTGTACTGAAGAATAAAGAACCACCGAACAGAATCAGAGAGCTTGTACCTTTTCCGAATACACGTAAACTTCGACACAAAGACATAATTGATTTGGCTATTAAAAATATAAATTCTGCTGCAGACAAAAGTAGAAAATTACACGGTAAAGCAAATGCAAAGAAATTATATTTTGGTCAGAAAGTTCTCATTAAAGCTCATTCATTGTCACATAAGAAGAAACACTTGAGTCACAAATTCTTTCTAGTTTACAATGGACCTTACAGAATCCGACGTATGCTACATAATAATTGCGTTGAAGTTGAAACGTTGCGTACCAGAAAGAGTAACGGTTTAAACCACATTTCACATGTAAAACCGTTTATTGAAAGATAATCTGTTTTTTAACTTTGTGTTTGCCGTAAAACATTGCACTTCACATTTCTAGTATGCTTTGTCACACTGAGAAACTGTTAACATGCAACAATGTTTTGAAGTTAACTATCCAGTCTAGAACCTAGGGAACATTTTTAAACAGAAATTACGAATGCATTAATATGGTGAACAGACGACACAGTGTTATTGTGTGTGCACATTCTTGCTTGTTAGTTGCACGATTACGTAACGACTATAAGGCTTACATACTTAGAACATATACTGTTAATGAGATTTTAATGCAACATTTTGGTTTACTTGAAAAGACATTCTTTATTTGAAGTACTTTCTGTGAGATTAAAGATGACTTAGCATTTGGTTTCTTTGATAGCTTCACGATTATATCACGACGCTACTAATGTGTGACACAATATACATTGTGCTTTTGCGGTGTATCTGTTTAATATCTGCACAGTTTTTCTGAATTCTTCTGGAAAGGAAAACATGTTTTAGTAGTAACTTTGTGGTATAGCTACAATGAGACAGCCTTTTCTGTAGCACAACAATACTTTACAGTACAGCACTTACTTCATCACGGCAGTAAGCGTAGTAACTACGATAACTATATGCAAAGCATTTCACTTTTGTTTATCATGAGGTAAGTACATTGACTTCTGCAGAACTTTGCTTTCGGAGGACGATAACTACGACACTTCCACAGAGATTATCTTACAACACGACGCACAGTTTAGCGCTACAGTACACGTAGTTGAGTGATTAATTTTGTACTTAAAACATTTATGTTAAAGATATTTGAAGTAAATGATACAAAGGTTTTCCGTGATACATTTCATTCCATTACTGTAATCTGCAACACCTGAGGAAATAATTACATTAATCCTCAGGGGGTGCAAGCTTACATTGTGTACCATGTGTTTGGCAAGCACAAGGAGCCCTAGCTAATATGGTTTTTGCTTATACAACTTTACACATCACTACCATATTTCTCTAACACATAAATTACACAGCTATCTTATCATTTAACTGGAAGAGACTAACATTTATTTTACTACATCAGTGACACACGTTTACGTAATTACACAGTTGGATAACTTCACACTTACGAAATTGTATTTGTCTGTACTTTGTGAAGTGTTCATATTTTTTTCGGAACCATTGTGATACTACACTCCTGGAAATTGAAATAAGAACACCGCGAATTCATTGTCCCAGGAAGGGGAAACTTTATTGACACATTCCTGGGGTCAGATACATCACATGATCACACTGACAGAACCACAGGCACATAGACACAGGCAACAGAGCATGCACAATATCGGCACTAGTACAGTGTATATCCATCTTTCGCAGCAATGCAGGCTGCTATTCTCCCATGGAGACGATCGTAGAGATGCTGGATGTAGTCCTGTGGAACGGCTTGCCATGCCATTTCCACCTGGCGCCTCAGTTGGACCAGCGTTCGTGCTGGACGTGCAGACCGCGTGAGACGACGCTTCATCCAGTCCCAAACATGCTCAATGGGGGACAGATCCGGAGATCTTGCTGGCCAGGGTAGTTGACTTACACCTTCTAGAGCACATTGGGTGGCATGGGATACATGTGGACGTGCATTGTCCTGTTGGAACAGCAAGTTCCCTTGCCGGTCTAGGAATGGTAGAACGATGGGTTCGATGACGGTTTGGATGTACCGTGCACTATTCATTGTCCCCTCGACGATCACCAGAGGTGTACGGCCAGTGTAGGAGATCGCTCGCCACACCATGATGCCGGGTGTTGGTCCTGTGTGCCTCGGTCGTATGCAGTCCTGATTGTGGCGCTCACCTGCACGGCGCCAAACACGCATACGACCATCATTGGCACCAAGGCAGAAGCGACTCTCATCGCTGAAGACGACACGTCTCCATTCGTCCCTCCATTCACGCCTGTCGCGACACCACTGGAAGCGGGCTGCACGATGTTGGGGCGTGAGCGGAAGACGGCCTAACGGTGTGCGGGAGCGTAGCCCAGCTTCATGGAGATACCCCAGGAGCAACAGTGTCCCTAATTTGCTGGGAAGTGGCGGTGCGGTCCCCTACGGCACTGCGTAGGATCCTACGGTCTTGGCGTGCATCCGTGCATCGCTGCGGTCCGGTCCCAGGTCGACGGGCACGTGCACCTTCCGCCGACCACTGGCGACAACATCGATGTACTGTGGAGACCTCACGCCCCACGTGTTGAGCAATTCGGCGGTACGTCCACCCGGCCTCCCGCATGCCCACTATACGCCCTCGCTCAAAGTCCGTCAACTGCACATACGGTTCACGTCCACGCTGTCGCGGCATGCTACCAGTGTTAAAGACTGCGATGGAGCTCCGTATGACACGGCAAACTGGCTGACACTGACGGCGGCGGTGCACAAATGCTGCGCAGCTAGCGCCATTCGACGGCCAACACCGCGGTTCCTGGTGTGTCCGCTGTGCCGTGCGTGTGATCATTGCTTGTACAGCCCTCTCGCAGTGTCCGGAGCAAGTATGGTGGGTCTGAAACACCGGTGTCAATGTGTTCTTTTTTCCATTTCCAGGCGTGAATGACGGTATTGGTATGGGATCATGATTTTTAAGGTACGTTTGAGGTAGATGACACTTTTGACATGAGCAGAGAATTTTTTTTAGGTTTTCAAATTATTGGACGAAGCTACGACGATTTTGAGAATTGACTGAGATGTTATGATATTATAACGATGACAATGTGTATTATGCTGCTGAGGTATGTTTATGATCAATAAGCTGATGCTATATGAGGAATCTGATTATGCTACTTATTTGTTATGATGAAATATTGAAGAAGTGGCGTGAATATGTATATGTGTAATAGGTAAGGAATAATGAGTATTGGTTAGGGACTCTGGTTTGTGAAAAGGGATGTTGGAAACCGAGAATCGTACTTAAAGATTTATGAAATGTATGTAAATGCGTGAATGTATTACAATGACGACGAAAATTTTTTGGACATATTATGTTTATAGGATTTTATTTTCTACACATTTGTAACGCAAATTCTTGACCTGTGAGATTTTTTATATGAGACTGCCACTGTAGCGCAACCTGCTGTCGTAAATATTTCGGTAAGAAAGTTAAGTGACCACCTGCACGTAATGCGTCGTGGGCACCAAGCTGCGCGACAGCCACCTGGACACAAGTAATTAGTGTGTGCCTTTTAGAGGCACAAGGAAAAAAAGGGACCATTATCCTCGCTATTGACATTTCTTTGTAGAAAGCGTCGCAAATACGACACGTTCAAACTTGAAAACATATTATTACACTTTGGAGTTCTTAACTTATGATATTTACTGAAATGAAATGATGAGAAACATTTCATGTCTATTGTCTTGCTAGTTGGAAGATTGTTTGCTGCATTATGAAATGACTTATGGCCAACGAATAACGTTTCACGCCTTGCTTTGCCTATTTTGTTTAATATCTAGTGTCTAGCTGCACTGCAGCATTGGTTACAATAAAATTTAATGGATGTACTAATATAGTTATTTTATGCCTATAGATCCAGTAAATAATAACTTTATGATGTACTTAAAAAACGTAGGAGCACAAAAAGACTTCCCTTCACAGGAACTGCAAACATAATTTTCTTTTCAAGTACTTGGTAATTTTTATGGTAGAATAACTTCTTGTGGTGCACCACTTTAATAACATAGATATTAATATGTGAATAGACATTTCCCTTTTCTGCATTGTTGTCTTTACTGTAATATTTTTTCTGCTTGAGCTTTGTCATGTTTAGATATAAGTTATTGCATTTGCTGCTGCTGTTTGCCAGGCATAGTGCTACTGAATTTGACTTTGTATTACTCTGTTAAGCCACTTTTACTACGGATTTATTTTTTCTTGTTTGCTGTGCATTGACTTATATTAGTTGTAATATTGCTGCTTGCTTTGAAAATCTCCATTTTTTTCATTGCTGTTTGTATTAATTGTTTTGTACTGCTGCATTGCCTCGTCCCTTAGTTAAAACATCTGAGCTCAGTAAATTTAAGTTAGCTTAAGATGGGGTAGGGTATAAAAGAGAACGAGTTGTGGTGAATTGGAAGAAATACATTGAGAAGATATAAGAAAATGATTTGCCCAAGTAGTGTACAGTGGAGAAAAACTATTTTTGAAAGAGGATGTGAACAAAATACAGAAAGCATGCTTGGATAGGATATTTTTGGTGGAAACAAATGTTGAGATAAGACGAAAGATCTACAGAATGAGGTTTTGGGTTGGACTGCAGATCCAAATGTCACACTGAAAACAAACCTTGTCCTGTATTTTGTGTTATTACGCTATGTGAATCTGTGTTTGTCCTGTCTTTATGTGTTTAGGTAATAAGATTTCCGTTGTAGAATTTTTCTGATAATATGTTATTTTCTTTGTAAAGATGTTTAGACATTATTTATTCTGTTCTGTTTTAATGCTCATGTGTGAAGTTGATGTTTCAAAAGTTATTCTGATCTTTTATGTATGTACTTATGTCATAATTTTTGTAACACTCATGTATTTGCTATTTCGATTCTTTTGTAAAGCCCCTATTACTATAAATGATATCTGTATTGTTATGTTCTTTAATTATGTATTTCGCACCTTTGTTATTGTATTCTTATTTTATAAAATTGTAATTGACACCAGTTCATCAAATTAAGTAACTTGTAAATTACATTTCACTGCACACGTTTTCTGTTGGTCATAGTATATGCACAATATGTGAAAAAAGGAATGTTAGTGTTTTGCATGTGTGTTGACAGTTCAGCAAGGGACTGGATAACAGCATTGCTGTTCTAAGGTCATTTCAAACAAATTTTTTGTGAGTGGACAAATGGTGGTTTATGGACTTGCTATATTATCCGCAAGACTCTTCAATGGTGATTGTGCGCCTGCACAGTCAAACAGATGGCTGCTGGCCATCTCTACAAGGACTACAGTGGGTCTGCACCTTTGATGACTCACCAATACCATTATTTCTACAAGGACTGCAGTTGGTCTGCACCTCTGGTGGCCCACCAATACCGTAATCTCTACCAGGACTACAATGGGTCTACTCTGTGTTGACCTACCTACCAATATTCTTCAAAACTTGGACTGACTCTGCTGTGGGTTTGCTCTGTTGTGGCCCATTACCTGTCTGCATGTCAAGAGTCAGCACTGTCTTTCCGTTGGAAGGACAACACTACTTCTTCAAGACTGCATGGAAATCCACTACTTCCATGTGCATTCCCTTTTACAACTCAGACTTTGAGAAAAACACTGCAATTTTACTTTGATGAATGATCAGGACTGTCTTTATGGACTGTGAGAAAATTATAGCTTTTGATCAACATTGTATCGATAAGTGTGTGCATTTCATTACTTTGTTATTGTAATTATAAAAAAAATTTTCAAATCTGTATTGGCCACTGCCCAAAACAATTTGTAAATTTTTTTGTGGGGAGCATGGGGGCTATGTAAGTAGGCTGTTTAGGTTTTTTTATTGATAACGCCACCGCCACGTAGCGCTCTGTATGAAAATCACTGGCTGTGCCGTGTGCAGTCTGCGGCTGGTTTGCATTGTTGTCTGCCATTGTAGTGTTGGGCAGCGGCAGCTGGATGCTAACAGCGCGTAGCGTTGCGCAGTTAGAGGTGAGCTGCCAGCAGTGGTGGACGTGGGGAGAGGGATGGCGGAGTTTTGAAATTTGTAAGACTGGATATCATGAACTGCTATATATATTATGACTATTAAGGTAAATACATTGTTTGTTCTCTATTAAAATCTTTCATTCGCTAACTATCCCTATCAGTAGTTAGTGCCTTCCGTAGTTTGAATCTTTTATTTAGCTGGCAGTAGTGGCGCTCGCTGTATTGCAGTAGCTTGAGTAACGAAGATTTTTGTGAGGTAAGTGATTTGCGATAGTTCCCTAATATGAGACACCCCAACTGTGCTCATGTTAGGGGTTGCACTCTGGTGGAGAGTTTCGTAAACACGTCTTTTGTGTGCAGACGATGACACAGCGAGTAGGACTCCATAGTTGAGCTGGAAACAGTACATAGAGGTTGATACAAAATTTCTTGTGTTTGGAGTTTTTGCGACATCACTGCTGAGACACTATTTCAGCTTAAAGATGAGTGGATATTACTGCACTCTTTTATTGTTGTTATTTGCAACGGTATTACCTATAATTATTTACAGTTAGGTTCATTTTCCAACGAACGTTGTTAGCAAGTGCGTGATTCTTTGTGTAAGATGGGGAAATTCCTAATATGCGATAGTATGGGGATCGAAATACGCGGCAATGTCACATATTGCGATACCTATCGCATATTGAGGGAACTCGTTCTCTCTCGATTTTTTGTATGTAATTTACGCAATACTGTCATGAGATAACAATATTTCACCATTTATTGTAGTAAAAGTTTGGCAACTGCGTTTATTTTAATTCGATTAAATTATCATAAATAGGAATTACTTTGACTAGTCTTATGATCAGAAATTGGAATGTTGTCTGGAACTTGATGGATGGTGCACCTGCAGGACCAACATCAGCTTGTCATCCAAGTTGCTGGATACAAACGTTTTGACTCAGTGGTTTGATCATTTTGCGAGTCAGGTAAAGCCATCTTCAAGTGACCCTGTCATTTTGATTCTTGGTGGGCATTATTTCCACACAAAGAATCTCGATGTGTTAGATAAATAATGTTCGTATTGTATGTTTGCCACCCCACTCAACGCATAAAATGCAGCCACTTGACGTCGGATTTATGGGGCCTTTGAAAACCTACTATATCCAAGAGATAGAAACGTGGTTGGCAAGTAAGCCAGGTCGTATTATCACTCCATTATTAATAGCCAAGTTATTTGGGGCAGCTTACAACCGAGCAGTAACAATGCAAGCATCTGTGAATACTTTCAGAAAAACATGTCTCATCCCATGCAACAGAAACATCGTTAGGGAACATGAATTTTCAATTCATCGCCATGCTAACGCTCTTCAAGAAAGAGATGCCAAAAACGAAAATGAAACTACTGCTGGTGATGGTCAAGCTGTCAGCCCGGCAGATATCAGACCTCTCCCACACATCGCAAAACCACCAGGAGTTAGTCAAATAGGTCAAATATCGCGTTCGTACTCTGCTGCGTTATTAACTTCAACTCCTTATGTGGAGCAATTTCAAGAATCTAAACAGAAGAAATCAGAGGCTGAAGCTAAGAAAGCAGCGAGAAATTTATTTGGGGAAAAGAGTGGAAAATCTTCCAATCGTAGGCCTAAAACAGAATAATCGTCTAGTGACTCGGCATCCGATGTCCATCTTGATGACAGTGGGGATTCAGACAGCAGTGATAACGATGACGCAGAGTGTCTATTCTGTACTGGGCGCTTTTCTGAAGGCAAACACGGGGAGAAATGGCCACAGTGCACGAAAAGTTATCGCTGGCCTCATGAATATTGCTGTCTCACAGAAGACAATTTTGTTTGCCCAGATGTCGTAAATATAAACCTAAGTAGTGTGAAATGAGTGAAGGATAACAGAGATGAATGAAGATGAAAAATTGTATATTCATTTGTCATTATTATGTAACAAAATAATTAAAGCAAAATATTATTACTGTCTCATATTAGGGAACCTTGATCTCATTTCCTTGTTAGTGAAGATTGAATAACCACTCTGAAAGATTGTTTATTATTGCAAATACGATAATTGTTGATAAAATTAAATAATGCAAGATCTTATTACCATCATAAAAAATCTAACTGCACTTACTTTTAGGTCTTTCAAATGGGTTTACAAAAGTGTGTCTCATATTAGACACTTTTCCTCTATGCTGTGTATAAATTATACGAACGTTTTCAGAAACGCAACTGAGATAATATTGACCTGTCCAAATTCGAAAAATAATACTGGTATCGACAATTACTGTTGAGGAAAGTTGTGCTAGAGGAAGATCTCCCGTTACAAACTTCAGAAAAGTAGTATAGTATTTTATTCATCTTCAGCAACTATAATCGTATATAATGAAATAATAAGCAACCAACTGCATGAAAGAAATTTAATCTCCTTACTGATTTCGGGCACTTAGTGCCCTTCTTCAAAAGATTATGGCTATCGCTTTATTGCGAGTGTCAACAATAAGCTGCAAACAGCAAAATGTCGTAGCCATGTAGTTCACAGTGCCTGCAGAAGACTAGTTTCAAGCAGGCGCTGTGTACTGCACGAGCATGACACGGTAGTGTGTGGTAACAGCGAGTTTGCACGATTGAGGATGAAGTGGAAGACGGTGTAATCGCTGCTCGGCCGCCGGACACGGGACTGGGCCACGCGCTGTCCGCCCGGATCCGCAGGGAGCCCGGAGTGAGGGGTGGACTAAGAGAGTCAATCGCATCACGGAGGGAGGGGGCGTCCGTAAATCAAAGCGGGCCGGACGCTAAGTGTCCGCTGGTAGCGGCGATGATGAAACACGATCAGGCCGAGTCAACTCAATCTGCGCGTCGGCGCCGCCGCATCCATCACCCGGCGGTGAGTTAGCGCTCAGAGCAGACACGGGCCAGCCGCACTGGCGCTTGCTCCGGCGGGGCCCATCGCGGCGGCTGTGGTCGCTGGAGCGAAGGCCCGGGGCGCTCCGGACAGTGTTTCCTACCGCACTACGCCACACGCGCGCAAACGTTTAAGCCTCCAAGTGACGCTGGTAAATATACTCACCACCGCTCTTAAATTTACTGTAAACAATCGATTGTATTGGTACTATTACATTAGTTTCTCTGGTAAGTATAAATATCAGTCTTATATTTCCAATTCGTCAGACCTGACATACCGGCGAAAAAGTTTGTAACGGTAGGAATACAATGCTATGCAAAACTTAACGACCAAAGCGACTTTCGCACATGTCCCTGCAGACTGACATATTTTCATTTATTTATTTATTTGAGTCATCAGTCTTCTGACTGTGTCAGTATGTGGATGTTATGTTGACGAGCTGCGCAATCGATTGATCTGACAAGTACTCTTTGGCACCGGCAAGAAGCAATTTCCACTCCACTCCACACAAACATATTCTATTTTATTACGTAACTAGTGGGATACTTGGGAACTGGAGTATTGCTAGTTAGTGTAAGAAAAACATTAAACGAACTGAAAATATTATTTATTGCAAAATTTAAGAAAATCAAGTGAAACTTTTATTTATAAACTGGTACACAAATTTCCGGGTTATTTTCGGAATAGAAGGTTACTTGTATGGACAGGAATCCTGTTAATGACATTTATATACGAAATGTGGGAAGGCTCATTCACCCCTTTTCTTTGAGAACGTTATTTACTCGGCAGAATGGCTGTGAGCCGTGTCTACACAACTTGAAAAATTATCCGACTGAATTTTTCTAAGTACAGTCGAGGCTGTCGCGTGAGAAATGTAATGGAGTGACGCGAATGAAGTACGTTAATTCTAATGGAGGAGAGATGGGGACTACACTGTAGCATACAATACCGTGAGCTGCGATGACTGCTGCCTGCGTCGTTCGCTACTGAAAAATAACAAAACTATCTCTTTCTATCTGGATTGACCTTCGCCAGTCGAACTCTACTACGCCTTGATGAAGTCAAGGACTCCTATCTGCCCCTAGTCTAACGATTGGCGTGGTACACCGGTCAGATAACCAGTCGACCGCGATGCCACTCAATGTTCGCTCGCAGGCCCTAATTAATACTCTGTCTGTGTTCACACCACACTTTATGTGAACACAGTGAACAAACACTTAATTGCGAGCGACTCATTATAGAGTATCACTCCAATTCTCTAGTGACAGAGGTGCTCTCTCAGTGCAGTACTGAGTAGAGACTTTGTTCCTCGCTATCTGCGGACAGGCACGACCGCACTCGCTCCCGCTGTGTTCCCGCTACAAGAGCGCACCGGAACGACGTCCCTCCACGCAAAATGTGAAAGGGTATATCATCCGCTGTCCATGCCTCACTTCTCCGGCTCATCGCATCAGAAATAGTCCACCAATCAGCTTTACTCTTACAAATGGGGCAATGGCTAAACCAACCAATCCGGAAATATATAGCACCTACATTAGGCGTTTACTGTCCACTTGTGATAACTCTGCATACTTGGTCCGTCAAAAAAATGTGTATACTTGGACTCTCTCAAACAATACAGCTTAAGGTGAATACATAGGCCATTATCCCTTGTCTCTGGCAAAAGCTGTTTTGGTCCGCGGGCGGTCGGTCGGCCAGCGTAGCTACCTCCTAACCCACACTCTTACGGACTTTCCAGCTGGCTGGTTGCCTCTGCCAAACAAAACTCCTGTGGCCGTCGTGTCTTGAATGTATGTCTACACCACTTTCGACTTTTTAATCTCGGTGCGCACTTGCGATTTATTTATTAGATTTGCATATGGTTTAAATGTAAATATGTAAAATTGACTCTACCCTATCGAGTTTGGGCTCAAATGCAACGTCTTGATACGCAGAATACGATGGTGAGGTCCGAATATGTACGAAATGAAGGTCAGGAGACCACGCCACCTTACAACTGGTTGATGTGACCCGCCACGAATTCCTCTCCTGTGCCAACCTGTCCATCTCAAAGTAGCACTTGCAACCTACATTCTCAATTATTTTCTGGATGTCTTCCAATCTCTGTCTTCCTCTACAGTTTTTGCTCTTTACAGCTGCCTCTTGTACCATGGAAGTCATACCCCGATGTCTTAACAGATATCTTATCATCTTTTCCCTTCTCCTAATAAGTGTTTTCCACCTATTCCTTTTTTCTCTGATGTGTGCATAACCTTCTCATTCCTTGTCTTATCAGTCCACCTAATTTACAACATTTATCTGTAGCACCACATCTCAAATGCTTCGATTCTCTTCCGTTCAGGTTTTCCCACAGTCCATCTTTCTCCACCATACAATGCTGTGCTCCCAACGTACATTATCAGAAATTTCGTCCTGAAATTAGGGCATATGTTAGATATTAGTAGACTTCTCTTGGCGAGAAATGCCCTTTTTGCCAGTTCTAGTCTGCTTTTGAAGTTCTCCTTCTTCCGTCCCTCATTGGTTATTTCGGTGCCTACACAATAGAACTTCTTAATTTCATCTACTTTGTAACCATGAACCCCGATATTAAGTTTCTCCCTGTTCTCATTTCTCCTACTTATCATTACTTTTTTTCTTCTTTGATTTACTCTCAATCAATATTCTGTATACATTAGACTGTTCATTCCATTCAGCAGATCGTGTATTTCTTTTTCACTTTCACTCGGGAAAGCAATGTGATCAGGGAATTTTAACACTGATGCCATTTCACCTTGAATTTTATTTCCACTTCTGAACCTCTCTTATATCTCCATCATTCCTTCTTCGATGTACAGATTGAACTGTAGGAGCGAAAAGACTACATCCCTGTCTTATAACATTTTTAATCCGAGCACTTCGTTCTTGGTCGTCCACTCCTGATTGTTGTACATATTGTATACTACCTGTCTCTCCCTATTCTCTTCCTATACCTTGCCCCTATTTTTCTCGGGATTTGCAACATCTTGCATCATTTTACATTGTCGAACGCTTTTTCCAGCCTATTAACGTGTCTTGATTTTTCTTTAGCCTTGCTTCCATTATCAATCACAACATCAGATTTGTCTCTCTTGTGCCTTAACCTTTCCTAAAGCCAAACTGATCGTCATCTAACACATCCTCAATTTCCTTTCCCATTCTGCTATATATTATACCTGTCAGTAACGTTGATGCATGAGCTGTTAAGATGGTTGTGCGATAATTCTCGTACCTGTCAACTCTTGCAGTCTTCGAAATTGCGTGGACGATATTTTTCCGGAAGTCAGATGGCATGTCGCCAGACTGATACATTCTACACACCAATGTCAATAGTCGTTTTGTTGCCACTTCCCCCAGTGATCTTAGAAATTCTGATGGCTTCGTTTGGCTACCTGAGCACCCTTCATGGACAGATCCAAACTTCCATATGCCCCAGTGTCTGTATCTTCGGAATATTTCACGGCGTCATGTCCGAATAAAATCTTCTCGGTTTTCAAGCGGCGTGAGGAGTAACACCGCTGACTGCCAGGCCTCTCTGTATCCCTTCTGCCTTCTTTGACCTTAAGTCCTATGCAGAGTGGCATAGCTCGATGAACATCGGACCATACATAAGCGGAACTGCTAGATTATAGCACAGGAGCTAACTGACAGAAATAGTCTGAAATGTATTCACAGGCTGTCAATGCAGCAGAATGCAGCACTACCACAGCTACACAATTTACTGGAATCATATGGGAAATTGTCTGGGACCATGTCTCTAAACCGAATTTCCCTCTTCAGATGAGCAGACACCTTCGTTTGGCTACCTGAGCACCCTTCATGGACAGATCCAAACTTCCATATGCCCCAGCGTCTGCATCCTCAGAATGTTTCACGGCGTCATGTCCGAATAAAATCTTCTCGATTTTCAAGCGACGTGAGGAGTAACACCGCTGACTGCCAGGCCTCTCTCCTGCTCACTGTAAATGACAGCCACCCAGAACTTGCCTGAAATAGAGGTGTCTTACTCCAAAATGATGGGTTGAAGGTAATAACTGGGACAAGGGAAAAACTGGACTTGTCCGAGCAAGGCAGGATAAAAGAACGCTTATGTGCTAGTAGATCTAGCGATGTTTCTTCTTGGCCCTGGCTCTTGTCACCACATCTATGATGCATTGCCAATCCTGGGGCGTGAAGATCAGATGGGAATGAATCAGAGCTAGGTCTTTTTTTAGAGATGACGTTTTGCACGTTTGTAGCTGCCCAACCAAAGTCATATGATTAATGGGGAAGAGGGGGTTTGGGATCATCGGGAGGGGTAAAAGGATATGGATGGTAAAGGTACGGATATGTACCATCTCGCAGTGACTCCGCTAGCATGTCCATTACCAGCTTAGCCACTTGCGGGTTGTCCGGCAGCCGCAGGTGGTCGTTTTTGCAATATTTGGCAGCCTGCTCTCGGACCATAGCAGTGACAGCAGTGACTTGTGCTGCCTCTTCGTCGTCGTCTTCTCCCGGCTGCTGTACCACCTCCTCCATTTCCTCGACTACCTCTCCAGCAACCTGCGTTCCTGCGGTGGCCAGAGAGGCGGTCGTCTGAGTTTGTGCATCTATCCCCTTCCTAATGGGGGTCGGCGCCTCTTCTTTGCGAGTCGCAATAGTCAAGGCCTCCACCAGTTGCCACACCTGACGGCGCGTGTATTCCAGTTCTGCCCTCAGGGACGCTCTCTCCTCCGCGATGGCGGATTTAAGGGCAGCAACAGCTTCGTCTGTGGCTTTCTGTAGCGACTCGTGGAAACTATCATAGTCACCTTCTTCGCGGCGGCGCTGCCCGCTTCCCCTTCTTGGATAGGGGAGCGGGGAGGCTGACTTGTCTTGTTGGCCTACTTCTCTGGGTTTAGCGGCCTCAGTCTTCTTATTCCGCTTGTGCTTGCTCCAATTCTTTATGTAGCTGCAACGACGATGGTTTGCTGCGTGTGCGCCACCGCAGTTAACGCACTTTGGAGTAGCATCTCGTGACTTATTACGGTCGCGTGTATCGTGGGCCTTCTCACACTTCATGCACGCGACTGTATTACTGCAGGACTTTGCTACATTGCCAAGCTGTTGGCATTTGTAGCATTGCTGTGTCTTCATCTTCTTCTCGCTCTTCTCTCCGCGTCGGACTTCATCGACCAGCTGCTCCAGTAGGACGGCGAGAAAGCGAGATCTTGACTTCGCCTCCCTTGCCTTGTCCAGCCATGTCGGAGACGTGCGACAGCGACAGCGACAGCGACGAAGCTAACTGCAGCGAGTCCACCAGCAGTCTCCGTTGCCAGGGCTGGTACGGTGCTCGTCTTATATACTGCACAGTGCGTCCTCTGGCACCAATCAGGGACGACCGAAACGACGCGTTCGCCAAAGGTGATTGGGTAGGTCACAGCAGCTCCGGCCAGCCACGGGACGAGTGACGTCAGCTCCCCCTCCCCACAAGCGTCAAGCATTCGTCGTTGCTTCCCCCCCTCCCCCACCCCCCCAGCCCTACGTCCCGCCAAGTGTTTACCCCCGGTCTCTGTTAAAATCGTTACTGTTCGTTCTGATCACAGCCGGTTCTTTTATAATGGACTCTCAGCATGTCGAAGCATGAGCCAAGACACTCGCGTTTTCAAACTGTACTCTGTGTCCGTTTTCCAGGCAATGCTCAGCTATGGCCGACTTGTCGAGCTCCCTTTTTACGAGATACGAGATATGCGGCACCTTGTTGAAGACGACATGGGTCTCCCTGTTCCCAGTGTGTATGGTGTCCATTGAGAATGCAGCAGCCAATTGGCACAGTCGCATTCCATTGACCCGAGCACAGGTGACATATTAAACACAGAGAGTGGGGGTGGGGGGGGGGCTTGCCTATAAAACGGATACAAAATACAGTTTGAAAACGCGAGAGTCTTAGCTCTTACGTCGCCATTCTGGGATTTCGTTAAGAAAGAAGAGCAACAGTTTTAACAGAGACCAGGGCTACACACTTAACAGGGCGTGAGGGCGGGCTTTGGATGTCGAAAGGAAGCAAAGGTGAATGCTTGAGGCTTGTACGTAGCGGTCACTTGATGTCACTCGGTCCTGCTGTGACCTGGAGCTGCTCTGAGTTGGCCAACTCGCGTTCCACGCACGCGTCGTTTCGGCCCTCTCTGATTGGTGCAGCCGTGCGGTCTCGGGCGCCTTGCCACGGTTCGCGCGGCTCCCCCTGTCGGAGGTTCGAGTCCTTCCTCGGGCATGGGTACGTGTGTTGTCCTTAGCGCAAGTTAGCCTAAGTCAGATTCAGCAGTATGTAAGCCTAAGAAACCGATGACTTCAGCAGTTTGGTACCTTAGGAACTTACCAAAAATTTCAAAATTTTCTGCTTGGTGCCAGAGGTTGCTATGTGCATATATAAGCGGAAAACAGTTCCATCCTCGGCAGTCACTGGTTTTACTCCTAACGACAATGGCGGAGATAGCAAATTGTCGAGATTTTAATTCGAATTGACGCGGCTTAAAAACCGCGAAGATTTTGTCCCAGTGTTTGCTTCCCATAGTTCTTGCACAGTATTATATGATTCCCGGACAGGGAATGTCTTTAGCATGAAACACATTACTGCAGTGTCTCTATTTGACAGAGGCTGTAAAGTTCGATGCAATGTTTCGTCGGACATGCAGGCATATCGGTCCAGTCGCTGGCGTCCGGAAGTCAATGACTCGAGGAACCACACTGAGACTTTCACCCTCAGACGCCTAAGGTGGTGGAACAAACCTGTTCTCACTACTCTATACAGCCATCTTTTAAATTTTTTCCTAAAATTCAAATATTAGAATTTTTTCTTTCACTTTTATATACGTTTTCTGTTCGACAAGTACAAAGTTTCATTACATAAATAGTTATAAGAAAAGAAGAAAAAAGAGAAAGGAAAGAGTTTCCGCCCCACGTGACAGGAACAGGCAACTGTGCGTGTAGTTGCTTGCACTGGGATCACCTTTAGGTAACCCCTATGCATATTACCAGATGCAGCAGCTAAGTAACCCCACCGGCCGGCAGTAAGAAAGTAGGCAGCCGGCCACAATAAAATCAGCACAAAAAAAGTCCCTTTGCTCTTGGCATCATCCCAAACGCTGCCGCTTATGTTCGGCAGTCAAAGGAACGCGAAGCACTGATCGTCGGGCAAAGACACCAGTCTCATGAAGTTGCCGTGATGTCGCATGAGATAGCGTGCCTTGCAGTCCTGTTACATGTGCATCCGCTATTCGGGGTGGATGCTTTCTTACTTGCTGCACAATGTAGCCGTTATCTGCTTCTCTAGTTACCTGTGGAAGACCACCACTTATCCTGTGGGCATCACTGCCCATGATTCGGAACGCTTCCTATTCACGTAAAACATTCATCATACTTTGTCCTTGTTCCAGTTTTCCTATTATGCTTCCGTTTGTGACCTCATGCATACGCTGTCTCCTGGTCACGTTCTAACAAAGGACACAACCACACTGCTGCACGCTGACTGCACACAGTATTCTTTCCGGTTCCTTCAACTGCGTTTTGTTGTGGGGACCAGTGGCGGCTCCAGGATTTTGTTTTGGAAGGGGCTTGACTCAACTGAGTTTAGGCTCTCTCAACGTAAACATTAATATACTAAAAAGCACACATAACTTTATTTTGCTCGTTTAACGCATGGCAAGTCTCCTCGAATAACGCTTTGCAAATTCTTCAACGACTTCGACAGTTCGTAGGCTGCCAGATATATCTCAGTGATATACATGGCAGCCAAACCACTCAACCTGTCATCCGTCATTGTCGTATGACGCTACGACTTTATCAGTTTAATCGAAGAGAAGCTACGCCCCACACTACAAGTAGATACTGGTAATGTAGCGAGAATTTGTAAAAGAATTCATTTGTCTCTTGATGTACCTCTGCTCTGTTTGGGGGGGGGGGGGGGGGGGGGGCTGTTCCGTGTCCCTCCATAGCTCCGCCAAAAGAGTTACTTCTCCCGATAACGAGAGACGATGAGACAAGTCGCTGCTGTAAACACGTGCAGCTGCCAGCAGAGTACAGATTTTCTGTTTTTACGAAGACACTTGGTAGAAGAGTGAACAGTTCGAGAATTGCAAAGTGTTCTGCTCTCGAAAAGCGACTCCTCAACAGTCCCAATACAAAGTCGATGAAACAAAGGAATATACTCAATCTGAAACAAAACACGACATGACATTATTTTCGAACTCCAAAGAACAGAAAAGAAAGAAATGCCGCATCAAGCGAACAGCATGTGTATGAATTATAGGCTTATTTTACGTGTAGTATTCCTTAGCATCAGTTGCTTCTATATCTGAGCGATGAGCATCACTTTTGGTGATTCTGGGTGACTGTACTGGGACGTCCAAAGGTTCTACAATATGACGGGCCTCTTGGAAAATTTCTTCATATTTAGTTTCTCTGTATAGTCCCAGTATTCTTATTACTGTGTCTACCATCTCATAGCAAAGATTGATATCTAATGCGACAGCCTGAAGCTGCCGTGAAAGCGAAACAGTAATTTCAAATACAGCGCCGATTACCGTCAAAGTCATGTCGCTGAATAGAAGTTAGAAGACTTGCACTTTCCGATGACGAAGAAGTTCTGTCCATTTCTTCAAGGAACTGTACGACAGAATCAAAGATCTCTTTGAATGGAAGCAGTGCATCATGCCTTTCAAGCCAGTATGTATCACTAAGACTTTATAACTTAATTCTTTTCGCCTTTGGATGTTTTTCAAGGATAGCTCGCTTGATAAGTTCCAACCTTTTTGCTGACTCGCACACAAAATTGGTAACACGACTTACAACTCCCATCATATTGCGAATACTAGGCAGGCTGCAGACCCTCACGAGAGCCAGGTGTATTTTATGTGCTGCACAGTGCATACAAGTCGCTAGCGGTTGCTGTTGTGGTCTTCAGTCCTGAGACTGGTTTGATGCAGCTCTCCATGCTACTCTATACTGTGCAAGCTTCTTAATCTCCAAGTACCTACTGCAACCTACATCCTTCTGAATCTGCTTGGTGTATTCATCTCTTGGTCTCCCTCTACGATTTTTACCCTCCACGCTGCCCTCCAATACAAAAATGGTGATCCCTTGATGCCTCAGTACATTTCCTACCAACCGATCCCTTCATCTAGTCAAGTTGTGCCACAAACTTCTCTTCTCCCCAATCCCATTCAACACCTCCTCATTAGTTATGTGATCTACCCATCTAATCTTCAGTATTCTTCTGTAGCACCACATTTTGAAAGCTTCTATTCTCTTCTTGTCTAAACTATTTATCGTCCGTGTTTCACTTCCATACATGGCTACACTCCATACAAATACTTTCAGAAACGACTTCCTACCACTTAAATCAATACTCGAAGTTAACAAATTTCTCTTCTTCAGAAACGCTTTCCTTGCCATTGCCAGTCTACATTTTATATCCTCTCTACTCCGACCATCATCAGTTATTTTGCTATTCAGATAGCAAAACTCCTTTACTACTTTAAGTGTCTCATTTCCTAACCTAATACCCTCAACATCACCAGACTTAATTCGACTACATTCCATTATCTTCGTTTTGCTTTTGTTGATGTTCATCTTATATCCTCCTTTGAAGACACTATCCATTCCGTTCAACTCCTCTTCCAAGTCCTTTGCTGTCTCTGACACATTTACGATATCATCGGCGAGCCTCAAAGTTTTTATTTCTTCTCCATGGATTTTAATACCTACTCCGAATTTTTCTTTTGTTTACTTCACTGCTTGCTCAATGTACAGATTGAATAACATCGGGGAGAGATTACAACCCTGTCTCATTCCCTTCCCAACCACTGCTTCCCTTTCATGTCCCTCGACTCTTATAACTGCCATCTGGTTTCTGTACAAATTGTAAATAGCCTTTCGCTCCCTGTATTTTACCCCTGCCACCTTTAGAATTTGAAAGAGAGTATCCCAGTCAACGTTGTCAAAAGGTTTCTCTAAGTCTACAAATGCTAGAAACGAAGGTTTGCCCTTCCTTAATCTAGCTTCTAAGATAAGTCGTAAGGTTAGTATTGCCTCACGTGTTCCAACATTTCTACGGAATCCAAACTGATCTTCCCCGAGGTCGGCTTCTACTAGTTTTTCCATTCGTCTGTAAAGAATTCGCGTTAGTATTTTGCAGCTGTGACTTATTAAACTGTTAGTTCGGTAATTTTCACATCTGTCAACACCTGTTTTCTTTCGGATTTGAATTATTATATTCTTCTTGAAGTCTGACTGAATTTCGCCTGTCTCATACATCTTGCTCACCAGATGGTAGAGTTTTGTCAGGATTGGCTCTCCCAAGGCTGTCAGTAGTTCTAATGGAATATTGTCTACTCCCGGGGCCTTGTTTCGACTCAGGTCTTTCTGTGCTCTGTCAAACTCTTCACGCAGTATCGTATCTCCCATTTCATCTTCATCTACATCCTCTTCCATTTCCATATATTGTCCTCAAGTACATCGCCCTTGTATAGACCCTCTATATACTTCTTCCACCATTCTGCTTTATCTTCTTTGCTTAGAACTGGGTTTCCATGTGAGCTCTTGATGTTCATACAAGTGGTTCTCTTTTCTCCAAAGGTGTCTTTAATTTTCCTGTAGGCAGTACTATCTTACCCATAGTGAGATAACCCTCTACATCCTTACAATTGTCCTCTAGCCATCCCTGCTTAGCCATTTTGCACTTCCTGTCGATCTCATTTTTGAGACGTTTGTATTCCTTTTTGCCTGCTTCATTTACTGCATTTTTATATTTTCTCCTTTCGTCAATTAAATTTAATATTTCTTCTGTTACCCAAGGGTTTCTACTAGCCCTCGTCATTTTACCTACTTGATCCTCTGCTGCCTTCACTACTTCATCCCTCAAAGCTACCCATTCTTCTTCTACTGTATTTCTTTCCCCCATTCCTGTCAATTGTTCCCTTATGCTCTCCCTGAAACTCTGTACAACCTCTGGTTCTTTCAGTTTATCCAGGTCCCATCTCCTTAAATTCCCACCTTTTTGCAGTTTCTTCAGTTTTAATCTACAGGTCATAAACAATAGATTGTGGTCAGAGTCTACATCTGCCCCTGGAAATGTCCTGCAATGTAAAACCTGGTTCCTAAATCTCTGTCTTACCATTATATACTCTATCTGAAACCTGTCAGTATCTCCAGGCTTGTTCCATGTATACAGCCTTCTTTTATGATTCTTGAGCCAAGTGTTAGCTATGATTAAGTTGTGCTCTGTGCAAAATTCTACCAGGCGGCTAACTCTTCCATTTCTTTTCCCCAATCCATATTCACCTACTACGTTTCCTTCTTTCCCTTTTCCTACTACCGAATTCCTGTCACCCACGACTATTAAATTATCATCACCCTTCACTATCTGAATAATTTCTTTTATTTCATCATACATTTCTTCAATTTCTTCGTCATCTGCAGAGCTAGTTTGCATATAAACTTGTACTACTGTAGTAGGTGTGGGCTTCGTAACTATCTTGGCCACAATAATGCGTTCACTATGCTGGTGTTTATAACCCTGTAGTCACGTGACCAGAAGTCTTGTTCCTCCTGCCACCGAACTTCACTAATTCCCACGATATCTAACTTTAACCTATCCATTTCCCTTTTTAAATTTTCTAACCTACCTGCCCGATTAAGTGATCTGACATTCCACTCTCCGAGCCGTAGAACGTCAGTTTTCTTTCTCCTGATAACGACATCCTCTTGAGTAGTCCCCGCCCAGAGATCCGAATGGGGGACTATTTTACCTCCGGAATATTTTACCCAAGAGGATGCCATCATCATTTAATCATATAGTAAAGATGCATGCCCTTGGGAAAAATTACGGCTGTAGTTTCCCCTTGCTTTCAGCAATTCGTAGTACCAGCACAGCAAGGCCGTTTTGGTTATTGTTACAAGGCCAGATCAGTCAATCATCCAGACGGTTGCCCCTGCAACTACTGAAAAGGCTGCTGCCCCTCTTCAGGAACCACACGTTTGTCTGGCCTCTCAACAGATACCCCTCCGTTGTGGTTTCACCTACGGTACGGCTATCTGTATCGCTGAGGCACGCAAGCCTCCCCACCAACGGCAAGGTCCATGGTTCATGGGGGGGGGGGGAGACTTTGTATTTATACTTTGTATTTATAACCCTGTATTCGCCTGACCAAAAGTCTTGTTCCTCGTGCCACCGAACTTCACTAATTCCCACTATATCTAACTTTAACCTATCCATTTCCCTTTTTAAATTTTCTAACCTACCTGCCCGATTAAGGGATCTGACATTCTACTCTCCGATCCGTAGAACGCCAGTTTTCTTTTTGCTGATAACGACTTCCTCTTGAGTAGTCCCCGCCCGGAGATCCGAATGGGGAATATTTTACCCAAGATGAGGCCATCATCATTAACCATACAGTAAAGCTGCATGCCCTCGGGAAAAATGACGGCTGTAGTTTCCCCTTGCTTTCAACCGTTCGCAGTACCAGCACAGCAAGGCTGTATTGGTTAGTGTTACAAGACCAGATCAGTCAATCATGCAGACTCTTGCCCCTGCAACTACTGAAACGGCTGCTGCCCCTCTTCAGGAACCACGCGTTTGTCTGGCCTCTCAACAGATACCCCTCCGTTGTGGTTGCACCTACGGTACGGCTATCTGTATCGCTGAGGCACGCAAGCCTACCCACCAACGGCAAGGTCCGTGGTTCATGGGGGAGTTGGAGCTGCTTTATTCGGGATTGTACGCCACTGAAATTCCCAGACACGTAGGCACCTCCATCAGAACCTTGACCTCTGAAATTGTTGTCTTGTAGGCCGACTTGATCGCTTAATGCAGCACCAGTCATGTCAGTTGCAGATAGAAACCATATGAAGTCTTCGTTTATTGTGTGCTTATTTGTACATTCAGATACCTGATACATACATTGAGTTGTTCTGTACCGCTGGCATCCGTTGTTTCGTCGCCAAGGACAGCATAATATTTTGCTTCTTTTACTTTGTCGAGTACGTTTTTTATAATCACAGAATGTCAACAATCAATCAGTTGTTTTTCTCAGATATGTAGCATTTTTGGTGCTGTCTAAATGTTTTGGAGAGACGGTTCAACTGAGTCAATGCGAAATTTTAAAAGTGCTTGGAACCTTTCTTGGATGATTTCATCACTCAGTGTACCATCATCTCGGTGGCCTCTTAACGGTATGTTTTCTCGACCACATAATATGACCGTCTTTACTATAGGAATCAGCTGCTCCCTGTTTTAATCATTTTCAGTTTCTCTATTTCGATTAAATTATGTACAGCTTTCTCAGGGTTGTCATGTGAACTTCTGAAATGTGTGCTTCTTTTGCAAAAACCTGAAGCAGAATGGTTTCTGAAGACTTACAGTGCTTTTTTGTATTTGCCAAGTGGACGAGTGACTATCTGGACCATAAAATAGTACGCAAGGCAAACAATATGCACCATTCCGTTGTTGGTTATAGACTAACCAAGAGTATTCCTTTAGCCAATCAGAACGGAACTTTCTTTCTTGTCCACCCTCTGCTCCGGACATTCATAATTACGAGGTTGTTCTCAAGACACCTTCAGATGTTTATACTTTTCCTCGTCACGGATTAGTTTTCCAGCACATAAGAAATATCAAAAGGATTTTCAGCGTAAGTGGTCGATGCACTAGCCACTCCCACTGTCACTGGTTCCGGTTCTGTAACAACAGCAAACTAAAACTACAACTTGTACGCGAATCAGAGAATCATACATAAGCAAATCAACAACTTACTCTTTGGAACTATATTACAGGGTTATTTAAAAATTCCAATAATCATTTAAGGATTTCAAATAAAAATAAAAATATGAAGCTTTTCTTTTATTATCAGTTGGTCACTGTAAAATTTCCATACAGACTAACGAAATGTATGAAACAGCCGATTTTTCACGATTTTGAAGTTGGTCCCACAGTAAAAATCGTTCTTATTGATAAATACTTTAATCCATTAAAAGATTATTTACAGATTTTAGGTAAATAATTCGATATAAAAGAATTACATTCACGGCAATACCGGCATGCCAGCGAAGAAAGCTAGTTTAAAAATAATTCAAAACCGAACAAACCCGATGATTGATATTACTTTACATCGTTTACGCTAAATATTACTTCACTCTGTCCCTTATAGGGCAGGCAGAGAGGATCGAGTGCTCAGAGCATTTTTGTTGTCAACAGTGAAATGAGATTTCCCGATAAAAGAACTTATTCAAAACCACTATAACCGATTACATTTTTTATCTTTCTTTTAACAAAACCATTAGAGTGTTATTTTTTAAGCACTGAGTATTTAGCGGAACCAAAAGTATGAGTCAATTCAATTTATCCTTTGGTTTAAAGCTAGAACAATATTATGAAATATAGCACAGCGAACTTAACTAAGAGAAAAATGAACAGCTAGGGGCTATCAACGTCTTCCTCGACAGACGGTTGAACACCAGAGCCAGAGATAGTAGCGGATAAAGTATGTTCAGATGCTTTACATGTCATTAACAGTTCCTATCAGGTCACATAAAATTGAATGAAACAGCAAAAATCTGTTAATTTATGGTCTAATAACACTATCGGTTTCTCTGCGTTAAAGAAACGTCTTCAGATGTAAGTTGTGTCACATAAATTAGCACATGGAGATACCCCAACGATCGTACTCAGAGAATCTAACCCCATGAAGGGGGGAAGTACTCAACTAATAAAACTCGGCGAAACATTGGGACGAATAGTGAGGGAATGCGGCAACTGTAGTCGGTAGTCGTAAGTATAAAGCACTGTTGGATTCTCCGACTACGAACATAGGGAGCACCGCCATGTGCTAATTTATATGACACCGCCTACACGCGAATACGCTACTTTAACGCAGCTAAACCGGTCGGGTCAATAAACCATCAGTTAACAGCTGTCTGCGGTTTCATTCAGTTTCAAGTAACTATTAGTTTCAACGGCTATGCCTGCCCAAGTTACAAGGTTGTAAGTTTCCACCTGCGTCAGCACTTCTGTTTGCAGTTCATTATTGTGGCAACATTGTTTCTTCCTTCCAATTCCTGCTCAAATGGACAAATGCGAATTCATCATTTCTGATTTCATTTTATTTCTCGCTTTAGTTTTAATCATGTTCATCTGGCTAAAAAGTCTTTCCACTTCCGCATTCGGACATCAGTCGCGACAGTGCGAAGGTTGTCAGTTCATGAAATGGATTGACGTCATTTGCATCTCTGTGTTGAAGCATTTGACACCAGAAATTAACAGCGGCTGTTTCGGACCATTTGACAAGAGTTGAATTTTGTCACTGAAAATCAGTTTTTGTTATTGTGCCAAGATCAACATTACACGATTCAAGGAAAGGAATCAATGACTCTTTAACGACACGAAGAGCGTTGGATACTGAAGGAGGTGAAATTCTCCTCAAAATTTCATTGTTGTCTGGAAGTCGTTGCAACAACTGAATTATTAATTGGTACACAAACTGATTGGATCTCACACGTAGGACATGTTCTTGTTCTGGGTATGACTAAGATCTTCTCAATTCATTAATCTTATTTTCGAACTAATATCCTAAATATGTTTTGGTATCAAGGTCGTTTTCAAAGTCTAAATTTAATTTCCTTTGCATAGGGTATGTAGGGACAAAAACTTTTTTTTTTATTAATGATTCTGTTAGCACAACGTGGTTGTTTTAACAGCTTACACGGATCCTCTGTGTTGGCTCCAAAATGTTATTAACCAGATGCAAATTTGAAAGTATCGTCTTGGAAAATACTTAAATACGCCTAAATGGATTCATCAGAGAACAGTGAATAAAGAATTTCTGCAGTGTAACAGTTGTCTTTGATTCGTATTATTTCAATGTGCGTTCTAAGTTCTAACCGCTGGTCTGTAGTTCTTGTTACCGCAGGCTCTATGGACAACCATTGCGTATCATATGCTCATGGAATTTTAAGGGGTTCAGCTCCTTTGAGATTCTGATAAATATCACTATTCAACTGTCGGCGAGTTGAAGAATGCGAAAACTAATTATATGTTTCCCTAACTAATAAGTCCAGATTGCCTGGAGCGTCACACTTGCAGCACATGTAACAAGTTGAACTGAATGGCTTACACATTTTATAACATTCTAATCCAGAATTACATTTTTCAAAATTTGACTGACACCATTGTGAACACTTCCAGTTACATTCGTATTATCTGTGCCTATATCCGGCAGTTTGTTTGGATCTAATTCCAATTCTTGAGGCGTGTCTTCAATTCTATTACACTAAGCTGTGAATTATAATGTAGGAGATCCGCTAGTTTTAAAAACAGTGAAATGATCACGTTGGTTGCAGCAGTGTAATACACTATTGTTATTCCTAAAAATTTGGTCACGCTAATGTCTGTTGATTCATTAATTATAATTATATACATGCTGTCACCGATATCTTGCCGCAAATTTTCCACAAGTACCGCCTTATTAAGTGTTTTATAGCTGCAGTACATTTTTCTCTACGTATTTTAAGTTTTCTGGCAATATTACTGTCTGTGAATTTACTCTTGCACAGATCAGTTAAGTGATGACATGACGTGATTGGACAATGGGTGGAAACAAATAATGCAAGGGAACCCTCAGCTTCATTCACTTCTGAATACTCTTTCAAGGTTTTGAAAGATATTTTTGTTGACAATGGTGCTGCTGCTGTCTTGTGTTTTTTTTCCGTCACTGTGGCTTACTATGGCGTCAGAACACGCTAATAAAATATTACGGCATAATTTTTCAGTATGCTCTTGTGTCAGCACCTTGAATTGTTTCGAGCCAGTTGCAAATTTATTATCAAGTAGCGGTTCTGCACGAAATTTCTGGGTATACTGTCCCTTTACTTTACATATGTTTAGTACTAAAACAACAGCAAGTGATTTAAGAAACACCACATAACCACCAGCACTACACAGACGCACTGTTCGTGCAATTGGAGATTTATTAATACTAGAGCGCATAACCTGTTGAATGTTGAGTCAAATGCTTCAAATGGCTCTAACCACTATGGGACTTAGCAGCTGAGTGAACTGTCCCATAGAGTTAGAACTACGTAAACCTAACTAACCTAAGGACATCACACACATTCGTGCCCGAGGCAGGATTCGAACCTACGACCGCAGCAGCAGCGCGGTACCAGACTGACGCGCCTAGAACCGCTCGGCCACAATGGCCGGCAAAGTTGAATTTATGGATTAACTGCTTCCAGTTGCTGACCAGCTATTTTGTAGCTAAATGATAAGGGATCTATCTTTCGATATATACGCAGCACATTACACTTGTCTACATTGAGATTCAATTGCCATTCCCTGCACCATGCGTCAATTCGCTGCAGATCCTCCTGCATTTCAGTACAATTTTCCATTGTTAGAACCTCTCGATACACCACAGCATCATCCGCAAAAAGCCTCAGTGAACTTCCGATGTCACCCACCAGGTCATTTATGTATATTGTGAATAGATACGGTCCTATGACACTCCCCTGCGGCACATCTGAAATAACTCTTACTTCGGAAGACTTCTCTCCATTGAGAATGACATGCTGGGTTCTGTTATCTAGGAACTCCTCAATCCCATCACACAATTGGTCTGATAGTCCATATGCTCTTACTTTGTTCATTAAACGACTGTGGGGAACTGTATCGAACGCCTTGCGGAAGTCGAGAAACACGGCATCTACCTGGGAACCAGCGTCTATGGCCCTCTGAGTCTCGTGAACGAATAACGCGAGCTGGGTTTCACACGACCGTCTTTTTCGAAACCCATGTTGATTCCTACAGACTAAATTTCTAGTCTCCAGAAAAGTCATTATACTCGAACATAATACGTGTTCCAAAATTCTACAACTGATCGACGTTAGAGATATAGGTCTATACTAGTGCACATCTGTTCGATGTCCCTTCTTGAAAACAGGGATGACCTGTGCCCTTTTCCAATCCTTTGGAACGCTACGCTCTTCTAGAGACCTACGGTACACCGCTGCAAGAAGGGGGGCAAGTTCCTTCGCGTACTGTGTGTAAAATCGAACTGGTATCCCATCAGGTCCAGCGGCCTTTCCTCTTTTGAGCGATTTTAATTGTTTTTCTATCCCTCTGTCGTCTATTTAGATATCTACCATTTTGTCATCTGTGCGACAATCTAGAGAAGGAACTACAGTGCAGTCTTCCTCTGTGAAACAGCTTTGGAAGAAGACATTTAGTATTTCGGCCTTTAGTCTGTCATCCTCTGTCTCAGTACCATTTTGGTCACAGAGTGTCTGGACATTTTGTTTTGATCCACCTACCGCTTTGACATAAGACCAAAATTTCTTAGGATTTTCTGCCAAGTCACTACATAGAACTTTACTTTCGAATTCATTGAACGCCTCTCGCATAGCCCTCCTCACACTACATTTCGCTTCGCGTAATTTTTGTTTGTCTGCAAGGCGTTGGCTATGTTTATGTTTGCTGTGAAGTTCCCTTTGCTTCCGCAGCAGTTTTCTAACTCGGTTGTTGTACCACGGTGGCTCTTTTCCATCTCTTACGATCTTGCTAGGCACATACTCATCTAAGGCATATTGTACGATGGTTTTGAACTTTGTCCACCTCAGCACTATCTGTCCTTGAGACAAAACTTTTGTGTTGAGCCGTCAGGTACTCTGTAATCTGCTTATTGTCACTTTTCCTAAACAGAAAAATCTTCCTACCTTTTTTAATATCTCTGTTTACGGCTGAAATCATCGATGCAGTAACCGCTTTATGATCGCTGATTCCCTGTTCTGCATTAACTGTTTCAAATAGTTCGGGTCTGTTTGTCACCAGAAGGTCCAATATTGAAACGGTCCCTTAGAAAAATTATACATGACTGTGCTTAAACTGACACACAATATTTTTTAGCGCAACGCAATCTGACTTTCAATAATCCCTACAAGAGAATGGCCCTCACTAAATTAAGCTATACGTTTCACAAATCATTTACCTCAAAAATCTTCGTTACTTAAACTACTGCAATACAGCGAGCGCCACTATTGCCAGCTAAATAAAAGATTCAAACTACGGAAGGCACTAACTACTGATAGGCATAGTTAGCGAATGAAAGATTTTAATACAGAAGAAACAATGTATTTACCTTAATAGTCATAATATATATATCAGTTCATGACATCAATTCTTACAAATTTCAAAACTCCCCCATCTCTCTCCCCACGTCCACCACTGCTGGCGGCTCACCTCCAACTGCGCAACGCTACCCGCAGTTAGCATCCAAGTTACTTCAAGGACAGTGCCGAGAGGGACGCCCTGTAGCCTCATTACAGCGTCCCCAAACCACCGCCTTTTGCGACTCCAATTGGAGGGCGGAGCGGAGGTCTGCTGGGTTTTCTGATGAAAGCCTGTTCCGCCTCTGTGCCAGTGATGGCTGTGTACTGATTAGGAGCCCAGTTGAGGTCCAGAAACTAACCTGTCTGAGTGCTGGATACACTGGACCTATATTTGAAGTTAGGGTCTAGCGTTCGATTTCGTACAACGGCAGGAGCACTCCCGTAGTTATACCATGCACCCTAACTGCAACATTGTCTGGTGATTCGACCTGCTGTGCTGTCTTTAATTAACAGCATTCCAGTAACCAAATTTGCTTTACAGGGTGTCGACATGTTGCCTTGGCCTGATCGATCACCAGATCTGTCTCCAATCGATCACATATGGTACATTATCGGACGATAATTCAAATGTCATACACAAATAACATTGACCGTCCCTGTAATGACCGACCAAGTGTAACAGGCACTCAATCCCACAAGCCGGCATCCGACACTTGTACAACACAATGCAAGCACGTTTACATGCTTGCATTCAAAATTCTGGCAGTTACGTCGGTTATTAACGTACGAGAATTTCACAACTGCAATGACTTATCTCCCGCTTTCATTAAAATTTGATCTTAAATATGTTACATAGAAAAACGTATTCCCGAAATTTCGTAATTCTACATTAATTGCCTTTTGGTGTTGCGATTTTTACCGTCACACAGGTGGCCCACTTAAACGTTCAGTGCAAATATCTCTGGAACAACACTAAACAACGAAAAACGTATTTTACTTGTATGAATGTAAGGCAGGGGCTTATGAAACTAAATACTGTAAGACATTATAAAACGTAAGCAAATATTAGCTTCAACACAAACTTTTTTTAACAGCACATGCTCTAGAAATTGCAAAGTGAAGCTGAGTATTGAAACAACCGAAATGCACCACTATTTCCCACCCCAAGATGCAAGCGTGATCCCCTCGTTGCATGTAATCGGGATGTGATTGGTGTAGGTAATCTTACTTTCACAGTTCCCGCGAGGGTCAAAAGTAATAACAAGATTTCCTGCCACAAACATTGATATGCACGTGACGGTTGCCATCTTGCGTATGTTATTTACTACGTAAATACTACGGAACAGTACCGGTCAGTGTACTAAACTAACAATTCCTAAATCGCTGGATAAATAGGAGCACGCCGTTTCAGAGATTTCCAGCGAGGTCGTCGGAACTCATCCCCACGACCTTTTTTGTCTGTGGACAATTGAAAAATGTGGCTCATCAGAAGTTTCATACGACAATGTACTATATGAAAGCCCCTATTACCACTGCACGTGCCGCAGTAACGCCAGAAACACTAATGGAAGTTAGTCGATCAGTGTTGGGGTGCGTACTGCGGAGTCGTTGCGTTTCTGCCTTAAGGAATGTTGTTACATACCGGCGTAAATTTTATGTATTTCTGAAAAGACGTATGTTTGTTTTGTAGCTGCTGTTGTACATCTGTGTAATCCTTTCAGCATGTGCGAAAGATCAGTTTTAATGTAACCATGAAAAGCGTTCAGTGACATGTCCTGTATGTGTCATGTATCATTATGTAATTGATTAAGACTACGTACAACTAGCATTTACTCCTCTATTGGATCCTTGGTCAGCCATTAATTATGTTTACTCTGGACTGCGATATTTCGTTGCCTTGATGTCCATTTTAGTATTCTAGTAAATGTCAGTAAATTAGGAACGAGTAAGCGCTTTCCTTCTTTTTCATTCTGTGCGACTGGATATTTGTATTGGTTCCAATAAATAGCAATACGTACAGCATCTGTCGCATCGTAGCACGTCAATCACATCGCGATTACGGACAACGTGGGCTTTGCGCTTGCATTTCGGGATGTGCAATAACGCCACGTTTTGTTTATTTCAAGTGTCAACTTTGCTTTGCAATTTCTTGGGATATAAGTGATGTATTGCGATCAACCAGCGCCATTCTTTTTGCGATTTTTCACGGTACTGATTGCAGAAGAAATAACACAGTGTGTCCAAAAAACTAAAATCTGGTTACGTTTTAGGAAGACTCGAGGTATTTACATTCATGAGCTCGTGCCTTACATTCATACCAGCGGAGCTATTTTCCGGTATCTCTTGTTGTTCTACAGATGTTTGTGCTGAAACTTTTAAGTGGGCCCCCTGTATATGTTGACGAAGTTGCACGGCAATGGAGAATAAAATTACTGAATTACGTATGTGATTTAACCAAGATTATATAACGACGATGCTGTTTGCTGATGATCAAGTTTTAATCCCGAACAGCAAAGATGGATTACAGAGAAAGAGAATGAGGATTTCACATTGCAGCGGAGTGTGCGCTGATATGAAAGTTCCTGGTAGATTAAAACTGTGTGCCGGACCGAGACTCTAACTCGGGACCTTTGCCTTTCGCGGGCAAGTGCTCCACCATCTGAGCCACCGAAGCACGACTCACGACCCGTCATCACAGCTTCAATTCTGCCCGTACCTCGTCTCCTACCGTCCAAACTTCAAATTACAGAGAGTTGCGTAAGAGACACATAAAATATGCCAGATATGTTGTAACGTCCCCTTAAAAAACTTAATGAATTACTGTGCTGCTAAATCTGTTACATTATATGAACGTACTCAGACATTTCGCTCCTTACTTAATCTGATCAACACTAAATTAACACACAATATGTTTAGCGCAACGCAGTCTGACTTTCAATAATCCCTACAAGATAATGGCCCTGACTAAATTAACCCATACCTTTCACAAATCACTTATCTCACAAAAATCTTCGTTACTCGAACTACTCAATACGGCGAGCGCCACTACTGCCAGCTAAATAAAAGATTCAAACTACTGAAGGCACTAACTACTGAGAGGCGTAGTTAGCAAATGAATGATTTTGATAGAGAACAAACAATGTTTTTACCTTAATAATGTTCCAAAGTCATCATGTATATGTATCATTTCATGATATCCAATAATACAAATTTACTCTTTCTGATGGACACACGTCCAGATCGTCCGCTCTCAAAATTCCGCCATCTCTCTCCCCACGTCCACCACTGCTGGCGGCTCACCTCCAACTGCGCAACACTACGCGCTGTTAACAGCCAACAGCCCAACACTACGATGGCGAATATTGCAACAATGCCGACCAGCCTCAGACTGCACACAGCACAGTCAGTGATTTTCATACAGAGCGCTACGTGGCGTTACCAATATAAAAACCTAAACAGCCTACTTGCAACGTAACATGTCAGTATCAGCACAACAGAACAGGATCCATGGCTTTCAGTGAAAAAATAAAAAAACCACAGTGATTACAAACTATTAATGGAAAACAAGATCATGAAGCAAGGAGATAGATTTGAATTGTTAGGGAACATACTAATGTACAAAGGAGAACTACATCAATAAGCCAAATTGTGAAGTTGAGTTACCTAAACGGTATCAGTAGCATATCTCTCCAATATAAAGTAAGAGCAGAAACTTATCTTAAATTTTATAAAGTCATGTCAGCATTAGCATTGCTGTATGGAAGTGAATCTTGAGTAATGAGAAAAAAAAAAACATAAAACAAAATTACAGGCCAATAAATTGAAATTCCTCAGAATCTTAGCACGATTCACAAAGCTACATTATAAAAGAAATATAGGTATCAGAAAGGAATTGGAAATACGTTATAAATGGAAATATTGAAGAAAAGGGGCAAACATGGTTGTAACTGGAGAAATGTAGACTACCGTTGCATTTTTTTAATATAGTCTACAAAATCAAAGATGCATTAGAAGACCGGCAAAAAGGTGAAAGGATCAAATACAGCTGCAAGCAACCGAGTAAGATCTAAAGCATGGCAAGAAGAAGAAGAAGAAGAACATAACCCGAATAGCATCAAAATCGTCGGCTACAAAAGTAAAGAGGCGGATTGTTAAACCTTCCTGCAATACTAATACTGCGCGCTAGAGCCCAACCTTTAGTCAACTAGTGCACAGTTTCACTACTGCTGGTATCTCTCTCCAAGTGCAAGGACGGGTATTGAGATGCTTAGCTGGTAACAACAGTTTCTGCGAAACGAAACTTCCCTGGTTCGACACGCCTCTGCCAGGCACTTGAATGTGATCTGCAGAGTATCCATGTAGATGTAGATGTCGATGTAAATACAGTTTCAAAATTGTCCGTTGGAGAGTGAAACATTAATTCTAGTTTATAAAACCCTCTGTTATTAGTGTAGCAAACTACTGCTCAGAGGCATGGGCCATGGGAAAGAATGTTAAAAAATAATGAAAGGTTTTGAAATGTGATACTGGCGGCAAGTTTTATTAACACCAACGGAGTGATAACTAAAGATACATTGGAAAGAATGAAGAAAATTAAAATCTTATTGATTGGCGACTCCATAGAGTGCTCTGTGCACAACGACCATATAATAAATAAAATTAGAAGGAAGGCCAGCATTTACCGTAATTTTGGTGATTTATTAACAGCAAAATCGATTTTCAATTACATAAAAATCATCTTCAGTGCTGGAAGTAAAACATTTCACATAGCGATCAGTGATTAAAAAAACAAAAGATCACAAATACATCTGAGTACAAGCCAACTGTTGGTAAGAACATACCTTTAGTGTATAAATTAAAGCTCGTAGGCACTTTTGTCTAGTTATTAACAGTAACAGAACTATGAAACGATCACTATAACTGAAGCCGCTGTTTACATTCATCTATACAGCAGACCTCGGTGTGACGGGGCTTGGAATGCCCTTTATGTGACATGTGTCACGTGAAGACTTAACATTACTTTATGTGGCAAGAGATTACCACAAAATACCAAACGTTCATTTTCAACTGATTAACTGAAAATTTCAAATTTCAAATTGTACATTAAAAACGCATATCAAAAAGGAAAAGGGGAAATGCACATCTTGCCAATATACATTGGCGTGTTATTTTCAAAACAACTTAAAAACATGCAACAATAAAAATCCTCAGGTAAATTATAAGGTGTCAGATTACAGGACTAGTATAAAAAAAATATACAAATAACATGACATCAAATATAACAGAATTAGTTATAGAATAGTAACCGCCATCTGACGTGGAAAATCAGAGGAGCGAAGTTCTTAATTTGCGTAAAATATTACATTGTAACCAAGACGTCAAACACATAAATAGTGGTGATAGTACTATATATGCCACGATTTCACAGGTCAAAAGTTCATGAAACACGATATTCTTCATTAAAAAAAATTTTAGGTTGCAGACTAACAATTTTTATCGTATTTAACGACATGATAATACACAATCACATTCATCCCATTTGGACACATTAACATATTATAACTGTTTCTGAGGCTTAATTACAAAAAGTCATCGTAATTAAGAAAACCAGAATGATATAAAAGCGCATTGTAGATGCAGAGATCATTTAACACACTAATGAGTAAGGACTACTATTACAAATTGCAAAGAATTAGTGATATGTTGGCTAGAGACACAAGTGTACGAAATACACTACGCTAGTAGAAACCTCCACTGCCACACCTATTATGTATGGAAAAAATTCTCATGTGGTACAAACAGAGCTTGGGTATAAGGAAACAGTTTACTCTTTAAAGTATCTGAAAATAACACACGAGAGTATGTTGGCAAGATGTGCATTTCCCCTTTTCCGTTTTGCTATGCGTTTTTAATGTACAATTTTAAATTTGAATTTTTCAATTAATGATTTGAAAGAGCACATTTGGTATTTTGTGGTAATCTCTTGCCAAATAAAGCAAGTCTTCAAGTGACACATGTCACATAGAAGGCGTTCCAAGCCCCTGTCATACCGAAGTCTGCTCTACAGGTGAATGTAAACAGCGGCATCAGTTATTGTGATCCTTTCACAGCTTCTGTTATTGCTAATAACCGGACAAAAGTGCTTACGAACTTTAATTCGTACGCTAAAGGTATGATCTTCCTGACGGTTGGTCTATACGCAGGTGTATTTGTGGTCTTTTGTTTCTTATTCACTGATCGCTGTGTAAAATGTTCAACTTCCAGCACTGAAGATGACCATTATGTGGTCGAAAATCGAGTCTGCTGTTAATAAATCATCAAAATTACGGCCAATTCTGACCTTCCTTCTAATTTTAAATTGAAATTAGTGGAAAGAATAAAGAGAAGAGAACAGTTACATTGGTCATCTTCTGTGCTAATCCAGTTGGTGCAACAACAGACTGAAGCGAAAGTTGAAAGAAAAAGATCAGGAAAAAGGTGTCATTTATAAATGCCATACAAGAAGCACAACAGTATTATCAAATGAAGTTCACATTGCAGAGGAAGCATCTGAGGGTCTATCTTATTGCATAGTAACCTTAAAGCTGAAGAGATGAAGTAGTGACGAAGATTGTTGAGACGAGCTCAGGATGGATAATGCAACTAACAGCCCATTCTCAAATTGCAACGCGACATTTGGTAGAATTCGTTCTACCTATTTTACTACTTTCGAAGTTTATTAGCTACCACAAAGTAGTCGATTGTACGAATACAAGGCAGCGTTTTAACTCATAGTAGTATGGAAAATTCACCCTCTTCCTCATTCGAAAACCAAATGCCCGCCTTACACCGAGCCCACCGCGTCACAGTAAATGCAATTACCACAGTCGCGCAGTGGGTAGGCAGCAGTGGTAACAGGTGCCACACCTGTTGCGACCACGAGATACGGAAGCTCATCTATTATACAGTCGGAATTTAACTTGCCGCTCATCGGGGGTCATTGAAGCAAGTGTCCGAGTGTTTCCCTTCTGTTTCCAATTACCTCCTTCATAGCTTTAGAAACAGGTAGGCAAAGTAAAGTTTGGAAGGTAGGAGACGGATACTGGCAGAAGTAAAGCTGTGAGTACCGGGCGTGAGTCGTGCTTTGGTAGCTCAGATGGTAGAGCACTTGCCCGCGAAAGGAAGAGGTCCCGAGTTCGAGTCTCGGTCGGGCACACAGTTTTAATCTGCCAGGAAGTTTCATATCAGCGCACACTCCGCTGCAGAGTGAAAATCTCATTCTAAAGTACATTTAGTTTGTCCAACAAGTTCTTCACTGTTTCATGAAGCCGATCTCCATTCGTTGCAATATGTCTCACCCGTATATCCCTTCTTCACGCCCAGTCACCTACCCTGGCGAATGGCAGTACGTTTTCAGATCAAATTGTTGTTTATTATTTACTTCACAAAAAAGCGAACTGCGTCAGTAGTTTCTCAAATCCACAACATCCATGGATACAAGGTAAAGGGAGGTATATTCGTGACAGATTTACATTTGCATGTTTCTTTCCACACTCTAACTTAAAAACATTTCACCCATATATACAGAATGAATCTGAAAGAAAGGTACATGCTTTGAGGGATGACAGTATTTGTGATTCTGAACAATAAAAAGCTTCAAGTGAACACACGGCCTTTTCTTAATCGTATCAGACATTCACCTGTTTGAAAAACACGGTTGTCAGACGCATGCCCTCTCTCACCAGCTCTCACATACGAATACAACCAAAGCGACATTAGGCTACGTAGTGTTATCTTTACTGGCCACTTCAGTGATAACCATTTCAAAGATAATACAGAAAACTGGGCGCAAACACAAACACCTTATCTTGGTTCCATTCAAAATACGTTGCCAGAATACTTGGAGCATATTCCTCTGACAAGGTGACGGTGCATGTACTTTTCATCACGACAGACCTCATCCACATTCGGTCCGGCAAGTGCACAGTACATTACTGTATCATGGGTGTTAGATCTATCGCCGTGGAGTCGTCTCTTGGTCCCCAACTAGACCCGACCTTACTCCATTACATTACTGTTTGTCGGGTCGGGTTAAGAGCCATCCTGGAAACGTGCGCACATCTGTAGCTGTCAAAGCGTAAGCTCGCTATACCCGTTGATAACGTGCAAGGCAGACTCGGCGCGCAACTCCTGCGACGGCCCAAGAGCCCAACCTCAACTGAGGCTGTTGCTTTTCTTCTACTGGCTTCTGACGTCATCTCCACGACTTCATAAACGCCTACGTCCAAATTGCGAAGTGTCTTATGAATCAAATAAAGTATTGTTGATGGCCAGTTGGACAACTGCCTTGCCACAGTGGATACATCGGTTCCCGTGAGGTCACCGAAGTTAAGCGCTGTCGGGCGAGGTTGGCACTTGGATGAGTGACCATCCAAGTCGCCATGCTCTGTTGCCATTTTTCGGGGTGCTCTCAGCCTCGTGATGCCAATTGAGGAGCTACTCGACCGAACAGTAGCGGCTTCGGTGAAGAATACCATCATAACGACCGGGAAAGCGCTGTGCTGACACCACGCCCGTCCTATCCGCATCCTCCTCTGAGGATGACACGGCGGTCGGATGGTCCCGGTAGGCCACTCGTGGCCTGAAGACGGAGTGTGATGGCCAATTGAACTCATGGTCTGGAAAAGAAATAGAACACCTTGAACGACTGGAAACAGAACGTTCAATTTCACAGGACGTGTACATTAGTATGTTCTGCAGAAATTATTAGCATTTCAATCTCCTCGTTTCAGCACGTAACCTGTTGCCTAGTAGGCTCAGAGTTCACCATAGGCCCTCATAACTTTTTCCATGCGTGATTAAGTCGCAAATGGCGTCCTGTGGTACAGCCATCCATGCTGCATTCACCTGATTCCAAAGATCACCCATGGCGGTCGGCAATGGGTCACGGCGCTGCACCCATCGTTTCACCGTATCCCACGCATTTTCGATTAGCGACGAGTCTAGTGATCTGGCGGGCCAAGGCAAAAGGCTGACATCGAGTGACACCAAGAAGGCAAGTCTTCATGCAGCAAGATGTTGTCTTGCTGAAAAATGGCGTCTGGGGTGTTGTGCAGAAAGGACATGGCTGCTGGTCGCAGGATGTCATACACGTGGTTCGCACTGGTCACAGTGCCCTTTACACGCACCCTCTGTGATTTGTGGTTGTACCTAATAGCATCCCACACCATAAGGCCTGGAGTTGGCACTATATGTCTTGTAAGCATTGAGTCATTGTCATGCAGCTTGCCCTATCTGCGATGAACAGAAATGCGGCCGTCATTTCAAACAAACAGAACCTAGATTCGTCCGAAAACACTATCTGATCCCATTGCGGTCCCCAGTGACGTCGTTCCAGAACATCACTCCCGTCTAACAAGTTTCTGCACATTCGTCAAAGGTAGGCGGAGACGTGGAAGACGAGCACATAGCCCATGCCGTAATAAACTACTGATAGCGTAAGATGTGTTCCACTGTTCCACTGATGCACCAGACACGAGCAGGACGCAGGTGTGTCCTGCAATGCCATTCGTATGAGCTGTCGATCTCCTCGGGGGTGGTCTGGGTGGTGCGACACCCAGTTCTGTTCAGTGCCTCCTCATTATTTACGTGACCTATCCATATGATCTTCAGCATTCTTCTGTAGCCCAGCATTTCAGAAGCTTCTACTCTTTTTTTGTCTAAGGTGTTTATCGTCCGTGTTTCACTTCCATACATAGCTATACTCCATATATACACTTTCAGAAAAGACTTCCTGACTCTTAAATCCACAACGAAACATTGTCTCGAAATTTGGTAGAAAATCCGAAGAAATTCTGGTCGTATGTAAAGTACACAAGCGGCAAGACACAGTCAATACCTTCGCTGCGCAGTGCCGATGGTACTGTTACCGACGACTGTGCCCCTGAAGCGGAGTTATTGAACGCAGTTTTCCGAAATTCCTTCACCAAGGAAGATGAATGGAATATTCCTGAATTTGAAACACGAACAGCTGCTAGCATGAGTTTCTTTGAAGTAGATACCTTAGGGGTTGCGAAGCAACTCAAATCGCTTGATACGGGCAAGTCTTCAGGTCCAGATTGTACACCGATTAGGTTCCTTTCAGATTACGCTGATACAATAGCTCCCTACTTAGCACTCATACACAACCGCTCACTCACCGATAGATCTGTACCTACAGATTGGAAAATTGCGCAGGTCGCACCAGTGTTTAAGAAGGGTAGTAGGAGTAATCCATCTAACTATAGACCTATATCATTGACGTCGGTTTACAGTAGGGTTTTGGATCATATACTGTATTCAAACATTATGAATCACCTCGAAGGAAACGATCTATTGATACGTAATCTGCATGGTTTCAGAAAACATCGCTCTTGTGCAACACAGCTAGCTCTTTATTCGCATGAAGTAATGGCCGCTATCGACAGGGAATCTCAAGTTGATTCGGTATTTCTAGATTTCCGGAAAGATTTTGACACCACTCCTCACAAGCGACTTCTAATCAAGCTGTGGGCTTATGGGGTATTGTCTCAGTTGTGCGACTGGATTCGTGATTTCCTGTCAGGAAGGTCGCAGTTCGTAGTAATAGACGGCAAATCATCGAGTAAAACTGAAGTGATATCAGGTGTTCCCCAGGGAAGCGTCCTGGGACCTCTGCTGTTCCTGATCTATATAAATGACCTGGGTGACAATCTGAGCAGTTCTCTTAGATTGTTCGCAGATGATGCTGTAATTTACCGTCTAGTAAGGTCATCCGAAGACCAGTATCAGTTGCAAAGCCATGTAGAAAAGAGTGCTGTATGGTGTGGCAGCTGGCAGTTGACGCTAAATAACGAAAAGTGTGAGATGATCCACATGAGTTCCAAAAGAAATCCGTTGGAATTCGATTACTCGATAAATAGTACAATTCTCAAGGCTGTCAATTCAACTAAGTACCTGGGTGTTAAAATTACGAACAACTTCAGTTGGAAGGACCACATAGATAATATTGTGGAGAAGGCGAGCCAAAGGTTGCGTTTCATTGGCAGTACACTTAGAAGATGCAACAAGTCCACTAAAGAGACAGCTTATACTACACTCGTTCGTCCTCTGTTAGAATATTGCTGCGCGGTGTGGGATCCTTACCAGGTGGGATTGACGGAGGACATCGAGAGGGTGCAAAAAAGGGCAGCTCGTTTTGTATTATCACGTAATAGGGGAGAGAGTGTGGCAGATATGATACGCGAATTAGGATGGAAGTCATTACAGCAAAGACGTTTTTCGTCGCGGCGAGACCTTTTTACGAAATTTCAGTCACCAACTTTCTCTTCCGAATGCGAAAATATTTTGTTGAGCCCAACCTACATAGGTAGGAATGATCATCAAAATAAAATAAGAGAAATCAGAGCTCGAACAGAAAGGTTTAGGTGTTCGTTTTTCCCGCGCGCTGTTCGGGAGTGGAATAGTAGAGAGATAGTATGATTGTGATTCGATGAACCCTCTGCCAAGCACTTAAATGTGAATTGCAGAGTAGTCATGTAGATGTAGATGTAGATGTATATTCGATGTTAACAAATTCTCCTCCTTCAGAAGCGCTCTTCTTGCCACTCTCAACTTTGGCCATCATTAGTTGCTTCACTCTCCACATAGCAAAACTCATCAACTACTTTAAGCATCGCGTTTCCTAATCTCGTTCCCTTAGTATCACCTATTTAATTCGACTACATTTCATTAGCCTTGCTTCGCTTTTGTTGGTGTTTACCTTATGTCCTCAAAATAAATAAATAAATAAATAAAATGTTCAGATGTGTGTGAAATCTTACTTGACTTAACGGCTAAGGTCATCAGTCCCTAAGCTTACACTATATTTAACCTAAATTATCCTAATGACAAACACTCACACCGATGCCCGAGGGAGGACTCGAACCTTCGCCGGGACCAGCCGCACAGTCTATGACTGCAGCACTTTAAACCGCTCGGCTAATCCCGTGCGGCACCTTATGTCCTCCTTTCAACACACTGTCCATTACGCTCAACCGCCTTCCAAGTCCTGTACTGTCTCTGACAGATTTACAATGTCATCGGCAGACCTACAGACCTAAAAGTTTTTATTTGTTCTCCATGGACTTTAATTCCTACAACAAAATTTTCTTTTGTTTACTTCTTGCTCAGTGAACAGGTTGAATAACGTCGGGTATGAGCTACAACACTGTCTCACTCCCCCCTCGACCACTGTTTCTCTTTCATGCCCCTAGATTCTGATAACTGCCATCTGGTTTCTGTCCAAGTTGTAAATAGTCTTTCTTTCCATGTATTTTACCCCTGCTGCCTTCAGAACGTCAAAGAGAGTAGTCCAGTCAGCATTGTTAAAAGTTTTCTTTAATTCTATAGACGCTATAAACATAGGTTTACCTTTCTTTTACCTAGCTTCTACGAAAAGCTGTACGGTCAGTACTGCCTCTCGTGTTCCTACATTTCTCTAGAATCGAAGTGATCTTCCCCGAGGTCGGGTTCTACCTCTGGTACTAGTATTTTGCAACAATGATGTATTAAACTGATAATGCGGTAAAATTCACACTTGTTAGCACCTGCTGTCTTTAGAAGTGGAATTATTGTATTATTCTTGAAATCTTGGGTATTTCGCCTGTCCGATACATCTTGCCCACCTGATGGGAGAGATTTGTAATGGCTGGTTCTCCGAAGGGTATGAGTAGTTCTGACGGAATGTCATCCACTACTGGGATCTTGTAGGAACTTAGGTCTTTCTGTACTCTATTAAATTTTTCCCACAGTACCATGTCTCCCATCTCCCCTTCATCTACATCTTCTGTTCCTATAATATTACATGCAAAGTCATTTCCCTTGTATAGACCATCTACGTACTCCTTCCATCTTTCAGCTTTCCCTTCTTCACTTCTTCACTTAACACTGGTACTCCATCTCAGCTCTTGATGTTCATTTAGCTGCCTCTTTTTTTTTCTAAATGCCTTTTCAATACCCCTGTAAGTGGCTTCTTTCTCCTGGTGATATATGCTTCTAAATCCTTATATTTGTCCTCTAGTCATTCCTGCTTGCTCTTTTTGCACTTCCTATCAAACTCATTTTTTTAGACGGTTGTATTCCCTTTCTCCTGCTTCATTTACCGCATTGTCTACTTTCATCAATCAAATTCAAAAACGGTAGCTATTCTTCTTCTACCGTATTCCGTTCTCTTGTTGTCAATCATCAATGCTTCCTCTGAGACCCTCAGCAACCTGATTCTTTCGTCCTATCCAGGTCCCGTCTCCTTACTTTCCTACCTTTTTGCAAATTTCTTCAGTTTTTATCTATAGTTCATAAACAATTGGTTGTGGTCAGAGTCCACATCTGCCCTGGAAATGTTTACAATTTTAAATCTGGTTCACAAATTAAAGAGGTAATTTTCCTCTTTTCAGTAAATTGTTAGTATTAACCCAAACTTACTTAGTTTAAAAGACACTGTTAATTAAAGATTTTTACCCAATACGAACTTTCACAATTACTGTAAATTTCCGGGATCTGTTGGTATAGTCTTTGGTCACCTGATTTTTCTCTGAATCTATTGATCCGTATTAATAAACAGGGGCCTATTAATGAGCTAGGGTCCTTAATTAAAAATTACTAAATTTGAAATAGTTGAATTTTAGCGTATAAGGTGGCCCCCATGGTCACAAACGGCATTCCCATCGCGTAGGCATAGGTTAGTACTGCATTCTTTAATGTATACTGCTAATGATAAATAATATACATGCAAAATATAAAGACAACACCAGTAGCTAATAACAGATGAACTTTATGATCTACAGAACCTGAAAACTATTATGGATTAAAGAAGTTGAAAAATATTCCAGTGCGAGTCTTTATAATGCCGTATCTCGCACTATTTCAGTCAGTCTTGCTGCAGTCTACTCACATGTTTCGGTCACTGTGTACATTTTGTTCTTGGCCTTCGGTTGATATAGCTAGTCTTCTCTTTAGCCTAGCCTCGGGAACCTTCAGAATTGCATCTCCGTGTGTGTAAACCGGGCTGAGAGAACATGTTTTATAGTAATGAGTAACAGACAGTCATAGAGTGTGTTTTTTGGGGTAATTTGAACAATATTTGCGACTGGCAACAGTTCGGTGACTTTTTCCACTTAATTACGTGTGAAGCAACTTTTGAGCACTTCGTCTGTATTACGTGATCTCTTACTTTTTCAAGAAACAAGAAGTATTATATCCCTAGTAGCTACCTGTGTGTAAAAATTATTAGAGACTGCAGGAGACCTGGTCATCACGGGAAGGATGTAAGAAATGTGATTAAATGTTGGCAAAATTCTAATACTCAACTGGAAAAGAAGTCTCTGCCTATTCATTTTAAGGATACGTCCTAGGGCAGTACTTTCAGTTGGTGATCCAGCTAAGCCACGCAGATGTCAGGGCTTATTCCACAACAGATATAATTAGTCTACCTGACAACCTATCTCAATAGATGCTCCTGTCACTTGTTACAATGTTTAATCTGAAACACCCTGCAAGTCGTTATTCCAGTTCAGGTAGCTTATTATGGTCACTCATAGGTATTTTACGGATATTTCTGTTTCCTCTGATTTTTCCCCAGTATCGCATTCGAAGAGTAATGAATATTTTACTATTGATGCGCACTATAATACGTTTAAATACTCTGAGTGTCAACTGCAAATCGTTGCACCAAGCACGATCCTCTCCAAGTCTTCCTTCGTTTCGCTGCAGCCTTCTGACGTTCCATCCTTCCTAAAGAAGACAGGACCGTCTACGGACAGCCTCCTGGAGCTTCCGAGCAATGGGCTAAAAATTAACCTGGGCCACTGGCAGAATGAGAAACGAGTAAGACAGCGAGGAGATCGGTAACGACGGCGTGTCGGTTAGGCCACAGCTCGCCCCCCACCGTCCCAGCGGTGTCGGTCGGTGTAATGAGCAGCGTCAAACGCGCGGCAGCTGTCACCGTGTTTGCAGGCCGTCTGTTTGCGCAACTTCTTCCGCGCCGGCGCATCGCAGAATAACGGCGAGTTACGGCAAACAGCGGGCGCGCACGTTGCACAAACTGGGCGCGCGTCAACACAGCCCGTGCGCCTGCTAGCCGCTACCCGCTACACCAGCGCAGCCACCAGCCACACATCACACTGCAGCACGCGCCACGCGCAAAAGCGCAGCGGCACCGTCAGGCTGCCACCAAGGGATAAACAAAGAAAGCACGCACAACTGGACGATAACATAATACAAGGAGCAGGCTTGATTTTTTAACCATCACCTCGAAAAAATGAAGCACCGACCATGAAAACTGTTGATGACACAGGCGGAACAAACGCACACTAAAAATAGTTCAAATGGTTCTGAGCCCTATGAGACTTAATTAACATCTGAGGTCATCAGTCCCCTAGAACTCAGAACTACTTAAACCTAACTAATCTAAGGTCATCACACACATCCATGCCCGAGGCAGGATTCGAACCTGCGACCGTAGCGGTCGCGCGGTTCCAGACTGAAGCGCCTAGATCCGCTCGGACACATCGGCTAGCCAAACGCACTTTACTGGAGCAGCGACAACCTATGGCGGATGTGGGGTTACCAGGTATCCAGCTTTAGCCCGACGTGTCCCTTTTTTTATAGTCGTGTCCGGCCACATGTATAAAAGTCCGGCCTCTCCGGATTCTGTTAGGCATTTTAGATGAAGTAGAGAGCCCACAACTAAGGCTTGTTTTGAGCTTATGACGTAATGATCCAAACAAAGTTTTCGGAATTTGAAGGTGATTATGAACGACACGTCAAAATCAGATGGAAGAATTTAGAACATACATGTTTAATATATATATAATTGACAAAGACTACTTTAAATACTAGATACGTGAATTTAGCAACCAATTAAAATACCTTCAATGGATAATACTAGCTGATGTTCCAACCCGGTAACAAGCAATAGAAACTATAGATATTTTGCCTACAAAAAGCATAAGCTTGATTGACACATGAAAAGTGGACAGCTTCTTGCAAACCATATCATAATGAAGAATTTTATTTGTAATTAAAACTGGCAGTATATTATTATGCAACTGCGGGCGATAACACTAACTTCGAAACGCCCAATAGACAAAGGAACGCAATGAAATGCAAACCTACCCAAAGATGTTGTTGTTGTAGTTGTGTAGTGTAAAATTATCCTGTCATGAGTTCCACGAAATAATTTCCAAGAAAAATAATGTTCTTATAAAATGGGTTCCATAAGAAATGTTGACACCTACCAACTGTTCATTCCTCTTTCTTTATATCTCAAATGGAAGTGACAAAAGTTGTAGAATATGTTTTCGCATTCCGTCCCATCTGTTTGTAAAGAAATTTCGCTTTACTTTGACGTAAAATTATATTATTAAGGAGATAAGCATTTAAATAGATGGACCTGTCAAGCCTAGGAGCACGGCGTGCCACGCCACCGCCAGGTAAATGCATGGTGCTCTAGGGTGCTCTACTTTTACCACGTCCCATGTCTGTACTTGTGACACTACACATTTTCCTGCTTTGGTTATTCGACTCACGGAAACGAGAAGACCCCTACTTATGTATTTACGATCGAGGAATTGCTGCATACAGCAGTAGGAATGCTCAAGATAAAGCTTGGGAAAAAAATTTCAAGCAAAATATTGTATCTTAAGTAATTGAAATTCATTTCACTTACCTTAGGGGGAGGAAGAAGATGCAGGAGTAAGTAGAGTTACGAGGGCGTGGCCAGAAGTGCTAACAGAAGAGCCTCGGCCATACATAAAAGACAGGAGGCCAGCAAGTAAGCTCGATGTACGTGGCAGTACTGAAAAATAATGCCTCCGAATTTTTTAAGTGAAAAAACTTAAAGCCCGTAAATGAAACAAACGTCACCCCCATTCTACATCTTTATTCTTCACGCCTACATATTTACTTCTCAAAATATTCCCCCCAACGAGAGACCAGTTTGTTGACACCGTCACTGCAGGATGTTTCACTTTGTTGACGGAGCCGCAAACTCATCTCTGCTTGCACTGTTTCATCATTACCAAAGTAAAGGCGTCGAAGGTCTCCTTTAAGTTTTGCAAACAGATGAAAAACGTATGAAGCCAAGTCGGAAATCTATGGAGGATGATCGATGACAGTGAATCCAAGGCGTCGGAATGTTGCAGATGTATTCGAATTCGAAACTATCTTACAGCACTCTGTTTCCCAATCACCAACATAGTTAACACTACACACCGCCATGCTACACGATACAATTCGGAGCCCTCTAGCGGCAGAGTGCTGCAAATTTTACACACGAAGAATAAAGATGAAGAATTTTAATAACGTTTGTTTTATTTTTTTTTAAAACTTTAAGAGTTCTCACATAAAACATTCTGGAGCGTTACTTTTCGGCACACACTCGTAATATCACAGCTTTTGGGTATGTGGGTAGATAGACACTTCCTTCCTAATGGAAAAGCTACACCTTGGCTAAGAGAGATCCTCCAGACCCGCTTTCTCAAGTCCATAGCATTGTTTATAAGTCATTATCGGTTTTTTGTAAGTTCTCAATAGAGAGGTTTACATTCTGCCGCACAGATGATTTAGGGTATACACGATCACGAATTGGCATAACATTAGCATACAAAAAAAAGCCTGAACTATGACAACGATGTTATTCACGTCTCAGTTTATGAAACTAACATAGCAAAAGGACATTCACGTGGCCGTCTTCCCCTGGGTAATCCGTAATTCACTCTACGCCTTTCATTAGTTAATTGCCTGCGAGGATTTAGCCTCGTGGTATGTTTTGTGAGATGAAAAGCTCCATCCACAGTAAAAACATAATGAAACTTGCACAGTCTCCTTCTGGATGTAGATTACGAAAGCAGGAAAGGGCCTCCAAACAACTCATAAGCGAATGAGCTTTATTTTCATATTCTTCCATCACTGTTACAGCCATACTCCACAACGTTAGTCGACAAAAATTACTAATCCCGATGTGAAACGGTTAACAGGACTTTGGACTGCAATCATGTAATGTTGATGCAAATTTAGCCGGGGCTTTAAATTCCGTTGCGTGCGCAGCTCTTGGCCTAGAGGTTAGCGTTGCTGCCTCTGGTTCACAGGGTCCCTGATTCGATTCCCGGCCGGGTTGGGGACTTTCTCTGCCTGGAGACTCGGTGTTTGTGTTTGTCCTCATCATTTCATCCTCATCATTATCATTCGTGACAGTGGCTAGACTGCACAGTGTACAAAGTGGACTGTGTAATTGTAGGAACTTTGTACAGGTTCTGATCACCACCCAGATGAGCGACACATAAACCAAATATCATCATCACCATCATCATCATCATTTAAATTCTGTTGCGCTTTCCTGCGAAGCGTTCAGTGCACTTTGGTAAATTACGTGGTTCTCAGTAACGATCAGCTGTTTCCTTCCAGATTTTATCAGTTGTGTGAGTGTGTGGGGGCTATTCTGTCATTCTGTGCAATGGATTAATATTTGATGTACTCTTTACCCTGTGGCTCCTGCAAGATGCAATTTCCACCCCCACGCTACTACAGAAGTCAGACAGACGATCGTAACGTTCTAAAGAGAAATGCCTGAAAAACTACCAGCAATAAATATCTTCTGGAGTCGTCCCCTGTAAGGAAATGACACAAAAATTCACAAAATTTCTTATGTAACTAGTGGGATACTTGGGTACGGGACTAGTGCTAGTTAGTGTAAGAAAACATGAAACGAACGAAAGTTATTCTTCATTTTCCAAAAGTTCTCAGAAATCACAATGGCACTTTTAGTTATGAACTGAACAAGTTATTTCCAGGTTCTTTTCGGAATGTGAAGTTACCTCTTAAGGATATGATTCACTAATGAAATTTTTATACAAAGTTTAAGATTGTTATTGACTTGGCAGAATGGCTGACAGCCGCGCCTACTCAACTTGAATAATTAGGCGTTTGAATGTTGCTAGGTACAGTCGAGGCTGTCGCGTGTGAAATGCAGTTGTGGAGGAAATATGGGACTCACAAGAGCTGTAGTGCACAATGCCATAAGCTGCGATGCATGCTGTCTGCACCTCTCGCTGCTGACAAATAAGATAACTCTCGTTCTATCTGGATCAACCATCGCCAATCAAACTCTCCCTATGCCTTGATAAAGTCAGGGACTCATATTCGCGCCTGGTCTAACTATTGGCGTGGTACACTGGTCAGATAACCAGTCCGCTATGCCACTCAAAAATCCGCTCACAGGCGTTTAACTATAACTCTGTCCATTCACACCACACAAGAAGTGTGGCGGCCAACACAGTGAACAACGCTTAATCGCAAGAACTCAATATAGAGTGGCACTCCGATTCGCTCTCGACAGAGGTGCTCTCCCAGTGAAGTACTGAGTACTGAGGAGAGACTTGTTCCTCGCTCTTTGAGTACACGTATGAGCGCACATGCTCTTGTTACGTGTTCTCGCTCCAAGAGTGACAACAGAACGGCCCCTCTCCATGCCAGACGTAAAGGGGTATATCTTTCGGTCTCTTCCATTACTCCTTCAGCTCAAGACATCAGGAATATCGTCTGCCAATCAGCATTGCTCTTCTAAAACGGGAGAATGACGTTTCGTTTCAGGCGACCAGTCCGGAAATCTGCAGCATCGGCGTTTGGCGTTTGCTGTCTCCCTGTGAAAACCTCTGTAATTGCATGCTATGTGTGTAAGGAATGCGTAGGCTGGACACTCCCACACAATGTAGAGGAATTTGCTATTAAGCCGAACATGGGGTTGTTCTCCCTTTCACTCGGGAAAACGCTGTCTGCTCTACGGGTGGTCGCCAGGCGACGTTGATATGTTGACTCGTCCTCTGAAGGGACCGGCCTCCTGGCGTGCAGTTTGCCTCTCCCGAACTTATAGCTTTCATGACCGTTATGTCTTGAATGTGTGTGTGTACGCCAGCTACGATCATTTAAATCTCTGTGCACATTTGTAATTTACTTGTTATTTGTATATCGTTTACATGAATTCATACAACATTGACTTTATCTTGTTGAGTTTGGTTTCGAATGAAGCGTCTTGATGTGCGGAATGTGATTGAGAGGGCGGAATATGTAAGTAATGAATGTCAGGAGAACACAACGTCTTACAGTTGATGATGATAAACTTTCAAGCACAACATGTTGCCTATGATTCAATAAATAATGCTAAACTTTTTTCCTAGTCAATTTAGGTGAAAATATGCGGAATTTGTTGTGGGACACCGTGGAATTTTGTAAGGAGTGTGTCAGAACTCTCCATTACATTGATTAAATATTACATTGAGTATCGAAAACAGTATAGCCCACTTAAGGTTATTGCTTGCATTGTGTAAGATACTGTGATTCTTTGTGGAAATAAATACGCACTCAGATATCAATAGTAACAATTTGAGGGCGAAACATGGGCATATAATTCTAGGCATTTTTATGAGATGAGGTTTGTCTGCGAGAGTAAAATTTCAGTAGCGTTGGTCACGAACTTAGAGGCAGGAGACGTGTTACACTGCCCTCATGTTGATGAGACGAGATCATACCATACTCAAGCCCTGATTTCATTTATTTGGCAAGGAAAGATTTAAATGGCATAACTATGCTTGAAGATGGAATTCCAGGTAAAATTCGCAAGCATAGCGTAAAGTGCAATTGCAGGGTTAGGCTCGTGAATATTAGACCAAATTTGCAATAATCCCATGTTTTACTTATAAGTTTAAGAAGCCTACTTATCCTCCAAATAATAATAGTTATTCTTCACATCGAATTCGTAAATATGCTGTGGTTATTACATATTAACGTAACTTTGCGATTGAAATAATCCGTTAATCTGGCACTCAGCCATTACTGATGATTATAAGGTCACTGTCAGGCATTTCGCCATTACCAGTACTTGTCAAACTATTATTGATCATGACGATTTCTGAAGTTTTTAAATAAACTTAATAGTAGATACATTCAGAGGATTTTGGCTCACATGGCTCAGTTCTGGCCCACCATGCTGGCTCGTTAAAACTGATCCATATTATCCAAGAAAACCCAAATGTATCCAAAATTTCACATCGAACTCACTTATTTTTCTCATATTTTGTTATAAAAAAGAGATTGGTGAATGAAATTGAATGATAGAGAATTACTCATTTCCCTAGTTGAATGTAAGAAAATAAATTTAATATATTTGTTGAAAAAGATAAACATAAGAAAGTAAATAAATTGCATCTTCTTAATGAAAATTATTGACATTCTACTTTAGCAACCATAAGCTTCTTGTCAGCTGATGTTTCTATATGTTCTCTTGAGATAATTCTTCAATACAGTTCTGCTTCTTTCACAAATAACTTTAATTTTCTGATATCCTCTACAACATTCTATACACATTCTATAATATCTGCCGATTGTATATTTGCTTTCATAAAACTCTTTTTCTCTAGACACCCACCACGTTGCTTTAGCTGTTTGGTACTGTCCATTTAAAGAATATAAAATTTCACAAGAAAAGTAATTTTTTTAGAAATTTTACATATTGAATTTCAGATCATGCAATTCATTATTTTTCTTTTTGAAGTTTCATCATTCCTCTATATTTCAATTTCGTCTGTTTATCTTCAAAAAATTGAAGATCCTATTCAGTTCATAATTTAGAATATCTATCGGGTAAAAAACTTTAAAATCATTATTAACCTCTATACAACTTTTCCTCCATATCTAGTATTTAAATATTCATGTCCAGTGACATTATGTAAAATGTTTACCACCAGCTCACTTATTTTGTAATCTCTTTTGAGGTTCTTACATGGTTGAGCTTCCTGATTTGTCCCCATTTACATGGAAAAATTATATTAGATTTTTATAATTTATAATGTCCATATGGTAATGTATCTAAATTATCTTCCAGGGCATATCTTTTGTCATCATGAGTGCTCAGTGCTTTCTTGTTTATTTCAACTGCGAAAATTTCATGTCTTTCACTTCCAATCACTGCTTTTTCTGTAACTTTCTGTTTCGATAAAAACAAACAATTCTTATAATCTTCTAAACTGATTCTATTTTTAACAACACATTTCTTAACTCCTTTAGATTTTTCCTCTAATTTATCACCAACTTTATAAGTGTACATTTTTGCTCTTAAACCATAGAATTCTTCCATTATTGTTCCATTGCATTCATCTTTCATTTTTCCTAACACTTTCTTGTTTACATGAGGAATGCCACAAATATTATCTCTTGTATCAAAGTAACCAATCATCGATTTTTTTACCTTCATAGATATCTTCAGTTTTTATATTACGGATGTAACTGTCCATATCTTGTTAACACATCTCAGTACTTTGGTTTCAGTATTCTATAGTGTAAATCATGTATCAATTCCTTAGATAAATCAAGTATACTCATTCCAACAAAAATGAGTTTATTAAATATGATTCTTATCTTATTCATATGAAAGTCACCAAGATTGTCATTAAATATAGTTCTCCCTTTAATATTTGGCTTTGCTATTAAGTTACCACACTCTTCCATCTGAAAGTAATTTTAGATCCTCTCAGTTTCTTCATTTTCCATTGCCTTGCCAAACAGAGTTTTTCATCAGTTTGTAGAAATCCTGTTCAAAATCATTCTTCGATTGCATCCTCATTTGTGTATTCAAGTCTGTGTATTTCTTCAACCAGATTGTTTAAATTTTAAAACTCTATGAATTTTTATATCTTCATTCCTAGAGGTTGGTACTGTTTGAGGTTTCAATAGTGAATTACACAATTATTTTTGTTTTTTAGAGTATTTAACAATTTGCTTCTTCAGTGCCTGGCACAATTTTATTTTCAGGAGTGAGTGGGAAAGCTATATGTAAATAAAGCAGCTTGTTTGGATATTCTAGATCTACTTGGAAAATATATCCAATTTTAGCAGTTTCTGAAATCTCACTTTCTTTTGTAGAACCATGATTACTTGGTTCATCCCATTCAAATCCATAATGTGGTAAATACTGACTCACAGCATAACCATATAAATTGTTTGCATCTAAATACGCCAAATAGTTTGAAATATTTTCTGGACCATAATTTTCTATATATATATATATATATATATATATATATATATAATTTCACTTTATATATATTTTACAGCTTTGTGATATAACACATCTTATTCCTTTTTCTACCACAAGAATCAAATTGTAATCATGTAGTAATTGTAGTGGTTGTCCAGTGATTTTCTAAATTTCGCCCCAAGATAAACTAGGTGCAGTTACATACCGAGGTGGATCTATATCATAAGCTTTTATACAAAATCTTCTAAACTTTTCAGAAATATCAGCGAACTATAGTACATCAGTTTTAAGATACACATCATGATATTTAACAAGACTTTTCATATTAAATTTTTTCCAAACCAATTTTGCATGTTTAAAGCCTTCATCACTTATTTCACATTCATTCAGTTTTCTTATTCTTTTGCTGGTAATTGTGTCTTTTCAAATTTCTTCCAAGGATCCATGTAATCATATGGATATATATCGTTGAATAATTGTGCTTTGGAAAACTTCTTAATATTTTTCATTTCATCTCTCTGGAAATTTGATGAAAGTTTGTCAAGAGAAGAGGCCATCAATTTAAAACTGTCAATAAGCCTCAATTAGAAACTGTCTCTCTCTTACCAACATTAATATATCTGCTTACTTATTTGGTATTTCTTTATTAGTTCTAGTTTTATGTTTTGCAAACACATTGGTAGAAAATGGAAATATTCCTTTCAGTGGTTTCTCTTCTTTAGTTATGCCTAAAGATGTCTTGTCTAAACATATTTAAATCTTTTTTTAATTATCTCTGTTTAACTGTTTAGGTATCATGAGCACATGTGAGCCAAATAAAAACAATAAATGTCTTCCTCACGTAAAATATTCTCTATCTAGGGTGGTGGGGTTTCGGGTTCCGCTGACTAGGTCAGGAGTTCACTACACTCAGCTGGCAGCTACACGGGTAGCGGAGGCTGTGTGGCATGGACTGGGTGGTTTTTTAGGTTAGAAGGCCTCGGGAAAGTGCGGGAAAGTGCTTGGCAATTACAGGACGTGCTTGGATCAAGGAACAGTCGGAATTATAGTTGTAAATTGCTGTAGTTGCGCTGGAAAAGTCCCTGAGCTTCAAGCGCTAATAGAAAGCACAGAAGCTGATATCGTTATAGGTACAGAAAGCTGTTTAAAGCCTGAAATAAGTTCTGCAGAAATTTTTACGAAGTCTCAGACAGTGTTCAGGAAAGATAGATTAGGCAGAATTGGTGGTGGAGTGTTTGTGTCTGTCAGTAGTGGTTTATCTTGTAGTGAAGTCGAAGTAGATACTCCATGAGAATTGGTATGGGTGGAAGTTATACTTAACAGCCGAATTAAGTTAATAATTGGCTCCTTCTACCGACCCCCAGACTCCGATGATACAGTTGCAGAACAGTTCAGAGAAAGTTTGAGTCTCGTAACAAATAAATACCCCACTCATACGGTTATAGTTGGTGAGGACTTCAACCTACCCTCGGTATGTTGGCAAAAATACTTGTTCAAAACCGGTGGTAGGCAGAAAACGTCTTCCGAGATTGTCCTAAATGCTTTCTCCGAAAATTATTTCGAGCAGTTAGTCCACGAACCCACGCGAATTGTAAATGGTTGCGAAAACACACTTGACCTCTTAGCCACAAATAATCCAGAGCTGATAGAGAGCATCATGACTGATACAGGGATTAGTGATCACAAGGTCGTTGTAGCTAGGCTCAATACCATTTCTTCCAAATCCATCAGAAACAAACGCAAAATAATTTTATTTAAAAAAGCGGATAAAGTGTCACTAGAAGCCTTCCTATAAGACTATTTCCATTCCTTCCGAACTGACTATGCGAATGTAGACGAGATGTGGCTCAAATTCAAATATATAGTAGCAACAGCAATTGAGATATTCATACCTCATAAATTGGTAAGAGATGGAACGGATCCCCCTTGGTACACAAAAAAGGTCCGAATGTTGTTGCAGAGGCAACGGAAAAGCATACGAAGTTCAGAAGAACGCGAAATCCCGAAGATGGGCTAAAATTTACAGACGCGCGAAATTTGGCACGTACTTCGATGCGAGATGCCTTTAATAGGTTCCACAACGAAACATTGTCTCGAAATTTGGTAGAAAATCCGAAGAAATTCTGGTCGTATGTAAAGTACACAAGCGGCAAGACGCAGTCAATACCTTCGCTGCGCAGCGCCGATGGTACTGTTATCGACGACTGTGCCGCTAAAGCGGAGTTATTGAATGCAGTTTTCTGAAATTCCTTCACCAGGGAAGACGAATGGAATATTCCAGAATTTGAAACACGAACAGCTGCTAGCATGAGTTTCTTAGAAGTAGATACCTTAGGGGTTGCGAAGCAACTCATATCGCTTGATACGGGCAAGTCTTCAGGTCCAGATTGTATACCGATTAGGTTCCTTTCAGATTACGCTGACACTATAGCTCCCTACTTAGCACTCATATACAACCGCTCGCTCACCGATAGATCTGTACCTACAGATTGGAAAATTGCGCAGGTCGCACCAGTGTTCAAGAAGGGTAGTAGGAGTAATCCATTTAACTACAGATCTATATCATTGACGTCGGTTTGCAGTAGGGTTTTGGAGCATATACTGTATTCAAACATTATGAATCACCTCGAAGGGAACAATCTATTGATACGTAATCAGCATGGCTTCAGAAAACATCGCTCTTGTGCAACGCATCTTGCTCTTTATTCGCATGAAGTAATGGCCGCTATCTCAAGTTGAGATAGAATTTCTAGATTTCCGGAAAGCTTTTGACACCACTCCTCACAAGCGACTTCTAATGAAGCTGTGGGCTTATGGGGTATCGTCTCAGTTGTGCGACTGGATTCGTGATTTCCTGTCGGGAAGGTCGCAGTTCGTAGTAATAGACGGCAAATCATCGAGTAAAACTGAAGTGATATCAGGTGTTCCCCAGGGAAGCGTCCTGGGACCTCTGCTGTTCCTGATCTATATAAATGACCTGGGTGACAATCTGAGCAGTTCTCTTAGATTGTTCGCAGATGATGCTGTAATTTACCGTCTAGTAAGGTCATTCGAAGACCAGTATCATTGCAAAGCCATGTAGAAAAGAGTGCTGTTTGGTGTGGCAGCTGGCAGTTGACGCTAAATAACGAAAAGTGTGAGATGATCCACATGAGTTCCAAAAGAAATCCGTTGGAATTCGATTACTCGATAAATAGTACAATTCTCAAGGCTGTCAATTCAACTAAGTACCTGGGTGTTAAAATTACGAACAACTTCAGTTGGAAAGACCACATAGATAATATTGTGGAGAAGGCGAGCCAAAGGTTGCGTTTCATTGGCAGGACACTTAGAAGATGCAACAAGTCCACTAAAGAGACAGCTTACACTACACTCGTTCGTCCTCTGTTAGAATATTGCTGCGCGGTGTGGGATCCTTACCAGGTGGGATTGACGGAGGACATCGAAAGGGTGCAAAAAAGGGCAGCTCGTTTTGTATTATCACGTAATAGGGGATAGAGTGTGGCAGATATGATGCGCGAATTAGGATGGAAGTCATTACAGCAAAGACGTTTTTCGTCGCGGCGAGACCTTTTTACGAAATTTCAGTCACCAACTTTCTCTTCCGAATGAGAAAATATTTTATTGAGCCCAACCTGCATAGGTAGGAATGATCATCAAAATAAAATAAGAGAAATCAAAGCTCGAACAGAAAGGTTAAGGTGTTCGTTTTTCCCGCGCGCTGTTCGGGAGTGGAATAGTAGACAGATAGTATGATTGTGGTTCGATGAACCCTCTGCCAAGCACTTAAATGTGAATTGTAGAGTAGTCATGTAGATGTAGATGTAGATGTAGATCTTGATTTTCTATATGAATGTCAAATACTATAACTGAATTTTCTTGTCATTGATCTAATGGAAAATTTTCCTCATTATTTTCAGTAAAATTGGCAATCTTCTCATTATGTTTATCTCCCACCCTTTCATACATTTTTATAACTTCTGATTGTTTTGGTTGATCTATGCTTTTAAAATACATGTACAAATGATTAATTTCTTCCAGGTCAACCATCCTGGTGCTAAAATTTAATTGTCAATCATTAATGTAGTTTGCCACACCCACATGATCCAATGATTGCGCATTGCATAGAATTTGGTATAAGTTTACAATGTATATTTCTTTGTTTCTTCTCTGGAATTCTTTGGTTCTCAATCAGTTTTCATTTATTTAATGATGTATTTATTAATAAATGTGCAGATTATTACAATTGAGTGGCAAGTCATCTGTCCTCAAGAAAAAAGTTTGACTGTTCCTATATGGGGCAGTATTACTAATGTTGCATTGGTCATTTTTTGTTCATCTTCCTGAACTCCAAATATTATGCATGAAAAGTAATAAACTATATTGCAATAGAGGAATGACAAAAATTCTTGTTGGTCAGTATAGTTTTAAAAATTTAGAAAAACTTATTCATTTGAGAAACTCAAATATCTACATTAAAGCAGATGAAATTTTAAATAGAGTTGTTATTGAAAGTGATGTAAAATTCTACATGGATGAAGAAGATAGTATTGTAAGTGTGCATGGGTTTGATAACCAAATGGTTGAATCTAATGAAAAGATTTTTGCCAACGAATTTCCTAAAATAATTACATTCGAATTAATTAATGTAAATTTTAATCTAGCTTTTGGAATGTTTGTAATGCATACTGATCATTTTCATCAAGAATCTAATATTATTGCTTCATTCAAGTCTGATGCAGAATTTGGTAGACCAATAATTCTTGAACCACATTATCATGTAAATATTCCTATTTTTGATCCAGTTTAAGTTTAGAAATAATTTGATGAAAATGACGATTGGTTGAATTCAATGGTACTCACTGTTTTAGAAATGTCTTAATAAATATTTTCCTTAATAAATCATGAATAAAATCGAAAGTAATCAGTTCTACTCCTTCCCTATAGATGATAAAAGTAAAAACAATTGAAATGTACCCAACAAGGATACAGAGATTAATATAAATATTGGTGGTCTATGGTTACATCCTAACCACTCACAATTGTATGTGAGTTTCAGTATTACTGGAACTGATGGATCAGATTATCTAATATATGATGGAAAATCCAATAAAAAATTAATCGATAATTATGTGACAAAACTGTTTGATTTTATAACCATTAATAAGGAAAGTAATATTTCATCTAGAACTGAACAGCCTTTTATTTCTTTATCAGTTCTAATGAATCTGACCTTATCTATTACTGATATGTATGGAAGATCATATACTTAATAATCTAAAAATAAAGAGTAAGAAAAATGATGTACTTTATCTGTGCAATTTACTTGATGGTTTTTTCAAGGTTATAAGGACATATTGTGAGAAGGTAGTTTTTACTTGAGTTCCAGTGCAAATGATTGCCTTTTTTCGTTGAGCAGACTACACACAAGCTGGAGTTGAAGATGTAATCATACTTCTTATAGAAGGTAAAATTGTTGTAGAATGTATGTAAATTCGTGTACCAATTGTTAAATATGAACCAGATTACGAGTCAGACCAATCATAAATTCTTTTGAAAAATCCAAAACCCTTATGTGAACTACAAACTGTAGAAGTTGCTTGATTGAGTGGCAAGAATAATTTTGAACTAGGTATCACAAATTACTAAAACTCTGTAGAATTTGATATGCCATATTTCATATTTCTTACATTTCAGACAAATCTTAAAAATACTCAATTTCTTGATTCTTTATTATTCCATCATATTAACCTACAGAATATATACTTGAAAAATGGAAGAAACGAAATTTTACGTGGGTGATGTGGAATATTAATCCTTCAAATAATAATTTTCTCAACGTATATGATTTTAAATGTGTGATACAACTGAAAAGAGATATAGATGTTAGGCCATATAATTTAATAACGAATTATCCACTTTATGTAATTAATATGACTCAAAGAAAGAATATTATAACATCACTGAAAACGACTATGAAACTGTGAAACTTTTAATGATAAAAATCCTGCCGACACTTTAGCATATGTAGTTATGTATGGAAAGAAGAATCTTACAAACAACACTCGACAGAGAAAACTTCAGAAAATTTTTAATTCTTTTACTTTTACATAAATGAATGAAAAATATAAAAAAACTTATAGAAGTGTTAACTTCATGTTTTTAAAAAAATTTTGAAACTTGTAAAAAAGATAGAAAAAGCAAAATGTAACAATTTTAGTATCTTACTTATTAAATACATTTTTTATTTTTTCATCATAATTTTCTGTATAGCTGTTTCTGAATTTTTAAACCAGTTCATATTTGGCTGAGAAACTTAAAAAAATCGATCTGTTTTAATACTGAAGGTCACTAGGCACAGTTGCTGCTATAAGTCATGCCCTGAGTACAGGACTAAATACACCAACAGCTGGAGGAAATATAAGCATAATAAAACTGGCTACAGTGCAGCCTAGCCATGTCCTCCTGTTTATTCCACCTTATTATCTCTCTCACCATTGCTCCCAGCTACACTTGTCTTGCAGCAGTTGAAACTGTCAACAGACATCCTCGAATGCAGAAAATTATTTTACGTACATATTAGATATTTCTTATCTGATTTACGTCATTTAAACTGTGTGAGGAAGCTAATTAGATTTTTTCCTACAGTTTCTACACGAATAAAGTGACTAAGGTTTATAATAATGATTGTAAAGTGTTTTTCAACAACTTTCGTTTAGATTCGTCTGGGTTATTGAGTTTAAATTCGAATAACTTTTTTCTAATGATAATTTGAGTATTGTAATTATATGTAACATTTTATTTACAATTCACCTCTTCAAATAAAAACAGTAGTATCAAGGAAACAATTTAGTTTTACCCTCAAATAAGCTGATGGAGAAAGTAATTTTAGAATGTACTCTGTCTATCAGATTCCAGCTGTATATATAGTCTCATGGGCATTTTAGTATGCCAGACTCTAAACTTATTTCATCTGCATTAAAGGATGACACAGAGTGGATGGGGTGTTAGGTTGAGATGGAGTTGTAATGAGGTATGATTTAATGGTAGACTGATGATGCATTCTATAGAGATGAAGTTGTTCCAGGACATTTGGCCATTTTTTCGTGATGTTCTGTCAGGATGAATCAGTCATGTGACATAGCCTGCATTCGACTCGTATACAACCATGTGTTCTGTGTGGGTTTTAGAGCAGTGTCTACTTGCAATCATGAACAGTAAACCCTCTCGGTCATCAGAGGACTTCCATCTCATGTGTGATGAAATATGACACATTCCTCTAAGCAAACAGAGATTTATGTGATGTACTCCACTCCCCTACCGCATCTTGAGTGTAAAATCGGTTCTTCAGTTTCATAACTAAGTTAGCGGTAGGTGTTTGTGAGACACTGCAATCCCCTTGTATACATCTGCTTGACAGATGTGCTGTTTACAGAGTTAGTGGCGCCGTGACTTGTAATTTCACATGTCAGATGCTGCTGCTATGCGTTTATCTGTTTCCTTGTAAGAGGTATTGTCCATTCCTCTTGGTCATTTTATATAGGACAAATGTGGGTAAAGTATATTTTCTGAACCTTGATCGGATGTTGTACATATCCAAATGTTGTACATATCTGGAAAAAATTTTGTGCATGTATTACACAGAGCCACTGTTTTAAGGAATTAGTTTTTTCGTTTCAGTCTGTTACCACAGTTTATTGTAGAGAAACCTGCAAGAAGGATGTATGTCACGCATTGGAAATATATGTCTTACCTTGGCATATTAAGAGTACTGCATTCGTCATAACTGATAGGTTGGAAGCTCAAGCGACCTAACATTATAGCCTGTTTTCAGAGCAGAACCTTGTTGCCTTAGGAGGGCATATGTTTATGTTCTTTCTTACCAATACCCTCCAGGTACTGATCCCAGACACTAGAACAATACTTTAAAATTGATAGAGTATTTGTTTACATAAAATGTTTCATACTCCATTGATCTGGAGCTCCACCATGCATAAAAATAACCCATTTCTTGTTTTTATTAACCATCTGCTTTTACATCACAACACTTTCAAATCTGTTATTATCCACCGATAGAGTGCCAACTTCCTCGACATGGGCGCATCTGGAGAAATCTTGTGCACTTGGATGCGCAAGGACTGAACAAGCTCCATTCATTCACGAGACATGGAATGTAGTGGCCAACTTCCGGTCGGCTTCAGATTAAGTTTGTAATGGTGCTGCAGAGCGGGCTGGTCAAAGACAGTGCGAGAGGGGTCTTTCAGTCTCTAATTTTATCCTAAGACTGCAAGAATGCTCTGTGACACCCATCCGCATAGAGACAGATCGTAAATTATGCACTATGCTTGAGTTGTTAGAAATATGTAGAGTGCTGTCTGGTATACTTTGGTGATGTATGTGTTCGAGAATTAACAATGAATGGATGTACTGCACAGTCATCTATCTACATTCGCAGTGATAATCACAAAGTACAGAAGGGGTGGTTTAGCTACGATAATGAAATTGAGGAAACATGCTATCGCATCATTGTTCGGTATGGAAATTACTGTAAAACTGCTAAAATTGTTCACACTATAAACTGTGATGCTTATTATTACAGTAGATCGACGGTGTCTTTTCCATCCTATCTGTCCACTGGTACGCATTTGGTTCCCACATAATGACTGACAGACATTGCTTGCTTGAGTTGGAGAAAGAGCTTCGGTTGATGTGCAACACCATCTGGGGATGGCTAGCACCGAAACAGCGATCACATACATGACTGTAATATGAGAAATAAGTCGAAATAGAACGCAGAGCCATCAGCTACTCCGCCACTGTGACAGATCAGTTTAAATGTAGAGGTCATAAATCGCCCTCAGACTGCAGTTTGGACACTCTCCACAAGACCACCAAAACTTCCAGTTTCCTTAAGTTGTATCTGTCTCTTATTTAAAGTCATCCAGAACGTGTGTGTGTATGTGTGTGTGTGTGTGTGTGTGTGTGTGTGTGTGTTTGTGTGTGTGGTGTGTTATGGTAGCAGCAGTAACAACATAATTGATACAGTGCGACATCTAGTTTTCTGTGAGAAGCAATGGATCAGAACCTGTTAATGTCATTTTCGGACCTGACACAGACCTCGAAGTCATGGCAGAAAAAACAAAATGTATGGCAATGCACAAAGAGCATTACAGCAGGAAAAAACGATGTTTCAAACAAGGATACAGTGTCAGAGGGGTGGTCTCTTCGACTTATAGTATAGTTTGTGGGCTAGGTCATCCTCCTACAGTACCAGTGATGAAACTTTAAACTGGGCTGTGAAATGGATCAATACCTGTATCTTTAATAGGATCGTCACATGCTCTCAGTGCCAGCACGCAGGTGGTATTTGTTTTCAATACATGGGAGGGGAGAGATGTGGTAAAAATCTTATCAAGTTCTATATCAGATGAAGTTAGTCGAGCTTTCATATTTCGTAATTTTACTCTGTTTGTTGGTACAAATAACGAATATAGCACTTTGGGTTGGTAGGCGTGAATGGGCCCTGAGGGAGGCGGATCTGTAGTACCTGTTTGTCGTTTGCGGACACACCACATTGCTGTAGCAAAATCCTTGTCCTTCTTCCATTTCCTGTAATGTCTTTTATACTACCTTGTGATGCAGGAGCAGCTTTAGTTTCCATCTAACGGTCAAAACACAGTTCTGTCATAGTAACTCAGCTTAGCCTGTTTCTCCACGGGTTGCATAAGGTGGTACATATAGCTTTCTCTGACTTCTACTCAATACTAACCTACATTGGAACATTACATGTGCAAAGCTGCAGAAATCACAGCAGTTGTAAGATGCGTAGGGACTACCTAAAACCACATTGCAATTTTACAGTAGCTGCCAGGGTCGAGAAAAGTGACTCGTTTTGAGATATGAGAGCGCCAGATGTATGATTCACTAATGGCTGTAATCATTAAAGGACTTCTCCAAAGGCTCCAGTGCAGGTACGTTGTTGAATGGAAAGACTTGATTCCAAATCATAGACGTTATTTTCTACCAAAAGCGTAGCACTAGAGATCTGAAAAGCGAGTGAACATTTCTTACGACTTCAATCAGCGCACCATCTATTACTGTTTGTGATCCTTCTCAATCAATCAGCGCCTATAACTCAGTCGATATATTGCAGAACCTCTCACATGGCATCGAGACAGAATGCAATACTGGAGCAATATCTAGTGGCAGTGGAGTGGGGAAGTTGCAAATACCGGTTTCATACCACACTCCTTAGGCGAGTCGCTTTCAAAATTAAGTAATTTTATTACGAATTTTATTACGAAGGTGCACCATCGTCGACGTGTAACTGCACTGCTGGTCTGAAAATATTCACCCCTATGATCACTGTCTACATTCAGTGTCATGGTATTTGTCTGGAAAATACCACTTCATTCAGAGATAATGCCAAACCTCGATTTATAAAGCCAGTACAGCTTTTATCTTGGATACTTGTATGCACCTGTAGAATCAAGACTGCTTCTGACAGTACAATACAGTAGTTGTTGTGATCGTATTTTTTAAGTCTGGTGGTTTGTAAGACAATTAGCCTCTCTTTCTAAAACACAGTGGTACCACAAGCAATAAAAATTTATGAGACATGTCCACCCATCGTTGATTCTCGGTCAGTGTTATTTCGTATCGCCAGCAATCATTTCTTGGCGAAGTATTATACTTAGTAGTATGGGATGCATGATAGGTTCACCTTGAGCATCAGGCTTGTAAAGTTTGTGTATCTCTGTGTTCCGACATGTGCAAAGGAAAAGACTATGTCCTGTCGTAAGGAAAGTATAGATCTCACATAGAATACTGTGACAGCAAACGGAAGAGTATGTAAGAATGGTGCAGATATTTCTGTTTCCAGAGCCAAGACCATCAGCAAGGTGTATTTCCGATACTTCGCTCATTGTCGAATGTCATCGAATTGAGACCGCGATCATAATATTTAATTGTAAGGACAGTGATAAGACATATATGTGATCGGGTTTCTAGGATGATTCTCAGTATGCGTGCTTGGTGTGCAGCGCCAGTGACCCCTAGTGGGAATGATTCACGTTTCCGGCTAACAGTAGGAGAAGTCTGATTGAGAGGCCTGTTGGGGTGCAGGAATGTAACTAACTTAACCATGTCGTCAGGTAGACAGCTGAAAAGCAAGCTAATACTTAGTATGTGGGGGACAGCTTTCGTGATTGCGTGGAAATTTGAGAAGATCCAATATGGACGTGTGTTTGCATGGGACCATTGCTCCCTCCCATGTAAATTGTTTGGTTGACTGCTTCTGCACATTTCGCATGTTTATTTAGTTGAGAGAACATCTATTGTGGTGTCTGCAGCTTGCAGGTGAAAGAAGGGCAGAAGACACGTTTGCTAGTTCTCTATACATCAGAAACACATTAGATGACTTTGTAGATTATACTGATGATTTGGAATCTGTTACATCACCGTCATTGGTATTCACAAATGGAAATATCAGTTTGTTCCACTGTTTTCTTTTTTTTTCTTTTGAGTTTCCACGTAAATATCTTTGTAGCAGGGATACGTTTCTAGTTACTCGATGGTTTACGGCACGCTCCACCTAATTAAAGTTTTGAATTTGTACAGAAATGATTTCCAGTCTGCACGTTTGGAATTATGTTGTGCGAATGTCATTGTATGTGCTTGATATCGAGAAGTGTTGTGTAAATGGTATAATATTCTGGAAAACCACAGGAAAAAATAGATATGTTCTTGTAATTCCAGATTCTGGGGATGAGTGTAGAAAAGCAAGCAAGCAAGCAGGTTGGGACCGGAAGCAGTGCCGAGGGGATCCGGCCCCAAATTTGTAGAACAGTTCTCAGAGTGATTTCAGTCCACTGAGGGCACTCTTGTCATGTGTCAGGAGTGGCTGACTGCCTGACCTGGTAGAAAATATCTACTGCAGCAAGGAGTATACCTACAGTGCATGTGCTTATTATGTCTGTCTTTGCGGTAAATGTTTGAGTGTCTGGGAGCTGACAGTTATGCAAATGATGTAAAAGATGCGATTTTCTATGGTGCAGAATACGAATTGTATGTTTACTACATTGATATGGGACGCAGTTATATATTGCTGGGTTGGAGATCGGTTTCACGATCTAATTTTCAAGCTCCCATCCTCAGTGGAAGAGCAGTGTAATTTAGTAAGAGTCTTTCTGTATTTGATGATCTGTAGGCCACTTTGTAGGGTTTAACTGTTGGTGCAAAGTGGTTATCTGTAGAAATTAGTTTTTTGCCGCTGAAAGTCTCGTCTGCAAACTAAAAAAACGGCGGAAATTGATTCCACACCGGCTGTATCAGTGTTTCAGTGGGAAAATTCAATAAGAGCCAATCATAATTCTCTATTCATTCACAAGACATCGTTTGTGCCAGGATGTAGGAGCGTCTACAAACTGATTTGAAGAAGAGGGAGGCAAGGTATCTATGGAAAGTCCTGGGAAAGCAAGTGTTTATAGACAAGTTGAAACATACCATCCATTTCTGGCAGGGATCTCATCACTCATTTGCCACTGTGGCATTAGGACATCTCCTGACCAGTAGCTGTAGGATACCGGAAATTCCTGCCATGTTTCTCTTCTGTAAAACAGTGTTTCGAATTCTGTTTGCGTAGTTGTCTTATTTTCCCTCATCTGTGCTTAGATAGTGCTCTCTTTCCAAATAACAAGAATGCTTTTATGATTAACAGTTTTTTCTCAAGCATGCACAGACATGATGAAGGCTTTTAGTGGTGAGAACGCTTAACATATCTGAGACGTATGTTGACAGCAGGACGGCAATGCGTCAGCCACGCTGGGCAGAAAAGCACCCATGCATGGCTAGATGCAGCTCGCATGTCCCATTAGGATTGCTAAGAACAATGTAACCTGTGCTATTGTGGAACAAATTTCTATACTGCGACCTGTGGCGTCAGTATCCACAGGAAGAGAGGTATAGCGCCAGCAACGGTAAACACATATGCATGGCCCGGAGACATAGACATGTGATGTCAGTATAACACTCGAAGAACTCAAACTGTATACCTAAAAATAGAGCCGACTTTCACCTGCTTGCTGTAGGCAGCTGCAGTGTAAGCGCGATGGCTCATACTGGTTTGCGTCCAGCGGTGGCTCGTGGTGGCATTGACATGCACACCCTTGGAGCCTCTGATACAGTGACGATTGTTCAAAAGCATTTTTACGTGCAATTAGTGTTTGTGCATTACATTATTTCAGGCTGTTTAAACTTTGTGAGTGTGTTGGCAGAGCATTATATGTGCATTATTTCGGTGATTAACGAGTAGTTTGCACGTCTGTATGCCGTGTACTGCATTAGTTGCATAACTTACGAGTTGTTTTTGTGTCTGCACGTCAGGGTACTGTATTATTTCAGTGATTTACGAGTATATTGCAGGTCTGTATGCTGTGTACTGCATTATTTCGGTAATTTTCGAGTTTTTTGTATGCTGTACATCAGTGTGCTGCCTTATTTCGGTGATTCACAAGTAGTCTGGAGCTGTGTGTGCTGTGTAGTGGGGCCCCAAGCATGTCAGAGCATTGTTTTGCATCAATGTAATAAATATAGAATGTCAAATCCACCCGTAAATAAATTGTTTCAAACTAAATAAAGTACACTCCTTCGTCTCTCCAGCAGCCTAGCACAGGCTGAGTCCTTTTCCCGCCATCCCCCCCCCCCCACGCCGCCATCTTGGATTATGTCATGGAAGGGACGACAGTGCTCCCTCGTGGCAGTACTGTGTACTAGGTCAGTTGGACACCAGATCTCATGGTAAACACATTGGATGGAGGTACTGCCTCTAACTGTTTAAATAAAGACTGCCTGCAATATAGAGACATACGTCCATCTTATACCACACAGTATGAGTCTTTTTCCCGCCGTTTTCCCCTCCAGAGCGTCATCTTGGATTACATCACAGGAGGGGCAAGGGCGCCCTCTGGTGGCAGTACTGTACACTAGGTCAGCTGAACTCCAGACCCCATGGTGAACACACCAGATCGATTCCTATGAAGAGGTGGCAGTCGGATGGCTTAGGTTAGTGGAGGTACGCCAAGTGATCTACTTTCCCACCATTTTCTTAGGTTATTGTTGGCAGTCATAGTGTGTTGCATTGTCCTGATGGAATTTGAACTTCCCGCAGTTTTCTGGGCGAGGGGAGGGGACTGGCTTAGGTTAGTGGAGCTAGCCCAACTGACCTATCTTCTCACCAAAATTTGAACTTTCCGTCATGACGTCATTGCGACATTGCGATATCTATCGTCACCATCTTGAACCCACCATCTTGAATAAATTTGGCAACAGTGGAGGCATAACAAAGTTTCCTTCACAACTTAGATGGATATCGGGGATGTCATTGACGCAGAAAGACTTTGGCTCGACGAGTAGAGTGGTACGATGGAAGCACAGAGGTCCCTATAGTAACGTAGTGTGAGGCCGTTGCACTGAACGGATATTATGTTGAAGAATAGGGTATTATAGTCAAAAGATTGGGGAATAATATGCTTTATATGGTTTGCTGGAATCCTGAAAGGAAACCAACGTGCTTTCAGAAAAAAAAACGTGTTGCATTGCTTATTGAATGCCCCTTGTGCGAAACTTAACTTTAGTAACGTTATAAGATATCATAAAGGTACAAGTTTAACAAAGGGCTCCAGAAACTTGCTGTCCGCTGACACTGATATAGAAAACTGAACAACAGATGTTGTTAATTTAAAGGAAAGTCTGGAAGAGCAGTGCAACACTATTAATGAGAAACAGTGCGTTGCAGCACAAATAACCATATAGCTACACGTTTAACGAAGTATAATTCAAGAAATAAAACGAAAAGAATAGGAACAGTAGAGGCACTAATTATCAGTGCTTAGTTTGAAATAACTGTACATGTTAACATGTATATTATCATGAAACTACTAATGTACATAGTTTGCAATTCTGCGTTAGTACTACAGATATCACGGTGTCACGTAAAAAATGTAAGAAGTTCTTCATAATATGCGGGATAACTCAGAGAAAGTAGAATGGCGCCACTCGTGGGGAAGCTTGCTCAAATGCTCGCTTGTTCGTTACGCAACGTGCGTCGAATAGAGATGTCGATAATACAGCGAGAAAAGGCATTTTGTGTTCTCCGTTTCAACAGGTGCAGTTCAGTTACAACTACAGTGTATGGGACATACGGATCTCACCTATTAGCTTCCGAGGTCGTTCATCTTGTGAAACGATTTTCTCACCTTTTTTTTTTAACTCCGACGCCCCATAGCAATAGTAACAGTAGCTCCGTACAATCAGAAAAAGGGTAGCTCTATTTCTCCTATAGTCTTGACTGCCGTGCGTCCAGTGTCGAGTTCATTCAATATTTGTGAAAGGTAAATGAAAAGCTAATTCTAAAAAGTATCCCACATTCGTACGTGCACGCATGCGAAGGATATAACAGTGTAAAAGCGGATGGTTCTTTTAAAATAAATAAACGCATATTAAAATTTACCTCAAGTTTTTATCCTCATTCATATAGAAGATACAGTCTTGTCAAATGGGGTAATCTTTTCGACACATCTCGGAGTCACCATATAACCAATTCTGCATCATAACCAAGCAATCTGTGCAGATATTCATGTATCCAAATTCCGTGTTTGGTCTCACAAATTCGACATGCTGACATTCTACATTATTTATCATTTAAAGCAAGCTGCCAATCTCCGCTGTGAAATCTTATCAAGATCTGACTATAATGTATTTCACATAGCATGAATACTTGCACAGACTGGAACACCATGGTTCTAATGCGTAATTGTTTAGATGCAGAAATTGTTTGATCCTTATCGTAATCCCGGCATAACTGGCTAATAAGCTATTTGGCACAGACTCTTTGGGTGTACATATGACGTTCAATAAATATGTAAGACCTTTGAGACGCCATATAGCAAACACTGTCATTAGAATATTTTTTATTTGTTCCTTTTCTGTAATCTTTGATTACTAATATTTTAACGTATCCTTGTAATACGAAATACCTATGAAGTGCGCAGTACAATCAGGTTACTCTGAACCATATCACTTACTATTCGTCAAAATAAACCTAAGCATATCATCTCTTGCGTATAACATGAATTCTGTGGCCCGTGATGCTGAGATTCGTCATGGCATGGTAGTACGAGACACGTGGGTTAAAGTCCCCGCTATAATATGTGTGCGGTTTGTGAATACGCAATAACTGCGTGCGCAATGTGCAGTCTTTTCCAAACCTTTACGCTTAGATTTATGCACACAGCAGAAGCTCGTAAACGTTGAAGATAAGTAATCAATGGCCAAAAGTGAATATTTCGTTGCTTCCTGGCGTAAACAACTTACACCATGGAGCAACGTTTCGAGCACGTTGATGCAACAGTTACATCAGAACTAAATTCAACCAGCAGTCGACACTCACTATTCTTCGAGGAGGCCATTCCGTGAGCAGATTGATGGGTACTTAATTCATGAATCACCTCCATCACATGATCCATCACCACCTTCTCAAATTTTGCTGTACAAAAATTCCCTGTCGAGAAACAAGCAAATTGAACTACTCGCTTTCTCACGAGTTACTGTCTACGACCACTACTGCCTTCAATATGGGATGACGTCTTTAAGTGCGTTCGTTCGACTTTCCGGGGAAAGCACTACATCCTGATATATGAAAATGGTTATGTGTAACTTGGTAAGGGTGAATAACCAAACTCACACATGTATCAACGAGCTAACTGTGTTACAGTTTTGTGTTCTGTTTTGAACTAGCTTCTGAACGATAAAGAACTCTCAAAAAAAAAAAAAAGAGAAAATGAATGAGTTGACATCATAATTACTTCAGCCTTACACTAAAAATGTCACCGAACTCTTACGCAGGGAAACTGGGAAGAGGATACGCTAGGTTGGCCAGCTTGTGCTGGATGTAGCGTTTAGCAGGCTGCCGCAGTAAACTGAAAACTCCTACAGCAAACAGCTGCAACACAACAGCACTCTCCGGTAATGGATTTGCCAAATCTCATTTCATTTATTTAATTTTCTTGCACCAAGGAAACAAGAAGGTGTAATATTTTTCTCTTGTAAACGCCCTCTGACCGCCATAAAAAGAGCAGGAGGCTATTCTCAGAAACTAATTTTAACGTTGATCTTAGCATTTCAAGCAAGAGGTCACAAATAGGAGTATGCACTGGAATAACTGACAGTCGAATTTAGAAGAGAAATTAAAATGTACTTATTAGTACTCCCCCATGCGGGGTGTGGGCAGTAATACGAAATAAATGTGAACACACCGATAATTTCGTTAAACCTAAAAGCTGGAGCCATTAACTGCGATGGACTGTCGGCAGTCGGAGCACGATGTGATGTGGGTGTGGTCGACTGCTGTAGAACTTATAAGCCTGTATTTCAGCGGTCGCGAAAAACAAGAGCTCTATTACTGGAGTGCTATAGCTGGACTCTCACCACATTATACGGTTTCCTGAAATCTCATCGGACAGCATAAAAATATAAATAATTTAGTCAACGCGTTCACAGTACATGCAAAACACTTTGTAGTTTTCTACAAATCTAAGAGGTCACATGACGTTTGAATTTACATGCTCTGGTTTCTGCCAATTCCAAATATTCGCATTTTGCTGTGATACTTCAGTGTTGTTTCAGACTGCAATAAATGAAATAAATAAATACTCCTATACGATACTGCGTAAAGAGACCTTTGGAGATACGAGAACCACTTGTATAAAAGTCAAGAGCTCAGATGGAAACCCAGTTCTAAACAAAGAAGGGAAAGCAGAAAGATGAAAGGAGTATATAGAGGGTCTATACAAGGGCGATGTACTTGAGGACAATATTATGGAAATGGAAGAGGATGTAGATGAATATGAAATGAGAGATACGATACTGCGTGAAGAGTTTGACAGAGCACTGGAAGACCTGAGTCGAAACAAGGCCCCCGGAGTAGACAACATTCCATTGGAACTACTGACGGCCTTGGGAGAGCCAGTCCTGACAAAACTATACCATCTGGTGAGCAAGGTGTATGAAACAGGCGAAATACCGTCAGACTTAAAGAAGAATATAATAATTCCAATCCAAGCTAGATTAAGGAAGGGCAAACCTATTTTCTAGCATTTGTAGACTTAGAGAAACCTTTTGACAATATTGACTGGAATACTCTCTTTCAAATTCTGAAGGTGGCAGGGGTAAAATACAGGGAGCGAAAGGCTATTTACAATTTGTACAGAAACCAGATGGCAGTTATAAGAGTCGAGGGACATGAAAGGGAAGCAGTTGGTGGGAAAGGAGTGAGACAGGGTTGTAGCCTCTCCCCGATGTTATTCAAGCTGTATATTGAGCAAGCAGTGAAGGAAACGAAAGAAAAGTTTGGAGTAGGTATTAAAATCCATGGAGAAGAAATAAAAACTTTGAGGCTCGCCGATGACATCGTAATTGTGTCAGAGACAGCAAAGGACTTGGAAGAGCAGTTGAACGGAATGGATAGTGTTTTGAAAGGAGGATATAAGACGAACATCAATAAAAGCAAAACGAGGATAGTGGAATATAGTCGAATTAGGTCGGGTGATGCTGAGGGAATTAGATTAGGAAATGAAACACTTAAAGTAGTAAAGGAGTTTTGCTATTTGGGGAGCAAAATAACTGATGATGGTCGAAGTAGAGAGGATATAAAATGTAGACTGGCAATGGCAAGGAAAGCGTTTCTGAAGAAGAGAAATTTGTTAACATCGAGTATTGATCTGAGTGTCAGGAAGTCATTTCTGAAAGTATTTGTATGGTGTGTAGCCATGTATGGAAGTGCAATATGGACGATAAATAGTTTGGACATGAAGAGAATAGAAGCTTTCGAAATGTGGTGCTACACAAGAATGCTGAAGATTAGATGGGTAGATCACATAACTAATGAGGAAGTATTGAATAGGATTGGGGAGAAGAGAAGTTTGTGGCACAACTTGACCAGAAGACGGGATCGGTTGATAGGACATGTTCTGAGGCATCAAGTGATAACCAACTTAGTACTGGAGGGCAGCGTAGAGGGTAAAAATCGTAGAGGGAGACCAAGAGATGACTACACTAAGCAGATTCAGAAGGATGTGGGTTGCACTGGGTTCTGGGAGATGAAGAAGCTTGCACAGGATAGAGTAGCATGGAGAGCTGCATCAAACCAATCTCAGGACTGAAGACCACAACAACAAACAACATCTGTAGATGTTGAAGAGCCGGCCGTTGTGGCCGAGCGGTTTTAGGCGCTTCAGTCTAGAGCCGCGCTTCTGCTACAGTCGCACTACGAATCCTGCCTCGGGCATTGATGTTTGTTATGTCCTTAGATTAGTCAGGTTTAAGTAATTCTAAGTCTAGGAGACTGATGACCTCAGATGTTCAATCCCATATGGCTTAGAGCCATTTGAAGCTTTCTTAATGATGAAGAAATTGAAACAATGTATGATGATACAAAATATATTATTCACTTAGTTAAGCGAGACAAAAATTTAATTGTAATGGCGGACTGGGACTCAACAGTAGGAAAAGAAAGTGAAGGAAAAATAGTTGAAAAATGGTTCAAATAGCTCTGAGCACTACGGAACTTAACATCTGAGGTCATCAGTCCCCCAGAACTTAGAACTAACCTAAGGACATCACACACATCCATGCCCGAGGCATGATTCGAAACTGCGACCGTAGCGGTCGCGCGGTTCCAGACTGAAGCGCCTAAAACCGCACGGTCACAGCGGCCGGCGAAAAATAGTTGGAGAACAAATTGGCAGCGGGGAGCAGGGCAGGGGGTTACAGAAATGTAGCAGGAAACCGCACGGTACAATAATTTTGCACAGGGCATAATTTAATCATGGCAAATAATACTTCATTTAAATATAATGATAGAAAGTTATACATATGGAAGAGATCTGTAGACGTAGGAAGGTTTCAATTAGTTCAGCTCCTGAATTACGGAGGTATATCTATTTCATTGCGTTACAGCAAACCGTAATGAGAACACAAGCGTATTGTAATTTCCACGCGTTCTGTCGATTTAACAGGCTGACGGCGCCATTCAAACTGGCAAATCGTTCACATGTGGTGACCTGCGGTATTCTCATGAACTTAACAGCTTCCACAAAGCTGCCTCGGATATCCTCAGAGGCTAAGTGCTACGCTGGTAAACCAGTAAACGGCGAGGGATAAATATTTTATCGGCCCGTAAAAGCGCGCGACGTTTGCAACACCGCAGAACTTTTAATTATGGAGTGACACGGCGCATCTGCCCTTCCTATTTACGCTGAGCACGTCAGCATTTGAATGCAAGTGTGCTGACGCCAAAGAGATCTGTAACAAACAGTGTTGATGGATTGCATTTCTTACTACTACGAAGTATCACAACCGACAAAAGCATACATAACTGCGGTACATTACTCACATTCGCCGCTGAAAGTGGAAGAGAAACCTGGTGACAAACTCAAACTTTTACGATTGCTGTAGTTAGTTTTCTATTTTGATGCAATGAAGGTGAAATCTTGGCAGTTAGGTAGAAGTTCAAGAGTGCTTAAAACTGAAACTAGTAGCAATGAAAGCAAGATATTTGGATTGGATGCACTTTTTGTGCCCTTTACACTGTTAAAATTTGAGGAAACACCAGTCACGACAATTTTTAACCATTTTGAGACTGCAATAATTTTTGTACGCCCAAAGTATACCAAGTGTTCGTAAGGAAATGCGCACTGAAGTTCTTCGTTATCAATTCTGCTGAGCCTCAGCACTTATTTGCATTTTAGAACTTTTTAATACGTAAACATGCCATCAACCTAGGGCATGCTTTGACATGTTATTGCCAGAGCCGTACCGATGACGTAGCGAGATAGGCCCTTGCCAACGGCGCTGGTACAAAAGGAACGCAAGAACTGACCCAATATAAGAATTTAAGAACTAATGAGGAGATGTATGTGACTTCTTCTAGCCCTTCTTTCTAAATGAAGACGTCTTTCCCTCGCACGCTACAGCCCTAGTGTCATTTCCAAGTAGTATCACTAAGAAACAAATACTGCCAGACAGTCATCTCCCGCTGCCAGATCTACGTGGCAGCAGAGCAGTAGCGCTCTTGATGCATACAGTTCACTCGTGTTTAACACCTGCCGCTACTTCGCTACAGTATTACATTGAAGCGCCAAAGAAACTGGTATAGACATGCGTATTCAAATCCAGAGATATGTAAACAGGCAGCATAAGGCACTGCGATCGGTAGCGCCCTTACAGGTATAAGACAACAAGTGTCTGGCGCAGTTGTTAGACCGTTCACTGCTTCTACAAAGGCAGGTTATCATGTTTTTAGTGAGTTTGAACGTCCTGTTGTAGTCGGCGCACTAGCGATGGGACGCAGCAACTCCGAGGTAGCGATACAGACAAGGATTTACTTATCAAAGCCACAGATTTTGAAACAAACGCGGCTAAAGGCCTAAACACAGATCAACAAGAATTTTAAATGATACATCGCTGAAGGCCATATAATAAACATAAAACAGACAATATTTATACACGGCTGAAGGCCTGGAACAGTACCTGGGACCAAATAAAATGACAATCACAAGCAAGGAACAGTGGGGCTCAGAAGTGTTACAAGGGTCGGTCTGGGGAGGAAACTCTAACCATAGTTAAGGTTAGACAGGCAGCCAAGCGTAACACTAAACAATCGGGTTGCAACACGACCTAGGGACGACTGAAGAACCAACCAACAATCTAATCAATTCCCTCTGTCATAACCGACCAACTGCCTATTCCCGTACGAAGACAGCATTCATCTGCTCAGTGGAAATTACATAAGCTACACACAGTTCGACGTAAAGACACTTGCACACGAACCCGAACAATCGTAAAAGCAATCACTGTGGAACAACAAGGACGAATCAATTCGACACACAGAGAGTTTCCACAAGCGATGGTTCAAATGGTTCAAATGGCTCTGAGCACTATGGGACTTAACTTCTGAGGTCATCAGTCCCCTGGAACTTAGAACTACTTAAACCTAACTAACCTAAGGACATCACACACATCCATGTCCGAGGCAGGATTCGAACCAGCGACCGTAGCGGTCGCGCGGTTCCAGACTGTAGCGCCTAGAACCGCTCGGCCAGCCCGGCCGGCCCTTTCCACAAGCGGTCGGCGAACATATACACGTTGCCCGATGAGACGAGCAACCGAACGACCGACCCGCTCCAATCTCCTTCCGTCGGACAGTTCATGTGTGCCGCCAGCGGTCAGCGAGCACTGGTTGTCCGCACCTCACTGGATCTCCGTCCCCGACTTCACTGGTGATGCGTCCGGACTCGACTCACTTCCAACCACTACAACCCGGAAACACTATCGATCGCTCCAGAGATAGTACGACAGAGCACTTATCGATAAGCGCTGCTGCCACTCACGGGCAGGTAAGGCGAAAAGTTAGTGACGCCAGTAAATGGAATAAGGAAAGAAGGCGTCAGTACGGTAAGAGAAGATGACAAACAATAAACGGAATGAACACGAGCCATGCATGGCTGAACACGTGCTAACGGCCAAGGCCCAACGAACATGGCGGATGGTGGTTGCACAAAACTGCATGCGTTAAGAGGATGGAATCACTCGTGAGTTCCCGGTTCAAACCCGCGTCCAGCCATCCTGATTAAGGTTCTCCGAGATTCCTCTAATTCGCTTCAGGCAAATGCCGGGATGGTTCCTTCCCTAATCCAATGGGACCGATAACCTCCATGTTTGGCACCCTCCCTCACATCAAGCAACCAAAGTGTTCCAAAGTGCTACCAACAGTCCAGAGAGCACAATCACTTTGCGCTGGGAGATTAAAAGAATGGGTTACAGTGGTTGACTGGCTGTTCATAAACCAACACTTCTGTAGTCAGTGCTACGCTTGAGGTGGTGTAAAAATCAACACTGCGGGACAGTAGATGACCAAAACTGACTGATTTGGAGTGATGAACCACGCTGTACGTTGACGTTGTGACTATACGATGGAATTGTTTGGGTTCGGCTAATGCCTGAATAACGGTGCCTTCCATCATGTGTAGTGCCAACGGTCAAGTAAGGATGATGTGGTGTTACGGTATGGGGACGGTTTTCGTGGTTAGTGTGTGTGGATCCCTTATTGGTTTCAGAAAACGCTGAAGGTGGCAGGATATGAAAACTTTCTGCAGCATTGTGTGCTGGCCGCGGTAGACGAACGTTTCAGGGATCATAATTGTTTGTGTCAACACGAATATATACCTCGTCACATAGCGGTATCTGTGAGGCGTTAGCTTGTGGGCAATGACATACCTGAAATATTACATCTGACATTCCGTGGGAAGCCTACAGTTTTCTTAACTTATGGCCAATTATGAGCTTGATGTACTGCAATATATGTTACTGACATAAACTGAATCACTTGGAAAATGGCATAAAAGGCCGAAATCTAGGTCGTAATTAAAGAAACAACAATACAGTCAAATGACGGTGTCTTCATTTAACAATTATTGCATGACTGTTGCTCAGCAAGATCAGAAACTGATTCCTGAAATGTACTAGCCTGCCCAGAATCCCAAACATAACCCAGAGGTATACCTTTGGGATGAGTTAGAACGACGACTTTGCTCCAGACCCTAACTCCAACTTCCTGAGGAAGAACGGGCTACCATGCAGTGGTAACACCGGTTCCTGTCAGATCACCGAAGTTAAGCGCTGTCGGGCTAGGCTAGCATTTGGACGGGTGACCATCCGGTCTGTTGGCAATCGGGGTGCACTCAGCACTTCTGATGGAAACTGAGGAGTCACTTGATCGAGAAGTAGCGGCTACAGCCTCCTAAACTGACAACGGCCGGGAGGGCGGTGTGCTGACCACATGCCCCTCCTTATCCGCATCTCGTGACGCCTAAGGGCTGAGGACGACTCGGCGGCCGGTCAGTACCATCGCTACCGGTGGGCTTTCATGGCCTGTTCTGGCAGAGTTGTTTATTCCTCCACATACATTCAGACATCTCACTGAATGCCTCCCCCACAGTTTAAGACGTCATAAAGACGAAGAGTGCACAAACCCCATATTAATGTCCACTAAGAGGTGTGCAGGTACTTTGGATCAGATAGTCTACTAGAGTGTCTATCATTCTGCGTGATGTCTGTCTGTTAACCTATGTCGTGTCTCCCTACCACTGTCGCGCAACGACGCTCTGAGTAAAAGAATCCCTGTAAAAGAATCTTAATAGTAAGTAAATTTAGTGGAAGGGGTTCAAGGCTTTCCTATTTTTAGTTAGCTGGTAAAGTAACGTCGAAAAAGCAGTTAAGTTTACCATTGGAAATTTAATTCTACTCACAAAACATTGTTTATAAATTGCACTATTGATAAAAGGAAATATTTTAACACAGGATGATGAAAACCAACTGCGTTCAACAAAAATGTGAACGAATATTCCCTGAGTGGGTTTCCAAGTTCTACAATGGATCGAAGGATGATCTATGGCATATCACATCTATAATCTAGGTTTAAATTAAGTTTCACAAAAGAGAAAACTATCAAAATGGTCTACAGTGACCCTCAATTATCTTTAATTACTTATCTAACTTGTCGTAAATTATAGTGGCTGATGTGGCTTCTCAATAACTATATAACAGAAAAATCATCGCGTTTCAGATTTTAACTTATGTAGCAAATGTGAATACCATGAGCTTCAATTGACGATCGACACTAGTATTACGTAAAAAGGGGATGTAACAGATGAGACTTCTGCAGTTCTGAGTGAAGCCTTATGCGCTCAAAAATGAGGCAACGCATGCGTTCATTACCTTGTCGGTGTTCGTCAGGAGGCAGCGGCCAGAGCAGCTCCATACAGCTCGCTGTCTCGGAAGCAACTCCCTCCTAACTTCTCCTTACTACAATTTACCGAAGTTGGTTTTAAAAAAACTACCTGGCTGTGCTTTCATCTGACCAATCAGGGTCTCGATGTTAACCTTAAGCTCCGCCTACAAAAAAACTGTCTATCCAATGAGAAACGTTATACTTTTCGAGGTGGGGCAATGTTTTTAAAGTTTGCAACGTAACAGAGACGGGAAAAAGTCTCACGCTAAAACTTGCGGCTGGTATCGCCCTTTTAGTGTTATCATAAGATATATACTGTTCATCTGGAGGGCTCTAGCTTCGAACATGGGATGGGGGGTGGTCCTGGTGGTTAGCTGGAAACGTGGGTGTCTGTCCCTTATCGTAGGGCCTTCTAGCTTAACACGGTTCTGCTCTCGGCTTCTGTTCTCGTTTCTCCCCTCAGAACTGCGTCTGTGTCACGGTGGGAATGTATGACATGCATTTAGGCATTCTTGTGTTAGTCTGTGGTATTCCATTTGCTCACTCATTACTGGTATTACTTTGGTTAATTTAATGTCACGAATTATTCGGAGCTATGTGACATACTACTGGATTTGCTTATCATGTCAGGATTTTCATGGAAGGTGTTGGGTATGCCTGACACTTTACAAGTGGAGCTTCCCAAAGCAGTGCTTATTTTAAACAAACTTCGGGTCCATATCAGATTAAGTTTATGTCATTGTAAGTTAGCATGAATGTACTTTTTCAAGTAAATGCTGCTACTCCCACAATGTGAAAGGGAAAGCATGGAACGGTGGAAAGTATGACAACAAGGGCGGTTTCCAAGTTCTCCGAAGGAGAGGAAAGCTATTCTATCGGACTGCTAAGTTCTCTGTGTTGGGTTTGAGTCAACCCGACACCACCCGTGCGCAGCCTCCTCTGGGCCGCTGTGCCAACTTCGTCCCGAAGATTCCCGAGAGCCGGCGAGCGCTGCCGAGGAGATTTAATTCCTTATCCCCGGAGGCGGCTCCAGGGCGGCTCTAACGGGATAAAGAAGTGCTCCAAACAGGATTAGACGGGCGGCCGGCGTTCGCACCCCCTGGCGGCCACCGACTCGCGGCTTCGCATGCTTCGGGGCGCAAATTGCTGTCCCATAGCAACGTGGCGTAAAACAAAACAAAAACGCTCGTAAACCCTGGGCTTCCTTTCAGGCGATTCAGCAACAGCGCCTAGGAAACACGCCAGTTGAGAGACTAACCATCAATATATTCTAATCTTCGCCAGTACTAAGACAGTAAGGAAAATCATATTATAGACAATAATTTTTTAATGCCATCTACTAACGAATTTTTCACAAGGTGAAAGGGACGAATTATTGAAGAAGTAGTTTCTCGGCCTAGATTTCGCTCCATCTGATATGATTCAACGCTTTTTCACACCTACTGACGACAGTTTGAATATGAGAAACTCAAGTTATTCTAAAAGAGAACACTAGAGAGTCTTACACAGCTCAAGCACGTTGGTATAGTTCGTGACAGTGACAAACACCGATTTTTCTGGCGAAATCTGTAACCCAGAACTGTGTAATATTTCATCCCACTGATCGACACATGCAAACAAATATCATCTGTGTACTGCAAGATTTTATCTGGATAAAGGATAATTCTCTCCATCTCTCCATCTCCCTGCCGCCGTTGGATAAGCAGCTGCAGCAGCAAGTCGTATAACCCTAGCTTACTTATTTGTTAGATAGTTTAATTAATTTCTTTGTGTGTTTTTGGGTACTGCATTGTTTAATTCATATATTTCGGGCGTATTATAGTATTTGAGGGTTGCAGCATCGCGCCTTAGTACCTGAATAGTGTAAATTCGCGTAGTCGTCTGTCTTCTGTTTTTGTTTTGAACAGCCAGTGTCGGTTGGTCACAGTCATTGTGCTCCCTGCCGCCGTTGGATAAGCAGCTGAAGCAGCAAGTCGTATAACCCTAGCTTACTTATTTGTTAGATAGTTTAATTAATTTCTTTGCGTGTTTTTGGGTACTTGCATTGTTTAATTCATATATTTCGGGCGTATTATAGTATTTGACAGTTGTAGCATCGCGCTTTAGTGTTTACTTCGTAGATTCTTATTTAAATTGCGTGTGAGTTTCGTATAGGAGGTGCAATTTCGAGGTTTACTTACTGTAATCGTAAATTCAGCAGATTGTAGCGCAGTCGTTAGGCATTTGTACAGGTTAGTTGATACATTCTTTGCGTGTTCCGCTTGCGTTATCTAGGCACGGACTCGTGTTTCGGTAACTGTTGTTAAACATCGATTAGAATGGACAGGGACTGCGATTGCTATGTTCGGATGAGGGCTGACTTGGCATCCCTTCGCTCACAGCTGCAATCGGCGCTGACTTCGGTCGCGCAGCTTGAGGCTGTTGCCAATGGGCACCACTGTGGGGAGCCGGACTTGGGTATCACGGGGATGTCAACCTCGTCCCGTCTGTTCCCAGATCGGTCTGCCGCTGTGGTTGCCCCGGTTGCTGCCCGCAGTGGGACTGAGCCCTCGCCTGTGGTTGATTGGGAGGTCGTTCCAAGGCGTGGCAGGCAGCGAAAGGCGTCCCTGGAGGCTGATCAGAAAGCCTCCCCGGTGCGTCTGACAAACCGGTTTCAGGCACTGTCTCTGGCTGAGCCAGATGCAGCTGCCTGCCCTGTTTCAGAGGATCATTCTCAGCCTTCAAGGTCCGGGCAATCGCAGAGGATGGGCTTACTGGTAGTTGGGAGCTCCAATGTTAGGCCCGTAATGGGGCCCCTTAGGGATACGGCGGCTAAGGAGGGGAAGAAATCCAGTGTGCACTCCGTGTGCATTCCGGGAGGAGTCATTCCTGATGTGGAAAGGGTCCTTCCGGATGCCATGAAGAGCACAGGGTGTAGCCAGCTGCAGTTGGTGGCACATGTCGGCACTAATGACGTGTGTCGCTTTGGATCTGAGGAAATTCTCTCTGGATTCCAGCGGCTATCTGATTTGGTGAAGGCTGCCGGTCTTGCTTACGAGATGAAGGCAGAGCTCACAATCTGCAGCATCGTTGACAGAACCGACTGCGGACCTTTGGTGCAGAGCCGGGTGGAGGGTCTGAATCAGAGGCTCAGACGGTTTTGCGACCGTATTGGCTGCAGATTCCTTGACTTGCGCCATAGGGTGGTGGGGTTTCGGGTACCGCTGAATAGGTCAGGAGTTCACTACACTCAGCCGGCGGCTACACGGGTAGCGGAGGCTGTGTGGCGTGGACTGGGCGGTTTTTTAGGTTAGAAGGCCTCGGGAAAGTGCGGGATGGGCTGCAATGTCAAAGGGTGCTTGGCAATTACAGGACGTGCTTGGATCAAGGAACAGTCGGAATTATAGTTGCAAATTGTTGTAGTTGCGCTGGAAAAGTCCCTGAGCTTCAAGCGCTAATAGAAAGCACAGAAGCTGATATCGTTATAGGTACAGAAAGCTGGCTAAAGCCTGAAATAAGTTCTGCAGAAATTTTTACGAAGTCTCAGACGGTGTTCAGGAAAGATAGATTAGGCAGAATTGGTGGTGGAGTGTTTGTGTCTGTCAGTAGTGGTTTATCTTGTAGTGAAGTCGAAGTAGATACTCCGTGCGAATTGGTGTGAGTGGAGGTTATACTTAACAGCCGAATTAAGTTAATAATTGGCTCCTTCTACCGACCTCCAGACTCCGATGATACAGTTGCGGAACAGTTCAGAGAAAGTTTGAGTCTCGTAACAAATAAATACCCCACTCATACGGTTATAGTTGGTGGGGACTTCAACCTACCCTCGGTATGTTGGCAAAAATACTTGTTCAAAACCGGTGGTAGGCAGAAAACGTCTTCCGAGATTGTCCTAAATGCATTCTCCGAAAATTATTTCGAGCAGTTAGTCCACGAACCCACGCGAATTGTAAATGGTTGCGAAAACACACTTGACCTCTTGGCCACAAACAATCCAGAGCTGATAGAGAGCATCATGACTGATACAGGGATTAGTGATCACAAGGTCATTGTAGCTAGGCTCAATACCATTTCTTCCAAATCCATCAGAAACAAACGCAAAATAATTTTATTTAAAAAAGCGGATAAAGTGCCACTAGAAGCCTTCCTAAAAGACAATTTCCATTTCTTCCGAACTGACTATGAGAATGTAGACGAGATGTGGCTCAAATTCAAAGATATAGTAGCAACAGCAATTGAGATATTCATACCTCATAAATTGGTAAGAGATTGAACGGATCCCCCGTGGTACACAAAAAAGGTCCGAACGCTGTTGCAGAGGCAACGGAAAAAGCATGCGAAGTTCAGAAGATCGCGAAACCCCGAAGATGGGCTAAAATTTACAGACGCGCGAAATTTGGCACGTACTTCGATGCGAGATGCGTTTAATAGGTTCCACAACGAAACATTGTCTCGAAATTTGGTAGAAAATCCGAAGAAATTCTGGTCGTATGTAAAGTACACAAGCGGCAAGACGCAGTCAATACCTTCGCTGCGCAGTGCCGATGGTACTGTTATCGACGACTGTGCCGCTAAAGCGGAGTTATTGAACGCAGTTTTCCGAAATTCCTTCACCAGGGAAGACGAATGGAATATTCCTGAATTTGAAACACGAACATCTGCTAGCATGAGTTTCTTAGAAGTAGATACCTTAGGGGTTGCAAAGCAACTCAAATCGCTTGATACGGGCAAGTCTTCAGGTCCAGATTGTATACCGATTAGGTTCCTTTCAGATTACGCTGATACTATAGCTCCCTACTTAGCACTCATATACAACCGCTCGCTCACCGATAGATCTGTACCTACAGATTGGAAAATTGCGCAGGTCGCGCCAGTGTTCAAGAAGGGTAGTAGGAGTAATCCATTTAACTACAGACCTATATCATTGACGTCGGTTTGCAGTAGGGTTTTGGAGCATATACTGTATTCAAACATTATGAATCACCTTGAAGGGAACGATCTATTGACACGTAATCAGCATGGCTTCAGAAAACATCGCTCTTGTGCAACGCAGCTAGCTCTTTATTCGCACGAAGTAATGGCCGCTATCAACAGGGGATCTCAAGTTGATTCCGTATTTCTAGATTTCCGGAAAGCTTTTGACACCGTTCCTCACAAGTGACTTCTAATCAAGCTGCGGAGCTATGGGGTATCGTCTCAGTTGTGCGACTGGATTCGTGATTTCCTGTCAGGAAGGTCGCAGTTCGTAGTAATAGACGGCAAATCATCGAGTAAAACTGAAGTGATATCAGGTGTTCCCCAGGGAAGCGTCCTGGGACCTCTACTGTTCCTGATCTACACTCCTGGAAATTGAAATAAGAACACCGTGAATTCATTGTCCCAGGAAGGGGAAACTTTATTGACACATTCCTGGGGTCAGATACATCACATGATCACACTGTCAGAACCACAGGCACATAGACACAGGCAAGAGAGCATGCATAATGTCGGCACTAGTACAGTGTATATCCACCTTTCGCAGCAATGCAGGCTGCTATTCTCCCATGGAGACAATCGTAGAGATGCTGGATGTAGTCCTGTGGAATGGCTTGCCATGCCATTTCCACCTGGCGCCTCAGTTGGACCAGCGTTCGTGCTGGACGTGCAGACCGCGTGAGACGACGCTTCATCCAGTCCCAAACATGCTCAATGGGGGACAGATCCAGAGATCTTTCTGGCCAGGGTAGCTCGCTTACACCTTCTAGAGCACGTTGGGTGGCACGGGATACACGCGGGCGTGCATTGTCCTGTTGGAACAGCAAGTTCCCTTGCCGGTCTAGGAATGGTAGAACGATGGGTTCAATGATGGTTTGAATGTACCGTGCACTATTCAGTGTCCCCTCGACGATCACCAGAGGTGTACGGCCAGTGTAGGAGATCGCTCCCCACACCATGATGCCGGGTGTTGGCCCTGTGTGCCTCGGTCGTATGCAGTCCTGATTGTGGCGCTCACCTGCACGGCGCCAAACACGCATACGACCATCATTGGCACCAAGGCAGAAGCGACTCTCATCGCTGAAGACGACAAGTCTCCATTCGTCCCTCCTTTCACGCCTGTCGCGACACCACTGGAGGTGGGCTGCACGATGTTGGGGCGTGAGCGGAAGACGGCCTAACAGTGTGCGGGACCGTAGCCCAGCTTCATGGAGACGGTTGCGAATGGTCCTCGCCGATACCCCAGGAGCAACAGTGTCCCTAATTTGCTGGGAAGTGGCGGTGCGGTCCCCTATGACACTGCGTAGGATCCTACGGTCTTGGCGTGCATCTGTGCGTCGCTGCGGTCTGGTCCCAGGTCGACGGGCACGTGCACCTTCCGCCGACCACTGGCGACAACATCGATGTACTGTGGAGACCTCACGCCCCACGTGTTGAGCAATTCGGCGGTACGTCCACCCGGCCTCCCGCATGCCCACTATACGTCCTCGCTCAAAGTCCGTCAACTGCACATACGGTTCACGTCCACGCTGTCGCGGCATGCTACCAGTGTTAAAGACTGCGATGGAGCTCCGTATGCCACGGCAAACTGGCTGACACTGACGGCGGCGGTGCCCAAATGCTGCGCAGCTAGCGCCATTCGACGGCCAACACCGCGGTTCCTGGTGTGTCCGCTGTGCAGTGCGTGTGATCATTGCTTGTACAGCCCTCTCGCAGTGTCCGGAGGAAGTGTGGTGGGTCTGACACACCGGTGTCAATGTGTTCTTTTTTCCATTTCCAGGAGTGTATATAAATGACCTGGATGACAATCTGAGCAGTTCTCTTAGGCTATTCGCAGATTATGCTGTAATTTACCGTCTAGTAAGGTCATCCGATAACCAGTATCAGCTGCAAAGCGATTTAGAAAAGATTGCTGTATGGTGTGTCAGGTGGCAGTTGACAGTAAATAACGAAAAGTGTGAGATGATCCACATGAGTTCCAAAAGAAATCCATTGTAATTCGATTACTCGATAAATAGTACAATTCTCAAGGCTGTCAATTCAACTAAGTACTTGGGTGTTAAAATTACGAACAACTTCAGTTGGAAGGACCACATAGATAATATTGTCGGGAAGGCGAGCCAAAGGTTGCGTTTCATTGGCAGGACACTTAGAAGATGCAACAAGCCCACTAAAGAGACAGCTTACACTACACTTGTTCGTCCTCTGTTAGAATATTGCTGCGCGGTGTGGGATCCTTACCAGGTGGGATTGACGGAGGACATCGAAAGGGTGCAAAAAAGGGCAGCTCGTTTTGTATTATCGCGTTATAGGGGAGAGAGTGTGGCAGATATGATACACGAGTTGGGATGGAAGTCATTACAGCATAGACGTTTTTCGTCGCGGCGAGACCTTTTTACGAAATTTCAGTCACCAACTTTCTCTTCCGAATGCGAAAATATTTTGTTGAGCCCAACCTACATAGGTAGGAATGATCATCAAAATAAAATAAGAGAAATCAGAGCTCGAACAGCAAGGTTTAGGTGTTCGTTTTTCCCGCTCGCTGTTCGGGAGTGGAATAGTAGAGAGATAGTATGATTGTGGTTCGATGAACCCTCTGCCAAGCACTTCAATGTGAATTGCAGAGTAGTCATGTAGATGTAGATGTTAGTTTATGGTGCAAAGAGTATGGGGCTGAGGATAGCTCCTTGTTGAGGACCTGTTGTAATTAATTTCGGAACCGAAGCCATATGTGGCTTTCGATGAGGAAGGTGCTGATTCTGTAAATCACTTTTACCGGAATTGCAAAGGTTTGCAAATTCTGTAGCAACACGCCTATATGAACATTATCATATGCTCCGACTATATCCAGGAAGAAAGCTGTTACGTTCTCTTTTCTTGTTGTTGCCTCATATATATCTAAATTTGAAAATATTAAATTACGCTATGTGATCAAAAATATGCAGACACCCCCAATAAAATACGTTTTTCATATTAGGTTCATTGTGGTGCGACCTGCAGCAAAGTACTCCCTATCATCCACCTCATCGTGAGAGGGCAGAATGGGGCGCTCCGCGGAAATCATGGACTTCGAACATGGTGATCTAATTGGATACCACTTGTGTCACACGTCTGTACGCGAGATTTCCACACTCCTAAACATCCCTACGTCCACTGTTTCCGATGTGATGGTAAAGTGGAAACGTGAAGGGACACGCACAGCATAAAAGCGTACCGGCCGACCTCGTCTGTTGACTGACAGAGGGTCGTAATGTCTCATAGGTAGACGCGTATTGAGACCATCACATAGATCGTAATGTATAATAGGTAGACGTTTATTGAGACCATCACATAGGAATTCCAAACTGCATCACGATCAACTTCAAGTACTATGGCAGGAAGGCGGCAGTTGAGATAACTTGGATTTCATGGTCGAGCGGCTGCTCATAAGCCACACATCACGCCGGTAAACATCAAACGACGTTTCGCTTGTTGTAAGGAGCGTAAACATTGGACGATTGAACAGTGGAAAAACGTGGTGTGGAGTGACGAATCACGGTACACAATGTGGCGATCCGATGCCACGTTGTGGGTATTGCGAATGCCCTGTGAACATCACCTGCCAACGTGTGTAGTGTCAACAGTAAAATTCGGAGGCGGTGGTGTTATGGTGTGGTCGTGTTTTTCATGGAGGGAACTTGCACCCCTTGTTGTTTTGAGGGGCACTAACACAGCACAGGCCTACATTGATGTTTTAAGCATCTTCTTGCTTCCCACTGTTGAAGAGGAATTCGGGGTTGGCAATTGCATCTTTCAACACGATCGAGCACCTGTTTATAATGCACAGTCTATGGCGGAGTGGTTGAACGACAATAACATCCCTGTAATGGACTGGCCTGCACAGAGTCCTGACCTGAATCCTACAGAACACCTTTGGGATGTTTTGGAACGCTCACTTAGTGCCGGGCCTCACCGACGACATCGATAGCTCTCCTCAGTGCATGACTCCGTGAAGAACGGGCTGCCACTCCCCAAGAAACCTTCCAGCAGCTGACTGAACGTATGCCTACGAGAGTGGAAGCTGTCATCAAGGCTACGGGTGGGCCAACGTCACTAACGTTGTTATTTAAAGATTCACAGACATTTTGCAGCTATTCTTTTTAAAGTCTTTTAACCGCAATCGAAATTTCGCTTCCATTTTCCGATATGCAGTAAAGTTTTCTGCATTTTGTTTCCACAGAATTTACTGTACGTAAGCTTACGCTGTGCTACGGATCTAGAGCGCTCTGATGTTTACCTAACAGGGGCCCGTTGCTTGAGAGCGACGATTCCTCTTGTCCTGCAATGGAAGTTGTTGCGTGTCTTCAATAATGGAAATTAACTGTTGGTAGGCATATTTTGGAGCTAACAACTTACTGAAACACTGAAACTTCGCCTGGGCTGTACCAATGTACTTCGGCCAGTCAACGTCCCTGGTTTTACACCTAAAGTTTGTGTAGATAATTTCTGCTGTATTTATAGGTAAGCCTACTGTGATTCCCAGAGGGAGATGATCAGACACAAGAGGGTCTCGTTTGGCTGCTCACTCCGTTACATGGTTGAAGTCAACAGAGCACAGTATCAAGCCAACGGTCGTCTGGGTTGGTTATGATAGTAGGAGCCCGCCCCTGCTAGCTGAGTGGTCAGAGCGACGATATGTCATACCTAACAGCGACGGGAGGCCCTCGCCACACGGAATTTCTATTATCATAGTAGAAGAGCCATCATTTAGTAGAACTAAACGGAGATTTTCGAGAAGTCTGTCCAATTCTCTGCCATCTGCCTCGTCTATTTCACAACGCGATAGTGAGTAGTGGGCGTTGAAGTCTGCACAAAACAGAAATGGCGTCTGATGCTGAGCAATAATGTGTACCAGTGAAAGATTTCATATTTTACACTTAGGTGGTTTGTAAATGGTGACAAGGGTGAATGCACAGTTAGGAGAATAAATTACAGCAGCCACTGCCTGGCAGTCTGTTGTCCTAATATTTAGTCCAATTTTTTAATCTTAACCGCGTCTCTAATTAAAATGATTACTCCTCCTCCTTTTACATCTTCTCTGTCGATTCTAAGCACTGTAGAAGCATTAAACTGTATTCGATCGGTTGCTTGAATCCAAGTTTCGCAAATACAATCTACCGATATGTGATTGAAGCCAAGTTCCCAATAAAGACTTTCTCTGTTGGAGATTGCTGACCGTGCATTCCATTGGAGTGCTCTAAAAGCCAGAGTCAGATTAGCAGTAGTCTTCAAAAGCATTACGTATAAGAGTCTGTGATGTCGGTTTAGTTTTTTGGAGAAAGAAATATCTGCATTATTAAAGCACAAAGGCTGTTAACAGCAGTTTTTCGATCTGTATGAGATGTTGGCTGAGAAAGATGTTGTTCATATGGGTTGTTTCCTACTGAGTTCTGTGGACCTGCTTGTGTGGACTACGGGTAATTGGTTTATTTTTGTAAGATCTGGCAGCTGGAACCAACATAACTACATGCTTAGGTCGCTGCTGTAGTCTTCTGCCCGCCATAATCAAACGCGCTAGTTTCTCACTTTAATTTAGGCTGATCATTAGGATAGATCTCTCGTGGTGTAGAAACACCAGCAGTAATCTGCGCAAATAGTGGTCGCAGTGACAAGCCGGCGGTTGCGTAAGAAACGCTGTAGGCTTCGCTTCCATGAGCTGCTCATAAACTGGACAACAGAGATCAGTGGTGTGGTTTCCGTTGCAGTGGAAACACTTGGGATCACCGGGATGTCAGTACTACGATGTCTCGTGGGCTTCCTCGCATCTGGCACAGACAGCGTCACTACGACATTGCGAACTGAAATGGAAATATCTACGGCAATTGTGACATTGTAAAACTGACTGAACGTTCGCTTCAACAGAGCATCTCTTACCGCACGGATATACAGACTTGAGAAGTTTCCGAGATGTAAATGTTACAACAGATTGCGGCGTGGGCAGTACTTTCATCTTTCCATTTTCGATTACTTTCTGTGTATACCTCCGTACGTCAGTTACTAAAAATTCCGATTTTGTTTTTGCAAGGTGGGATTACGCAGTATCAACATCACAGATAGATAATCCTCGTCTCTTTGTTAGGAAATTCGGAATTTTTTCTTTGTCGAGAAACATCAAGGAACCGCAACCCATTTGCAGACTGCCCAGTTTTGATAGCCGGCCGCAGTGGCCGAGCGCTTCTATGCGCTTCAGTCTGGAACCGCGCGACTGCTACGGTCGCTGGTTCAAATCTTGCCTCGGGCATAGATTTGTGTACTCCTGACCTCAGAAGTTGAGTCCCATAGTGCTCAGAGCCATTTGAACCAGTTCTGATGTCAGGTTTATATCCGTTTATACTGAGATAGGTCTTAAGTTGTTCTTTCTGTAAACAACATTATTCCAAGAGCCATCGGATGTAACTTCCCAACATTACCATTTTCTGTCTCTATAAAGACGACGGAGGATCCTATATCTGTTGGTTGGTATGTATCATCTTTACTAGCATTTTTAGTTCTAGACGCTACAGTCTGGAACCGAGCGACCGCTACGGTCGTATGTAAGTAGGCTGTTTAGGTTTTCTTATTGATAACGCCGCTTAGCGCTCGGTATGAAAAATCACTGGCTGTGCTGTGCGCAGTCTGTGTTTAGTTTGCATTGTTGTCTGCCATTGTAGTGTCGGGCAGCGGCAGCTGGATGCTAACAGCGCGTAGCGTTGCGCAGTTGGAGGTGAGCCGCCAGCAGTGGTGGACGTGGGGAGAGAGATGGCGGAGTTTTGAAATTTGTAAGAATTGGTGTCATGAACTCATATGAAACGTCCCCTTAGAACAATTATTACACGACTGGTCTATATGAAACGTCCCCTTAGAAAAATTATACGCGACTGTGCTTAAGCTGAAACACAATATTTTTAGCGCAACGCAATCTGACTTCCAAAAATCCCTACGAAAGAATGGCCCTGACTAACATTAACCTATACGTTTCACAAATCACTTACCTCACAAAAATCTTCGTTACTCAAGCTACTGCAATACAGCGAGCGCCACTACTGCCAGCTAAATAAAAGATTCAAACTACTGAAGGCACTAACTACTGATAGGCATAGTTAGCAAATGAAAGATTTTAATAGAGAACAAACAATGTATTTACCTCACTAGTCATAATATATATATAGCAGTTCATGACACCAATTCTTACAAATTTCAAAACTGCGCGATCTCTCTCCCCACGTCCACCATTGCTGGCGGCTCACCTCCAACTGCGCAACGCTACGCGCTGTTAGCATCCAGCTGCCGCTGCCCGACACTACAATGACAGACAACAATGCAAACTAAACACAGAACGCACACAGCACAGCCAGTGATTTTTCATACCGAGCGCTAAGCGGCGTTATCAATAAGAAAACCAAAACAGCCTACTTACAGCTACAGTCTGGAACCGAGCGACCGCTACGGTCGCACCTTCGAATCCTGCCTCGGCATGGATGTGTGTGATGTCCTTAGGTTAGTTAGGTTTAATTAGTTCTAAGTTCTAGGCGACTGATGACCTCAGAAGTTGAGTCGCATAGTGCTCAGAGCCACTTGAACCATTTGAACTAGCTTTTTATTTTTTGCTAATAAACATGTTACTGAAATTGTCCACGACTTTGCGGTTATAAGACTTTTGGGAAGTAGGCTTGACCTTACAATTCCCATCTCCTGTATTTACCCTCATGTTATTGTCGACGCCTGCAACTTCCACAACGTATGCGACGTTATCAATATCTGTCATTTCTACAGAATATTATGACCCTGCCCACGGCGAGGTTGAATGCCTCCTGGTGGTGTTGCAGACACATGAAGCAGTAAGGAAAGAATGTAAGCTGAAGACAGACGAATGGGTAGTCATTATAGCGAAGATACGGGCCGCAAATGCGGAAACCCACTAATATAGGCCGTTTTGACAAAGAGTTCATTGTTATGGCCCAGTGGCTGGAAACGGGAATCTCTGAAACGGCGGAGCTGGTCGCCTATTGGCATACTACTGTCGTGAGCACCTATGGAAAATGGTTGCGGGATGGTGAAATAATGAGTAGGCTGTATGGTATTGGACGACCACGCCTCATCACAAAACGTAGAGGCTGGAGGATCCCCGCTGTGTAAAGTAGGATAGGCAGCGCTCTGAGGACAGACTACACTGCTGGTGCAGGGGCAAGAGTTTCAGAGCACACCGTTCAAAGCCTGTTGTTGAACAAGACCCCTACGAGTTCCAGTGTTGACCAACGACATCGTCAGTTACGACTGCAGAGGGCTCCATATCACTAAGCTTTCACTATGCATCAATACAAACGTGTCGTCTGTCGAATGCATCGCATTTCTTGTTACACAAGGACTTGTAGAATCCATGCCAAGCAGAATTTCTGGTGTACTATGTTTCAAAAGTGGAACAAGACACTATTAAACAGGTGGTCATAATGTTTTGACTCATCGATGTACATCCCTCTTGACGATACTACAGTGCTTTTCACTTGCCTTTGACTTTCTCGGTGCATTTTTGTCCTGAGCTGTTGCATGTTGAGGTGATGGTTGGGGTGATGGTATTGTCACACCAATATTCAAGAATGGAAATGAGAGCAACCCACTGAATTACAGACTCATATCATTGACCTCAATTTGCAGTAGGATTTTGGAGAATATACTGTACTTGAACATCTTGAAGAAAGTGACTTATTGATACATAAGCAACACGGATTCATAAAATAACGTTCTTGTGCAACAAAGCTAGCTCTTTATTCCCATGAAGTAATGAGTGCTGTCTACAAGGTATCTCAGATCGATTCCATATTCCTAGGGTTACAGAAGGGTTTTGATACCGTTCCTCTTAAGCGACTAGTAATCAAATTGCGTGCATATGGAGTATCGTCTCAGTTGTGTGGATTCGTGATTTCCTTTCAGAGAGGTCACAGTTCGTAGTGGTAGACGGTAAATCATCGAGTAGAACAGAAGTGATATCTGGTGTTCCACAAGGTAGTGTCATAGGCCCTCTGCTGTTCCTGATTTATATAAATGATCTAGGTGATAATCTGAGGAGCCCCCTTAGATTGTTTGCAGATGACGTTGTAATTTACCGTCTAGTAATATTATCAGACGATCAATTCCAATTACAAAATGATCTAGAGAGAATTTCTGTATGGTGCGAAAAGTGGTAATTGGCACTAGACAAAGAAAAGTACAAGGTCATCCACATGGGTACTAAAAGAAATGCGATAACTTTTGGGTATACGATAAATCGCACAAATCCAAGGGCTGTCAATTGGACTAAATACCTAGGAATTACAATTACGAGCAACTTAAATTGGAAAGACCACATAGATAATATTGTGGGAAAGTCGAAACAAAGACTGCGCTTTGTTGGCAAAACACTTGGAAGATGGGACAAACGTACTAAAGAGACAGCCTACATTACTCTTGTCCGTCCTCTGCTAGAATATTGCAGCGCGTTATGGGATCCTTACCAGGCAGGACTGACGGAGCACATCGAAAAAGTGCAAAGAAGGGCAGCTCGTTTCCTGTTATCGCTCAATAGCGGTGAGAGTGTCACTGATATGATAGGCTAGCTGGGGTGGCAGTCACTGAAACAAAGGCGGTTTTCTTTGCGGCGAGATCTATTTACGAAATTTCAATCCCCAACTTTCTCTTCCGAATGCGTAAATATTTTGTTGGCACCTACCTACATAGGGAGAAATGATCATCATAGTAAAACAAGAGAAATGAGAGCTCGAACGGAAAGTTCTACATCTACATCTACATACATACTCCACAATCCACCATACGGTGCGTGGAGGAGGGTACCTCGTACCACAACTATCATCTTCTCTCCCTCCCAAACAGAAAGAGAGAAAAATGACTGACTATATGCCTCTGTACGAGCCCTAATCTCTCTTATCTTATCTTTGTAGTCTTTCCACGAAATGTAAGTTGGCGGCAGTAAAATTGTACTGCATTCAGCCTCAAATGCTGGTTCTCTAAACTTCCTCAGTAGCGATTCATGAAAAAAACGCCCCCTATTCTCTAGAGACTCCCATCCGAGTTCCTGAAGCATTCCCGTAACACTAGCGTGATGATCAAACCTACCAGTAACAAATCTAGCAGCCCGCCTCTGAATAGTTTCTATGTTCTCCCTCAATCCGACCTGACAGGGAACCCAAACGCTTGAGCAGTACTCAAGAATAGGTGGCACCAGCGTTCTATAAGCGGTCTCCTTTACAGATGAACCACATCTTCCCAAAATTCTACTAATGAACCGAAGATGGCCATCCGCCTTCCCCACAACTGACATTACATGCTTGTCCCACTTCATATCGCTCTGCAATGTTACGCCCAAATATTTAATCGACGTGACTGTGTCAAGCGCTACACTACTAATGGAGTATTCGAACATTACGGAATTCTCTTTCCTATTCATCTGCATTGATTTACATTTATCTATATTTAGAGTTAGCTGCCATTCTTTACACCAATCACAAATCCTGTCCAAGTCATCTTGTATTCTCCTACAGTCACTCAACGGCGACACCTTCCCGTACACCACAGCATCGTCAGCAAACAGCCGCACATTGCTATCCACCCTATCCAAAACATCATTTATGTAGATAGAAAACAACAGCGGACCTACCACACTTCCGTGGGGCACTCCAGATGATACCCTCACCTCCGATGAACACTCACCATCGAGGACAACGTACTGGGTTCTATTACTTAAGAAGTCTTCGAGCCAGTCACATATTTGGGAACCAATCCCATATGCTCGTACCTTCGTTAGGAGTCTGCAGTGGGGCACCGAGTGAAACACTTTCCGGAAGTCAAGGAATATGGCATCCGTCTGACACCCTTGATCCATGGTGAGCAAGATATCATGTGAAAAAAGGGCGAGTTGCGTTTCGCAAGAGCGATGCTTTCTAAAGCCGTGCTGATGCATGGACGGTAACAGCTCTGTCTCAAGGAAATTCATTATATTCGAACTGAGAATATGTTCGAGAATCCTGAAACAAACCGATGTTAAGGATATTGATACGTAATTTTGAGGATCCGTCCTTCTACCCTTCTTATACACAGGGGCCACCTGCGCTTTTTTCCAGTCGCTCGGGACTTTACGTTAGGCAACAGTTTCGCGATAAATGCAAGCTACGTGAGGAGCCAATGCAGCAGAGTACTCTCTGTAAAACCAAATGGGAATCCTATCAAGACCTGGCGATTTATTTATTTTCAACCCATTCAGCTGCTTCACAACCCCAGGGATGTCTATCACTATGTTCTCCATACGGGAATCTGCACGAGACTCAAACGGCATTATGTTTGTACGACGCTCCTGCGTTAAAATTTCAACTTTCGTTTTGCTGTCTCCGTTTTCCCGCATCTCGTGGTCGTGCTGTAGCGTTCTCGCTTCCCGCGCCCGGGTTCCCGGGTTCGATTCCCGGCGGGGACAGGGATTTTCTCTGCCTCCTAATGGCTGGGTGTTGTGTGTTGTCCTCAGGTTAGTTAGGTTTAAGTAGTTCTAAGTTCGAGGGGACTGATGACCATAGATGTTAAGACCCATAGTGCTCAGAGCCATTTGAACCATTTTTTTGTCTTCCGTTGCCAGACCAGCCTGATCAGTGAGTGACTGGATGAAAGCCTTCGACCCGCTTACCGCTTTTACGTGAGATCAGAATTTCCTTGGGTTTTCAGCAAGATCTTTTGCCAAGGTATGACGGTGGTAGTGGTTCAATGCATCGCGCATCGCTCTTTTTACTGCATTACGAATCTCTACTAATTGCCTGTCCTCATTCTCCCTATCTTTCTTGTACCGCGAGTGCAACTGCTTCCTGAACATTCTCCGAATTGCACTGTTAAACCACTGTGGGTCTTTTCCGTCCGTAACCCAATTTTTCGGCACATACTTCTCCAATGTGTTTAAAATTTGGTCATAATTCTTCCACGTCCATCGTACCGGAAGTAAATGAAGTCGATTCATTTACTAAGTGGGATGCTAACAACTGCTTATCTGTTCTTTCTGGTAAGAATACTCTCCTAGCCTTCTTGGCCGACTTTTTAACTTTCGTAGCCATAGTCGTAATGACAACATCATGATCACTAATCCCTGTCTCAACACTGACACCGTCGATGAGGTCTGGGCTGTTCGTGGCTCCCAGATCTAAAATATTTCCATTGTACGTTGGCTGTCGATTTAGCTACTCAAGACAGTTTTCGGATACTCTGTTCAAAAGTAGTTCACACGACGGCTTGTCTGTACCACCTGTAATGAATCCATAGACATCCCAGTCTATACTAGGTAGGTTGAAGTCGCCTCTGACTAATATAGCATGATCCGTGTAGTTCTGATATACAGAATGTAGATTCCCTTTGAATGATTCTAGAACTGTCACGGTGGAATCTGGTGGCCGGTAATAACACCCCACAATTAACTTTATTTTCCCTAGCCCTGTTAAACGTGTCCAGATAACTTCACAATCACACTCTACTTCGACCTCAGTAGACACAATATTTTTGTCAACTACAATGAAGACACCACCTCCTACGGTGTCTAATCTGTCTTTCCGATACACGTTCCAACCCTCACTAAATATTTCAGAACTTCCTATCTCAAGGTTCAGTTAGGTCTCAGTCCCGAGAATAATTTGCGCGCCACACGCTTCCTGGAGGGCAGTAAATTCAGGAACTTTATTCCGAACACTCTGAAAATTTACTGCTGATATCTTGATAGCTGAAGTGTCTTTACACTGAGCGCGTCCTGATTTCCGTGGCTGCCCGTCGACTGGCGAGTGTTCTTCAGGACACCTCGCACTACTGCCTAGCCTAAGAAACCCCCGTGTGCACGCCACAAGTACTCTGCTACCCGAGTAGCCGCTTCCTCTGTGTAGTGTCTCTCACTGAGCTACGGCGGACAGTTCTCTTCAGTGCGCAGCGTCGTGTACCGTCTCCAGTGCCGCCAAGTCTACAAGCTGCGCTGTTCGTCCGTTGTCTCCGAGTCTCAGGCTCCGCAGGCATCGTAGGCCAGCTCTGGACTACGTTGGCATCACTCACTGACAGGAATTTAATATTGCGCAGGACCTGTAAGGATTTCAAACGTCTGAGAAGCATCCTTTAAGTTGAGTATTTCTTTATATTTAATAAATATCGTTTTGTCACTAATTGTTGGGAATCTTTCTGACTGAAGGTAACTTACGCCGTCCTTCTCCACATTTTCCATTTTAAAAAAACAGCCGCTGAGAGAAATCCCCTATCGACGATGTTTTAACACTTGTTGCTAACGGTTTCTCAGTCTAATGTCCAGCTGATTCACTAAGAACACCTGATAACAGTTCCACGAAATGCGTAACGGAAAAGGTGCCATCCGCCGAGCGAAGAACAAACTTCAACTGTAAGTGACTAATCTGTCGGAACCTGCTTCATCGAGAAGGTTTTTCACTGTGGGCACACAGTTCGAAGTCGAACTCTTAATATTTAATCAATCTTTCTCAACATTCTTGAAATTATTTGGAGAAACAGTGTTGTTTTAGCTGCTACCTACCTGGCAAGATTGCTTGCGATTGCTTTGGTGCCGACGTTTCGTTGTCTTGTTCATCGCATACAGTACAGCGATGCTAAATTCCATAAATCATATCGAGCGACTCCAGAATCTAACATTACTGCGACGTCTGCTCCAAAGAGTAACACTGTCAAAACACCGTAAAAATGAAACCAATTTACACTGTTCCATCGTAAAACGTGACAAGACGCTACCGATCACAGGTCATAGAAAACTCATTGGGCAGCTGACTAACACACTCTTTACTATACAGTTCTCTCAATTATTTGTGCTACTCAAAATCACATAGTCTTTGACAGTCAGCCCTTGGATACAATACCGACCACGACTGCATCTAACCATGCAATACAGTTCTCTACACCAACAACAATAGTTCACCGCCCATGTCTCGGCAGGGTAACACAGCCCCTCAGTCTCTTTTCGAATGTAAATAGCACTCATATATCTGGTTCTGTATACTCGGAGATTATTTGTGGCACAGCTAAGTTATTCCAGTTAACCAACAGCTGTCTCTGATACATTCTGAGTCTCTAGAATGTTCCAAGTAAATTGCTTTGCCTTCTACGAAGAATCTTCCCCAATTTCTTCTCTCTTCCAGATCTTCTCTCTTCCGCTTCTTCCCCTCTTGCGATTTTCTCCCCTCATGAAATCGCCTTCCTCACTAAATTATTGGTTATCACAAGCCACAGAATAAATATATCTGGAATACAAACACCACTTTACCTCTCAGTATTACTGTCCTCATCTTACATCTTCAACAAAACCACACTGTTCAAAACTCTTCCTTCTTCCCTGTAAGACGGCATTTTTTTGATAGTGTTACTGGATGTGTTAATATTTGTAAAGGAAAATGATGCATTTGAAGAATTGTGGTCAGAAAAACAGTTGTTAGCCAACAGTATCTGTGTCTGCGATGTGAGCGCTGTGGAGTTGTGGAATCTTTGATAGTCAGTAGAATCTTTGACAGCCAGTGGAATCCTTGACAGCTGCGGTGTGCAACAGGCAATTTTTTTTTCGTCGAGTGTACAGTGTGGTGCATGGACGAACTTTTGGAACTATGTGAGTCGCGGATTTATTACGAGGAGGAATGATGGCTCAGAACAATGAATAGATATCATACGGACATGACAAAGATTTTGAAATGAAGAAGAAGATATTATTTGATGAGATAAAACGTTTATTTTTAATTTTGTAGACTTGTATTATTGGTTCATTTCACCCTCGTCACTGTCGATTTATTGATAATTATTCTATTGACTGATCTTCTGAGTTAATTTGTTGTATCATGGAACTTTTTAGATTAAATTAATTTTCATCTTACGGTCTATAATTGTTTTATGAGAAAACTCAGAACTTAAGGCTGAGTCAGGTGTTTCGTTGGCATTCTGTCTCAAGATTATAAACCTAATTTCTCTCGACAAATTGTAGCTACATTTTACTAATATTTTTTTTAGTTGTTACGGAGTATTGCTGTGTTGCTGTCTTCATTTTAAAGGTGAGATTCATAATACGTGACTGTTTCGTTTCCTTTACGCAATGCAAGTTCTGTCAGTTTCTTTGTTTTACCAGGGCCATACGTCAGTGGAGAAATTATCGTGTGTTTCAGGTTACATTATCGACATTACAGTTTGGTTTGTTTTCTTACACAGTTACGTTCTTCTAATTTCTTTTTTCAAACAGTTCGCACTGACCAGGCCTACTGAGCCTGAAATTATTGGTTTTCTTATTTATTTGCTTGTGAATGAAATAGATTTTCACACACAAACGATTCTTTTCAGTTTCATTTAAGTGATGTGGGTTTGACTTAGTAGCACTTTTAAGTTGTCAGCTCACATTCCCAGGTCTGTATTCACAAATAAAGGTTACACACTCATATCTCTGAAACAGTTCTCTATAAAATATTAGTTTCTTCCACAATATAATTTCGTCTTAGTTTCCCGTTGAACCGTCTACAGCGCTCTTCAACTGTCTGTCTCCGCGTTATTTACACTGATGTTAATCCTCTTATCGAGCTGAGGTCCAGAATTACAATTAAATCTTATATGTGCGTGTAAAATACACAGATGTACATTACACATTAGCTAAAGAAGAACAATACATAAATAATGAAAATTTTAAAAAAAAGTATATTGAGGCATACACAAAGCTTGGGTGAAAACTCTTTGGTTCTGTTCTCCAGTGCACGTTCCACAAATTTTTGAAAAGAATTCAGTCTTGGATTCCGTTGAGAAAAAAAAGCAAGGCGTACAACCATTTAAAATGCTCTAAGCGGGATAAGCTTTTTGATTGAATCTTAGCAGACTTCTCGAGGAAAGTTGATGTAGCCGACACCGACGGACTTCACGTAATATCAATACAGTCAGTAGTTTAGGAGCAATTTTTGAACAGAATAATTTCACAAGCTATTCTTGAGACCAAACGTATACATTACAGATACCGTATCGATACGAAGACGTGTAGACAGACATGAGGCCTTATTCTCCTCACACATTGGCGAACCCACAAAAACTGCTTAACGATCGATTTACTGTGTGCTTGCTTATAAAGTGTCAGTTCTTCTTAACAGTACATTTCCTGTGCAAATATACAAGTCTACGAGGCAAAGGCTGAATAATGCTGCGTGTCCTCCTCTCTAAAATATTTAGAAGACGTATTGGAAACGTAACGTGAAAACACCACTAGTACGAGTATGTAACACAGTACCCATGGATTGAAGACAATGACCACGTGAATCTGCGTAAGGCCACTCATTAAGAACTCTAATGTTAAAGAGGTGGCACAATTTTACACTGCATTACCTAATATCGGATAAAACACTGATTTTACAATGCAAATAATTGAAATAATGCAAAACGTAACTACTTACTCGGCTGAAGGCCATTTGAAAAATCACGTTTGAAATTGGTGGAATAATGTATGCTGAAGATAGTATTGATATGATGAATCCTACGCCATGCACAGTACAGAGGTTGGCAATGTATATAAATCGCAATCGTATCACAGACGTAACGTTTGAAAGGAAAGCACAGCTAGCAACACAGTGCTACATATTCGCCCACATACAGACCTTTAGTAAACTCATCTCTGTTTCGCAGTACCTTTTTTTTTTTCTAAATAGTATTAGTCCAGTTGCATGCACCTGCGGTCGGTGAAACCAGATATTCATGCCACACAACGGGCGCTAATCTGTTTACAGCACAGACGCGGCCGCAGTCGAACCGTGCGTTCGCCTGGCATTTGAACGCATTCGTTTGCTAACGGCTCGTTGCTGTTCACAACTACGTTTAGGAATAATATTCAAAACGTTTTACCAAATGGCATTCGTTTACTTTTTTAACTGTGCGGCGACGGAATGTACGCGCGAGTTCCTGCTATTCGACATCTGATATGCTTGAAACAAAAACGAGGCGAAACACTGCACACAGTATCTCGCTGGGAATTGACGTGTTCGTCGACAGACAAAGTTTAAAGTACTCAGAACTGAAAATAAGTTGTCGAAATCTACTCTTTAGCACAAGAGAAAAAAGGAACTCATAATGAAAAATTGTTAACTGTCTAGAAACAAAAAGAAAACCATGTATGTCCCTAGTTGTAAGCAGCGAATGAGGCGTTGCATGGCTTCATCGCATGTACCTTACTCGGAGCCGGCTGCCGAGCGGTTCTAGGCGCTTCAGTCCGGAACCGCGCTGCTGCTACGGTCGCAGGTTCGAATCCTCCCTCGGGCATGGATTTGAGTGATGTCCTTAGGTTAGTTGGGTTTAAGTAGTTCTAAGTCTAGGGGACTAATGACCTCAGATGTTAAGTCCCATAATGTTTAGAGCCATTTGAACCTTACTCGGGAGGGGAGTTTCACCAGTAAAAGACCTGTTATGCCTGGAAGGTCTGTGTGTAACCTTTAGGCGTTGCGAGCGGTCAACACTTACTTGCTGTAAGGTTAACGCTAAACATTTTTTAGCTGCGTGTACTAAGGTAGGGACAACAGTATTGGACTCGGATTGTCGGCCGGCCAGAGTGGCCGTACGGTTGTAGGCGCTACAGTCTGGAGCCGAGCGACCGCTCCGGTCGCAGGTTCGAATCCTGCAGGTTAGAATCCTGCCTCGGGCATGGATGTGTGTGATGTCCTTAGGTTAGTTAGGTTTAATTAGTTCTAAGTTCTAGGCGAATGATGACCTCAGAAGTTAAGTCGCATAGTGCTCAGAGCCATTTGAACCATTCAGATGGTCGAAGAAAAATTCGGTGAAAGAGAAGTCCCAAGGAGCCAACACTGAGATTCTGAAGTTACATATTTTCTATCTTTGAACATAAGCAAGTATATAAAAGGTACGTAGGTGGTGCAGAGGGACTTAAAAAATGCAAGTCCTACGAGAATTATAGTGCTACCGCTACTCTGATGTTCTCGTGTTATCAGCGCTATACTGAGACCCACTGTAATGTTAAGCAATAGGATATAAATTCAATTTCTTGACACATATTCCATTGTCACTATGCTCAGGGTGGGTGGTCGATCTAGGGATGGGAAAAACCGACCGGTAAAAATCGGTATCGGTATTTTACTTCTGAATAACCGGTGATTTTCGATACTTGTCCGGTCTCGATTATAAGTTTTTTTTAGATTTGCTACCAATAACTGGATAAAAAACAGCATATCAATTTGCCAAAGCAGCAGAGCCAAATATTTTAGTTTTTAAGTAATACTTTCGTAAAATCGAACAAAGTATACTCAAAAAATTTCCAGTGCTTTGAAAGAGAATGTGAGAAAAGCGATCAGCGCGACTTTAATTACAGTGCTGACAGAAACTAGCAAGAAACACACGATAGAAGTATCGGTAGAGCACTACTGAGACAAGAGTTTCACTTGTAGCCATGTGGCGTGATATATTAGACGGCACATGTGTACGTCGAGTGTACAAAACTTACACCCGCCTGGCAGCTTTTTGCTCTCATCTTCGGACACCGATTCTGTAAAACATGAAGCCTCCCTAACTTGAGAGTATTTTGCGTAGTGCGGTGTCAGTTAAGTGCTGTGCTCCATTTGCTTTACAAGATTAAAAATAAGAGGAGGCATAAGAGACTTGCGACTTCACGTAATGAGAAAACATCCACACTGTTCCTTGAAAAATAAATTTGATTGATATACCTTTAATTTCATTGACATGCTATATACTTGGGGAAAATAACTGAACCGTTAATTTTGTGGTTGCTTCAGCATAAGAAATCGATACCATCCAACAATGACGATGTAGGGAAGTCATCAACTTGTGACATTCCGCTCACGCCGTTGCCATGCCCATCTCCTCCACATTCGCCATTTTGCTGGAGACAATGAGACTGGTTTCCGTCCCAATTTCAACCCCATAACGACTGTGATCTCCTACTCCTTCACTCTGATTAGAATTCTTCAATCTTTTTTTCGAAAACTACGTTTATTAGTAAAAATAATAACAATAAGGAACCAAAAATTGCCGGCTGTTTGTGGCCGAGCGGTTCTAGGCGCTTCAGTCCGGAACCGCGCTGCTGCTACGGTCGCAGGTTCGAATCCTGCCTCGGGCATAGATGTGTGTCATGTCCTAATGTTTTAAGTAGCTATAAGTCTAGGGGACTGATGACCTCAGATGTTAAGTCTCATAGTGCTCAGAGCCATTTGAACCACACCAAAAATCATTTATTTCGGAAACAGGTTATTCTGAGCGGTTTTAACAGTCACATTACATTGGAGACGTAAACAACCGTTATAACCGGAAACCGGAGGTTTTATTGGTAACCGCTGTCCTTAGGTCGATCACGTGAAACAATCTGCTGTCCATAGACGTCCATGTAAATGAGCGTAGACTTTTCTAATCTCTAATTGTCTCGTTTGGAGAACAGAGACCCTGGGACAGCCTATCACGAAGGGTTCGCGCCAGTCTGATTGCGGCGGCGTGTGGTGAAAGAAGTGACTAAAAAAATGGTTCAAATGGCTCTGAGCACTATGGAGGACTTAACTGCTGAGGTCATCAGTCCCCTAGAACTTAGAACTACTTAAACCTAACTAACCTAAGGACATCGCACACATCCATGCCCGAGACAGGATTAGAACCTGCGACCGTAGCGGTCGCGCAGTTCCTTCAATGAGCTCCTAGTTTCAGTTACAATAACGTAATTAATAACGAGTCTGATTGTGATGATATATTAAGTTTTATTCTTTCTCACTTATGTGGCGTTAATGCAGAGTGGTTGTGTGGTACACGTTGCACAATGGCAATTAATAAAAAATATCCTGACACCTCGGAAAATTACGCAACAATTCATAGTCTATAGCGTTATGATCCTCAGTGGCGTCAGGGTGTCATCAACGTACAGATGACCTTGCGATTCCTTCCGCAGAGGGGATATCGCTACTGAAGGTGCAAGTTGAGTGGACAGAACATTTATGACGCGTACCTGAAATGCACAGGTCCATAGGCAATACTCGCGCTTAATGCTTGCTGCCGCAACCAGTTCTCATCGTCACGTTTTCGGCAGTAATGTCGAGTGCAGTTGTAACAAGTACATAGGTGGTGCGGAATCGTCTCCTACTGGAAACATAGTGCTACCAGCGTTAACTGCGAAGAGCCGAGACCTGAAAATGTAAAGCGTACGTAACTGGTCGGAAATCAACCGTTACAGGTTAGGCGCTAATATGACTGGCGTAGCGAGAACTGTCTGTTCAAAAAAAAACTTCTTTTTCTCCTGCACTTCAAGGCTTAGGCAGTAGGCCTGGTTCGACTTCGCATAATTAACTCCATCTTTCTCCAACGTCCTACATCGCTTCTTTCTCGGGGTTTGCACTTCTCTAGAACGACTGGAATTCTGTATTCGTTCATCCACTTGAGATGCTGTCTCCATTCTCCCCTCTATTCTTCAGTCATCCCATTTAAATTACAAATTTCCAGTGCTGCTCGAATAACATCCTTTTTTTTGATGTGGTTCCTCCTTCATAAACCTTTAACAGTTCTTAAAAATTTCATTTCTGCTGACTGTATGTTATTTTTCTCCCTTTCTTTTTTCCCAATCTAGGGTTCTTTGTCATAAAGTAGGACAGATACTGCCATTGTTTTTGAGCTTCGCTAACTTTATTTTTTTAAAGTTCGTTTCGTAGTTCCATATAAACGTTAAAATATTTTTGTTTCCTTTGCTGTGTCTTTATGTCCAGACTGCCGAAACAACTGAAACCGGCGACTTCCCCAAGCACCTTGTTTTTGACAACAATCGCAGATCTAACTAGGAATTTTTCGTGGTAGGCTATAGCTCCTGCTTTCGTGGTAGATATTTTTAGACTGTAATCTTTTCTTCCCAACACATGTAACTTATACACGGAGAGTCGTAAGTCTACCTCTGTATTGCGTGATACAGTTGCATCATCAGCATAGAGCATAGTATTTAAATGCCAGTTCCTCTTGAGCTGTATACCTTCATCATGGACTACTTCTTTCGCTTTCATATGAGGTCTTCAGTACACGTGTTAAACAGAGTCGGTGACATTCATCATTCCTGTCTGATATCTTGATTTATTATCTTACCTGTTTTTGAACTGATTTTTTACGATTACTTTGGTGTCTTCATATATGTTTCTCATTAACTGCGTAAGATTCATGGGATATCCTCGTTTGTCCATTATTGTCCATAGTCTCTTTCTAATTGCCGAGTTTAAAGCATTTTCGAATTCACTGACAGCAACATGTGTTTCTGAATTGCCTTCTCGCCGTTTTTCTAAAATTCTCTTGATGCTTCAAATATTATCGCTGCACGATAAACCTGTTACGCTATTTTCCCAAGCTTTGTAAACATTGTTCTCAACACTTAACGAACTACAGCACACACACACACACACACACACACACACACACACACCACATAGTTTTCACGAGGCATTCAGAAATAGCGCCAGACTAAAAGTAGGGCGAACGACGAACAAGTGAGCCGCGGCAATAACATAAACTATGCGAACAAAAGTATCCGGAAAAAGGCCTGAAAATAACTTAAGAGTCCGTGGCGCCCCCCATCGGTAATACTGGAATTCAATACGGTGTTGGCCCACTCTTAGCCTTGATGAAAGTTCCCATTCTCGCAGGCATACGTTCAATCAGGTGCTGGAAGGTTTCTTGGGGAATGGCAGCCCATTCTTCAGGGAATGCTGCACTGAGGAGAGCTATCGATGTCTGTTGGTGAGGCCTGGCACGAAGTCGGCGCCGGCCGCGGTGGTCTCGCGGTTCTAGGCGCGCAGTCCGGAACCGTGCGACTGCTACGGTCGCAGGTTCGAATCCTGCCTCGGGCATGGATGTGTGTGATGTCCTTAGGTTAGTTAGGTTTAAGTAGTTCTAAGTTCTAGGGGACTAATGACCACAGCAGTTGAGTCCCATAGTGCTCAGCGCCATTTGAACGAAGTCGGCGTTCCAAAACATCCAAAAGGTGATTCAGGTCAGGACTCTGTGCAGGCCAGTCCGTTACAGGGATATTATTGTCGTGTAACCACTCCGCCACAGGCCGTGCACTATGAACATGTGTCTATCGTGTTGAAAAGTGCAATCGCCATCCCCGAATTGCTCTTCAATAGTCGGAAGTAAGATTGTGTTTAAAACATCAATGTAGGCCTGAGCTGTGATTGTGCCACGCAAAACAAAAAGGGGTGCAAGCCACCTCCATGAAAAACACCACCGCCTCCGAATTTTACTTTTGGCACTACACACGCTGGCAGGTGACGTTCACCGGGCATTCGCCATACCCAGAACGTGCCATCAGATCGCCACATTGTGTACCGTGATTCGTCACTCCACACAACGTTTTTCCACAGTTCAATCGTCCAATGTTTACGCTCTTTACAACAACCGAAGCGTAGTTTGGCATTTACCACCGTGATGTGTGGCTTACGAGCAGCTAGAGCATGAAATCCAAGTTTTCTCACCTCCCGCCTAACTGTCACAGTATTTGCAGTGGATCCTGACGCAATTTGTAATTCCTGTGTGATGGTCTAGATAGATGTCTACCTATTACACACTACGAACCTGTTCAACTGTCGGCGGTCAACAGACGTGTTCGGCCTGTACCCTTTTATGCTGTACGTGTCCCTTCACGTTTCCACTCCACTATCACATCGGAAACAATGGACCTAGGGACGTTTAGGAGTATGGAAATCTCGCGTACAGACGTGTAACACAAGTGACACCCTTTTACCTGACCACGTTAGAAGTCGGTGAGTTCCGCGGAGCGCCCCATTCTGCTCTCTCACGATGTCTAATGACTACTGAGGTCGCTGATATAGAGTACCTTGCAGTAGGTGGCAGCACAATGCACCTAATACGAAAAACGTATATTTTTGGGGGTGTCCGGATACTTTTGATTACGTAATGTAGCACCTTTCAGTGAGTATGAAGACAGAAGTGTTTGCTCAAATTTCGTTTAGGGGAAAATATGTATGAAGTGAACGTGACACCGGCATAAAATAACGGTGAGAGACCAGTGCATACTACAGCAGTAGAAACAGATATCCACCATCGATACAAAACAGGACGGAAAGTGTGAGTACATTAACATACATAACCACTACCCATGAAAAAGTACTTCAAAAATTCACAAGTTTTATTATTGGCATTGGGGTTACCTGAAGTCGCAAGTGTATCGTGATCGACCGACATCTCTAGGGAAGCTGAAAGACAACATTTGAAAACCAATGCCTCACCATAACTCCGGACATACTTAACAGTGCAGTTCACATTATTCCTCTACTACAGCTTGTGTTGAGGAATGATGGTGGACATATTGAGCATTTCCTGTAAAGAACATCATCTTTGCTTTGTCTTACTTTGTTATACTAATTATTGCTATTCTGATCAAATGAAGCGTCATCTGTCGGACATTTTTTGAAAGTTTGTATTTTTTTGGTTCTAATAAAACCCCATGTCATTCCAAGCAGATTTGGTCTCACGAAGTCCGAACAACTTGAAAAAACGTGGCGTTTGATAGGCTAGGATCTCTGTCCTTCATCAGGATGGCAACACCGCTGTCCGATTTCCGAGAGCATCACGCAGCTATCCAAACAACGGTCTTCCCTCTTCGTATGTCGCCACAAAAGACAGTTCCTTGCTATTTTGATGCATACAATATTAACAGTTGTCGCCTGTACGGCGTTTCACGGCTGACTGTTGTTTTGTCTCCTTTGATGCAGTGGACACCTTCTGCTAGAATGCGTTTACTCCGTATTCCCAAGGCTAGAAGACAATTTTCACGAGTTGAAGCTAGCAATCGCGTGCCTACAAGAGTCTCGATACAACTGTGTCGCTGGAAACTTCGACGTGATAAACAGAGGCGCAACGCTGTTTTCAGCGGCTGTGGCCTGGCGGTTCAGCTAGGCGGTTCTGGAGATGAAATAGTAATCGGTGCCACCCACGAAGAGCGTTTGTGTTTCTGCACTCCCGTTCACCATTAAGAGTTCAGCTTTCTAATTTTGAGTCCAGATTTCTCCCACATTAACACAGATCATGACAAACCAAAGACACTAAAAATGACACTTTCACAGTGTATCATCAATAATATCATTAAAAATCTCATACCAGTGCATACAGTGCCAAAAAGCTTGCACTACGATAACTGCCTCGTCCACCCTCGAGTATTTCTGATAAACTACAATTGATGCATGCAATAATTTACATCAGTTTACAGCTTAAGGTCTTAAAGCCTCCAGTTGCGACTGAGTGCGAACTTTATACATGTGAAATGCCAGAAGAGAAAGCCTGGTTGGTTCACTTTGATTCACCAAAACAAATGATGACTTTAATCAGCCTGAGTTGTTTTGGTATTGCATTAATTGTAACAGTTAGCCTGTGAAATTAAACAATGGTATATGATGAGAAATGAGGAAGTCATACTTGTTGCACTCTTCAACCCGAAAATTGTTGTGATGCAGCTCTCCGAGCAGCTCTATCCTTCATCTCCTCTTCCCTAATTGCAACCTGCATCCACATAACCATGTCTCACTATAGTCAAGCAGTGCTCTCCACCCACACTTCCTTCCATTGCTTAACTGAAAAGTCCTTGATACCTAAAGATGTGTCATATGAGCTGATTCCTACATTTAGCCAAGTTATACCACATATTTTTTCTCTGTTTTCTACTTTTACCTTCCTTCCCCCTGTGTTATAGAGCAATTCGCATAGTATCATTGCCTCAAAAGATCCTACAATTCTCCAGAACCCAAACTGATGTTCCCTGAGGTGTATGGTGTCCCCGTGTGTTATCGTACAATGCAAATCGACGAAATATAACAACCACATCGAAAAAAGTTTTGCATCACCCCGGTTCCCAGAACACCTTATAAGGTTTCGGTTAGATGGTTTCTTATTCTGTGACTGAACTCAACTGTGTAAGCTGTAATGACATTGTTTAATATTGCAATTTATCCTCTTTTACACAGTTTACAATGTGACAATGTTAAGACAGTTGTCCAAATGACGCATCTCAGCCTCTGAAAGTGAACTAAACCTAAACACAAAAGTATTAAATTGTAACTCTCAGAAATTTAAATAATCCTAAACGCAACAATATTAAATTTTAACTAGAAGTTTCTTTACAAAATTATTCTTGCGATTACGTTATGATGTTGGCCAGTACTACGATAAATCACCCGATTCCGGTTAAAATTCAGTAATATTTTTAGGATGACAATCAAGTCCAAAGAAGATGGTTAGTTTTGGGACAAGTCGAGCAAAAGATTTCCCAAGGTCGTTCGAGTGTACAATGGACGCAAACTGGTGAACCAACAAGTTTATGCTTCTACCTTTACCTTAGCTGTAATGAGTTGTCGTCTCCATGGCTGCTCTCGCCCACTGAAATTCCTATAATATATAATTAAATCTTTGCTGAATTTTCCAGCAGAAACTCTCCTTACGTTTCTTGATATGCGAGAAAACATGAACTCATCCCTAGTCTGAGACTATGGCAATATACACATCCATGGCTGGAGCAGCGTTCATATTATATTGCCCTCTCATTTCTCACAAGAACAATTAACTGGCTGGTTCGTTTCTCCACAGTTGGAGCTCAACGACGCTACAGCTAATTTCTAGCTGAAGGTCAGCTGCTGTGAACGCAGTGTTCATACAAATTTCTCCTCTGAATCATACAGACCGTTATGTGCTCCGTTCTGCACTTGATGCCAGTTCAGAGAAGAGTCCTCGAAAATTTCGCTCTCGTCTTTTTTTAGCCGAACTTTCTCCCCACCTGGTTTCTTTCGTTCTCCATGTCACGGCTTACTTCGACCAATAGGAGCGTTCCTATTATTTTGTGGAAACTCTCTACCAATCGCAAGGGTCCAACCATTGAACTGCATCGAAATCTTGTCACTTTACTCCTTCCTGGTGTGTTTCTGCCAAACGGACGTTTTGCGCTTGCTCTAGACTCCTAAAAAGTTACATGTGTCTGTCACGTGTGTACCACTGGCAGTTCACATGATGGAATGCCTCACTGGTTTTGTTCATATCCCTTTGGCATTCCGGAACACAGTTTTCTAAAGCTTCTTTCTGTCCTGTTTCTGGTGGTCCGTTATTCACCCTGCGGTATGTGTCACCTGTCCAGTCGCTGACGCGCCACAGGACACACCCCCTTATGAGCTTTCTGTAGTGCCCTTGGGATGCAGTCTCTGCATTTACCCTTGTTGGCTTCCACAGTAAACGTTTCCTCTTGCTGCTTGTTTCACCTTCTGCTCATTGGCATGCGTTATATAGGGGTGGTTTGTTAATACCATCGATTGAGCATCATTCCTTTTGCGTTATATACTTATAGGCAAATTTGCTCATTACCACTGAAGTAAGTTAGGTGTCATACTCACCTTCCCGTTACAATATAAAAAACTTTTATGTAAGGTGCAAAACTGACCTTCACTTATTCTGCCACCTTACAACCTGAAGAAAGACTTTCACTGTGGATATTGTATCACAGACACAGTCCTTTTGACTGTTCAGAGATGTTCAAAATGGTTCAAATGGCTCTGAGCACTATGGGACTTAACTGCTGAGGTCATAAGTCCCCTAGAACTTAGAACTACTTAAACCTAACTAACCTAAGGACGACACACACATCCATGCACGAGGCAGGATTCGAACCGGCGACCATAGCGGTCGCGCAGTTCCAGACTGTAGCGCCTAGAACCGCTCGGCCACTCCAGCCGACGTTGAGATGTCACTAAACCTACCCAAAGATGTAAATAACCATGCATGAGCAGTGCCTATTAGAAAAAGGAGGTCTGACAGCTGATCAGTTCCAGTCATTCCATCAGGAAGGAGGTACACGGCCCGTTTTGTCTGTAGTTCAACCATGCCTAGACGGTCAATACCGCAGTTCAATCATGTCTGCATTGTTCATTTGGCCAGGAAGGGCTCTCAACAAGGTAAGTGTCCAGGCATGTCGGAGTGAACCGCAGTGATGTTGTTCAGAGATAGAGGAGATGCAGAGAGAAATCAACTGTTGATGAGGTGCCTCGCTCAGGCCACCCAAGGGCTACTAATGCAGTGGATGACCGCTACCTACGGATTATGGCTCGAAGGAACCCTGACAGCAATGCCACCATGGTGAATAATGCTTTTGTTGTAGCAACAGGAAGTCCTGTTACGAGTCAACATGTGCCCAATAGGCTGCATGATGCACAACTTCACTCCCAACGTCCATGACGAGGTCCATCTTTGTAACTGCGACACCATGCAGCGTGGTAAGATGGACCCAATAAAATGCCGATTGGATATCTCATGACTGGCATCATGTTCTCTTCACTGATGCGTGTTGCATATGCCTTTAGCCAGACAATCGTCGGAGACGTGTTTAGAGGCAACCCAGTCAGGCTGAACACCTTAGACACACTATCCAGCGAGTGCAGGGAAGTGGAGGTTCCCTGCTGTTTTGGGGTGGCATTATGTATGGCCGACGTAAGCCGCTGGTGGTCATGGAAGGCGCCGTAACGGCTGTACGATACGTGTATGCCATCCTCCCACCGATAGTGCAACCATATCGGCAGCATATTGGCGAGGCATTCGTCTTCATGTACGACAATTCACGCCCCTATTGTGCACATCTTGTGAATGACTTCCTTCAGGATAACGACATCGCTCGATTAGAGTGGCCAGCAGACATGAACCCTATTGAATATGTCTGGGATAGAAGGAAAAGGGCTGTTTATGGACGACGTGATCCACCAACCATTCTGAGGGATCTAAGCCGAATCGCCTTTGAAGAGTGGGACAATCTAGACCAATAGTGCCTTGATGAACTTGTGGATAGTATACCTCGACGAATACAGTGCAAGAGGACGTTCTTCTGGGTATTAGAGGTACCGGTGTGAACATCAATCTGGACCACCACCTCTGAAGGTCTCGCTGTATGATGGTAAAACATGCAATGTTCATGAGCAATAAAAAAGACAGAAATGATGTTTATATTGATCTCTATTCCAGCTCTTTGTACAGGTTGCGGAACTCTCGGAACCGAAGTGATGCAAAAATTTTTCGATGTGTGTATACTACAGTGTGAAATAAGCAGAACACGTCATGTGGACGAGTGGACAAACCTATTATCAAAAATAATTAATTTAGTACATAATATTAATATACTGAATCACCGACAATATTCATCGTACAGGATTTTATGATAATTGTATTAATGAGAATTATTATCTAGGATTTTTCTAAATACTGAGGAGACAACGTATGCTCCCTTTATGTTCGTCGTCTCTCGTATTGTCTGAGTCTCTTGTTCTCGTAAATGTGATAACAGCTTATTTATTCGTATCAGGTCTGTAACCGTATACCTAATGAAGTAAGTGTTAAAATAGATAACTGTTAAAACTGGTTATTTCATGCACTCATTCCGTAACTTTTGTGTGCTCTGTGTCAAATATCTGCATTATTTCAGCATTCACAGCAGGCTGACTGCTAAACAATCTGGCAGCACCTGATCAAAAGAATCGCGGCCAATTAGAGGCAAAATTGAATTCAAACCTCTTTCTTCCCAGCAGCGCTCATATCAGCTCAACAAAATACTAATACTGTCTTTCACTGGTGTAGAAGGACCTGGCGCAACCAATATTTTGTTTTTCAAGTAGGTGGATTAAATAATTTTTTGTGTTGCTGCCCTGCTTACGAGTAACGGAGAGCCATTACAATTATCTTCTCATTTAAATAGTATGAGAGCAACTAAATGTGAACTGAAGTTAGTCAAAACTGTTTGCTATTTGAAAGATTTCACATGGAATTTTGTGTTATAATGTCTGTCTAGGACGTAGTGTGTTTTTACTACCCACAGTTGTGTGTTATCCTCTGATTTTAAAATCTAGCTCTTATTTTGGCTAAGGCAGAAAGTATTATTAACTGCAACAATTCATTACGAGACGCAGTGAAACAAACCTGTGGCAGGTTACGAAACGCACATTACGTATACTGGCTCGAACCCAACAAAAATACATCAGCTACAATTTCTGTTTATGAACTTCAACTATAGCAAAGCTAAAAAGCTAGATAACAACCAAAATTAATAAACAATAACCACTGAAACATTTTGACATTAGCAACAAAATTGTAGAGACATTATAGTTCGGTCTCTGCCAGTTTTTCCATATTTCTGTAAACAACTCTTGTCAGTATATTGCAACCATTACTTATTGAACTAACAATTCTGAAACATACATACCTGTAAGCAGCTTCATTCTTTAGGCTGTAATTATTGGATTCTTCTTGAAGTATGAGGGTTTTTCGGCTGTTCCACATATTTTGCGCACCAGATGTGACAGATTTGTGATGGAGTATTCTCCAACGATCTTGATAACTCTGAGGGACTATCGTGTATTCCTAAGGACAGTTTTCGACAAACGTCTTTCAGTGATCTATTGTCGTCTACTGTTCAGTTCAATTCAGTATATTACCATGAATTTTAGACTTGTCATCTGGAAACTCTAAAAAATGTCGTACGTAATCAATGGCTGAGATAACGTAAAATGTTATGTATTACACAGGGTGTTACAAAAAGGTGCGGCCAAACTTTTAGGAAACAATCCTCACACATAAATAAAGAAAAGATGTTATGTGGACATTTGTCCGGAAACGCTTCATTTCCATGTTAAAGCTCATTTTAGTTTCGTCGGTATGTACGCTCAATGGAGCACGTTATCATGATTTCATACGGGATGCTCTACCTGTGCTACTAGAACATGTGCCTTTACGACACAACATGTGGTTCACACACGATGGAGCTCCTGCACATTTCAGTCGAAGTGGTCGTACGCTTCTCAACAACAGATTCGGTGACCGATGGATCGGTAGAGGCGGACCAATTCCATGGCTTCCACGCTCTCTTGACTTTCATTTATGGGGGCATTTGAAAGCACTTGTCTACGCAACCCCGGTACCAAATGTAGAGACTATAAATTTTCGTATTGTGAACGGCTGTGATACAATAGTTCGATTCCCGGCGGGGTCAGGGATTTTCTCTGTCTCATGATGACTGGTTGTTGTGTGATGTCCTTAGGTTAGTTAGGTTTAAGTAGTTTTAAGTTCTAGGGGACTGATGACCGTAGATGTTAAGTCCCATAGTGCTCAGAGCCATTTGAACCATTTGTGATACAATACGCCATTCTCCAGGGCTGCATCAGCGCATCAGGGATTCCATGCGACGGAGGGTGGATGCATCCTCGCTAACGGAGAACATTTTGAACATTTCCTGTAACAAAGTGTTTGAAGTCACGCTGGTACGTTCTGTTGCTGTGAGTTTCCATTCCATGATTAATGTGATTTGAAGAGAAGTAACAAAATGAGCTCTAACATGGAAAGTAAGCGTTTCCGGAAACATGTCCACATAACATATTTTCCTTCTTTGTGTGTGAGGAATGTTTCCTGAAAGTTTGGCCGTACCTTTTTGTAACACCCTGTATAGACGCTATAACTGGTACAAGTGTAGATATTTTCATTGTGGTACCTTCATACATACACACTTCACCGTGTTGGCTGTTCTTTCTCTGTGTCAAACAGTCTCCCCACAAGCACATCACAGACTTTTTACGACTGATGTTTTCTGCATGGCTGTACCTGGACCTCGAAGTGATCGAGGCCTAACAGTATAAACTAAGAGTTTCGTGTCCACATGGACACATTTCGACCCTTGGCCTAACCCCAGGGGTAAATAAGCATAAATGGCTTGCTCTTTCCACATTTACTTGGAGGTACACCCCAACCTAAAAACATACAGCTTGTAATAGCTATAATTATTACTCTGCAAATGACATAACTGCTGATGTAATGTTGTTCAGTACACCATCCTCAGTCACCAAACGAAATAACTTTTAATTTTAGCGCCTTCGTATCTGGATCGACATTATACAATTAATTATAGTAAGGAACATCAAATAAAGATCAGTTAAGTTTACAGATTGGCTAAATATGTTTCATACAAACTCTCGGCGCTTGAGCACGTTTTTTTTCTGTTAGATTTCCGTTCATATATTTTTAACCTTGTTTGTTCTCTCTGTGTTTTCACCAATATGGGACCTTGTAATAAGACAGCAACCGAAGGCGACGGTGGATCGAACTGGATGACTATTTTGCTTCGAAGTACAGAATCTTTTGCCATCCCAAGTCACCCAACAGTCTTACAATGACTACATATACAAAATAAAACACACGTAGGTTTGTAATAACAGTTTATTCCGAAATAAAACACAATTACGACACTTACATTGAGACTTGCATTATGCAATTACGAGTGCCGATTGGTTGGAACTCGTAAATATATTAATAAAATAATTTAGTATTAATGGCGGTGTGTCAAAATACGTCCGATCTGGACAAGACCTAGAAAACAAAAGGTGCCTCTTATTCCGCCAATAATCTGACGATCAAAAATCAAATGTTTCCAGCGGCCGCATACAAAACTTATACAACCGTGGACTATACCTATGGCTGAAATTATTTCTTTATTTCATTACTAACAATTAAGTTTTCTGCTAATAATAGTTCAGCATGCAAATATGCCTTTAAAAACTACACTTATACACTTGACACCCTGTAGGTAGCTATAAAGGATATTAACACTAACTAGGTGTACTTCTTAACATACAAGGTGTACCAAACAAAATGCCCAGTATTCAGGAACGATAATTCAAAGTCAAATAAAGATGATCTTTAAAATACTTGCGATAGAAGTTATGAGCATTTCTTCATCTTTTATACTCTGAAACAAACCTCGTCTACTGCAAGCTCTTTGCTTTACACGTTTTAGGAGGAAGTATCATAAACACAAACAAGAAAGAGTTTAGTAAACATGAGCTTTATAACGCATGCCTTAAGAGTATCAGCACTTGTTCAGTACGACACATGTGTTTCATAGTGCCAAAGATGAACAAGTGCTCATAGACCTAAAAGTATGCAATTTAGAACCAATATTCACTCATTAGCCAGACCAGTATGACCACCTAATAGTCAGTATGTCCACCTTTGGCCCAGATAACAGCGGTGAGACATGGTGGCATGGCAACAATGAGCCCTTGGCAGGTCACTGGGGGGGATCGGGCATCACATCTACACACACAAGTCACCTGTTGTTGCTGTTGTGGTCTTCAGTCCTGAGACTGGTTTGATGCAGCTCTCCATGCTACTCTATTCTGTGCAAGATTCTTCATCTCCCAGTACCTACTGCAACCTACATCCTCCTGAATCTGAGGGTGTACTCATTTCTAGGTCTCCCTCTATGAGTTTTACCCACCAATACTAAATTGGTGATCCCTTGATGCCTCAGAACATGTCTTACCAACCAATCCCTTCTTCTACTAAAGTTGTGCCACAAACTCCTCTTCTCCCCAATTCTATTCAATACCTCCTCATTAGTAATGTGATCCATCCATCTAATCTTCAGCATTCTTCTGTAGCATCACATTTCGAAAGCTTCTATTCTCTTCTTGTCCAAACTATTTATCGTCCATGTTTCACTTCCATACATGGCTACACGCCATACAAATACTTGACACTCAAATCTATACTCGATGTTAACAAATTTCTCTTCTTCAGAAACGCTTTCTTTCCATTGCTAGTCTACATTTTATATCTTCTCTACCTCGACCATCATCAGTTATTTTGCTCCCCCAAATAGCAAAAATCCTTTGCTACTTTAAGTGTCTCATTTCCTAATTTAATTTCCTCAGCATCACCCGACTTAATTCGACTACATTCCATTATCCTCTTTTTGCTTTTGTTGATGTTCATCTTACATCCTCCTTTCAAGACACTGTCCATTCCGTTCTATTGCTCATCCAAGTCGTTTGCTGTCTCTGACAGAATTATAATGTCATCGGCGAACCTCAAAGTTTTTATTTCTTCTCCATGGATTTTAATACCTACTCCGAATTTTTCTTTTGTTTCCTCCACTGCTTGCTCAATATACAGATTGAATAACATCGGGGAGAGGCTACAACCCAGTCTCACTCCCTTCCCAACCACTGCTTCCCTTTCATGCACCTCGACTCTTACAACTGCCATCTGGTTTCTGTACAAATCGTAAATAGCCTGTATTTTACCCCTGCCACCTTTAGAATTTGAAAGAGAGTATTCCAGTCAACATTGTCAAAAGCTTTCTCTAAGTCTTTCCTTAATCTTTCTTCTAAGATAAGTCGTAAGGTCAGTATTTCCTCACGTGTTCCAATATTTCTACTGATCTTCCCCGAGGTCGGCGTCTACCAGTTTTCCATTCGTCTGTAAAGAATTCGTGTTAGTATTTTGCAGCTGTGACTTATTAAACTGATAGTTCGGTAATTTTCACATCTGTCAACACCTGCTTTCTTTGGGATTGGAATTATTATATTCTTCTTGTAGTCTGAGGGTATTTCGCCTGTCTCATACATCTTGCTCACCAGATGGTAGAGTTTCGTCAGGACTGGCTCTCCCAAGGCCGTCAGTAGTTCTAATGGAATGTTGTCTGCTCCCGGGGCGTTGTTTCGACTCAGTCAACAAACTCATGTAAATTCCGTGGAGGGGGACGGTGAGCTTTGTCGCCACATTCAACCTCATGCCAGATGTGTTCGACCGGTTTCAGATCTGGCGAGTTGGGGGACCAGTACATTAATTGGAACTGTGTTCCTCGAATCACTGTATCACATTCTTGGCCTTCTGACGTGGCGCTGCAAAAGTCACTACCATCAGTTAGCATATTCGTCATGAAGGGATATACGTGGTCTGCAACCATTGTACGACACTCCTTGACCCTCATGACGCGTTGCACGATCTCCACTGGAGCCATGGATGCACACGTGAATGTTCCCCAGAGCATAATCGATTGATCCGTGCTTCTGTAAAGGATAAAGCAAAGTGTGCCACCGAACTCCTTTTGCCTAAATGAGCCGTACTAAGAAATCAAAGATCGCGTATTTGACATCCAGTGGTTAGTTAGTAACTAACTGGCACTGATTGCGATTAATTTCGCCTGTACTGTGGACATAGCCGCAGAAAAGTTCTAAACTTACGCTTAATTTCGTCCGCTTTCTGATTAACGTGTTTTCCTTGCTTTCGAGATTTCCATTTTTGTACACAAAATACACGAGGGAAGTGCATTGGCGGAGCTGTTATTTGTACTCAGGTGTTCCTAGTGAAAAGGTTTCCGATGTCTTTGTGGCCGCAGAAAGGGAATTAACAGACTTTGAACGCAGAATGGTAGTTGGAGCTAATTGAATGGACGTTCAATTTTGGAAATCGTTAGGGAATTCAGTATTCCATGATCCACAGTGTCAAGAGTGTTCCGAGAACATCAGAGTTCAAGCATTGCTCTGAAAATGGCTCTGAGAACTATGCGCCTTAGCTCCTGAGGTCATCAGTCGACTGGTACTCAGAACTAATTAAACCTAACTAACCTCAGGACATCACACAATCCAATCCCGAGGCAGGATTCGAACCTGCGACCGTAGCGGTCCCTCGGATCCAGACTATAGAGCCTAGAACCGCACGGCCCCTCCGGCCGGCTCAAGCATTGCCTCTCACCACGGAGAAAGTGGTGGCCGACGCCTTACACTTCACGATCGAGAGCAGCGGCGTTTGCGTAGAGTTGTCACTGCTAACAGACAAGTAATACTGCGTAAAATAACAGCATAAATTAATGAGCGGCATAAGAAAAACAGTGATGTGATATTTGGGGTTAATGGGTTATGGCAGCAGACGACCGATGCGAGTGCCTTTGCTAACACGACATCGTGTGCAGCGCCTCTCCAGGGCTCGTGATCATATCGGTTGGACAGTAAACGACTGGAAAACCGTGGCCTGTTCAAATGGCTCTGAGCAATATGTGACTTAACTTCTGAGGTCATCAGTCGCCTGGTACTTAGAACTACTCAAACCTAACTAACCTAAGGACATCACACACATCCATGCCCAAGGCAGGATTCGAACCTGCGACCGTAGCGGTAGCGTGGTTACAGACTGTAGCGCCTAGAACCGCTGGACCTCTCCGGCCGGCTGGCCTGGTCAGATGGGTCCCGTTTCCAGTTGGTACGAGCTGGTGGTAGGGTTCGAGTACGGCGCAGACCGCACGAAGCCATGGACCCAAGTTCTCAACAAGGCACTGTCCAAGATGTTGGTGGCTCCATAATGGTGTAAGCTGTGTTTACATAGAATGGACTGGGTCCTCTGGCCCAACTGAACCTATAATTGACTAGAAATGGTTATGTTCGGCTATTTGGAGACCGTTTGCAGCCATCATGGATTTCACGTTCACGAACAATGTTCGATTTTTCATGGATGACAATGTGACATGTTGTAACGTCCCCCTAGAAAAAATTTATAAATGACAGTGCTGGAAAACCTCTACGTTATTTGATTTTCAAACAGCTGACTAAAACTGAACGTACTCAAACATTTCTCTCTTTACTTATTCTGATCAACACTAAACTGACACACAATATTTCTAGCGCAACGCAATCTTTCAATAATCCCTACAAAATAATGACCCTGACTAACAATAACCTACACCTTTCATGAATCACATACCTCACAAAAATCTTCATTACTCGAACTACTGCAATACAGCGAGCACCAATACAGCCAGCTAAATAAGATTTTAACTACTGAAGGCACTATCTACTGATAGGCATAGTTAGCAAATGAAAATCTTTGATGGAGAACAAACAATATATTTACCTTAATAGTGTTCAAAAGTCATATCAGTTCATGACTCCAGTCTTACAAGTTTCTTTTTTTTCTGACGGACACCCGTCCAGATCGTCCGCTCTCAAAACTCTGCCATCTCTCTCCCCACATCCACCACTGCCGGCGGCTCACCTCCATCTGCGCAACGCTACATGCTGTTCACATCCAACTGCCCAACACTACAATAACAAATATTCCAACAATGCAAATCAGCCGCAGACTGCACACAGCACAGTCAATGATTTTGATACAGAGCGCTACGTAGCGTTACCAACATAAAAACCTAAAAAGCCTATTTACAATGTGACCGCGCCCAAATTGTTTCCGGTTGGTTTGGAGTACTGAACAATTGGAGCGTATAGTTTGGCCATGCTGATCACCCGAGATGAATCCCGTGAACATCTATGGGACATAATCTAGAGGTCAGTTCGTGCAGAAATTACTGTCCAGGCAACACTTTCGCAATTATGAACGGCTATAGAGAGAGCTTGACTCGGTATTTCTACAGGGGATTTCCAACGATTTGTTCAGTCCATGCCTCGTCGAGCTTCTGCACTGCCCCGGATAAAAGGAGGTCGGATACGATACTAGGAGGCATCCCATGACTATTGTCACCTCACTGTATTGGCAGGGAAGAATTTCTCATAGGACAAAGTCTTCACTTCAGAAATATGCAGACAGGTCCGCACACGGCTAGAGATACTTAAACATGTATAGAAATTATTCCAATCCATATGCGGCATACAGGAAACCAGTGCTTAACAGTGTTGGTTAAAAACAGTCTTGTTCCATATAAACACGGGAGAACTGCCGGACGTCAGTAACGTCCTGCCAGGATGTTTCGGCGCAGAGTCTTCTGGCCATCTTCAGGTGAGTACCACTTTAGTACTACTACAAATGGTTCTGATAACTGTACTACTAATACAGTGGTACTCAGCTGAAGAGGGCCAGAAGACTCTGCGCCGAAATATTGTGGTAGGACGTTATTGACATCTCGCAGTTCTCCCGTGTTTATGCCGGCCGCGGTTGTCCCCCGGTTCTAGGCGCTCAGTCCGGAACTGCGCAACTGCTACGGTCGCAGGTTCGAATCCTTCCTCGGCAATGGATTTGTGTGATGTCCTTAGGTTAGTTAGGTTTAAGTAGTTCTAAGTTCTAGGGGACTGATGACCATAGCTGTTAAGTCCCATAGTGCTCAGAGAGAGCCCGTGTTTATATGGAATAATCAGTATGCCGGGAAAGCTTTAAACATCACAAAAACAGTCTTAGTTGCAATTTTATTTTTTTATTTTTCAACTACGCTTTTCGCCTTATTTATGCATTCTCACGTTGGTCTTAATTTGGTATTTCTGAGAACTATCCTTTAGACAGTGTAGCGGAAGGGCATCGTCGAATACATCAGACCAGCATCGCCTCCGTTAAACTCAGTAAAAACTTTTCTAGATGAACGCGAGTGACTCCAAGAACTGCATAACGCGTTCCCGTTCACAGGAGCATTATGCTTACTATGTGAACCCCGTCTTATTACGTTACTCGCTCCTGTGAACGGAAACGTGTTATGCAGGTCTTGGACTCACTCGCGTCCATCTAGAAATGTTTTTACTGTGTTTCACGAAGGCGATGGTGGCCTGATGTGTTCGACGATGCCCTTTGGCTAAACTGTCTAAAGCAGGGTTCTCCAAACTACGGCCCGCGGGCCGAAACCGGCCCACGAGAGCCGGCACACCGGCCCGCGTTAGCTGGCCGGACGTCCCCGGTATCCGGCCCGCCAAATATTTGAGGTGGTACCTATACTGCCAACAATTGCGTTTCGAGGCCTATTGCGACCAATACACCGCGACATTGGCTGTGCTATTTGCTACAAGACTACATAACTAAACTTATTGTTGCGCCGCTTGAAATAACAATGTGTTGACATACTCTACCTCTGTTACGTCTTGCAGTAATAGTGTTGCTAACAATGATTTTGAGATTTCGTTAACTTTGCAGGACGTTTTCGTGAAGAATGTGCAGTGACACTTTTTTGTCGGTGAAATTCGCCAGAGTAAAATACGACATAATTTCGGTCAGGTACGTGCATCAATCAAAATTATGTAATTACATAAAAATCGTAGTTCGTTTCAGTGCTAGATATTCCCACAATCTTAGACTTTTGCGATTTCATCTTTCCATTAGCCTTATATTACGGTGATCGTGGGGTGCTAAGGTGCTTTAGTCCCACTAGGAAGATCTTGGCCATTATGACTTCGTGGAGTAGTCAATGTGGCCCGCGGACTAAAAAGTTTGGAGACCTTTGGTCTAAAGGATCATTCTGAGAAATATCAAATTAAGATGAACCTGAAGATGAATAAATAAGGCAAAACGCGTAGTTGAAAAATAAAAAACTAAAATAGCAACCAAGATTGTTTTTAACCAATACTTAAACATCTACTGTGTCCTTCTGTGCGTGGCTGTCAGTGACTTTGCGCCAGCAGCAGCGCGCTAAGAGCCGGCGGCCACGCCCACTGACAGTCAGCTGTCACCGAGCCGGGAGCTGGCCGCGCCGCGCCGCCGCCCGGCTGGCTGTTAACGAGGCTCTGCCGGCGAGCGTCAAAGGCCCGCCGGGAGCGCAGAAACCGATATGGCTGCCGGCTGCCAGCTAACGCCGCCTTTGTCACGAAACACAACGCGACGCTTGCGTGGCGCGTCCTCGCTTAAACGGGCTCAGCCACACACCGCTATACGGCCGCGCATATCCGGTTTCCTCCCTGTACGAGGCCACCGTCGCTCACTGGGATACTTTTTTTTGCGGAGGAGTGTTTTATTCTTCGACTCCGAATTGGTCATTGACTTACATGTTATTATTAGCTCCTCTCCAGCACGTTCATAGGTGTGCAGCGCAAGGTGAAGGTAAAATTTCTGGAAGTGGACGTCCCCTTAGAAAAATTAAAAATGACTGCTGATAAACCTCTTACATTGTTTGATTTTCAAACAGCTGAGCAAAACTGAACGTACTCAGACATTTTCTCCCTTTACTTATTCTGATCATCATTAAACTGACACACACTTTTTTTTTTTTTTTTGCGCAACGCAATCTGACTTTCAATAATCCCTAAAGAAGAATGGCCCTAACTAACCACCTTTCATGAATCACTTCCCTCACAAAAATCTTTGTTAGTCCAACTACTGCAATACAGCGAGTGCCAATACTACCAGCTAAATGAAAGATTGTAACTACTGAAGGCACTAACTACTGATAGGCATAGTTAGCAAATGGAAGATTTTGATAGAGAACTAACAACTGTCTTAGTAGTGTTCAGAAGTATATGACATCCAGTCTTACAAATTTCCTTTTTCTGGCAGACACACGTCCAGATCGTCCGATCTTAAAACTCTGCCATCTCTCCCCCCACATCCACCATTGCTGATGGCTCACCTCCAACTGTGCAACGCTACCACTGTTCACATCCAACTGCCCAACACTACAATAGTGAATATTCCAACAGTGCCAACCAGCCACAGACTGCACACAGCACAGTCAGTGATTTTTATACAGAGCGCTACATGGCGTTACCAACATAAAAACCTAAACAGCCTACTTACAGACTCACATCCAAATGATAACTCGTATTAAGTTTAAAGGTGCCTGACAAACGGTGCTTTCAATTTTTTGATAGTTTTGCTTTCTGCAGTTTTCGCACTGATCATTGCTACCCCTTTTCGAAGATATTCTGTAACAAGTATTGATATACTCACAGCAACTTCTTTGAATTCTACATCTGTGTGAGTAGATTAGATTAGTACTTGTTCCATAGATCATGAATACGACACTGCGTAATGATGTGGAACGAGTCAGGTTAATAAAATGTGTGTATACAAGATACTACATTGCACAAAATATTACGACATTTTTAATTTTTTTTGTGGGTTTCGGTAAATTATCGACTTACTATATCCAAAAATTCATCTAATGCGTAGAAGGAGTTGCCATTAAGAAATTCTTTTAATTTCTTTTTAAATACTATATGACTATCTGTCAGACTTTTGATGCTGTTAGGTTAGTGACTTTTGTGGCAGCATAATTTACCCCCTTCTGAGCCAAAGTTAAATTTAACCTTGAGTAGTGAAGATCATCCTTTCTCCCAGTGTTGTGGCCATGTACGCTGCTGTTACTTTTGAATTCGTTCGGATTATTAACAAATTTCATAAGTGAATATATAATTGTGAGGCTACAGTAAAGATTTCAAGCTCATTAAATAAGTGTCTGCAGGATGATCTTGGATGAGCTCCAGCAATTATTCTGATTTCACACTTTTGTGCAATGAATACTCTTTTACTCAATAATGAGTTACCCCAGAATATGATGCCATGCGAAAGCAGAGAATGAAAATAGGCGTGGTAAGCTAATTTACTCAGGTGTATATATCCAAAATTTGCCTTGACCCTAATAGCATAAGTATCTGAACTCAAACGTTTCAGCAGATCCTCAGTGTGTTTTTTCCAGTTCAACCCCTCATCAATGCATACACCTATAGATTTTGAATATTCTACCTTAGCTACCGAATTCTGATCCAAGTCTATATTTATTAATGGTGTCATTCCATTTACTGTGTGGAACTGTATATACTGTGTTTTGTCAAAGTTTAATGAGAGCTCATTTGCAGAGAACCACTTAATGATTTTCTGAAACACATCGTTTACAATTTGACCAGTTAATTCTTGTCTGTTGGGTATGATAGCTATACTTGTATCATCGGCAAAAAGTACCAGCTTTGCATCTTCGTGAATATAGAATGGCAAGTCATTAATATACACTCCTGGAAATTGAAATAAGAACACCGTGAATTCATTGTCCCAGGAAGGGGAAACTTTATTGACACATTCCTGGGGTCAGATACATCACATGATCACACTGACAGAACCACAGGCACATAGACACAGGCAACAGAGCATGCACAATGTTGGCACTAGTACAGTGTATATCCACCTTTCGCAGCAATGCAGGCTGCTATTCTCCCATGGAGACGATCGTAGAGATGCTGGATGCAGTCCTGTGGAACGGCTTGCCATGCCATTTCCACCTGGCGCCTCAGTTGGACCAGCGTTCGTGCTGGACGTGCAGACCGCGTGAGACGACGCTTCATCCAGTCCCAAACATGCTCAATGGGGGACAGATCCGGAGATCTTGCTGGCCAGAGTAGTTGACTTACACCTTCTAGAGCACGTTGGGTGGCACGGGATACATGTGGACGTGCATTGTCCTGTTGGAATAGCAAGTTCCCTTGCCGGTCTAGGAATGGTAGAACGATGGGTTCGATGACGGTTTGGATGTACCGTGCACTATTCAGTGTCCCCTCGACGATCACCAGAGGTGTACGGCCAGTGTAGGAGATCGCTCCCCACACTGTGATGCCGGGTGTTGGGCCCGTGTGCCTCGGTCGTATGCAGTCCTGATTGTGGCGCTCACCTGCACGGCGCCAAACACGCATACGACCATCATTGGCACCAAGGCAGAAGCGACTCTCATCGCTGAAGACGACACGTCTCCATTCGTCCCTTCATTCACGCCTGTCGCGACACCACTGGAGGCGGGCTGCACGATGTTGGGGCGTGAGCGGAAGACGGCCTAACGGTGTGCGGGACCGTAGCCCAGCTTCATGGAGACGGTTGCGAATGGTCCTCGCCGATACCCCAGGAGCAACAGTGTCCCTAATTTGCTGGGAAGTGGCGGTGCGGTCCCCTACGGCACTGCGTAGGATCCTACGGTCTTGGCGTGCATCCGTGCGTCGCTGCGGTCCGGTCCCACGTCGACGGGCACGTGCACCTTCCGCCGACCACTGGCGATAACATCGATGTACTGTGGAGATCTCACGTCCCACGTGTTGAGCAATTCGGCGGTACGTCCACTCGGCCTCCTGCATGCCCATCATACGCCCTCGCTCAAAGTCCGTCAACTGCACATACGGTTCACGTCCACGCTGTCGCGGCATGCTACCAGTGTTAAAGACTGCGATGGAGCTCCGTTTGCCACGGCAAATTGGCTGACACTGACGTCGGCGGTGCACAAATGCTGCGCAGCTAGCGCCATTCGACGGCCAACACCGCGGTTCCTGGTGTGTCCGCTGTGCCGTGCGTGTGATCATTGCTTGTACAGCCCTTTCGCAGTGTCCGGAGCAAGTATGGTGGGTCTGACACACCGGTGTCAATGTGTTCTTTTTTCCATTTCCAGGAGTGTATATTAAGAACAGCAGAGGATCCAAGACCGAACCTTGCGGCACCCCATTCTTGTTTGTTCCCCAGTTTGAGGGATCACCATTTTTTTGCATATTATGTGAACTGTTTATTTCAACTTTCTGCACTCTTCCAATTAGGTATGATTTAAACCCTTTGAGCATTGTCCCATTCATACCACAGTACTTTAGCTTACCTAGAAGTATTCCATGATTTACACAATCCAAAAGCGTTTGATAGATCACAAAAAATCTCAATGGATGATTTCCGGTTACTCAGAGCATTTAATATTTCCTTAGTGAAAGTATAAATAGCATTTTCCGTTGAAAAACCCTTCTGGAAACCAAATTAACATTTTGTTAAAACTTTATTTTTACAAAGGTGTGAAGTTACTCTACAATACATTACTTTCTCAAGAATTTTGGATAAGGCAGTCAGAAGAGAGATTAGGCGGTAGTTGTTGACATCAGACGTATCCCCTTTTTTATGCAGTGGTTTAACAATGGCACACTTCAGTCTATCTGGGAAAATACCCTGCTTCAGAGAGCTATTATATATGTGGCTAAGAATCCCACTTATTTCTTGGCAACAAGCTTTTATTATCCTGCCGGAAATGCCATCAATTCCATGCGAGCTTTTATTCTTCAGAGAGTTTATTATTTTCCTAATTTCAGAAGGAGAGGTGGGTGGAATTTCAATTGTAGCCTACAATTCACACTTACGTGCCTGGCAGAGGATTCATCGAACCATCTTGTAGTTGTTTCTCTACCGGTCCACTATCCAACAGCGCGCGTAAAAAACGAACACTTAGATCTTTCAGTATGAGCTATGATTTCTGTGATTTTATTATATCGATCATTTCTCCCTATGTAGGTGGCTGCCAACGTGCATGTGTGTCCGAAGAAACATTGCATCGAGATTCGTAAAAAAACAGGCACTGAAATATCTTACTTATCCGCCCACAGCGGGCAACCAACTTGCAAGTAATATCTCCTCTGTACGGAGAATGTACAGTCGTGGACAAAACGAGCGAGACCCCTCGTCTTTTCTTTATGCTGATCCGCACAGCTTTAAAGCCTGCTACACAGCATAACAGGCAAGGCGACGAAGTGCTACCAACATACTATGCACATGCGTGAAGTTGAAAAACTATCCGAACTTTGTCATGTGTCATGTGTCATGTGTAAGTTTATATTAAATCTAATTAGTGTGTTAAACACAACACGTAAATATAAGATGTAAATGAAAGAAGAAACGCTAATTAGTATGAACTGTGCTAATAAAAATGAATTTCAGCTTATCGAGATTACGTAACGAATTAGCAAAATATTATGCGTATTCTGCTGCGAAATGGTCTGTCTCAACGTTCAGACCAGTCGTACTAGATTACCGTTGCTGACCTGCCATGAAAACGTGCAAATTTAGCAATGCGTGAAGATTCATAACGAAATACAGTTAAAATCATTCAGCGCCACACGTAAGTTAATTCAATTATTGACAGAAGCGGAAAAAGTTATCAGTAAGAAGTATGAAATTCTTCAAGATCTTCGTATTTACATCCACAGGGCACCGGTACAGAATAAAAGTAGCAATAAAACGTATTGGGGGCGCGAGAATTTCTTCAAATTGCTTCACTGCTAGTCTACCTGCCTCCATCGAGATTAGAACCGAAAACAAACCAGACCTACCTTGCAGTAGCAAACACCTTTGACTACACTGCCAGACAATCCAGACAAACAGCCCTCTATTATTACCCCAGAATTGAATAAGCCGGCAATTTCGCAATGAAAATGGCAAAATGGTCTACAGTTTCTGTTGCATAGAGCTTTCTGGACTCAAAAACAAGAATTTTCTACCTTTATGTCACCGCCTATGTGTCAATCATTCGTGATGTTCATCGAAATAACAAAATACTGTTATTAGCGAGTAAATTTAGTAGGATAATTCTGCACCACCCCAGGAAATTAACGGTTACATAGCTGCCAAACGTATTCTACAATGTTTCGAATTCTCCATTAGAGTCGACATAGCCAGAAAACATTCATTAGCCGAAAAGTTTCTTAAGCTGCCTGGCAATGGGAATGCTCGCACTTCTAAAACGCGGTTGCATTAATACTGGGATCTGAATTACCTCGTGGATAGGCAAATAGATTTTATTTGCATTCCAGTAAACGTCATTTGGATCGAAAGCATAGCTACGAGTAATATGGTGATGTATCGACTGCAACCAGAGCATTTCCAATAAAAAGCAGAGGGAATTATTTATGCTATTTCCGTTGTTAGGATTTCGTCACCTAAATCGGTAAAAATGGAACTCTACTAGTCTCACTTTCTTGACCGTCTATCTGTCTACCCAGCCCTTAAAACACGTTTTGCTAATTCGTAACGATCTGGGGTACTTTGTCTTACTAACACAGTTATGTTAACTCGATAAGCTGAAATTAATTGTTATTAGTACAGTTCATACTAACTACCGTTTCTTCTTTCATTTATATATTATATTTACGTGTTGTGTTTAACACACTAATCGGCATTAATATAGTCTTACACATGATTGAAAACAGTGTGACAAAGTTCGGATAGTTTTTCAATTTCACGCCTGTGCATAGTACGTTGGTAGCACTTCGTCGCCTTGCCTGTTATGCTGTGTAGCAGACTTTAAAGCTGTGCGGATCAGCATAAAGAAAAGGCGAGGGGTCTCGCTCGTTTTGTCCTTCCCTACATAATGGATGTAGGGTGACAGCTTGTAGACTCAAGACATATGGAAGTTTGCGTCTGGTCTTGAGTCATTCTGGGACAGCCCAATTTTAAGGTGGCCACTCGCGATAAGCAGGAAATACGGGTTCGAGCCCCGTCCAGCACAAATTTCCATTGTCGTCAATCCACTGTACAGCTGATTGTTGTCCATATTCGCAACTGGAAATACACTTCTTGCGCGTCTAATCTTCATTCTTCTATGGCGCCACGTTTCAAAAGGTTCTATTCTGTTCTTGTCTGTGCTGTATTTCGTTCACAGTTCACTTCCAAGTGCAGGCCTACAACCCATATACTTTCAGGAAGGATTTCATAACAAATTAATATTCAGTGTTAACATATTTGTTTTCCAGGAAAGTTTCATAGCTGATACCATGCTCCATTTTGTATCCCATTCACTTCTGCAGTCATCAGTTACTTTGCTTCTCCACCACTTTCATCTTCTCATTTCCTAATCATTTAATTCAACTGCACTCCATGACTCTCGTCTTTGTTTCCAATATTACAACCTCTTTCCTCTACCACGGATCTTTCAACTGACGGAATATCGCTTGCAGGCCTTACTGTATGTATGTTTCGTCCCTGAACTATTTTATTCTATTTACAAATCTCTGTCTGTTTCCTTATACTTGTTACTCAGTGAATAACTTGCAAGATAGCTTATAAGCTGTTCACCCCTTCTCAAAGACTCCTTTCTTTCGATTCCTTCAATTCCTAAAGAATCTGAAGTCAAATTTCTGTACAAGTTTTACGTAACCTTTCACTATCAGTATTTTATTGCTGATAACAACAGAAATGCGTGTATCTGAATCAGCATTGTCAAAACCTGTTTTTAACATTCACAGATATCTTTCTTCATCATGTTATTTAGATCATAGCCTCAGTATTTATCGCATTTTCCTACATTTCTCCTGAATCCAAACTAATCTTCCATCAAGTTGACTTCCTACAGACAACCCATCCTGCGTTAAACTGATACATTTGAGAACAACTGCGACTTTTGCTAGATCGTTTTGACTTTATTCTTATAATCAAGAGACTCGATTGTCTCACATAATCTCCGTACCAAATGGGACAGTTGTGTCATAACTTTCCTCAAGGATCTCGTAAATCCGAAGGAATGTTTTCTATTCCAGGTACCTTGTTTCAGCTTAGGCCTTTCATTGCTTTGTCAAATTCTTCTTGGAATATAGCATCAAACCATTTCATTACATCCACTTCTTTGTACCTTTCTATAATGTTTCTACACCTACCTATCTTCTCTCCTTCACGGATCAACGCTGATTCCTCCTTCGCTTCTTTACAAAATCTATCAGTCTGCCACCTTACACATACCATCAAGCTCATACTTCAGCCACCTACACAGCAATATACCTCTTTCATTTGTTGTATTTCTTTTCCATATTCTTCTCTGCCTCCAGTACTTCATCTTCCATAGCTAATCATTCACATTGCATTCTGTTCTGCCAATCTCAAAGGAGGAGACTAGTGTTAAATGTCTCGTCAACCCGCAGTCCGGAACCGTGGGACTGCTACGGTCGCAGGTTCGAATCCTGCCTCGGGCATGGATGTGTGTGATGTCCTTAGGTTAGTTAGGTTTAAGTAGTTATAAGTTCTAGGGGACTAATGACCACAGCAGTTGAGTCCCATAGTGCTCAGAGCCATTTGAACCATTTTTCTCGTCAACCTCAAGGTGACTGAAGCCGGAGGAGAAGCTGGAATTACTGGAAAACTGGGGGTTGGGAGGGGGGGGGGGGGTGCAAATCGGCCCTGCCATTAAGTGGTTTAGGAAAGTCACTGAAAACACAATTCTGGATGGCCGGATGAGTCTTCGAACCACAGTTTTCGCGAATACGAGTCCAGTGTCTTTAGTGCTGAGGCAACTAGCTCGCTCGGACTTCTTTTTCAGTCTATCGTAGCCTAATGATCTGTTTTTCCAACTCTCAGCAGTCTCTACATCTACATGGGTACTCTGAAAATTGCATTTAAGTGTCTGGCAGAGGGTTAATCGAACCACCTTCATAATTCTCTTCTATTCCTGTCTCATATAGCGCGCGAGAAGAACAAACATCTATATCTTTCTGTAGATGTCTGATTTCCCTTACTTTATAATGGTGATGTTTTCTCCCTGTGTAGGTCGGCGTCAGCAAAATCCTGTCTGGTAAGGATCCCACACTGCACAGCAGTATTCTAAAAGAGGACGGGAAAGCGTAGCGTAGGCCGACTCCTTAGTACATCTGTTACATTTTATAAGTGTCCTGCCAATAAAACGCAGTCTTCGGTTAGCTTTTCCCCACAATATTTTCTATGTATTCCTTCCCATTTAAGTTGTTCGTAACTGTAATTCCTAGGTATTTAGTTAAATTTACGGCTTTTAGATTAGACTGATTTATCGTGTAACCGAAGTTTAACGAGTTCCTTCTAACACTCATGTACATGACCTCACACTTTTCATTATTTAGGATCAATTGCCAGTTTTCGCACCATACAGATACCTTTTCTAAATCGTTTAGCAATTTATTTTGATGTGCTAATGACTTTATTAGCCGACTCTTGTATCAACTTGTTCAATTACTACCTTTATAACTTCCTACCTTTGTGCTGTGAGCTGCTTGAGTATAGAACTTACCGGCCGTCTTATTCATGAACGGAGTGTTAAATATTGCGTGATTTATGATGGTTCATTCTCAAAATCATTTATCTGTATACTACACTACTGGCCATTAAAATTGCTACACCACGATGTGGACGTGCTACAGACGCAAAATTTAACCGACAAGAAGAAGATGTTGTGATGTGCAAATGATTATTTTTTCAGAGCATTCACACAAGGTTGGCGCCGGTGGCGACACCTACAACGTGCTGACATGATGAAAGTTTCCAACCGATTTCTCATACACAAACAGCAGTTGACCGGAGTTGCCTGGTGAAACGTTGTTGCGATGCCTCGTGTAAGGAGGACAAATGCGTACCATAACGTTTCCGACTTTGATAAAGGTCGGATTGTAGCCTATCGAGATTGCGGTTTATCGTATCGCGACACTGATGCTCGCGTTGGTCGAGATCCAATGACTGTTAGCAGAATATGGAATCGGTGGGTTCAGGAGGGTAAGACGGAACGCCGTGCTGGATCCCAACGGCCTCGTATGGCGAGGTGACAGGCATCTTATCCGCATGGCTGTAACGGATCGTGCAGCCACGTCTCGATCACTGAGTCAACAGATGGGGACGTTTGCAAGACAATTATCTGCACGAACAGTTCGACGACGTTTGCAGCAGCATGGACTATCAGCTCGGAGACCATGGCTGCGGTTACCCTTGACGCTGCTTCACAGACAGGCGATGGTGTACTCAAAGACGAACCTGGGTGCACGAATGGCAAAACGTCATTTTTTCGGATGAATCCAGGTTCTGTTTACAGCATAATGATAGTCGCATCCGTGTTTGACGACATCGCGGTGAACGCACATTGGAAGCGTGTATTCGTCATCGCCATACTAACGTATCACCCGGCGTGATGGTATGGGGTGCCAATGGCTACACGTCCCGCTCATCTCTTGTTGGCATTGACGGCACTTTGAACAATGTACGTTACATTTCAGATGTGGCTCTACCCTTCATTCGTTCCCTGCGAAACCCTACATTTCAGCAGGATAATGCACGACCACATGTTGCAGGTCCTGTACGTGCCTATCTGGATAGAGAAAATGTTCGACTGTTGCCCTGGCCAGCACATTCTCCAGATCTCTCACCAACTGAAAACGTCTGGTCAATGGTGCCCAGCAACTTGCCCGTCACAATACGCCAGTCACTACTCTTGATGAACTGTGGTATCGTGTTGAAGCTGCATGGGCAGCTGTACCCGTACACGCCATAAAAGCTCTGTTTGACTCAATACCCAGTGTATCAAGGGCGTTATTACGGCCAGAGGTGGTTGCTCTGGGTACTGATTTCTCAGGATCTATGCACCCTAATTGCGTGAAGATGTAATCACATGTCAGTTCTAGTATAATATATTTGTCTAATGAATACCCGCTTATCATCTGCATCTCTTCTTGGTGTAGCAATTTTAAGGGCCAGTAGTGTAGTTGGAACATTGTATGTTCACCTGACATAAGTATTTGGAATCTAATGTTTGAAACCGTACGTCATTATGAGTATCATTATTATGTTACCAGTAATCTTGAGATTTTAAAATGTTTGCTTTGTTTAAAATTGTAATAAATAGAAATTGTTCAGAACAGTGTCACACCCGCTTCCTCCTAGTTCTGTTACAATAATTCTGTTACAAAAATTGGGTTAACATCCGCACAACATGTCCTAGAAATATATCGTAGCTTACATCGGGTTTAGGAATTTGATCTTACTATTATGTACAAACATTATAAATTTAAGTCTTCAACTGAGTTCTTCTATCTGTATGTTATGGCTAGTTACAGTAGGCACTTTGTAACGTCCCCTTAGAAAAAATATAAATAAGTGTGCTGGTAAACTTCTACGTTATTTGATTTTCAAGCAGCTGAGCAAAACTCAAAGTTCTGAAACAGTTTTCTCTTTACTTATTCTGATCATCACTAAACTGACACAATATTTTTAGCGCATCCGAATCTGACTTTCAAAAATCCCTACAAAACAATGGCCCTGACTAACAATAACCTATACCTTTCATGAATCCCTTACCTCACAAAAATCTTCGGTACTAGAACTACTGCAATACAGCGAGCGTCAATACTGCCAGTTAATTAAAAATTCTAACTACTGAAGGCACTACGACATCCATCTAGACAACTTTCCTTTTTTCTGGCGGACACACGTCCAGATCGTCCGCTTATAGCAACTTCTCAAAACTCTGGCATCTCTCTCTCCACATCCACCACTGCTGGCGGCTCACTTCCAACTGCCCAACGCTATGCGCTCTTCAAATCCAATTGCCAAACACTACACAAGGGAATATTCCAACAGTAAGTCCAACCAGCCACAGACTGCCCACAGCACAGTCAGTGATTTTCATACAGAGCACTACGTGGCGTTACCAACATAAAAACCTAAACAACCCACTTACAACTTTGATTCGCTTTTCACTGTAGAATGACTGATTCGCAAGCAACTTTTGTTTATACCTATAGATATTATAAACTAAACTTTCTTGGTGCGTGTTTCTGTCTTATGTGAAGCTAATCTCAGGAACTTACATGGGAATTTTGTATAATTTCCGCTAGCAGAGTGACTTTTATCAATTATTTTAATTAATTTATTTATTTATTATACTCAACATTATTGACGGCTACAGGAGATTTTTACATACAATGATGTGCATGTGTAGTTTCATGATACTCTATTTACTTTTCACTTATGTTCTTTCACTGTTCTGGACGCTGTTTTACGTTTTCACTCTCAATAATACTATTTTTCGTAATATTTATATCTTGCTCTTACAACCGCTCAAACATTTAGATGTCTGGCTATACGATACTCAAGCTGTATTTTTCCTACGTTAACTTTTCTCACCTTTAATGGGGCCTCCCCTGCACTGTGTCACAAAAAGAGCCATAGCATTCCATTATTTCATATTACCTTGACAGACTTTACACTTATTTCGTATCTAGTACTAGCAGCACAGCTACAACAGCAAATACTGTTACTACCATGACAAACAATATACAATACTATTACCACTACAAAATGGCTATTTACAATCTGTGCAGAAACAAGATGAGAGTCATAAGAGTCCAAAAGAAAGCAGTGGTTGTGAAGGGAGTGAGAAGGGAGTGTAGCCTATCACCGATGTTATTCAGTCTGTATATTGAGCAAGCAGTAAAGGAAACAAAAGAAAATTTTGCAGTAGGAATTGAAGCATAGGGAGAAGAAATAAAAATTTTGAGGTTTGACGATGACATTGCAATTCTCTCAGAAACAGGAAAGGACTGGGAAGAGCAGTTGAATGAATTGGACAGTACCTTGAAAGGAAGACATAAGGTGAGCATCACAAAACCAAAACGAGGATAATGGAATGTAGTCTAATTAAATCAGGTGATGCTGAGTGAATTATATTAAGAAATTAGAATTTTGCTATTTGGGAAGCGAAATAACTGATGATAGTCGAAGTAGGGAGTATATAAAAAGTAAACTGGCAATGACAAGAAAAGAGTTTCTGAAGAATAGAAATTTGTTAACGTATAGTATAAATTTAAGTGTTAGAAAGTCCTTTCTGAAAGTATTCGCAAAGAGTGTAGCCATGTGTGGAAGTGAAACAAGGATGGTAATCAGTTTACATAAGAAGAGAGTAGAAGCTTTCGAAATGTGATGCTACAGAAGAATGCTGAAGATTAAATGGGTTGATCACGTAACTAATGAGGAGGTACTCAATGTAAATGTGGAGAAGAGACTTCTGTGGTACAACCTGACTAAAAGAAGGGATCGGTTGGTAGGATACATTCTGAGGCATCAATGGATCACCAATTTAGTCCTGGAGGGAAGCGTGGGGGGAGGATGAAAATCGTAGAGGCAGACCAGGAGATGAATACGCTAAGCAGATTCTGAAGGATGTAGGTTGCAGTAGTTACTCGGAGATGATGAGGTTTGCACAGGGTAGTGTTGCATGGAGAGATGCATCAAACCAGTCTCTGGACTGAACACCACAACACAACAATTAAAAACTAATAGTTTTCTGAATTTTCTTTATACTGTGAAACCTTGTTTCTTGCAAATTTTATTCTTCTAGATCACCGAGAAGTACCTTAGATGTGTTACCGAGTGAGTTTGCCAGTATCATTTATGCAACGTAAAAGGCCGTATCTTTTGATTGCACTGACTTTGAAGCTCAACTTTTTTACACAACCAGGGAACCGTAGACCTTAGTAAGTGACATAAATTTTATATTGCTAAGCCTATCCGTTGCTTAGAAAAAGGTATCTTACCAGATGGACAGACAGACAGATTAGAAATGACAAAAAAAATTTAGTTTGAGAGACAAATTAACACTTTCCGTAATTTTTCATTTACTTGTACTGTATAAACATTCTTCTTGGGAAATTTCATAATTCGAAAGTTACGGGAAGTACCGTGTAGGTTTTTATGAGCGAGTTTGGGAGTGTCAAAATACACTGTTCAGCCATAACATTACAATCACCGACCTACTATCGTCAAAAACCCATCCAGGTGAGAGCACCATCAACTGGCAAGTAATTACTGCTAGTCAGACATATGTACGGTGCATGTAATATCAGTGGGTATGCTGCCCGCTTGTTGAATGGGAAAGGCGAGAGATCTGAGTTTAACCATAGACAAATTGTGATCTCCCAGAGGCTGGGCAGGAGGTTTCCCGACACCAGTGGAATGTTTCAACCAGATAATGCGCCATGCCACAAGACCAGGAGTGTGATGGTGCGGTTCGAGGAACACAGTTACGAGTTCCAACTGATGTTCTGTCCGCCCAACTCGCCAAATCTGAACCCGAACCCCCCCGCCCCCCAACCTTACTCAGAATTTACGCGAACTACACTCCTGGAAATTGAAATAAGAACACCGTGAATTCATTGTCCCAGGAAGGGGAAACTTTATTGACACATTCCTGGGGTCAGATACATCACATGATCACACTGACAGAACCACAGGCACATAGACACAGGCAACAGAGCATGCGCAATGTCGGCACTAGTACAGTGTATATCCACCTTTCGCAGCAATGCAGGCTGCTATTCTCCCATGGAGACGATCGTAGATATGCTGGATGTAGTCCTGTGGAACGGCTTGCCATATCATTTCCACCTGGCGCCTCAGTTGGACCAGCGTTCGTGCTGGACGTGCAGACCGCGTGAGACGACGCTTCATCCAGTCCCAAACATGCTCAATGGAGGACAGATCCGGAGATCTTGCTGGCCAGGGTAGTTGACTTACACCTTCTAGAGCACGTTGGGTGGCACGGGATACATGCGGACGTGCATTGTCCTGTTGGAACAGCAAGTTCCCTTGCCGGTCTAGGAATGGTAGAACGATGGGTTCGATGACGATTTGGATGTACCGTGCACTATTCAGTGTCCCCTCGACGATCACCAGAGGTGTACGGCCAGTGTAGGAGATCGCTCCCCACACCATGATGCCGGGTGTTGGCCCTGTGTGCCTCGGTCGTATGCAGTCCTGATTGTGGCGCTCACCTGCACGGCGCCTAACACGCATACGACCATCATTGGCACCAAGGCAGAAGCGACTCTCATCGCTGAAGACGACACGTCTCCATTCGTCCCTCCATTCACGCCTGTCGCGACACCACTGGAGGCGGTCTGCACGATGTTGGGGCGTGAGCGGAAGACGGCCTAACGGTGTGCGGGACCGTAGCCCAGCTTCATGGAGACGGTTGCGAATGGTCCTCGCCGATACCCCAGGAGCAACAGTGTCCCTAATCTGCTGGGAAGTGGCGGTGCTGTCCCCTACGGCACTGCGTAGGATCCTACGGTCTTGGCGTGCATCCGTGCGTCGCTGCGGTCCGGTCCCAGGTAGACGGGCACGTGCACCTTCCGCAGACCACTGGCGACAACATCGATGTACTGTGGAGACCTCACGCCCCACGTGTTGAGCAATTTGGCGGTACGTCCACCCGGCCTCCCGCATGCCCACTATACGCCCTCGCTCAAAGTCCGTCAACTGCACATACGGTTCACGTCCACGCTGTCGCGGCATGCTACCAGTGTTAAAGACTGCGATGGAGCTCCGTATGCCACGGCAAACTGGCTGACACTGACGGCGGCGGTGCTCAAATGCTGCGCAGCTAGCGCCATTCGACGGCCATCACCGCGGATCCTGGTGTGTCCGCTGTGCCGTGCGTGTGATCATTGCTTGTACAGCCCTCTCGCAGTGTCCGGAGCAAGTATGGTGGGTCTGACACACCGGTGTCAATGTGTTCTTTTTTCCATTTCCAGGAGTGTAGATACCTTCTGAATGCAGACCTGCTGCTAACTCCTTCCAGTGACTTATCAAGGCCTGACTGCTTTCGTGCCACGACGTGTCGCCTCTGTTATCAGCACCGGCTTTGGGTAGGTGGTCATAATGTTCTGGCTGATCAGTGTATGCGACGTACACTGATGTGACAGAAATCATTAGATACCTCCCAATATCGTCTCGGACCTCCTTTTGCCTGCCGTAATGCGGCAATTCGACGTAGCATTTACTCAACAATTCGTTGGAAGTCCCCTGCAGAAATACTGACCCATACTGCCCCTGTAGCCGTTTACAATTACGACAGTGTTGCCCGTGCTGTATTTTGTGCACAACTGACCTCTCTATTATGTTCCATAAATGTCCTATGGGAATCATGTCGGGCAATCAGAGGAGCCAAACAACTGTCCACAATATTCTTGCAAGGAATTGAGAACAATTGTGGGCCAGTGAAACGGCGCAGTGTCATCCTTGACAATTCCACCGTTGCTTCGAAATTCATGAAGTCCATGAATTGCTGCAAGTGGTCCCCAAGTAGCCTAACATGACAATTTCCAATCAATTGTCTGTTCAGCTGGAGCACCGGATCCAGTCTGTTCCATGTAAACACGGCCGCACCACTGTGCTTGCGCAGTGTGTTGTTCACAACTTGGGTCCATTGGTTCGTGGTGTCGCGCCACACTCCATACCTACCGTCAGCTCTTACCAACTGAAATAGGGGCTCATCTGACTAGCCACGGTTATCTGGTCGTCTAGGGTCCAAAGACATGGTCACAAGCCTAGGAGAGGCGCTGCACACGAAGTCGTGCTGTTACGAAAGGCAATTGCGTCAGTCACCCGTTGCCATAGCTGTTTATTGCCAAATTTCGCCACACCGTCCTAACAGATACGTTCGTCGTACATCCTTGATTGATTCCTGCAGTTATTTCACGCAGTGCGTTAGCACTGACAGCTCCACACAAACACCGCTGCTCTCAGTCGTCAAGTAAGGCCGTCGGACACTGCGTTGTCTGTGTGAGAGGTAACGACTGAAATTTGGTATTTTCGGCACAGTCTTAACACTGTGGACCTCGGAGTACTGAATTCCCTAACGATTTCCGTAACTGAATTTCCCATGCGTCTAGCTCCAAGTACCATTCTACCTCAAAGCCTGTTAATTCCCGCAGTGCGGCCATAATCACGTCGGAAATCTTTTCGCATGAAACAGATGAATATAAATAACAGCTGCACCAATCCACTCAACTTGTCTACCTTGTGTACGGAACACTACCGCCATCTTTATATGCTCATATCGCTGTCCCATGACTTTTGTCATCTTCGTGTAAATAGCCGTGCTTTTGATTGGACTGCCTTAGAAGCTTCAGTATTTTTTTTTTCAGTGGTAAGAGACAGCAGACCACAGTATGTGGCGTAAGTCTTAGGTTCGTACGTCTACCCGTTCCTGAGAAAGAGTTTTTTAACAACTGGACAGATAGACAGACAAACGGACGGATAACAAAGTCACGCTATAAGGGTTCCAATTGTAGAGTCTCAGGTACGGAACCTTAAAAAGAGAAATGGAACACTGTAAACAGAAGTGGGTGAGTGTTACAATCGGTCAAATATATGAAAGTCGTTTCTTAGTACGTCTGACCAACGAAAGAGAAACTTGTGGTACTAACCCTAAGAAAACCAGATGACGCTTACAGTGATCGTGCAAGCGTACACACAGACGTCATCAACAGAAAATCGGCGTGTGACCGGCTAAGACACTTTTGGATCTGGAAGCAAAAGTTTTGATGGTGCTGCACGTGCAATACAAGAATCAGAAGAAGTAACGACATATAAAGTCGGGAAAGTGACAGATGGTGGTACAAAATCGCTAACTGGTCGATGTTTTAATTGCTAGAAATTTAGTTAACATTTCCAACTGAATTGTGCGTGTTCTATCAACAGTTATCACAAGGAAAGACCAAACTGCCAGTCCGATCGAGATTTTATACATCAGTGGAGATTATCAGCTAATACACATAAATACTGCGAGCTTTCTCCCAAAACTGTAAAGAGTCGCACAGCACCAATTCAGACTACAAGTCCCACACTGGCTTTCCACTAAAGTTAGTCTAAGCCCATCCTGTAGCTGGATGCAACAGCCTAAAATTCATAAAAGTTCCCACGGGCTTGTACTACTCGCAATCGACAAACCACGAAATCCTCTAAGCGCAGAGTTGGCAACTCGTAATAATTGAGCGTTCACAAACCGCGATCCTGTTGCCGCTCATCAAAAACAAAGATTCCCATCCCGAACCCCCCGTTTAAAGGTGGCTGTCGCCGTTATAAACTCTAGGTATACCATCGCTGAAGTGAGATCAACAACTTTGTGACACAACTGCTGAAAATCGCAATTTAAACATATAATATACCTATTACATATCAGTTTATACGAATATTTTCCGGGAAATCTCATGATGTCATTTGTTTTCTTCTATTTGGCACAGGTTCTTTGTAAATAACATTTTTCTGCTCCTGTCGTTAGTTTTTCAGGTTTTTATGAGTATGTATTAGTAAATAAATCAAGCTACGCATTCTAATTGTTTCCTACCCATTTCTAGTTAATAGCGCTGCCGCTGTTTTTACGATTTTCATCGTTATTTAGCACGAAAAAATTACGCGAAATGCACATTTCTGCCTGTAATTTAAAAATGTATACACTTCCAGTGACTCTGCTGTGGCCTGTGACTGTCCGATTAAGCTCTACGAGATACATCTGTAGACACATTAGTTTTTGTAGTCGGACAATTCATTGCCGAGATATTTGCTTTTATGGTTCAGTAAATATGCATAATATTTAATTCACAATAACTTACTAACTAATGTAGATAACTGAAGTACGGCTTCATTCATGTAATCGTTTGCTTTTTCTGCTTGTGGTGAGCCTACTAGCTCCTTCATTACACATGTGGATCAATAGTTACTAATTTCTGAATAAATTTATTTTTCACGTAGTCGTGCAAACGCGGCTATGAGGAGGGCTCCATCGTCTCCCTTCAATCATCCGGTGTTTTTTTTTTTTTTTTTTTTAGCGTTGGAAGGCAGCGCATCCCTCTTTTCATGTCTCAAATACACCGCCATCTGTGGAGAGGTGTGAACTGGCCCCACACGTGCTCCTGTGAAACCGACCTCAGCTGTCAAAACACGCCCCCCCCCCCCCCCCCCAACTTAACCGCCGCCATAAGCCGCTCGCGGTCGCTTGTTTACGTGTGAAAACAGAGTCCTTCGCCTTCCCAACGGGCTGTCTCCTTGCAACGGCACAAAATGGAATTGCTCAAAAAGCCACTTAACATTACGTGTCTTGCAAGTGGTATACAGAACACGTCAGGAGCACTGGTGCAGGCTTTGAGGGGTAACATCTACACCTACATCTACATTTATACTCCGCAAGCCACCCAACGGTGTGTGGCGGAGGGCACTTATGTGCCACTGTTATTACCTCCCTTTCCTGTTCCAGTCGCGTATGGTTCACGGGAAGAACGATTGCCGGAAAGCCTCCGTGCGAACTCGAATCTCTCTAATTTTACATTCGTGATCGTATTAGTAATTCTGAACAAAACACTTAGTATGTACATATGCCCTATTCCGAATTGTTTCCTATTACTAGTTTTTTTTTCATTTTACACATCTACTTCCGTAGTATCAAACTGAGGAGCAAATCTCCATGGTCATGGAACGTGTCAGTACACGAAATTACAACAGAAAAGTGATAAAAGATAAAATAAGATCTTTATTAATCCTAAAAAGACATCAAGCTGTAATCTTGCCTCGGGCATGGATGTGTGTGATGTCCTTAGGTTAGTTAGGTTTAAGTAGTTCTAAGTTCTAGGGGACTGATGACCACAGATGTTAAGTCCCATGGTGCTCAGAGCCATTTGAACCATTTTGAACATCAAGCTGAAAGTTTATGTAAACTCATTCAGCAGTATAATACAGGAATCAACTTATTTTTTAAGGAACTCCTCGACAGAATAGATGGAGTGACCGATGAGGTAACACTTCAGTTTAGATTTGAAACGTCCCCTTAGAAAAATTATACACGACTGTGCTTAAGCTGACACACAATATTTTTTAGCGGAACGCAATCTGACTTTCAAAAAATCCCTACAAACGAATGGCCCTGACCAACATTAATCTATACCTTTCACAAATCACGTACCTCAGAAAAAATCTTCGTTACTCGAACTACTGCAATACAGCGAGCACCACTACTGCTAGCTAAATAAAAGATTCTAACTACGGAAGGCACTAACTACTGATAGGTATAGTTAGCAAATGAAAGATTTTAATAGAGAACAAACAGTGTATTTACCCTCATAGTCAAAATATATATGATAGTTCATGACATCCAGTCTTACAAATTACAAAACTCCGCCATCTCTCTCCCCACGTCCACCACTGCTGGCGGTTCACCTCCAACTGCGCAACGCTACGCGCTGTTAGCATCCAGCTGCCGCTGCCCGACACTACAATGCGAGTATTACAACAATGCCAACCAGCCACAGACTGCACATGGCACAGCCAGTGATTTTCATACAGAGCGCTACGTGGCGGCGGCGTTACCAATAAAAAAAAACTAAACAGCCTACTTACATAGCCCCCATGCTCCCCACAACAAAATTTACAAATTGTTTTGGGCAGTGACCAATACAGATTTGAAATTTTTTTTTATAATTACAATAACAAAGAAATGAAATGCACACACTTATCGATACAATGTTGGTCAAAAGCTAAAATTTTCTCACAGTCCATAAAGACAGTACTGATCATTCATCAAAGTAAAATTGCAGTGTTTTTCTCAAAGTCTGAGTAGTAAAATAAATTGCACTTGGAAGTGGTGGATTTCTAAGCAGTCTTGAAGAAGTAGTGTTGTCCTTCCAATGGAAAGACAGTGCCGACTCTTGACATGCAGACAGGTAATGGGCCACAAGAGAGCAAACCCACGGCAGAGTCAGTCGAAGTTTTGAAGAATATTGGTAGGTAGGTCGTCACAGAGTAGACCCATTGTAGTCCTGGTAGAGATTACGGTATTGGTGGGCCACCAGAGGTGCAGACCCACTGCAGTCCTTGTAGAAATAATGGTATTGGTTGGTCATCAAAGGTGTAGACCCACTGTAGTCCTTGTAGAGATGGCCAGCAGCCATCTGTTTGACTGTGCAGGTGCACAATCACCATTGAAGAGTCTTGCGGATAATATAGCAAGTCCATAACCACCACTTGTGCACTCACAAAAATTGTTTTTGAAATGTCCTTAGAACCAGCAATGCTGTTATCCAGTCCCTTACTGAATTATTAACACACGTGCAAACACAATCAGTCCCTACTTCTCACATATTGTCCATATACTATGACCAACAGAAACGTGTACAGTGAAATGTAATTTACAAGTTACTTAATTTGATGAACTGGTGTCAATTACAATTTTATAACATAAGGATACAATAACAAAGGACAAAATATATCATTAAAATACATAATAGTACAGATAACATTTGCAGTAATACAGGCTTTACAAAAGAATCGAAATAACAAATACATCAGTGTTACAAAAATTACGACATAAGTACATACATAAAAGATCAGAATAACTTTTGAAACATCAACTTCACACATGAGCATTAAAACAAAACACAATAAATAATGTCTGAACATATTTACAAAGAAAATAACATAGTATTTGAAAAATTCTACAACATAAATCTTGTTAGCTAAACACATAAAGACAGGAAAAAGACAAATACACAAGGGTACATAAACACATAGAGGGATAACACGAAAGGAAAGGACAGGGTTTGTTTTACTGCGGTATTTTGCATAGAGATCTCCCTTAGTTCATCATTATTCCCAAAAAGTCCTATCTAAACCTGCTTTCTGTATTCTGTTCACATCCTCTTTCAACAACAGTTTTTCTCCACTGTACACTACTTTTTTGGCCAAACCATTTTCTTATATCTTCTCAATGCTTTTCTTCCAATTCATCATAGTTAGTTTCTTATATAGTCTACCCCCTCTTAAGCTAACTTAAAGCTACTGAGCTCAGATGCTAAACTAAGGGACGAGGCAATGCAGCAGCACAAAACAATTAACACAAACAGCAATGAAAAAAAAAGGAAATTGGCAAAAAAAGGCAGTAATATTACAACTAATATAAGGCAATGCGCAGCAAACAAGAAAAAATAAATCCATAGTAAAACTGGCTTAACAGAGTAATACAAAGTCAAATTCAGTAGCATTGTGCCTGGTAAACAGCAGCAGCAAATGCAAGAGCTTATAACTAAACATGACAAAGCTCAAGCAGAAAAAATATTACAGTAAAGACAACAATGCAGAAAAGGGAGATGTCGATTCACATCTTAATGTCTATATAATGAAAGTGCTGCACCACAACTCATTCTACCATAAAAATTACCAAGTACTTGAAAAGAAAATTATGTATGCAGTTCCTGTGAAGGGAAGTCCTTTTGTGCTCCTTCGTTTTTTTAAGTACATCATAATTATTTACTGGATCTGTAGGCATAAAATATCTATATTAGTACATCCATTAAATTTTATTGTAGCCAATACTGCGGTGTAGTTAGAAACTAGATATTAAACAAAATAGGCAAAGCAAAGCGTTAAACATCATTCGCTAGCCATAAGTCATTTCATAATGCAGTAAACAATTTTCCAACTAGCAAGACAATAGACATGAAATTTTTCTCATCATTTCATTTCAGTAAATATCATAAATTAAGAGCTTCACAGTGTAATAATATGTTTTCAAGTTTGGGCGTGTCGTATTTGCGATGGTTTCTACAAAGGAATGTCAATAGCGAGGTTAATGGCCTCCTTTTTTCTCCACCTGTGCCTCTGAAAGGCACACACTAATGACTTTTTCTCAAGGCGGCTGACACACCTGGCCGCTCGCAACGCATTACGTCACGGTCACCTACCTTTCTTACCGAAATATTTACGACAGCAGTTTCCGCTACAGTGACAGTCTCATGTAAAAATATTTTCACAGGTTGAGAATTTGCGTTACAAACGTGTAGAAAATAAAATCCTATAAATTTAACAGCGACCAAAAATTTTTCGACAGCATTGTAATTCATTCACGCATGTACACACATTTCATAACTCCTAAAGTACGATTCTTGGTTTCCAACAACCTTTTTCACAAACCAGAGTCCCTAACCACTACTCATTATTCCTTAGCTTATTCGTCCACACATCTTCAATATTTCATCATAACGGATACGTAGCATAACCAAATAACTCATATAGCATCAGCTTAAACATACCTCAGCAGCATAATTCACATCGTTGTCGTAATAATTTCATAACACCTCAGTCAAATCTCAAAAACGTCGTACCTTTCTGCAATAATTTCAAAACCTAAAAAAAAAATTCTCTGCTCATTTCAAAAGTGTCATCTACCTCAAACGTGCTTTAACAATCAAGATCCCATACCAAATACATCATTCAAAGCTCTCATAGTATGACAATGGTTCCGAAAAAATATGAACATTTCGCAAAGTACAGACAGAATACAATTTCATAAGTGTGAAGTTATCCAACCGTGTAATTACGTAAACATCTGTCACTGATGTAGTAAAATAAATATTTGTCTCTCTCAGTTAAATGATCAGATAGCTGTGGAATTCTGTGTTAGAGAAATATCGTACTGATGTGTAAAGTTGTATAAGCAAATACCATATTAGCTAGGGCTCCTTGTGCTTGCCAAACACATGGTACACAAAGTAAGCGTGTACCCCCCTGAGGATTAATGTAATTATATCCTCAGGAGTTACAGATTACAGCAATGGAATGAAATGTATCACGGAAAACCTTTGTATCATTGTACTTCAAATATCTTTAAAAATAAATGTTTTCAGTACAAAATTAATCACTCAAATACGTGTACTGTAGCGCTACACTGTGCGTCTTGTTGTAAGATAATTCTGTGGAACTGTCGTAGTTATCGTCCTCTGTAAGCAAAGTTCTGCAGAAGTCAATGTACTTACCTCATCATAAACGAAAGTGAAATGCTTTCCGTATAGATATAATAGTTATTACATACCTTACCGTGATCAAGACAGTACTATAATGTAACGTATTGTTGTGCTACGATAAAGGCTGTCTAATTGTAGCTATACCACAAAAGTTACTATTAAAACATGTTTTACTTTCCAGAATAATTCAAAAAACTGTGCAAATATAAAACAGATACACCGCAAAAGCACAATGTAAATTGTGTCACACATTAGTAGCGTCGTGATATAATCATGTAGCTATCAAAGAAACCAAACGCTAAGTCATCTTTAATCTCACAGAAAGTACTTCAAATAACGAATGTCTTTTCAACTGAACCAAAATGTTGCATTAAAACCTCATTAACAGTATATGTTCTAAGTATGTAAGCCTTATAGTCGTTACGTAATCGTGCAACTAACAAGCAAGAATGTACAAATAACAACACTGCGTCGTCTGTTCACTATAACAATGCATTCGTAATTTCCGTTTAAAGATGTTCCCTAGGTTCTAGACTGTATAGTTAACTTCAAAACATTGTTGCATGCTAAGAGTTTCTCAGTGTGACAAATTGTACTAGTAGCGTGACATGAAAAATTTTATGGCAAAGACAAAGTTAAAAAGCAGATTATCTTTCAATAAACGGTTTTATATATGAAATGTGGTGTAAACCTTAACTCTTCCTAGTACGTAGACTGTCAACTGAAAAGCAGTTATCATATGGTTACGTCGCTAAGGAACACTGGAATTTTGCTCAAGGTTAGCTTATGTTATTTTTCTCTGAGCCAGCCGGCGCACGCGGCTGCCTGCGGTGCGAGTCATTGTCTGTTTCTTTGTTGGCGCGCGTCGTTATTGGGATTAGGAGACCTAACTTCTACAAATTCACCTTGCCGAGAGGGCCCTGATCTGTTTGAATCCCGCCAGTTTTGATGCAATTCAGGTCTGTCGGTACGATCATATCGTCTGTTGTCATGTCGGTAGATTCCATAGTTTTTTTCTTGTCTGTCACGTGGTCGAGAATTTCTCTCTGAATCGTAACTGCGCGCTGGACCGTTGCGTCTGAAATTATTCTGTCTCCCGTGATGATAATAGTTCTGGTTGCCATATTGTCTGTTTCTATGATTGTCTCTGTCATATTCATTACTATGGAAATGCGATCTTTCTCTGTAATTATTACTAACCTGCCAACGGTTGTCATACGGGTGGTGTCTGTTTTGGTCACGATTTGCGTTGTATGAATAGCCGTGTCGTGTCCAGTTATTATTTCTTTCATTGCGGAATTGTGACAGATGTGACTTGTAATTGTTGTGTTCCTGTTTTCGCGTTCCGCGATTGTCAGTGTCAATTTCTAATTCTTGTAAGAGTCCCTGAAAAGCTTCAATGTCGTCTTTGCAACGGCCTGCCAAAATAATATGCCGTAAATGTTCAGGCAATTTGATTAAGCAAATGCGGATGAGTTCTGACGGGCTGTATGGGTTTGAAAGATATTGATTCTTATGTAACATGTCTTCAAAATATTTCACAAGACTTGAAAATTCAGATTGTTCGAAATGTTTCATCATTATGATGCCATGTTTTACTCGGTCTTGTGTGGCTTGAGACCAATATGCTGAGAGGAAGGCGTGGTAAAATTCTCCTTCACTGTGGCAATCGCGAATGACCGATCGCATTCTTACAGCTGGTTCATTCTCTAAATAGCCACACATAAATTGTAATCTGTTCTCTAATGACCAGTTAGGGGGGGGGGGGGGGGGGGGGGAACAATGAGAGAATTGTGGATGAATGTCGTTGCCAGAATTCTTAAATGTTTTGAATTTGCGTGTAGTAATGAACAGCTTATAGTCAAAATCATCGTGTCGGAGTGTCGCATGTCGGTCATTGTTACGTCGTTTCGGCGGTTCCATCTCAAAATTCGGTGTACTTTGCCAATTTCTTTCATAATCTCCAAAGTGCCCTGTGTTATTATTTTGTGTCAGTTCCGTATTTTTATGTCCCTCTTCCCGTATTGGTGTGCGAGAGTCCTCTGAAATATGTAATTCCTGTATTACCTGTGTCAGCTGATCTTGTACTTCCCTGATTTCTCTTTGGTTTTGCGTATTAATTTGATTTTGATTTTGTTTGAATTTCCTAATTTGTTCGAACTCTTCTGTGTCATTAAAGACTACCGGTTTTGTGTCATTCAGATTATCATCTACCTTCGTAGATAAATTATTTAGCTGATCCGAAAGTTCAACTACTTTCTCTGATAATGAACTAATGTCCTCCCTGTGTCTTTCTGAACCAATTTTCAGAGTATCTACTGTGTCCTTTAAGTTTTCTTGAGTTTTTGTAAGTTGTGTAACCGAATCGGTAGATGCAACTGAGTCAATTTTAGCTTGCAAGGTCTCATGATTTTCATGAACAATTGTTTGCAGTTCTTTTATGGCTGCTTCGTGATTCTGTAATGCATTTTCATGCCGCGAAAAAATAGGTTGGAAATGCTCACAAATTTGTGTTTTTACGTCATTATAGGCTTTTTGACATTTCGATTCGATTTTATGTAATTCAGTAGTTAAATCTTCACGTGTTTGTTCAAGCATTTGTTCCACTGTGTCTAACTTTTGAAGCTTTTGCTGTGTTTGTCTCTGATTTTGTTCCATTGTGTCTAACTTTTGAAGATTTTGTTCCATTGTGTCTAACTTTTGAAGCTTTTGTCCCATTTGTTTCTGATTTTGTTCCATTTGTTGCATTAATTGCAATAATAATGTATTAGTGTCTGGAATCTGTTTTTCTATGCTTTTTGGCAGTGCATTTTCTTTGACAGGCAGAAAATGTGTCTTGACTCATTTGAGAAAAAGGTGAAGATCCATAACCTAAGTCTACAGTATTTGCAATATTGTGTTCTGTCATTTCGGATTCCTGAGGCGAGCTGTTGCCGACTGATCGAACGATAATGCTTCCCTGTTCACTACCTGTTTCACTGTCTACACAATTATTTGCCGCCCGCTCCTTTTTCCTGTGCACAATTACCAAATTACTACTTCGAATGTCTGTTAATTCACTACACAGTGGTGCTGATAAGCGACGCTCGTCGTCACTATTATTTCTCAGTTTACTTTGGAGCCTAGTGTTACGTTTTTCACACGCCATTATTGTCACAATATTTCACACAATAACACATAAAAGCACAATTTGAAGAACAATAATAAGAGAAACCATTAACATAGCACTGAAAATAATATCTAGTTAATTGCAAGCGCAGCTGCGAAATACTTGGTGCAAATCTACATGCATGCCACAACTGTTTTACTGTACAACAATGAAAGAGTGCAACTACAAAGGAAATTCTCTCTATGATTACGCGCTAGCAATAAACAAAGGCTACACTAACTACGCAAACTACAAGAAAAAAAATCAGAAGATTCCAGTGAGGTATCCTCGGCTAAGGGTCGACATATGAAACGTCCCCTTAGAAAAATTATACACGACTGTGCTTAAGCTGACACACAATATTTTTTAGCGCAACGCAATCTGACTTTAAAAAAATCCCTACAAACGAATGGCCCTGACTAACATTAATCTATACCTTTCACAAATCACGTACCTCAGAAAAAATCTTCATTACTCGAACTACTGCAATACAGCGAGCACCACTACTGCTAGCTAAATAAAAGATTCTAACTACGGAAGGCACTAACTACTGATAGGTATAGTTAGCAAATGAAAGATTTTAATAGAGAACAAACAGTGTATTTACCCTCATAGTCAAAATATATATGATAGTTCGTGACATCCAGTCTTACAAATTACAAAACTCCGCCATCTCTCTCCCCACGTCCACCACTGCTATCGGCTCACCTCCAACTGCGCAACGCTACGCGCTGTTAGCATCCAGCTGCCGCTGCCCGACACTACAATGCGAGTATTACAACAATGCCAACCAGCCACAGACTGCACATGGCACAGCCAGTGATTTTCATACAGAGCGCTACGTGGCGGCGGCGTTACCAATAAAAAAAACCTAAACAGCCTACTTACAGATTTGAAAGCGCGTGTATTCATGTGGTAGCTTACTGAAAACGGATGCAGCAGTACACTGCACAACTTTTTGCACAAGAATCAAGAAAATGAGCTTCAAATGCCGATTGGATTTCTGCCTAGTATTAACCGAGTGAAAGCTGCTGATTCTTGGGAATGAGCTGATACTGTCAACTAGAAACAACAGTAAAGAATATCTATATTGAGAGGTCAATATCAGAACACTAAGACTAATAAACAGTGGTCGATAGGAGGTTCGCGAACTTACATCACTTGTTGCCCAAACCGCTCGTTTTTGAGCCAAAAATATCCTTCGAGAATTGGAAGATTTACCACAAAATGTAATGCCATATGTCATAAGCGAATGAAGATAAGCAAAGCAGACCACTTTGGAGTCGAACTGTCACTTACTTCAGCTATCGTTCTAATAGTAAAAATGGCAGCATTAAATCTTTGAACCAGATCCTAAACATGGACTTTTCACGACAGTTTACTATCTATGTGAAGACATGCCCGTTATGTGTAATTAAAACGCCATGTTTTGTTGAATTCTATTAGAAATTGTAAAAACTGATTCTTCCTGTAATTTGGTGTTAGCTTATTTTCTACAAGCCATGACTTCTTTCTTGAACTACACTATTCGAAACGGTGTGAACGTTGCACACAACATCCTTTTCTACCAAGTTTGTGTCATCAGCAAAAACAAGCATTTTAGAATCACCTGTAGTACTAGAGGGCACATCATTTATACAATTAACGAACAGAAGTGGCTCCAGCACTGATCCCTGGGGCACCCCATTTAACCGTTCCCCACTCGGATCCCAGCTCATTTAATGTACGTATCATTGTTTACTACGTATCACAGCAATGTAGAGGGGTTGTTTACAAAGTACCACAGTAGCATAAAGGAATTTAAGACGAACAGTTTGATACAGATCACTTGTGGTATATCAAGTCGCGAAACTAATTCAAAGTGGCCTACAAAACCACCTAAGATACGCAACATTCTCGCACCCTCTTCTCGTCAATTATTAGTCCGAGAGAAAGAATGATTAGCGCCTTTTTTGTAGGAAACGTTTTCGCTGTAGGGTGAGGCTTTCAAATTATTCAGGAAAAACATACAAAAGTTATATCAAATGTGTTATATCTCGGAAACAATTCGGAATAGGGCCAATGCCCATACGAAGTTTTTTGTTCAGGCTCACTTCTACTATCATCCTTCAAAGCACGTGCCTTTCCTCCTGACCCATTGTATTTCTTCGCGATTATGCAAGAGACACTCCGCATCATGCTGTCTATTTTAAAATCCGGCCACCCCTACTGCATTTTAACAATGTATGGCCTATGTAAGTTCCGCTGCATCACAAATGCGTCTGTTAGCGATTTACTATGCACTTGAAAATTGATACACAGCCAGAACTGTGCGTTAGTGTATAATACAAAATAAAATTATACTAAGTAAAGAGTCAGTGCGACAGATTATCATTTAGTTCTCTACTCACATGCGAGATAAATAGAGAAACTTCTTCCTGGTTCAGGAAGGTGCAGTCATTAGAGCAGGGCTTCACAGCAAACGTGCTCCACGAACAGACGAACACTAGACTACGAGCAGCGAGTACTATGGTACGCCGTTCACCCGCGTCGTCAAGCGGAATGTGGTGGGGAACCGTGTGGATACCTTCGTAAACGAGGAACTCGATCCGGAGTAATGTGATTGGAGAAATCTAGACTGCTTTATATTTCTTGTCGCACTGTGGAGCAATTAGTTCAAGTAGAAGATTAACGGGCATTTGGTACAGGTAGCATTTTCATTTTCCCTTTTAGTTGCGCCAGAATCCCGAACTGTTTCCCAACCAGGTTGGCGCCATCCGGCCGCGGACTCATACACTACGAAATTACACGACAACCAAAATTGTCCACGATTTCTCCAACGCTACTAAAAATGTCATATCTACCTGTGTGCCAGCTGTGTCTATACTTTCATAGAACGCTAGAGAATAGCAGCGAACTCTTTACGTCGTCTTCCGTGGACTCTGTGGGACGAATGATTGTTGTGTTTGATAACGACACAACGCAGAAGTGTTCTGTGGTGAATAATTCCTCAGCTGCAACTACTAGGTATTGTGACATTCGCTGTTTTTGGCTTCATTAAAACAGCGAATAGTTAACACTTTCAGCCAGAAGGCGAATACTTGTTCATAAAGAATGATTAATGTATAATAAGGCGTCGCATAGCAACGGTGTAATTTTCTAAATAATGTAATTCGTCGTCTTTGGGCGGCAATATAAACAGAAGAATACGGATCGATATGCGATCCTTCACTATGTAGTTCGCTGGAGAACAAATGAAGCCCTGAGCGCAAAGCACTTGTACTGTTTTTCTTAAGTAACACGGACGCAGATTTGTGGCGGTCTGGTCTAATTCTTACTAAATGTATAAAAACGTGCTCCGTCTAAGTTTGAGTGAAGTGTAAAAAAAAGAAGTGTTATAACTTATCGTGCGACTCAAGAGGGCAATGGCTATATAAAGGGGCGCTCAATGGACATGAAACGGGCATAAAAATCTACCGTCATTGTTGTACGGTGTATATTTTAGTTGTAATACATATTTGTTCTGGAAATACTGAATCCTTTAGTAGTGCTCATTCCTGATCCTGAACGATGTGATTGGAGAAATCTAGACTGCTTTTATATTACCTGTCACACTGCGGACCAATTCCTATCATCTCCTCAGTATTATTTTCATTTTAATTATGCATTTTGCTAAGATTACAGACACCAATATCAGCAGTCCAGTGCGCGTGTTACATTAAAAAAAACTGTTTTATCGTCTTATTGCATCAGCTTTAATATTGAATTCCCCTCTTGTGTGATGTTACAGTTGTTTTTGCGCCCTTAAGAACTTTCTGGCCCCTTAGGAAATTGTTTTGTCATTGCAATAACTTCACAAATGGGTATGACCGTATCTACGATCATGAAGTAATTAGAAAGACGATAACGCAATTTCTTAATCAACAGCACGCTAGCTGTGACTGCTTCAAGCCACGCGAAACTGCAAGTAAAGACTTATTCACATTTCATAATGCAGTATCTTATGACAATGGTCAATCCATGATTCTTACGCCAATTTTCATTGATAAAACAGTGAACGAAATCGCAAATTCCAACTTTTCCGTTGAATAACAACATCACTTTTATTTTATTACATCACAGTATCTAAGAATTCTTTTATTAAATCACCATCCGCGAAAGGGTGCAAGGACTTTGCTAAAACCAGAGTAGTTTCATACGTCATCCGAACGGCAGACTAAACTGATTTTTCGTTCTCTTCTTCAACGTCTTTAAAGAGTTTCCCTTTAAAACATCTTCTTCTCGTTTAGGTCCTTCACATTTCCCGTTCCCTATTCTTTTGCGCTCGTAAGACATTACTGTCTTTGTAAACTGAACGCCCTACAAGTTTTGATTTCTTATGGTACTCCAATCATTTTGCGAACCCGTCTATTAGTGGAAAAGTAAAAGATTCCTCGCTCTCGGATTTTAAATGCGGAAACATTATCGGTGTTCCACAGCGCCGACTCACCACTGCTGCTACTTGAGGGGACCACTGTCACAAATGACCTGCCTCTGTTTCACGGCTGGCGTTTCTCCCCTGTGGTCGCGATCGCGTAGTGCACACCAATGCCCTCCCCCTCCCCCCCCCCCCCCCTTTCGCCTTGCAGCTCTGAAGCAACCGCCTGAACAGGTGCGAGTGCTCACTCTCAAAATTAGCAAGTTGTTACGCCCTCCACTAGAGGGAGGCCGAAAATGACCGTAACATAACTATTTCGTTCTTCCGCGAAGGTCTGTTTCGAATTAGCGTTTAGGAAATTAAAGGAGTGTTTCATGTAGTTAATTATTTAGTGCTCACGCTTGTGGGTATAAACAAACATGCCTTTTAATTAAAAGGTTAGAGCAATAAAAATATGACTATATGTAATTGGAAGTCGTCCATACAGGAAATTAATTAATATTTTTAAATATTATAGTGATGCTAATTACAATCAGCGGGCACTAACTTTGTTTCTCATTGTATGGCGAATAGCCTTCGTGCAGTTGCAAATTAACATTAATTACTTCACGGCACATTTCGGGTGCTGAATCCTTCCTCTTCAGGTAGGCAAAAAGACTATACGTAGTTGGTCTACAAGTTCCCGTACGCCGTTTTTTCTCGAAGTTCGACGCTTCATCACGAAAAACCTACAGAACCACTATTTTCTCCCATCTTTCGAGCAGCGGAGGAAGAACTGGCCGTGATTTGAGGAGATGCATGAATCGATCCAATTTGGCACTTGTTCATATGAGTGGAAGTGTTGATCACCCACGCCAGATGCCATTGTATGACATGTCCGAAAGAACAGGCACCATGTAGAAATCCGCAGCTTTCTCCTTCTATCTTTTGCTTGTGCCTTTTCCCGCAGTTAGGCAGGGTCGGCATGGTTAATCGAATTTGGCAATGTTAGTGGAAGGGGGGCCGGATGCCCTTCCCGCTGCCAAGCCATACTCCCCCCCACCCCCACCCCTGGGTACAGAATTTGTGTATCCCAACTGTCTGCGACTAGTGTAATCCATGGAATAGTACGAAAGTGTTCAAATGTCTGCGAGCCATGTAACTGAGGCGGGATGTGGGGACCAGCCTGGTATTATCCAAGGGGGATGTGGAAAACCGCCGAAAAACCACATCCAGGCTGGCCGGCACACCGGCCGTCGTCGTTAATCCGCCGGGCGAATTCGACCGGGGCCGGCGCGCCTACCCGAGTCCAGGTGGCAGCGCATTAAGGCTCTCGGCTTACATGGCGGGTAAGCAGGAATCCGCGGCTGAAGTAAATTATATGTGAAATGAGGGAGAAGAGGGGGAGAAACGAAAGGACAGGGAGGGCATTACTGCTGTCAGATTTCTCCCCATCTCCACCTTCAATTCTCATGTATATCAGCTGCCGAACAGACACCACGCATTCATATAATCGATACTCCCTAGTTGGCAATGGATCCATCTTCTTCACTGAAGATGCACGAATACATTCGACCTCCTGTGGAAATCGCAGAGTAGCAAATATGGAGAAAATGACAGCGACTCTCTCGATGAGAATGTGAATCTGCTGTGGGGTAAGCCGAGGTAACCCGTGCAGTTGCAGTAACGCTGTCTCCCGGATCTTGCTGTGGTGGACCCATCTGACTAGCAAGCAGGAGATCCCAGGTTCGAATCCCTGTCAAGTGCACAGTTTTACTCGTCGCTGCTGCCGGCCGCGGTGGTCTCGCGGTTCTAGGCGCTCAGTCCGGAACCGCGCGACTGCCACGGTCGCAGGTTCGAATCCTGCCTCGGGCATGGATGTGTGTGATGTCCTTAGGTTAGTTAGGTTTAATTAGTTCTAAGTTCTAGGCGACTGATGACCACAGATGTTAAGTCGCATAGTGCTCAGAGCCATTTGAGCCATTCGTCGCTTCTAATTCTACTTGCCGATGCAGCTGACAGCAGTGATCCCCTCCCTTTCCATCCTTTCTCCCCTACTTTACCTTCAATTTACATAGTATGTCTACCATTGATCGAAAGAGGTGGTAGCCAGAGGAGGCAAGCAATGTCTGAAAGTTACGGAAGGTGGGGTAGACTTCCTATTTCAACGTTTTCAAGTATGTTTCGAGGAATTTTGCGATTTGGGGCCGAGCACTGTCATGTTTGAAAATCACATTTGCCTTTCTATCGCTGTGTTAAGGCTAATACCAGAGAAGGGAAGTTGCTACTCACCGTATAGCGGAGATGCTGAGTCGCGATAGCCACAACAAAAAGATTCACACAATTAAAGCTTTCGGCCATTAAGGCCTTTGTCAGCAGTACACACACACACACACACACACACATAAACGCAACTTGCACGTACGTCTGCAGGTCTCGGAGAGCTGAGACCACACTCTGAGACTGCAGACGTGTGTGCAAGTTGCGTTTATGTCTGTCTGTGTGTGTGTGTGTGTGTGTGTGTGTGTGTGTGTGTGTGTGTCTACTGCTGACAAAGTCCTTAATGGCCGAAAGCTTTAATTGTATGAATCTTTTTGTTGTGCCTATCGCGACTCAGGATCTCCGCTATATGGTGAGTAGCAACTTTCCTTCTCTGGTATTGCTGCATTCCATCCTGGATTTTCCACTGTTTGCTGTATTATGGCCGTTTGTTTTTCACTTCTCGGCTCAAATACATCGATTACTTTCGATAACGATCTCCTGTGGTTGTTTTCGTCGGTTTCAGCAGCACCTGAAACCTTCTCTCTTCCACCGCGATGTCGGTCTTCGACGTCAAAATCACCGTTATTGAAGTGTTGGAACCATTCTCTGCACGTTCTTTCACTAATAGGCGCCTCACCTTAGGTCTTATCCAGCATTTTATGAGCCTCTGGCGCAGACTTCTTCCTGTTAAAGCAGAAAATTAGAACTTACCGTACGTGACGACAACAATGCTCGTAAGTTGACATATTCAATCGAGAATAATTTTATGATGCTATTCTGATGGCGTTACGTTTACAAGTGCCTAAGCTTACTGCAATACACTTCCGACCTACTACTTCCAACACTTTTTACCACTGCTCCGTCCACAGAAAAACGGCGGAAGAAAAATTGTAGATTTAATATATTTCTGGTGGAATTGTAAAGGTGGAACAGACGTTATGTATGGATGATATAATTTATGAGAGTTTGTCTGTATACAAATCATTGTTAATTACATAATTTCTGGAAAAGCCTTTCCATAAGGCATAATACTGCCCGCTTTTTATATCTGGTGCTTTATACTATTGGCCCCCGCTCACGACATGGTCTTTAAACGTATAATTTCGCTCTGATTTGCACTCAAATTTAACCCAGTGCATGTTTTAGTGTTTTAAATAAATATTGGCGATAGAGTGAATCTGATTCTAACAGTGCTCTTTCCTAATAGTAATAAAGTAATGTCGGCTGCACTGCCGTCAGTATTCCACTAGCGAACTGCACGGTAGTTTATTGACGTCAGTGAAGAAACACAATGAGGTACAGGCGCTATTGTCCTGCCTTTTCCCTCTGTATAGCCACCAACAAAAGAAATGGAATCAGCCTTTCCTACCGCGTTCTCAAGCTGCTCCGGAGACACTGAAAAAGTGAAAGAAATTTATGCTTTTCGAAAACTTCATGTTTTTCCTACCATCTCTCGCTGATATTTTCAAAGCCACATAGATGGGCAGATGCTCTCACTTCATTTAAAAAGGTCCCATAATAGTCTCATGAGATGAATCGGAGACAGACCTTGTGTTGAAAAAGTGGAATAGCTCGGCGTGTCAAGCAACTGTGATGCGGTCAGAACTTGTGGCCATCAGCGTGACAATCAATGGCAGAGCGTGATGTTAGCCGAGGCCTACATGGAACGAGGCCTGCGGCTGCTTCGGGACCCACAGGAAATAAAAGGCTTGCAACGAACTGGTGACGTCACATTAGTTACCTCGCCCGACATACCAGGTGATCAAAAAGTCAGTATAAATTTGAAAACTGAATAAATCACGGAATAATGTAGATAGAGAGGTAGGTACAAATTGGCGCACATGCTTGGAATGACATGGGGTTTTATTAGAACCAAAAAAATACGAAAGTTCAAAAAATGTCCGACAGATGGTGCTTCATCCGATCAGAATAGCAATAATTAGCATAACGAAGTGAGACAAAGCAAAGATGATGTTCTTTACAGGAAATGCTCAATACGTCCATCATCCTTCCTCAACAATAGCTGTAGTCGAGGAATAATGTTGTGAACAGCACTGTAAAGCATGTCCGGAGTTATGGTGAGGCATTGGCGTTGGATTGTGTCTTTCAGCATCCCTAGAGATGTCAGTCGATCACGATACACTTGCGACTTCAGTTAACCCCAATGCCAATAATCGCACGGACTGAGGTCTGAGGACCTGTGAGGCCAAGCATAACGAAAGTGGCGGCTGAGCACACGATCACCACCAAACGACGCCATCTGTTGGACATTTTGTGAACTTCGTTTTCTTTTTGTTTTAATAAAACCCCGTGTCATTCCAAGCATGTGTGTCAATTTTTACCTCTCTATCTACATTATTCTGTGGTTTATGAAGTTTTCAAATTTATACTGACTTTTTGATCACCTGATATGTCGGGCGAATCCTCGGCTCCATTCTGGGCCCACAGGAAAAGAATATTTCAATGAAAAACTAACCATTAAAGATATCAACTTTACCTTGTGTTCTCGAGAGCTTGCATGCATTTAAACGCGCAGTTAAGGCAGCAACTTGCCTGAGATATTAATTCACTCTCCGTTGGTGATGATCATTGGAGGTTGTAAAACTTGTAGTGTCACATGCTATGACGTAGGCCCCATGTCCCGCACATCTCGTTGGCCCTGAACCATTAATAGTGATCTCACAGCCTGAGTGGCCGCTTCCAACGAAATACACGGGTACTGCGACGGACTTGTGACGTCACACTAGTCGACTTGTCCACCATACCTCGGGAACAGTCGGGTCCGTGCAGGGCGCACGGGAAATCAGTATTTAACCGAAAAGGCACCTCCTAAAGGATTTCAGTTTGTCGTGTGTTATCGCAGGCTTGTACGGATTGAAGCAGCGAGTTAAGAATTCTTACTCTCGTCTGAAATATATACTCGTTCTGTGCTGCAGACTGCTATTGGCACTGCCATGGCCTATCTTTCTGGTGGGCCATGCTGAGTGCTATATGCTGTGCGGTTTCCTGTATGGAACTATGGTACAAAAGTAAAACCGTCACGTATTGTGCCTTTCCCGCAGAATACATTACGCTGCTTACGAAGTGCAAAAGGAGAACAACACGCACAAACTCTACTCAGCAATACAGGGTGTACATAAAGTCTGGGAACACTTTCAATTAATTATTGCACAAGAACCAAAAATTGTGTAGATGCCATATATATTGTATTTTGAAGAGAAACTCCGAAAGGTTTTTTTTTTTTTTTTTTTTTTTTTTTTTTTTTTTTTTTTTTTTTTTGCAAACATTTGATATGTGAGCCATGAGTGACCCGAGTAGACGCAAATACGGTAATCGGATTCTTGCCATACCCGTCCCAGCATGGTATCGTCGACTGTGGCAGTCGCTTCCCGTATTCTCTCCCGGAACTCTGCTACATCACGTGGTAGAGGCGGTACATACACCACTTCCTTAATGTGTCTCACGGCGTGCGATCTGGTGATCAGGGGGCCATTTCATGGAGCAGCTGCCTCTTCTGTAGCACAGCTGATCCATCGATGCGGCAGCTCCGTGTTCAGGTACCCACGAACTTTACGATGAAAATGGGGAGGAGCCACATCCTGCTGAAAGATGAACGGAGACTCCGATTGCATTTGAGGGATCAGCCATTGCTGCGGCATGTCCAAGTAGGAATATCTAGCGGCACTGCTCTCGGTGTAGAAGAATGGCCCGTACACTTTCCGACGTGACAAGGCAAAAAAGACCTTTTGCCTTTGGGGAATCACGCTCAAATTAAATGCACTCGTGTGGATGATTTGTATTCCAGTTCGACATTTAAGCTTATTCACTTTCCCATTAGTGTGAAAAGTGGCTTCGTCGCTAAAAAATATGCGATTAACAATGCCAACCCCGCCCTCATTCAATTATTGCAACTGCGAACAAAACTAATTGTCGTCGTGATTGAACTTCCGCACTAGCCCCAATTTGAATGTTTTCATAGACAGCTTCAGTCGCAGGACTTTTCAAACCGCCATTGGAGCCATTTCTAGTTCACGGGATGCACGACGCACCGATTTCCTTGGACACCTTGTGAATGTCTTTCGTAGGCGCTCCACATTCACTTCACTCACACTGGGACGTCCGCTTCTAATTGCCGGGCAAAAGCAACCCGTCGTAACGAATTTGTTTAGCCAGTGGTAAATGGCCTTCCTTGTTGGTGGCTTCTTACCGTACTTGGGTCTAAACATCCGTTGAACAGCTGTAGCACACTTGTTTTTGTCGAACTCGTCACACAGAAAGCTCGTTCCGTACCTGAACTCGCCATGTTTGCGACTAGCGCAGACTATCGTGAAATTACCAAACTACGCTGTGGCGATACACATGAAATTGGTGCAACGAATGGCAGCTAACTCTAAGTATATATAAATGTAAATGAATGCAGATGAATAGGAAAAAGAATGCCGGAATGTTTGCATACTCCTTTAGTAGTGTAGAGCTTGACACACTCACGTCGATTAAATACTTGGGCGTAACGTTGCAGAGCGATGTGAAGTGGAAGAAGTGGGACAAGCATGTAATGGCAGTTGTGGCGAAGGCGGATAGTCGTCTTCGGTTCATTGGTAGAATTTTGGGAAGGTGTGGTTCATCTGTACAGGAGACCTCTTATAAAACACTACTACGACCTATTCTTGAGTACTGCTCGAGCGTTTGGGATCCCTATCAGGCCGGAGTGAGGGAGGACATAGAAGCAATTCAGAGGCGGGCTGCAAGATTTGTTACTGGGAGATTTGATCATCACGTGTGTGTTACGGAAATGCTTCAGGAACTCGGGTGGGAGTCTCTAGAGGAAGGAGGCGTTCTTTTCGTGAATCACTACTGAGGAAACTTAGAGAACCGGCATTTGAGGCTGACTGCAGTACAGTTTTACTGCCGCCAACTTATATTTCGCGGAAAGACCCCAAAGATAAGACAAGAGAGATTAGGGTGCGTACAGAGGCATATCGGCAGTCATTTTTTTCTCTCAATCTGTTTAGGAGTGAGAGAGGGAGAGAAGATGATAGTTGTGGTACGAGGTACCCTCCGCCACGCACCATATGGTGGATTACGGAGTATGTATATAGATGTAAACGTAGAAATAAAACTTTCAGGGTTTCTCTTCAAAAGACATGTGTATGATATCTGTACAATGTTTGGTTCTTGTGCAATAAATAATTTAAAATGTTCCCCGACTTTATGTGCACCCTGTATTACAGGGCGACAACTATTGAACTAACTGAATACAATGTAAATTAGATTTAAACTAGGGAGAATATATTTCATTAAACATGTAAACGTCACTACAGATATTCGGATTTAGGTTATGACATGTTCAGTATGTTTGCCAACGTTGGTGACAATGTGGCGCAGAAAAATAGCGAAATTCCTCATGACTCCCTGAAATGTCAGAATATCGATGTTGTCGATGACCTCTTGAATGGCTGTTTTCAGCTCAGCAATGGTTTTAGAGTTATTGCGATAAACCATGTCTTTAATATAGCAAAATGGAGTCGCATGTGTTCACATCCGGAGAATATGGCGGCCAATCGAGGCCAATCACAGTGGCCTCTGGCTGCCCCAGGACCAGCATGCTGTCCCCAAAGTACTCCTCCAGGACATCAGACACTCTCCTGCTTCGATGGGGTCTAGCTCCGTCTCGCATAAACCACATCTTGTCGAAATCAGGGGAATTTTGGATAATGGGGATGAAATCACGTACCGTTCGGTAGTCACCATGCCATCAGGGAATATCTTACCGATCATTCCGTGACTGGTCATTGCACATCACGCAGTCACCTGTTGTGGATGAAGAAACTTTTCGATCGCGAAATGCAGATTCTCAGTCCAAATGCGCCAATTTTGCTTATTAACGTACTCCTCAAAATGAAAGTGGGCTTCGTAGCTAAACCAAACCATTCATGCACAAACTAATTCCCATCATGCCCCGCTACCAACCGTGCAGTTTGAACGTCCTAACGCAAACCGCCCACAAGACAACACGATTTTATTTCATATAGCTCAGTAACTGTCAGACTGTACTTTATACACAAATTATCATCAAGGAAGCTACTTTCTCCATTTTCGAGCTTTCACGAAATGTGAAGCGTTGTAGCCTGGAGCTTGGATGTCAAAAACACAGGTTTTAGACCAGGTAGTACATAAAAACAAACATTCGGGAGAGGAATCTGATAACGAAAAGCCACACCACTACATTTAAGTCTATAATTATTTAGAAAATGCAAGTAATTTCCAACTATCGTCATTTACAATACGACTTACCTTCATTTTAGAATGATTGTGAAAACACTTGCAAAATGTGTTTGCAAGACGTGATTTCTTCCACACGAGTAAATGTTTCATAAAAGCAAGTATTATCAACTGCTATTTCCAAAAGCTATTTAAATACACTCCTGGAAATTGAAATAAGAACACCGTGAATTCATTGTCCCAGGAAGGGGAAACTTTATTGACACATTCCTGGGGTCAGATACATCACATGATCACACTGACAGAACCACAGGCACATAGACACAGGCAACAGAGCATGCACAATGTCGGCACTAGTACAGTGTATATCCACCTTTCGCAGCAATGCAGGCTGCTATTCTCCCATGGAGACGATCGTAGAGATGCTGGATGTAGTCCTGTGGAACGGCTTGCCATGCCATTTCCAGCTGGCGCCTCAGTTGGACCAGCGTTCGTGCTGGACGTGCAGACCGCGTGAGACGACGCTTCATCCAGTCAGAAACATGCTCAATGGGGAACAGATCCGGAGATCTTGCTGGCCAGGGTAGTTGACTTACACCTTCTAGAGCACGTTGGGTGGCACGGGATACATGCGGACGTGCATTGTCCTGTTGGAACAGCAAGTTCCCTTGCCGGTCTAGGAATGGTAGAACGATGGGTTCGATAACGGTTTGGATGTACCGTGCACTACTCATTGTCCCCTCGACGATCACCAGAGGTGTACGGCCAGTGTAGGAGATCGCTCCCCACACCATGATGCCGGGTGTTGGCCCTGTGTGCCTCGATCGTATGCAGTCCTGATTGTGGCGCTCACCTGCACGGCGCCAAACACGTATACGACCATCATTGGCACCAAGGCAGAAGCGACTCTCATCGCTGAAGATGACACGTCTCCATTCGTCCCTCCATTCACGCCTGTCGCGACACCACTGGAGGCGGGCTGCACGATGTTGGGGCGTGAGCGGAAGACGGCCTAACGGTGTGCGGGACCGTAGCCCAGCTTCATGGAGACGGTTGCGAATGGTCCTCGCCGATACCCCAGGAGCAACAGTGTCCCTAATGCGCTGGGAAGTGGCGGTGCGGTCCGCTACAGCACTGCGTTGGATCCTATGGTCTTGGCGTGCATCCGTGCGTCGCTGCGGTCCGGTCCCAGGTCGACGGGCACGTGCACCTTCCGCCGACCACTGGCGACACCATCGATGTACTGTGGAGACCTCACGCCCCACGTGTTAAGCAATTCGGCAGTACGTCCACGCGGCCTCCCGCATGCCCACTATACGCCCTCGCTCAAACGTCAACTGCACATACGGTTCACGTCCACGCTGTCGCGGCATGCTACCAGTGTTAAAGACTGCGATGGAGGCAGTCTTTAACACTGGCAAACTGGCTGTAGGAAAAGTAAAGGCACGAGAGAGGCAATTCTGATGTTGCGATTAAAAGAAAGGTTCAGGAGTGGAATTAAAATACAAGGTGAAAGGATATCAATGATACGATTCGCTGATGACATTGCTATCCTGAGTGAAAGTGAAGAAGAATTAAATGATCTGCTGAACAGAATGAACAGTCTAATGAGTACACAGTACGGTTTGAGAGTAAATCGGAGAAAGACGAAGGTAATGAGAAGTAGTAGAAATGAGAACAGCGAGGAAATTAACATCAGGATTGATGGTAACAAAGTCAATGAAGTTATGGAATTCTGCTACCTAGGCAGTAAAATAACCAATGACGGACGGAGCAAGGAAGACATCAAAAGCAGACTCGCTATGGCAAAAAAGGCATTTCTAGCCAAGAGAAGTCTACTAATATCAAACACCGGCCTTAATTTCAGGAAGAAATTTCTGAGGATGTAAGTCTGGAGTACAGCATTGTATGGTAGTGAAACTTGGACTGTGGGAAAACCGGAACAGAAGAGAATCGAAGCATTTGAGATGTGGTGCTATAGACGAGTGTTGAAAATCAGGTGGACTGATAAGGTAAGGAATGAGGAGGTTCTACACAGAATCGGAGAGGAAACAAATATGTGGAAAACACTGATAAGAAGAAGGGACAGGATAATAGGACATCTGCTAAGAGATGAGGAAATGACTTCCATGGTACTAGAGAGAGCTGTAGAGTGTAAAAACTGTAGAGGAAGACAGAGACTGGAATACGTCAAGCAAATAATTGAGGACGTAGGTTGCAAGTGCTACTCTGAGATGAAGAGGTTAGCACAGGAAAGGAATTCGTGGCGGGCCTCATCAAACCAGTCAGTAGACTGATAAAAGAGAAAGAAAAGAAAAGAGAAAGAAAAGAAAAGAGAAAGAAAAGAAAAGAAAAAAGAAAAGAAAAGAAAAGAGAAAAGAAAAGAAAAAAAAAAAGGTGGGTCTTTCCGCTCCCGGTATTGGAATGACTCCTTGCCCTTTCCCTTGGGGGCCTGCATCCTTTCGTCTTTCCCTCTCCTTCCCTCTTTCCTGGAGAAGCGGCCATTGGTTGTGAAAGCTTGAATTTTGTGGTCATGTGCGTGTTTGATTGTTTGTCTAACGACCTGCCAGCGCTTTTGTTTGGTGAGTCACATTGTCTGTTTTTGGATATATTTTTCCCACATGTAATGTTTCCTTCTATTATATTCATATCATTAATTTGAACCCAACAATTACGTTTGTTATTGTCACTGTTGCATTTTGAAATCTTTTCTGTCGTCTTATTTTCACTTTTTGTTTTTGCCAGTAGTTTCACTTTGTATTCACCTTCTCCTTTTTACCGTTATCTACTATACAATTTTATACAGAGGGTTTACCGTAAATAACCATCACTGCATACAACAATTTTGACACTAGCCTAGAGCATCCCTCTGCTGGGTTCTTCTTCAGGACCTTCTGATGTTTCTTGTTTAGCTGAGCACTCAAGATACCAGTAGAGGTGAGTTGAGTGTACAGCTAACCAGAAACACCAAAATATCTCGAAAAAGATTCCAGCAGAGGGGCCAAAACATTGACTGTGCAAGAAGACAGTGAAGAGGATCATATGTGACGTTGCACCTTAGAAGATTTTTCCTACAATGACAGTGGTCATCAAAGCCTACAGACTTACCTATTAATTTTGTGATTGTGTGTGTCTTGAACCATCTCACCTAGTATTTGTTCCTAAAAATGGAATTTTCACATACAGTGTTAAGTCAATACTAACAAAGAAAGAGGGGCTTGTTTTGAAAACAATATTTTTAACAAAAGTATTTACATTTATTGTATATGAACACAAATATTCACAATAATATATATTCTGTAACACCTGTACACAGATAAACAGACAATTTAATCAAAGAGACAATATTTTACACATTAAAAATAAATAAACACAAAAGACAATTTTACAAGAAATGTTCCTGTACCCCTTTGCTCCTTATCTCCAATTCATTGAGGGAATGGATCAGTGAAGTAGGAAACTGCATTCATATAAGCCTGAAATTAGAAAACAAGGTATAAAAATTGGTACAAAAATGTCACAGACTTGAGAAATATGCAAATTCATCGTTTCCTCATTAAATACAAGATGTTTTACAGGTTCATCCACAAATGAAGCTTAACATCTAATTATAGTGTCAGACCTACTCTGAAGTGGCAACACAATAATTCCTTCCCTAAACACAACTATTAAAAAAAGACATTTGGGTTCCCACTAATGAGAGGAAAGGATGGAGATGGAAAATATGGTTAAAAAAAAAAGGAACATGGTGCTAATTATCTGGCCAATGTGGACAACATTCTGATTACGTCAAAAATGTATAGAAAATAAGAAGTCCTCTGTACATCATTAGCTCAATTAAGAAAATATGAATCAACAGAAACATTGGAGGAAGGATAAATACACGGTGTGGTACATGTTGTTCAGGCTATCACTTCACGGGAAGGGTACTTTCTGACGGCGGCGGTGCACAAATGCTGTGCAGCTAGCGCCATTCGACGGCCAACACCGCGGTTCCTGGTGTGTCCGCTGTGCCGTGCGTGTGATCATTGCTTGTACAGCCCTCTCGCAGTGTCCGGAGCAAGTATGGTGGGTCTGACACACCGGTGTCAATGTGTTCTTTTTTCCATTTCCAGGAGTGTACTTCTCAGTGATATGGTTGTAGTGAATGAAGTTTGAAGTCCTCCGATAAAAGTATTTGAAACAATTAGTATTCTTCAACAACAATCTGAAATAGGAAATCCGATGGTAGCCCTAAGGCACGTCTGCACAAACTGAGTACATTTAAGTTAGTGTCGCTGTTTATATAGCTTCAGTGAAATCCCCACCATTAGCATCATGTGCTTTACGTTAACCGCCGACACCGTTTTATGAATTTTAATAAATAATGCGATACCTAACGTCCTATGTAGAACATAATTATGAGATGTTTCTATTTTACTCGCATGTTCGTGAACATGTTCTAAATGTTAACACACACTTAAATTTTCCTTCAGCAGAAAGATGGAAAGGCATGTAGGATTCTTGTCTAGGAAAGAAAGGTGCACCATTCAGTGTCGATTTCGGAATTTTTCGTGTGTGCAAAGCTGAGCAACAGGATTAAAGCATCACTTTTTCGAAATCTCGCATCTGTCTTTCATTCCTGTCCGCAGCTCGTGGTCTAGTGTCAAGAGTTGCTGCCTCTGGATCACGTGGTCCCCGGTTCGATTCCTGGTCGAGTTGGGGATTTTCCCTGCTCGGGGGCTGGATTCTTGTGTTGTCCTCATCATTTCACCATCTTTCATGAAAGTGGCGAGATTGGACTGTGTAAAGAGTGGGACTTTGTACGGGCGCTGATGACCGCACAGTTGAGCGCCTCACAACCCAAACATCATCATCATCTTATATTCAGACGTACAAGTTTGAAATTTGGCTCAAAGTGCCTACAAGCTTCCTCTGTAGTAGTGATAAGTGACCTCACCTTCGGACTCGACGACGCTTTAAACATTAACGTGTCTACATATGTACACAGAAGACCACAGCTCAGAAGCTCGTGTGAGCTCTAACTTGGGTAAATGATGACACACAGGCACCATATGTCACCATTATTTTCAGTGGCTGGGTAAAGCAGAGACATCGCCGCTCAGAATCGAAAAGAAAAGGCTCCAGCCCTTGGCATAAACAGCGTCAATGAAACCTCCCCTTTCCTTGGGACGTTGATTCCCACACATTTCGAGGTCGAAAACAACATTTCGAGGTCGAAAACAACATTTCGAGGTCGAAAATTACAGAAACTGCATTTCGAGGTCGAAAACTGCGTTTCGAGGTCGAAAATTGCATTTCGAGGTCGAAAATTGCATTTCGAGGTCGAAAACAACATTTCGAGGTCGAAAACAACATTTTGAGGTCGAAAACAACATTTCGAGGTCGAAAACTACATTTCGAGGTCGAAAACTACATTTCACAATGCAGTGAGCATAAGGACGACGCTCTGGACAATTTTTGGCTCTGTCGACACCTTCTGGGCAATTCACCCGTTCTCGACAGACAACACAGGGTTGTAATCCACTCAGCCTGATCTCACCCCTTTCGAATGCAGTGCGACGGCAATTTTTGCTTTATTGTACAAGGTGGAACCACTAGACACCGACAAAAATCATTTGAAGAAATCTGAATGTGATCCGCAGCAGCCAAGTGTCCTTGTGCTTTTCGAATGTTTCTGTTTCACACCCTCCTGTGACACGATCACGGAGGGACGCAACATTGACACACGAGTGGATTAAACGGCAAAGGATCCCTCTGAGACTCCTCCTCCCAATTCGTCAAAACTCTCTGTGGCACCCGCCCACATTTACTGAGAATTTTAAAAATGCGAAGTAGCCCGAGGTGCCTGCACGTAGGCAACCATTTGAGACTCCTCAGAGGCCAGCTGCGTGCCTGCAGACGCACAGGAGTATTTCGCAGGTTTTCAACGTCGCGGTGTCCGCAGTTCGTGGTCTTGCGGTAGCGTTCTCGCTTCCTGCGCACTGGGTCCCGGGTCCGATTCCCGGCGGGGCCAGGGATTTTCTCTACCTCGTGATGACTGGGTGTTGTGTGTTTATCATCATCATTTCATCCCCATTGACGCGCAAGTCGCCGAAGTGGCGTCAAATCGAAAGACTTGCACCAGGCGAGCGGTCTACCCTACGGGAGGCTCTCGTCACACGCCATTATTATTATTATAACGTCGCGGTTCTGACTACCATCGCAGAGGCGTCAAAAGAAGTGGTAAGAGGAGCTGTGACGACCTTCCCGTCATGCGACACGTCCACGGTGGCATTGGGCAGAATTTTAGTGAAATTTGGTGTCACTGTGACTTCATTAATCAAATTTAGACGTCGCGTGAACTTGTGAGATCTGGCCTTTTTTCTGCATGTGTCGTTACTTTGCTGTCTGAAGCGTCGTCGAGGCCAAGGATGACGTCACTGGGAGTCACTCTTTTGCACCACTTCAGAGGAAGGTTCTAGGCACCTTTGAGACACATTTGAAACTTAAGCACAGGAATGCTGGAATGGAAGACAGTTACGGGGTTTCGAAAAAGTGATGCTTTAATTCTGTTGAGCAGTTATCTTGAGTAACAATGTGTTTCTCAGGATATGTTTAGCTATATCGGCATGATAAACTGCTGGTAATTACTTAGCGCGAATGTTTTCATCTCGTAGAAACGAAAACGTTGAAATACAATGTCTGGCAACAAAAAACGAAAGCATCTCGAAGACGCTTAACTTCCTTCACATACACTCCCCAATCGGCTGGTATCTAAATTATTTACAGTTGCATTCCTCTTTCACAAGTAAACGGGCCACCAGGGTGCATTAGCGTTGTTGTGTTTATTGTTATTGTCAGGGCTGTATGAGTGGCGAGAAACGGCGTCAAACGTTCACTGTGTAGAATACAGAGATGCCATGTACACGCATGAGACGGCGTTATCAGCGCCTGGGAGACTTCGAAATGGGCATCACTGAGGGTCTCTGGCTGGCTGGCGGGTCGAGTCGTGCAATATCGAATGACAACGGGCCGGTATTAGACTGCCTGAGAACGTGCAGGCACACTCGTATTCAAGGTTCCTATCGAACTTCTGACCACCACAAGAGAGGCTCGCCGTATCTCACACCAAGGACATCGTAACACCTTCGCATCTGGGCCTGTCATTCTAAACAACCACGTTACGGACTCTCTGCAACATAACGTGTCATCCCAGATCATTGGTCAAAAACTAGCAGCTGCCGTATGAGGGAATTACCGTTTCATGTATTTTTTTAAAGAAATTTCCGCCAGTTGATTATTACTGTCTCTCCTTGACGTTCGTGCGGGTCACTTTTGCCTTGCTCTGCACTGAGCTGCCCTGCTGTCATGCCGGCCAGAGTGACCGAGCGGTACAGGGCGCTACAGTCTGGGACCGCGCGACCACTATGGTCGCAGGTTCGAATCCTGCCTCGGACATGGATGTGGGTGATGTCCTTAGGACAGTTAGGTTTAAGTAGTTCTAAGTTGAAGGGGACTGATGACCATTGCAGTTAAGTCCCATAGTGCTCAGAGACATTTGAACCTGCTGTCATACTGATGCAGGCAAATTTTAATTAATAGGGCACATCTTCTTAACCTTTCGCTCGCCATAACATTGGCGATATTTCTGAATATTAACTTCTGACTAGGAGCGATGGGTTTGCCGTTTATCTTTTAAAATTATTCACCTGATGATGCGGCTTAAGGTCGCGAAACGGGTCGTGTTTTAATAAATAAAACTTTTACCAGCTGTGAACGGAGTTCTTCCTAACATCCTGCCTTTCAACTGCTGCGGTTGCCCGGAATATAAAACAGTTTGCAGTTAATAGCTAATATATTACTGTGCCCTGCGTTCATGCATAGACTGCTGTAAACACCACAACACAAACGGCTTTGTTGGAGTGGTGCCGTCACCGGGAAGCATGCAGTAGCGATCAGTGTCGTCACATTGTGTTCAGCGATGAATTGCGGTTCTCTGCTGTGCCGGATGAGCATGGTTGGGGAGTATGGCGGAGAGGACGGAAGAGGTACCAGTCTTTCACTGTTACTCCTGGCATCATGGTGTGGGGAGCCATCACATACGATTTCAGATCAAGGTTGGTAGTGGTTGAGTGAACTCTGATGGGCATCCAGTGTCCTCATGTACCCTCTCATACAACATTATCATCACGCCATTTTTCAACAGGACAATGTTAGACCACACATGGCAGATACCTCTATGAACACTTTGCGTGGCCAACAAGATCCAAGATTTGACCTCTATAGAACGTTTGTGGGACAATCTCTGATGTCAACTCCCTCCCATGTCACCATCCAACATAAGCACTACAGTTGTGGGCCAGTTCCATACTCCCAAGTTCTTTGGAAATTTTACTCAATATTGTAAGCACTGAAGTTACTTCACATAAACTCTCAGCAGGTCAACTTTCACTGCATGGTCTCCTCACCTTCGTGGTGTTCCATTTTCTCATCTGTCAGTTTACTTCTTTTCTTTTGTTGTTCTTTCTGCAATTTACAATACAACCTGGTGAAAAATATTCTGTACACAATGCTGGTTTGGCAGCTCTTGCAGTGGCCGTGTTAGACGCAAACACTATTTTCCACATTCAAACCCAAAAATGTTTCAGCACCTTGTGTCATCGACAGTGGACATTCTTTCTTCTCCGAAAATTAGGTCAAAAACAGTTTGAGCTCTTTCTGTCATTTACTTAATTACATTATACTGTCATGCTGTGTCCCCTGTACATTATCAGACACTTGTAACTTGTCTTCTGCAACTAAATGATGTTAATGTGAGTTGGGTTGACGACCTAACACATCGCTAAATATCTGAACGTAGTTTAGTTATATGACAATATTTCGCGACTATATTTGCGATTTCTTACATTTAGCCTTCGAAAATCCCTTGGGTTGCTGAAAATCCCATGGCTTGTTGAAAAGTACCAGCAAACATGACATATATTTTGTGGAATTTCGTTAATAAACAGCACTTTTCTACTTTACAAAAACAATTTCTGCCTGTCTACTCCCTGTTGGTGTTCACTTGTTCTAAGTAAGACTGGCGCCAAATTTGAATTTTGTTCACCCTCTGTCCCTCCCTTCCTTAGCCCCACTTCTCTCTCTCTCTCTCTCTCTCTCTCTCTAAACAAAGAAGTGGGCGGGACCAGAATTAGCCAAACCACTCGTTAATACAGTGGGGGGGGGGGGGGGGGGGGGGGCAATAACAACCGCTGAGTAGCCATACAATCCAGAATTACCTCTTCGCTGAGTTCCGAAAAGCTATCGCCCGGTACGTTGTAAGTTATGAGTTTGTCTGAACTGGATGTATGCTAACTGGTCCTCTGTTCTGACATGACTTAATTAGACACCTGACAAAATAAAAAGTTATGAATTCAATGATAACTTAATGAAACGAGAATCACAATTAGTTTATTACGACTAAAGTGACTCATAGAACCCCTCACAAGCAGTAATAATGTCCAAGTGCAACCTTAGTATATCTGATAAAAGGACCTGGGAAAATATTCATCGCGACAGTCATCCACACGCCACTTTCTGATCCTAGTCATCTAATAAAGGCAGACGACGAAATGTCTAACCCAAACGGTAACTAAACTGAAAACAACGTCCATAACACAAAAATGTTGTGCACTGGTGACAATCCCGGTGCATCTCTATTTGACAATAGCTAGCCCGAATGGCATACGATTTTAGGACACACAATCCATGGGATCGCTGCAGTAGCTCTCCTTACATCTCTAGCCTGTCAGTCTCCATTTCCATTACAGCAGTTATCTGTCGTGAATCAAGTACAAGTCTATTGGATATGTCCTTTACATTGACATACAACAGCAGGTTGTTATATAAGCTAATTGCCTCTTCTACGACCCCTTCCTTCAACATTTTCTTGACCTCGCTTTGTACTTTTTCCTTAGAAATGAACGACAGTTGGTTCAGCATAACAAAAAACTTGCGACGTTCCTTAACCTTGAATTTATTCAAGAAAGTCTGGCTACTGGTGCACGCAGAAATACTCTTGCGTACGATTTTAAAACGTCTTCCAGTTCTCCCCTTGCAACCTCAGATTCAGTGTGTCGAAGTTTTGCTTCTATTCCTTTATACCTATGTCGATTTTGTTCTCGTCACTTTGTACCAATCTCAGTGCCATAAACCCATCTCCTCCATCTTTTCTATATATTCATTGAAACACAGAACCAAAATTTTATCTGCTATTTCCGCAGCAACGAATATTTCTCCGAAGTGCAGAATCATCTCGTACCTTTTCAAGAAATCTAGTCGCAATATTGCCTCTACTGTTAATCCCTGTCTCACCACAAAAACAGCATTAAAATCTTGAATTTTGCACTTAAAATCTACTCGAACATGATCCTTCACATCAGCACTCTTGCCTCTCACAGCTCCCCTAATCCTTACATTTGATGTCTTGAATACTGGCCATCTCTTTTCCTTATCACAAACATCAATAATACTCTTGTCTAAAACGAAATTTGGCTAGCTGCAGAAAGTACGCATTGGACTAATTTTCCACTAAAACCTACATTGACAACAGAACATTCACGAACTTAAACCTCATCCTACTCAGAATACATTCGTAAGTTCTTCAAAATCTGCATACCATGCTCCTACTGTTTTCTAGCACATCGAGTGTCCGTTCTGTAATGGTTATTCCTAGTCAGTTTCGGGGACAGTTTCCTTGCTTCTCACTCCTTGAGTTTTGTTGGGGGTCAGATCCTTCAACAACCGCTACTCTTCCCTCTTGTGTGCCGTCCCATCTTTCATTATTTGGCCCGTCGTCACAGCTCCATTTGTTTCTTCGGTTGTCTGGCTGGTACTGAGATCCCAGTGTCCATTCCTTCTTGGCGGGTGCCTCATTTTCCAGTTCAGGTAATTTACTCGTCGGCTTACCAGCGGAAAGTTACTTCGAGAAAAAGGAGCTGGTGGCTACTCCAGTCCTGTCGTACCCTGATTCGTGCAGTAGTTGCTGGAAACCGCGAATTTCACACATGGTTTTGATAGCGATTCTAATTCTTTCCGAATTTGACGTCAGAACTTCATGAAGCAAATAGGTATGAGTTCCGATGTCTCATACAGTGCCTCTAAAAACAGGTTCTTCCCCACCACATCTTTTAAAAATTGAACAGGATTTGGCTATCTCTACTTTCGACTAATATACATCAAGAAAGGCACTGGCTAAATTTATCATACGCCTTGCACTATCCTGCAACTGCTCACATTTTCGTCAATGTTTCCTCTTTGTAATCAGCACATATGAACTTTATGTTTAGACCGTGTGGCTCAAATCTCGGCAATTTTTCGCGGAATTCTTCGATCCATAGTTTGTGGTGTGTACGGTTCACAGCATCCAGAAACAATGAAAATTTTTGTACCGACAGAACTCTCCGCGATTCCCTCCTCGTCCACGTCGAATGGTACCGTTTCGGTAGTGGCATCAGTAACTGCTAGCGGATTTGAATGTCGTAGCACTGCCCTGACGCGACATAATCTTTCAATATACTCTCGGGTCTCCTTCTCCGTTGCGTTCTTCCTTGCTTTGAATCGTTGCATTCTCTCTTCCTTTATTACTCGTCAAAGTCTACTACTCTCTTTCCTTTCATAAACACATCTAACGTGTCCCTCCTCCTGCAGTTCATGGTTTCCTGTTGCGACGGGGAGGTAAATAAAGTGCGGTTGCAGCGTTTACACGAATGTGCATACACACATGTTCGTTAAAAATGTTAGTGCAAATTTTGGCTCTCATGTAAGTCTCAGAGGATGATTTCCACACTTGCTGCTGACATCTTTCCTCAATCTGCATACCATCCCTTCATTATCTTTCACTGGTGTGTCTACTCTCATACCCAATTCTTGCGTCGTACCATTTACCTTTCTGTCTAAAAGCTTACCCTGTTCGTCGATTTTCTTTATGTGGCCTTCCAGCTTCTGATTCACGACCCCAGTCAGTTCGTCTAGCTCCTCGTTTAAATTTTTAAATTACCTCTTTTTTCCCTTAAATTTTGCGTTCATAGTCCTTATGCCTTTCTTAAATGCCTCCCTCACATTTCTTTAACAAGTTTTCACTCTTTTCAAGTCGTTCGCCTAGTTTCCTGAATTGTGCGACATATTTCTTGAAATATTCTTTTCCTCGCTTTTTACAAAGATAATTCTGGTTTTCTTACACTGTTCGTCGTTCTTCTTCAACTGTTTGATTTGAAAAATCTGCAAGTAGAACACTGAGATGGGGCAGTGTGGACGCTTGACTGGCATCACTCTGTGCTACACTTTCGTGCAATGTGATTTCTAAATTTTCTGCTTCACGGAAAGCTTCATTTCATCCACTCTCCTAAGCTTTACCTCAGATACTTCATCTGCTTCCTCCTCACCTTGCTCGTCATTGATATTATTTTCTCTCTGAGACCCTACTTCATACTGCTCGCTAGTATCCACCTACTGAATGGTTTCCTGCGGCACCTCCGTACCTAAACCACTGTATAATGTTTCTACGTTCCTTGAAACTTGCCTCTCTGTCTTGCTTATCCGAGCTAAACTTCGGACTCTCACTCTGATAATCGTCCACTCTCCCTAACACAAATTGCTAAAACACACCTGGCGTTAAAGACCAAATTAAGCCAACTATTATGAAATCTCTGATCAACATCAAGATCAGACTGAATTTTTTTTTCAACTTCTTTCTTCATTACAGATCATTTATTAATATTGTCCACAAGATCATTAATATACAACATGAACAAGGTTCCCAACGCACATCCCTGAGGCACATCCGAAGCTACTTCTACATATGATGATGACTCTCCATCACAAACTTTGCTTCATATCCCATATGGGCGTGCCTCCGATAACAACCGTAGATGATGCACTGAGTCAACTGGTTTTCGGAAATCAAGAAATGCTGCCATTATATGACAGCCTTGATCCAAAGCTTTCAGTTTATCATGTGTGAAAAAGAATCAAACTGTCAGGAGGAACAACCGAGATGTAAGCCCATTGAACTGGGCACATGGACTCCTGAAGTCGACTCACGGGAAAAATGTTACGTTATTACGTAAATCTCATAGTAGCCACAGTGATTGGGGCAGTCTAATACCATATGTTGCAGCAGCATATAACTCCCAGATCCACGAAAATATGGGCTTATCACAGTATGGCTCAAAAAGTTTCAGGTGTAATTTTGTTCGCAATGTTAGCACAATCTTAGTATGTCCAACTCAGTTTAGGAGAAAAACATTGATGTTACGTGGTGAAGTACGTTTATTGTTTTATGAAGTGTGGGGTTTGTGTAGAAGTAATTGAGCGGACTTGAAACAGGAAGTAGGTTGACAGTAACTAAGAGTGGGTGTGTGAATTGGTGACACACTTTAACGTTTAACTTCAAGGTTAAAGATTCACTGGATGTATCCAAGGTCAGTTTTGTCATTTAAAATGATGGAGGATCATAGGAAGTCTTATGTGCTACTCTCAACTACAGAATTATTACAACGCAAAATCGAGCAAGTCACCGTCCGCCCCACAAAATGGAGGCACACAGTCCTTGAGTCATGCAAGCACACTCTGTTACGCTCCAAGAAGACTGCAACTGAGTGCCCCAGAGAGATCATTACAACAGTAGCTGATTTCTTGCAAAAGACAATGGGACATTGGCTATTTTCAGTGGCAAAGCCGGTAGTCATCATTAACACCTGATACGAGCAAGGTCATTTTGGTGGCGCACAGGGAATATAACTGCAGGGGCTATGTTTGTCGAACGGTACACGATGTGACATTCAAGACCTCCTTTTGGGTTATCTGCTATAAGTCAAATCATAGCTGCATAAAATGGTCGCATGATGATGGAGCACCTCATCGACCACATGAAAAAATATAGGCCCAAATTCCGCTATTGACTCATCACTATAGGAACTTCCACATGAACTGCCTACATAATTTTGATAATAATAAATATTGTGTAGTTGCCAAAACCGACTCATACCTTCCTTTAATGTGTCAGTACCAGTGAAGAAGTGACTAAACCTCAGTGAATGAAAAAGCTGTGGCAGTGAATGAATGTTGGAACATTTCAATAGTGATCCATTCCCCAAAGGGTAGTAACGTCACTTTTTAAATTAGATCTTCCACAAAAAAGAGGATGTGTGGTCAGGCTGTCAGGACGTGGGGTGGCTGTTGGGGCTTCGTGGCAGAGGGTCGGGGTAACACTTGTGATGGGGACACTACTGGATAGAATAGTGAGGCACCGCTAGCGGCGTCTACAGAGTCCCTTACTGACGTGGGACATGGGAGGCTCGGGTTTACATGTATGTATTAAACCAGGGACCTAGAAGCGACAGAGATGCTACGTCCCACCATAGCGCTCAGTGGTTCACAACCCCACAACAGGCCACAGCAGTCCACCCACCCCACCGCTGCCCCACACCAAACCCAGGGTTACTGTGCAGTTCAGTCCCCAGTGGACCCCGGGAACGTCTCTTACCAGACGAGTGTAACCCCAAAAGTTTGCATGGCAGAGTAATTAGGGTGTACACGTACGTGGAGACAGTGTTTGCGCTGAAGCCGCTGACACAGTGTAACTGATGCAGAATAGGGGGAACCAGCCTGCATTCGCTGAGGGAGATGGAAAACCGCCTTAAAAACCATCCACAGGCTGGCCAGCACACCGGACTTAGACATTAACCCGCCGGGCGGATTCGTGCTATCCGGGTGGGCCGGGCGAGCAGAGCTTGGGTTACTCGCATCTTACCAGTGGAGTTTTCAGCCGTTTTCTGGCGCAGTTCTCCTGCTGTCAGCCATGCCTCTATGTCTGACAGGTAACTGCCACAGCCACTACTCGTCTCTGCACTGGCATTTGTGAGTCCGAACATCGCCCCAGGAGCTATTATTCGAGGATCGGATTTTTAAGTACTGCCAGGTGTTTTGCAAAGAACTTCGGATTGCCAAATTGTTCGAAGAACCTCTGATGTTGCTGTGCCGGCCAGTTCGTTACCACCTGGTGTGAAAATGCTGCCACCTGGTTTCGGTCCGTTTAGCAGCCTTTTCTTTAATTTTTATTTATTCATCTATTTTCTAAGACATTGACTGTTAAACGTTGTACTATGGTGAGCCTCTCATTAAAGTGTCTGCTCAATTCAGCCTCGTTACAGGGTATGCCTTCCCATTTTAAGTCTTTTTTTTTAAATTTAAAGATGCTAATGCTTATATTTTGTACTGAATTGTGTTTCTTCCAGGTATATTTTAAGTGAAGAGGTATTTTGTAAATCTGGATTTCATTGTAGCACTGCTTTGTCTGTTACACAAAGAAAGCATGTAGCCATGTAATTTACCTTTGTTTTAGATAGGCTATACCTTAGTCCTTGTATGTTCACGCATGGGGTGGTGAAGCTGCTGTTTTGGGTGTGTGCTCACTGTACTCCGCCTGGGCGGTATCTGCTTCAGGTGGGTTTCGTAGTCTCCCTTTTGCGAGTGAAATGTTAGTTAAACTGTTTTCATATAGCGTTTCTGTGTTTTAAATTATTTTCTGCGTGCTACAGATGGCGGAAATCTCGGTACTCCCCAAGTTGCTCATGTTGCGAGGTGTCCCAAAGTCCTTTTCTTTTTTTTATATTTGTTTTTTCGGGAGGAGGGTGAAGTCGGGGTGACGCTGCTCCTCCCCGTTCTTTCATGCTTGTAGAATTGAAGCCCCACTTCACAACTTTGGGGCAGCAAGGAGTTAGTTTCTGTTATCTGGTATTATTTCCCATAAGAGAACCATAGGAAATTATTTTTGAATTTTAGCTGAAGCTATTGAAGTTTATCTTCCTGTTGATTAATTTTATTAGGCTTGGTTAAATATTTAAATTATGAAAGTGTTTTTCTTAATTAACACTGTATTTAATTGCTAAATTTTATTAATTTAATTTGGTTTTAAATTATTTTGAACATCTCAGAACTCAGTATTTGAATTTTGTCCTTTTTTAATTGTGTTTTGCTTTAATTGTTACAGTTGCGAGTTTCATACGTTATGTTGAAATTCGCGAATGTTATCAATGATGGTCGACCCCGAATGGCCTCATCCCTCCTTCTAGAGCAACCATAAAACGCAAGAAGTGCGTTACAAAAATAATAGACATATCTGTGTGTCTGTTGCAGATAGGTTTTAAACAGCAATGTGGTGAACCAGGTTAATCTAAGCAGGGAGGAAAATTAACAGCATAGAAATCCGCCACAGTTCAGAGTTGTAAAGAGCCTCCTGTCGCCAGCAGCGACCTATTGAAGCTGCAACACTCTGCCATGTGCCTACTCCCAGGCCGGCCTCCTTGCTTGTGACCACACCCACGCTTAAAACAGCGGTCCTGTTCAAGACGTTTTGGTGTGACACAGAAAGACAGCTTCTTCCAGGCTGGTCGGCACTGACCAGTGGAATTTAAACGCTGCTGGACCAGCATGTCATCATCGATCTGTTGGACATTAGTGTGATGCCCAATCTGCACAGCCCAGGGCCACGACCGCCATTGCCTACTGCTGGATGTGAACCCCTTGTAAGGCATCCAGATTTTATGGACCTTTCATGAGCTTGATGCGTAAGGACAGTATGATACAGCATGAGATCCTCACAAAATAATAATTATATTATATCAACAAAAGGCAAGTGCAGTAATCTGATGTACCGAAACCTAACAAAAAATATCTACCAGTATAAGGACAGGGGTATGCATAAATAAGTTAAAGTGAAACGCATTTTGGAGAAGAACCGAGCAGGTAGTTAATGGCATCAGGAATACCCAATTAACAAGAGAATGGCGAGCTTCAGCATAGAGAGGGATAAGGCCAGAACAACAGATTATTTCTTTTAACATAAATAAGGCCGGGACCATAGGTAAGTGGCTGGATGGATTTAATAGGTCTAGGCTGCGACCTGGCAAGAAAAATAAAATTCACCTCTAACGAGACAACGATTGGCTGAAGCCATACTAGGTGACGCAGACATGACACGGTGGAAGATCCCCATTATATAAAAGTATTTTAAGAACTAAAATTTCTAGAGATATCTCTCTAATCCCGCGACAGACCGCACAAGGGTGTGGAAAATAGCGAGGGTGTTGAGAGCTTTGCTTTCTGCGAAATGTGGACGATACGCTTCATGTATCATGACAACAGGTAGCAAAGAGGTAGTTAATTATTCCTGCAGGAATTTTTGTGGGCAAAGAAATTTGTGCACATGGCTCCAATCCCTAGCAAGTGTGCAATAGCCATTATTTTGACTTAGAAAAATTAACATTCTGAGTAATGCAGGGAAGTTGGGACAGTCAATTAAGTCAAGGGAATTAGCATTTCAGATCCAGCATGGAAACAACGCCGTTGCAGATGCCGCTTGGTAAAGTACCATTGCGCATTGGACCACAGTAAATGCTGAGTCGAGATTTTGCTCACACCAACTTCCATGTGCTTTGACCATTGAATATCAGAAGCTAGGATACTAACCTACCCTCATATTGAGTACATGAGAGTTTTTACATTGGTTCATAGAGTAAATTTATCCTCAATCAACTCAGTGCATTGACCAGCTACAACATCTTAGATGCAAATGAAGTAATGAAGATTTTAATCGTTGTTTCCTGTGATAAAAAAAATCATATATAAAGATAACGATTTTAATAATCGTCAGTTCGAACGTCCAAGAGTTAAATATTTTGTTTTTGAGTGTCAAACGTAACTGAACATGCATAAAAAGTTCTCAGTTTACTTGTCGCGTCAAATTTAGATAAAATCACGAGCTTTCGATGACTACCCCCGTCATCTTCGTCAGGGGTAAAACTGACTGTGGTGGGCCGGTGAAGCTTCCGCTTTTATAAGCAGTGGACGCCTTCTCGTTGCCTGGATGACGTCACGGTGAAACGGCGCGTACGGAGGTGGCAGCCTGTATGTCCATAGATTTTGTTTTTGCGCGCTTTATCCACGGTTGCTTGCAGCGCCATCGATCGCAACAGGCGGAGAACTGCAAGTAATGTAAGAAGTCTCCCTCTGCGCTCTTTCTTTATCAACTGCTCGCTTCCATGCATTACTGAGTGCATATCCGGAGTCACTGTTGAAATTATTTTCACATAGTGCAATTTTAACTACTTCCCTGATGACAGAGCTCCAATAGTTTGAAGCGTGAGCAAGTGTTCTTGTTTCATCGAATAAAATCTTATGTTTATTTAAAAAAAACTGTGCTCAGCCACCGCTGATTTTTCATGATACCTGTATATCAAGTGACGCAGATATTACACACAGCGACTCACATAATTTTTGCTGCAGTTGCAAGGAATGCTGTAAATTCCCGGTACTCTCAGGCCGAGATTATCTTTCACGAGTCGCAACGTTTCCTTAATCCTCCTGGGTGGCTGGAAGACTGGTTTGATTCCCTGCCGGCTCAGGGTCGTTGCACCGCAGAATGGCAGCCTTGCGATGTCTTGGTCCTCTTGATCTGTTCGAACAGCGTCCTTCCTAGGTTTCTTCGCCAGAGTAGATCTGATATCACGATCAGAATATCCTTTTTTTCTTAATACCGTCGTCAGATGTTTAATCTCGGAGGCGAGATGATCCTTGGCCGAAATAGTCCTTGCTCTGTGTACGAAGGTATTCAGCATAGCTCTCTTCTCAGCTGGGCGGTGAAAACTACGTGCGTTTAGATACAAATCTGTATGCGTCAGTTTTCTGTACACAGAATGTCCGTGATGTCCATCTGATTTTCGCTCCACCAGCACATCTAAGAAGGGTAACTTCCCATCCTTCTGCACCTCCACTGTAAATCTAATGTTCTGGTGTATATCATTCAAATGATCAACAAACTGTTGCAGTGCCTCATTGCCGTATGGTCAGATTAAAAATGTATAGTCAACCTATGTGAAGAAGCAGGATGGAAGTAAGGGAGCACTGTTCAACGCTTGTTCTTCGAAATCGTCCATGAAAAAGTTAACTATGGCTGGTGACAGTGGCGAACCCATGGATGTTCCATCAGTCATTTCATAATATTTTACACGATACAAAAAATAGGTGGTCGTCAGAGCGTATTTATAAAAGCGGAAGCCTCACCAGTCCACGACAGACGTGGAAGACTTTGTAGTCGTAATTGAACATGATTGTTGTGTATCACTTTACTCCTGAAAGCACAGTTGAAAAATTATATGTAGAAAAAAAAAAGGAAATAGCTGTTTAGTATTTCTAGAATAAACCCCAAACTTTCATTAATTCATGCATTCTAGTTACGTGACAGCATCATTTCTAATGAATTTTGTTAGATGCACACCAGACATTTGAAACCTTACAGGGCCATATTTATATAGAATGTCTGTTTAACACCCTGGGCTTGAGAAGACAGTTCAGATGTTTTGTCTGTTTGTGCGGCAAGTGGTAAGCTAAGTTTGCACACGTTAGTCCACTCACCGTGCTGATACAAAGGGCGGACAATCTCACACCGCCGGCTGAGTGTCTGCGCTCCTGACAGCCAGCTGTTCTGCTGCCGCCATCTGGACAGGGACTCACACTGAGGTCCATCCAGTTGGACGTCGGCACTCCCCAGCCTGCAAAGACCCTGTTCAACACACACGGTTGGTCCATGGGGCGAGCCCGACCATTCCTGGCCACTGGCAGCTGCTCTTTGTAACCAGTACCGCCCACCGCCAAGCATAGTATAAGTCCACCTGCTGCCACCCTCGGCAGACATATGCATCGGCGCGCCCGCGCTAGCGCGCTCAGGATCGAGGGTCATCGCCTACCGACTGCTGTCTGCCGACTGCGGACACACTGCCCTACCTTTGTTTATCGTTCTTAATAAAGGGTATCAGTAAAGAAGTGCATGTCCATATCGTCTGCACCTTGTGAAAAAACGGTTCTCAACGATCTACTTTGCGTGATTTCGAATGTGAATTTTGGTTAATTAAACTCGTTTCCCTTCCATACTTAACTAAAGCAAGCACGTGAGAGTTTGGTAACAAACTACAAAATAACATGAAAACCTATGGATAAATTCGTAAATAACTTAGGAAAGGCCATAATTTTCCTTGATTCAAATGAAACCAAGACTGCAGAAAAATCAAGACACGTTGATAGAATCTGTCGACTTGAAAAACGCGTTCGACAACGTCAAATGGTGTAACATAATCGAAATTCTGAGAAAAATAGGGACAAGCAATAGGGAACAACATGTACAAGGACAAAGATGGAAGAAAAAGAGTCGAAGACCACGAACGGAGTGCTCGGATTAAGATGGGTGTGAGGCAAATATGTAGTCTTTCGCAATGACTGTTCAATCTACACATCGAATAAGCAATAACGGAAGTAAAAGAAAGTTTCAACAATGGCATTAAAATTCAAGATGAAAAAATATCAATGATAAGATTCGTTATGATATCTTCTGTGAAACTGAAGAAGACTTACAGCATCTGCTGAATGGAATAAACAGGATATGGACAAAAGAAAGGCGGACGTAATTAGAAATAGCAGGAAAACAGAACAGCGAGAAGCTTAATATCAAAATTACTCACCACGAAGGACATGAAGTTAAGGAAGTCTCCTACCTCGGCTGCAAAAATAGCCCATGGGGGATGCAGCACGGAGGACATAGAAAGCAGACAAGCGCAATCAACAAGGTCATTCCTGGCCAAGACAAGTGTACTAGTGTCAGACATAGGTCTTAATTTGAGGAAGAAATTTCTGAGAACGTAAGTTTGGGGCACAGAACTGTACTGTATTCAAACAAGGACTGAGGGAAAACTGTAACGTAAGAGTGTCGAAGCTTTTGGGCTCTGGTGCTGCAGAAGAATGTAGAAAATTAGTTGGACTGGTAAGGTAAGAAATGAAGATGTTCTCCGCAAAATCGGTGAGGAAAGGAATATATGGAAAACACTGATAAGAAGACAAGACAGGATGACAGGAAATGTTCAGACATCAGGGAATAGCATCCATGGTACTAGAGGAAGCTGTAGAGGGTGAAACTTTACAGGAAGACACAGATTGGGATTGGGACACTCCCAGCATGTAATTGAGGACGCAGTTTGCAGTTACCACTCTGAGATGGAAAGGTTAGTACAGGAGAGGTATTCGTGGCGGGTATCTCAAACCAGTCAGAAGACTGATGATTAACAAAAAAAAAAACCTACGATGACAGACAAAGTCGCAGCTGTTCATGAGTATGCGGCAATATGACGTCCTACTAAATGTAACACAGTTTGTGTAGTTGACAGCTGTCAAATTCAAAATTCACACTCACAGCGTGCATTGAACTAACAGCAAACGAGCAGCACTGCGATGATTGGTCGGCGCTCGGGAAATAAGGACAGGACCCCTCAGCTTACGAGGACTGTCGCAAGAGTAAAACATGTAAATCTGAATAACAAAAGCATTTCACACATATAATGCAACACACCGCTCCGAATGGCAAGTTAAAACACATACAATAAAAGCTACAATAAAATAATAAGACAGAGAATAGTGATAACTGATGTCAATGGTGGAAACAACATACACTTCAAATACACTTTACAGAAACTACACTTTTTCAAGGAAAGCAGTTATTAAGAAATGTTTGTGACAAATGTGCCAAGGTTGGCACTGTGCACGGGGATTGGCAATACTTCCACCCCCTGGACTTGTGATATTGCTGCTGATGCAGGTTGTTTATCAGAGAGTGGTAAGGATCAGTTACGGGATCAGTTACGCAGCGGTGACCGGGAAGTGCTGGTTTGTTGATGCCCTGTAATTCGAAGCGCCGATCTCAGCGGGTCTGAAGGGTCACACTGCAGCTGTGGGTTGCCCTATGGCGGCCACTAGTCCAGCCGGTCAAAAGGACGACGAGCGTGAAAGTCGACGATGTGAAACTAGCCGTGCTCTTCCTACGCTCCGTGTTAAAACTACTGATGTTAATTGTGACATTTTGTGAAGAACAGTACTGAGCTATAGTTCACTGGAGAGTAATTGGACTGTCTAAATTTCTATGTGCATTGCTCGAGGGAGGCATTATTTACTGATTGCTTTTGGAAGTCTAGTTAGCTCACGTTGTCTGACTGTCCTGAAATGTGCGTCAAGCTGTACGCCGTTCGTTATTATCGTAACTAGAGGAAGGACTGATCTCCTTTGATAACATTTGTCATTTCTGCGTATTAGGAACAGTCTGTTCCAGGTTACTGTTAATTATGCAACTGAGTTTGAAGTTGCTATGTACTAAAGCTCTACTCCTTGTGGGAACCATTGTAGCGTGAAAGCTCGCAGTTAACCAAAGAAGCTATATCGGGCATACGACTGACAACTTGGATGTTTTGTTGAAGCCCGTGTATAACAAAAGGTACAGTGCATTTAAAAGCTCATATGATCACGATATTTTCCGAAACTGAAACTTCATCTGCTGTTGTTGTTGTGGTCTTCAATCCTGAGACTGGTTTGATGCAGCTCTCCATGCTACTCTATCCTGTGGAAACTTCTTCATTACCCAGAACCCACTACAGCCTACATCTTTTCTCAATCTGCTTAGTGTATTCATCTCTTGATATCTCTCTACGATTTTTACCCTCCACGCTGCTCTCCAATACTAAATTGGTGATCCCTTGATGCCTCAGAACATGTCCTACCAACCGATCCCTTCTTCTAGTCAAGTTGTGCCACAAACTCTTCTTCCCCCCAATCCTATTCAGTACCTCCTCATTAGTTATGTGACATACCCATCTAATCTTCAGCATTCCTCTGTAGCACCTCATTTCGAAAGATTCTATTCTCTTCTTGCCTAAACTATTTATCGCCCATGTTTCATTTACATACATGGCTACACTCCAAACAAACACTCTCAGAAACGACTTCCTGACACTTACATCAATACTCCATGTTAACAAATTTCTTTTCTTCAGAAACGCTTTCCTTGCCATTGCCAGTCTACATTTTATCTCCACTCTACTTCGACCATCATCAGTCATTTTGCTCCCCAAATAGCAAAACTCCTTTACTACTTTAAGTGTCTCATTTCCTAATCTAATTCCCTCAGCATCACCCGACTTAATTCGACGACATTCCATTGTCCTCATTTTCCTTTCGTTGATGTTCATCTTATACCCTCCTTTCAAGAAACTGTCCATTCCGTTCATCTGCTCTTCCAAGTCCTTTGCTGTCTCTGACAGAATTACAATGTCATCGGCAAACCTCAAAGTTTTTATTTCTTCTCCGTGGATATTAATACCTACTCCGAACTTTTCTTTTGTTTCCTTTACTGCTTGCTCAATATACAGATTGAATAGCATCGGGGAGAGGCTAAAACCTTGTCTCACTCCCTTCCCAACCATTGCTTCCCTTCCATATAACTGCTGAAACGTCCCCTTGGAAAAATTATACAAGACTGTGCTTAAACTGACACACAATATTTTTTTAGCGCAACTCAATCTGACTTTCAATAATCCCTACAAAAGAATGGCCCTGACTAACATTAACCTATACCTTTCACAAATCACTTACCTCACAAAAATCTTCTTTACTCAAGATACTGCAATACAGCGAGCGCCACTACTGCCAGCTAAATAAAAGATTCAAACTACTAAAGGCACTAACTACTGATAGGCATAGTTAGCAAATGAAAGGTTTTGATAGAGAACAAACAATGTATTTACCTCAATAGTATTCAAAAGTCATAATGTACATAGCGGTTCATGACATCCAGTCTTACAAATTTCAAAATTCCGCCATCTCTCTCCCCACATCCACCACTACTGGCGGCTCACCGACAACTGCGCAACGCTACGCGCCGCTAACAGCCAACTGCCCAACGCTACAATAGCGAGTATTACAACAATGCCAACCAGCTACAGACTGCACACAGCACAGCCAGTGATTTTCATACAGAGGTGGTGTTACAAATAAAAAAACCTACTTACATAGCCCCCACGCTCCCCACAAAAAATTTTACAAATTGTTCTGGGCACTGGCCAATACAGATTTGAAAAATTTTTTCATAATTATAATTACAATAACAAAGAAATCAAATACACACACTTATTGATACAATGTTGGTCAAAAGCTAAATTTTCTCACAGTCCATAAAGACAGTCCTGATCGTTCATCACAGTAAAATAGCAGTGTTTTTCTCAATGTCTGAGCAGTAAAAGAAAATGCACACGGAAGTAGTGGATTTCCATGTAGTCTTGAAGTAATAGTGTTGTCCTACCAACAGAAAGACAATGCTGACAGGTAATGGTCGACAACAGAGCAAACCCACAGCAGAGTCAGTCAAAGTTGAAGGATATTGGTAGGTAGGTCATCAAGAAGCTGATCAACTCTAGTCCTTGTAGAAATAATGGTATTGGTGGTCCATTAAAGATGCAGACCCACTGTAGTCCTTGTAGAGATTGCCAGCAGCCATCTGTTGCGACTGTGCAGGTACACAATCACCATCGAAGCGTTGTGTGGAGAATACAGCAGGTCCATAAACCACAACTTGTGCACTCACAATTATTTTTTTGAAATGTCCTTAGAACAAGCAATGCTGTTATCCAGTCCCTTGCTGAATTATTAACACATGTGCTAACACTATCAGTCCCTACTTCTTACATATTGTCCATATACTATGACCAACAGAAACGTGTGCAGTGAAATCTAACTTACAAGTTACTTAATTTGATGAACTGGTGTCTATTACAAATTTATAACATAAGAATACAATAACAGAGGTACAAAATACATCGTTAAAGAACATAACAATACAGATAACATTTGTAGTAACAGGCGCTTTACAAAAGAATAGAAATAAACATACACATCAGTGTTACAGAGATTATGAGATAACTAAATACATAAAAGATCAGAATTACTTTTGAAACTTCAACTTCATATGTGAGCATTAAAACAAAACAGGAGAAATAATGGCTAAACATCTTTATGAAGTAAATAACATATTATTAATGCAAATTATATTTGAGAATAGCAGTATTCCTCATCATATTGAATGTAGCTTAGTATCAGAAAAGAAAAAATTCTATGAAACAGTACACAGAGACAGGAAGAAAACAAATACACAAGGATACACAAACACATAGTGGGACAACACAAAAGGAAAGGACAGGGTTTGTTTTCAGTGTAACATTTGGTACTGCAGTCCAACCCAAAACTTCATTCCATAGATCGTCCCTCTTATTTCAACATTTGCTCCAGCCAAAAAATATCCTATCCAAGCATGCTTTCTGTATTCATATGTTCACTTCATTATTTACTTTCCATCATCTTATCTCATCATTTATTTCCAAGAAAATCCTACCTAAACCTCTTGTCCCTAAACCCTACCTTTTTTGCTCCTATCCTCTTTCAAAATATTTTTTTGGCCAAACCATTTTCTTATAGCTTCTCCATGCATTCCTTCCAATTCATTGCAAGTCATTCTCTTATATAGTCTACCACCTCTTAAGCTAACTTAAATCTACTGAGCTCAGATGCTAAACTAAGGGACGAGGCAATGCAGCAGCACAAAACAATTAATACAAACAGCAATGAAAAAAATTGAAATTGTTAAAGCAAGCAGCAGCAAATCTAAATTAGCAAAGCAAATGCAACATTACAACTAATATAAGGCAATACACAGCAAACAAGAAAAATAAATCTGTAGTAAAACTGGCTTAACAGAGTAATACAAAGTCAAATTCAGTAACATTATCTCTGGCAAACAGCAGCAGCAAATGCAATAACTTATAAATAAACATGATAAAGCTGAAGCAGAAAAAAGTATTACAGTAAAAATGGCAATGTTTAATACCTATGTCACATCTTACAACTAGGGTGATACATCACAAAAATTTAATCAGCAAGAAAGTTACCAAGTCTATAAAAAAATTATTTATACAATTCCTGTGAATGGAAATGTCTATTTGTGCTCTCTTTTCTAAGAAAGTACATCATAAAATTATTCTTTACTGGGTCTGTAGACAGAAAACGTTTCTATTAGTATATCTATTAAATTTTAATTTAAACAATGCTGTGGTGCAACAAGAAACTAGATATTAAACAAAACGAGCAATCTATCAACTGCAAAGACAATAGATGTAAAATGTTTCTCATCATTTGATTAGGCATTTTAGTAAATATCATAAATTAAGAGCTCCACAGTTTAATCATAAATTTTGAAGTTTCAAAGTGTCGTATTTGAGATGCTTTCGACAAAGAAATGTCAATAGCAAGGATAATGGCCTCTTTTTTTTTCTCCACCTAATGGCTTTCTTTTATCAGACGACTATCTCTCAGCTGGGCGCCCAAAACGCATTACGTGCAGGTGGTCACTTAACCCGCTTACCGAAATATTTACTACAGCAGTTTGCGCTACAGTTACAGTCTCATATAAAAAATTTCACAGGTCGAGAATTTGCGTTTTAAATCTGTAGAAACCAAATCCTGTAAATATAACAGTGTTCGAAAAATTTTCACCAGCGTAGTGATACATTCACGCATATACACACATTTCATAACTCTTAAAGTATGGTTCTCGGTTTCCAACATCCCATTTCAAAAACCAGAGTCGGTAACCACTACTCATTATTCCTTGCTTTATTACGCAGATACATATTTGTAGACACTTCTTCAGTATTTCATCGTAACAAATACCTAGCATTATCAAATTCCTCATATAGCATCAGCTTATTGATCATAAACATACCGCAACAGCGTAATACACATCGTCATCATAATATCATAAAACCTCAGCCAAATCTCAAAATCGCCGTAGCTTCCTCCAATAATTTCAAAACCTAAAAAAAAATTCTGTGCTCGTGTCAAAAGTGTCATCTACCTCAAACGTACTTTAAAAATCATGATCCCATACCAAATACATCATTCAAAGCTCTCATAGTATCACAATGGTTCCGAAAAAATCTGAACATTTCTCAAAGTACAGACAAAATACAATTTCATAATTGTGAAGTTATCCAACTGTGTAATTACGTACACATCTGTCACTGATGTAGTAAAATAAATATTTGTCTCTCTCAGTTAAATGATCAGATAGCTGTGTAATTCTGTGTTAGAGAAATATGGTACCGATGTGTAAAGTTGTATAAGCAAATACCATATTAGCTAGGGCTCCTTGTGCTTGCCAGACACATGGTACACAAAGTAAGCGTGTACCCCCCTTGAGGATTAATGTAATTATACCCTCAGGTGTTACAGATTACAGCAATCGAATGAAATGTGTCACGGAAAACCTTTGTATCATTGTAATTCAAAAATCTTTAAACATAAATATTTTAAGTACAAATTTAATCACTCAAATACGTGTACTGTAGCGCTAAACTGTGCGCCTTGTAGTAAGATAATCTCTGTGGAAGTGTCGTAGTTATCGTCCTCCGAAAGCTAAGTCCTCCAAATAGCATTGTCGTGTCCAGTTATTATTTCTGTCAACGCGGAATTGTGACGGATGTGACCTGTAATTATTGTGCTACTGTTTTCGCGTTCCTCCATTGTCAGTGTCAATTTCCAGTTCTTGTAACAATCCCTGAAAAGCTTCAAAGTCGTCTTTCCAACGTCCTGCCAAAATAATATGTCGTAAATGTTCAGGTAATTTGATTAAGCAAATGCGGATGAGTTCTGAGGGGCTGTATGGGTTTGACAGGTTCTGATTCTTGTGCAACATGTCTTCAAAATATTTCACAAGACTGGAAAATTCAGATTGTTCGAAAGGTTTCATCGTTATGATGCTATGTTTTACTCGGTCTTGTGTAGCTTGACACCAATACGCTGAGAGGAAGGCATGATAAAATTCTCCTTCACTCTGACAATCATGAATGACGGAACGCATTCTTACAGCTGGTTCATTCTCCAACTAGCCACACATAAATTCTAACCTGTGCTCCAATGACCAGTTGGGAGGAAAACAATGAGAGAGTTGATGAAGCCATGCTTGTGGATCAATGTCGTTGCCAGAATTCTTAAATGTTTTGAATTTACGTGTAGTAATGAACAGCTTATAGTCAAAATCATAGTGTCGGAGAGTCGCATATCGGTCATTGTTACGTCGTGTCAGCGGTTCCATCTCAAAATTGGGTGCACTTTGCCAATTTCTTTCATAATTTTCGAAGTGACCTGTGTTATTATTTTGTGGCTGTTCCGTATTTCTATGTCCCTCTTCCCGTATTGGAGCGCGAGTGTCCTCTGAAATACGTAATTGTTGTATTACCTGTGACAGCTGATCTTGTACTTCCCGGATTTCTCTTTGGTGTTGCGTACTAATTTGATTCAGACTTTGTTTGAATTTCCTAATTTGTTCGTACTCTTCTGTGTCATTAAAGACTACCGGTTTTGTGTCATTCAGATTATCATCTACCTTCGTAGATAAATTAGGAACTGATCCGAAAGTTCGGCTACTTTCTCCGATAGTGAACACATTTCCTCAGTATGTTTTTCTGAACCAAGTTTCAGAGTGTCCATTTGTGTTGAAATCGAATCTACTGTGTGCTTTAAGTTTTCCTGAGTTCTTGCAAGTTGCGTAACCGAATCGGTGGATGCAACTGAGTCCATTTTAGCTTGCAAGGTGTCGTGATTTTCACAAACAATAGTTTGCAATTCTTTTATGGCTGCTTCGTGATTCTGTAATGCATTTTCATGCCGCGAAAAAATCGGTTGAAAATGCTCACAAATTTGTGTTTCTACGTCATTACAGATTTTTTGACATTTCGATTCAATTTTATGTAACTCAGTAGTTAAATCTTCACGTGTTTGTTCGAGTGTGGTGTCTAACTTCCGAAGATTTTGTTCCATTGTGTCTAACGTTTGAAGCTTTTGCTGTGTTTGTCTCTGATTTTGTTCCAAGGTGTCTACCTTTTTAAGATTTTTGTTCCATTGTGTCTAACTATTCAAGATTTTGTTCCATTGTGTCTAACTGTTGCTGTGTTTGTCTCTGATTTTGTTTCATTTGTTGCATTAATTGCAATAATAATGTATTAGTGTCTGGAATCGGTTCCTCGATGCTTTTCGGCAGTGCATTTGCATCCGCAACATTCATATTTTCACAAGCAGAAAATGTGTCTTGACTTATTTGAGAAAATGGTGAGGACGCAAAATCTGAATGTACAGTATTTGCAATATTGTGTTCTGTCATTTCGGATTCCTGACGCGAGCTGTTGCCGACCGATTGATCGATAATGCTTCCCTGTTCACTAATTTTCACTGCCTACACCATTATTTGCAGCCCGCTCCATTTCCCTATGCAGTGTTACCAAATTACTACTTTAAAACATTAGTGAATTCATTATGTGGTGTCGCTAACACACTGCTTTCGTCTTCACTGTCATTTCTCAGTTTACTTTGGCGCCTGGTATTACGTTTTTCACACGCCATTATTGTCACAATATTTCACAAGACAACACAGGAAAACACAATTTTAAGAGCAAAAATAAGAGAACACTTAAAATAGCAAATAATTGCTAGTTAATTGCAAGTGCAGCTCCAAAATAATTGGTGCAAACCTACATGCATGCCACAACTGCTTCACTGTGCTTCACTGTACAACAGTGTCAGGCTAAAATTACAAAGGAGATTCTCTCTACAAGTATGTGCTAGCAATAAACAAAATCTACACTAATTACACAAACTACAAGAAAAAAATCAGAAGATTCCAGTGAGGTATCCTGGCAGGGTCGCCATATGAAACGTCCCCTTGGAAACATTATACAAGACTGTGCTTAAACTGACACACAATATTTTTTTAGCGCAACGCAATCTGACTTTCAATAATCCCTACAAAAGAAAGGCCCTGACTAATATTAACCTATGTGTTTCACAAATCACTTACCTCACAAAAACCTTTGTTACTTAAGATACTCCAATACAGTGAGCTTCACTACTGCCAACTAAATAAAAGATTCAAACTACTGAAGGCATAGTTAGCAAATGAAAAATTTTGATACAGAACAAACAATGTATTTACCTCAATAGTGTTCAAAAGTCATAATGTATATAGCAGTTCATGACATCCAGTCTTACAAATGTCAAAACTCAGCCATCTCTCTCTCCACATCCACCACTGCTGACGGCTCACCTCCAACTGCGCAACATTACGCGCCGCTAACAGCCAACTGCCCAACGCTACAATGGCGAGTATTACAACAATGGCAACCAGCCACAGACTGCACACAGCACAGCCAGTGATTTTCATACAGAGGTGGTGTTACAAATAAAAAAAACCTAAACAGTCTACTTACACTGCCATGTGCTTTCAGTACAAATTGTAAACAGTCTTTCGCTCCCTGTATTTTACCCCTGCCACCTATTCCAGTATTCCAATAAACATTGTCAAAAGCTTTCTCTAAGTCTACAATTGCTAGAAACATAGGTTTGCCTTTTCTTAATCTTTCTTCTAAGCTAAGTCTTAGGGTCAGTATTGCCTCACGTCTTCCAACATTTCTACGGAATCCAGACTGCATATTTGTATATTCTCCTTTCTCCCCGAAGTCGGCTTCTACCAGTTTTTCCATTCGTCTGTAAAGAATTAATGTTAGTATTTTGCAGCTGTGACTTATTAAACAGATAGTTAGGCAATTTTCACATCTGTCAACACCTGCTTTCTTTGGGATTGGAATTATTGTATTCTTCTTGAGTTCTGAGGCAATTTCGCCTGTCCCATACATCTTGCTCACCAGATGGTAAAGTTTTGTCAGGACTGGTTCTCCCAAGGCTGTCAGTAGTTCTAATGGAATGTTGTCTACTCCTGGGCCTTGTTTCGACTTAGGTCTTTCAGTGCTCTGTCAAACTCCTCACGCAGTATCATATCTCGCATTTCATCTTGATCTACCTCCTCTTTCATTTCCATAATATTGTCCTCAAGAACATCACCCCTGTATAAACCCTCTACATGCTCGTTCCACCTTTCTGCTTTCCCTTCTTTGCTTAGAACTGGGTTTCCATCTGAGCTATTGATATTGATTCAAGTGGTTCTCTTTTCTTCAAAGGTCTCTTAAATTTTCCTGTAGGCAGTATCTATATTACCCCTACTGAGGTAAGCCTCTACATCCTTACATTTGTCATCCAGCCATCCTTGCACTTCCTGTCGATCTCATTATTGAGACGTTTGTATTCCTTTCTGCCTGCTTAACTTACTGCATTTTTGTATATTCTCCTTTCGTCAATTAAATTCAGTATCTCTTCTGTTACCCAAGGTTTTGTACTAGCCCTAGTGTTTTTACCTACTTGATCCTCTGCTGCCTTCACTATTTTATTCCTCAAAGCTACCCTTTCTTCTTCTTCTACTGTATTTCTTTCCCCCATTCCTGCCAATTGTTTCCTTATGCTCTCCATTCAACTCTGTACAACCTCTGGTTCTTTCAGTTTATCCAGGTCCCATCTCCTTAAATTCCCACCTTTTTGCAGTTTCTTCAGTTTCAATCTACAGTTCATAACCAATAGATTGTGGTCAGACTCCACATGTGTCCCTGGAAATGTCTTACAGTTTAAAATCTTGTTCCTAATCTCTGTCTTACCATTATATAATCTATCTGAAACCTTCTAGTGTCTCCAGGGTTCTTCCATGTATACAACCTTGTAAGGTGTCAGGCAAATCCAACACCTTACATGAAAACCCTGACATAATAAGCAAATCTACTAGTATGTCACATAGCTATGAATAAATCGTGACATTAAATTAACCAAAGTAATACGAGTAACGAGTGAGCAAATGGAATACCACAGACTAACACAAGAATGCCTAAATGCATGTCGTACCTTCCCACCGTGAGGCAGACGCAGTTCCGAGGGGAGAAACGAGGACAGAAGCCGAGAGCAGAACCGTGGGGAGGGGCTGGGCACCCACGCCGCGAGCCTACCTGTACAACTATACAACCCGCACGTCTTAGCGTCAGGCTTTTTCGTGTCTCAGGTATGTCAAGGACAACCCCCAGCCCATGTTAAAAGCTAGAGACCTCCAGAAAAGCAATATAGATCTTACGATAACACTAAAAGGGCCACTACCACACGCAAGTTTTAGCGTGAGACTTTTTCGCGTGTCTGTTACATTAGGATCACTCCCCAGCCCATGTTAAAAGATAGAGCCCTCCAGAAGAGCAGTATAGATCTCACGATAACGCTAAAAGAACCACACTAGCTGCAGGTTTTAGCGTGAGACTTTTTAGCGTCTCTGTTACGTTGCAAACTTCAAAAACATTGCCCCACCACGAAAAGTATAACGTTTCCCATTGGATAGACAGAATATTTGTAGGCGGAGCGTAAGGTTAACATTGAGACCCTGATTGGTCAGATGAAAACTCAGCCAGATAGCCTTTTTAAACTAACTTCGGTAAATTGTAGTAAGGAGAAGTTCGAGAGTTAGTTCGGAGACGGCGAGCTGGATGGCTGCTGCGCCGGCCGCTGCCGCCCTGACGCTGCTTAAACACCGACAAGGTAATGAACGCACGCGATGCCGCATTTTTGAGCGCATAAGGCTTCACTCAGAACTGCAGAAGTCTCATCTGTTACACCCCTTTTTTCCGTAAAACTAATGGTGATCGTTAATTAAAACTCATGGTGTTCACATTTGCCACTTGAAGAACAGATCTGAAACGCGATGATTTTTTCTTTTCTATAGTTATTGAGAAGCCACATCAGCCACTGTAATTTACGACAAGTTAAATAAGTAATTAAAGATAATTGAGGGTCACTGTAGACCATTTTGATAGTTTTCTCTTTTGTGAAACTTAATTTAAACCTAGATTATAGATGTGATATGGCATAGGTCATCCTTCGATCGATTGTAGAACTTGGAAACCCATTTAGGGAATATTCGTTCACATTTTTGTTGAACGCTGTTGGTTTTTACCATCCTGTATTAAAACATTTCCTTTTATCAATAGTGCAATTTATAAACGATGTTTTGTGATTAGAATAAATTTCCAATGGTAAACTTAACTGCTTTTTCGGCGTTATTTTACCAGCTAACTAAAAATAGGAAAGCCTTGAACCCTTTCCACTATATTTAGTTAGAATTAAGATTCTTTTACAGGGAGTGCAGTGGAGCTGACGCTGAGATTATTTAGTATTTGGTTATATCATCGCTAGTCTCACTGAACTCTTCTGAATTCTACATGTCATGTGTGGTTTAGCGTCTCCTTACCAGTAGCAGGTCCCAGGTTCAAACTAGTAAATTCCCTAAAAAACACGCTCAGAGCGTCGTTGCGCGAAAGTGGTAGGGAGACACGATATAGTACAATCAGAAACCACCATGAATGTTTAGAAAATGTATACAACCTTCCTTCATGATGCTTGAACCAAGTGTTAGCTATAATTAAGTTATGCTCTGTGCAAAATTCTACCAGAAGGCTTCCTCTTTCATTTCTTAGCCCTAATCCATATTCACCTACTACATTTCCTTCTCTTCCTTTTCCTACTCTCGAATCCAGGCACCCATGACTATTAAATTTTCGTTTCCCTACACTATCTGAATAATTTCTTTTATCTCATCATACATTTCGTCAATTTCATCATCATCTGCCGAGCTAGTTGGCATATAAACTTGTACTACTGTAGTAGGCGTGGGCTTCGTGTCTATCTTGGCCACAATAATGCGTTCACTATGCTGTTGGTAGTAGCTTACCCACACTCCTATTTTTTTATTCATTATTAAACCTACTCCTGCATTACCCCTATTTGATTTTGTATTTATAACTCTGTATTCCCCTGACCAAAAGTCTTGTTCCTCCTGCCACCGAACTTCACAAATTCCCACGATATCTAACTTTAACCTATCCATTTTCCCTTTTAAAATTTTCTAACCTACCTGACCGATTAAGGGATCTGACAGTCCACGCTCCGATCCAGAACACCAGTTTTCTTTCTCCTGATAACAACGTCCTCCTGAGTAGTCCCCGCCCGGAGATCCGAATGGGGGACTATTTTACCTCCGGAATATTTTACCGAAGAGGACGCCATCATCATTTAATCATACAGTAAAGCTGCATGCCCTCGGGAAAAATTACGGCTGTACTTTCCCCTTGCTTTCAACCGTTCGCAGTACCATAACAGCAAGGCCGTTTTGGTTAGTGTTACAGGGCCAGATCAGTCAATCATCCAGACTGTTGCCCCTGCAACTACTGAAAAGGCTGCTGCCCCTCTTCAGGAACCACGCGTTTGTCTGGCCTCTCAACAGATAACCCTCCGTTGTGGTTGCACCTACGGTACGGCTATCTGTATCGTGGAGGCCCACCAACGGCAAGGTCCATGGTTCTTGAGGGGGGAAGGGGGTGATTTCTGTTAATCAGAAAAAATTTTAAATGTCACCTTAATAAGATTTATAATTTTTTCGTTTTATGTTATGCTTGTAATGATTTATAATTATAAGCAGCTAGTTTTCTTAGTGAGCTGCTGTTAAATATTACTGGTCAGTTTTCTACCTTCAATATAAGGGTAATTTTGTTCTCTTTTAGTACCAAGTTTGGTGGTGTAATGAATGAACAGTTTGGGAAGCCATGTTGTTGTTGTTGTTGTTGTTGTTGTTGTGGTCTTCAGTCCTGAGACTGGTTTGATGCAGTCCTCCATGCTAATCTATCCTGTGCAATCTCCTTTATCTCCCAGTACCTGCTGCAACCTACATCCTTCTGAATCAGCTTAGTGTATTCATCGAAGCCATGTTAGTGGGAAGTTACTCACTATTTCCAGGTTGATGCCATTGTGATAGTGATTGTAATCTAGAGCTCAGATTCTCACATAGCCGTATCTCTTTCAGAAAATTAGTTACACACGTGTGATGCCGTATTGCGTACGGAATAGTAGAGTACTGTAATTGTGCCTTTACCCCGGCTTTGAGTCTATAAAATTAATTGTCTTACTACAGTATTCCTGGCTAAGATACCTGCGTGGAACTATTCATTAATTAATTAATTCATTCATTCATTTCGTATAGGCATTCTTTGGACCTCGTTATTTCAACGGTCTTGCTTTACATGTTCTGATGTTTGCCCAGTGCTCCCGCATTCGTTCTCAGTGTTGCTCCTACCTCTCCTGGGTTCAAGCCCTTCCTGTTTTTAGTTTTGACTTTTCTTAGAAACCCTGCCATGCCATACGACTCTCCTTAAGAGGGACAAACTCCAAGATGTCATCATGAATGATCCCTACTTTTTTAATATCTTTCTCCATCTCTGCGAACCAGGCCCATTTTGTTTTCTTCTTCTGAAAGTAGCTGATCATATGATTGGCGATTCTTCCTGGGTTCATTTGGGTCAAATGCCCGTAAACCATAATCCTTCTTTTCCGGATGATATCGGTTATCTTCTGTACGTGGGAATACATGATTAAGACGTCTTCTATATTCCCCATTCTCTTTGATGGGGCCTAAGATGTTTCTCAAAATCTTCCTTTCCTTGGCCTCCAGTTTTTCAATTAGGCCTTTCTTGTTCATTACTAGGCATTCAGAAGCGTACAAGACCTCCAGACAGATAATACTGCAGTAATGCCTTAACTTTGCATTGAACGACACTGATCTTTTGTTGTAGATGTTTTTGGTTAAATGGAATGACATTTCCATTTGGTTCATGCGTGATATGAAGGCTCCTTTCTCTGATAAGGTAGCTGTATCCATTCTCCTAGAAATTTCAACTTTTCGACAAGCTTAATATTACCTTGACCCCTTACATGCTCTCTTGGCGGTGAATTTATGTTCATTATAAACTCGGTTTTCTCAAATGAAATTTGGACGCCAGTCTTCTGTGCATGTGTGTTAAAATCATTACTCTGTCTCTTAGCTGTTTCCATGGAATCAGAAAAAATTGCAAGATCATCTGCAAAAGCGAGACAATCGATTTCAAGATTTTGTATCCTGTAACCCAGCCTGACACAACTTTTAATTCCTTGGTTTTCCAGTTCTTTGCCCCACTCACAAATCACCTTCTCGAGGGCACAGTTGAAGAGCAGAAGTGAGAAACCATCTCCTTTACTTACTCCTGTATTTATTTAAAAAGCTTCTGATGTTTATCATCTAAATTTCACTTTGAGGTTATGTTGGTTATTGTTTGCTGTATTATCGCTTTGGTCTTCTGGTCTAGGCCAAGTTCTTCTAGATCAGGATTTTACGATCAATCGAGTTGTATGCCTTTTTGAAATCCACAAAGGTCACAATAAAATTTTTATTCCTGAGCTTCAGGTACGAAACGATGGATTTGAAGTTCATTATCTGTTCGATGCATAATCGCCCCTTCCTGAAACCTCCTTAATACTCTCCCAGCTGTGGGTCTAGCTGTTCTTCTGTCCTAGTTACCAGAGCTTTCGACAGAATCTTGTAGGTTGTTGTGAGAGAGGTACCACGATTTTCATCTGTTCTGTCGCCTTTCTTATGAAGAGGATGAATTAGAGCACAATTCCAGCCATGTGGGAGTATTTCAGTTTTCCAAATCTGGCTGATAATTTCTGTAAGTTTATGTACTTCATTATCCCCTGCATAATTCCAAAGATCAGGAATTATAGAATTTTCCCCTGCTGCCTTGTTATCTTTAAGTGAGTGAATAATTAGCTTGCTTGCTCTTTCGTGGGTGGTGATGAATTTGGGTGTGCTTCTGCATAGTCGGTAAAGGGAAATGTGGAGTTTGGAGGTTCACAATTCACAAAAGCTGTAAAGTAATTCGCTATTATCTGGCAGTTGTCTTTATCATTGTAAGCTAGCTTTCCGCTTGGAGCTTTGAACTGTAGGCTTGGAGGATTGTACTTTGTGAGATTGGCCTTAAAAGTTCTATAGAAGTTTCGTGAATTTGTCTTATGGAAGTCTTGTTCAATTTGTGCCAACTACATTTTCTCAAATGTATGCTTCACTCCCCGCATGATCTATGCAGCGTGTTTTCTAGCGTCCAGGAAGTTAGTTTTGTTAGCTTCATTTCTCTTGGCATTCCATCTCTGCCACGAATGCTGTCTTTGCTTCACTGCTGCCTCTTCGAAACTGTTCCAGAAAGTATGCCTTTTCGGTTTCAGAAGCGAAACAGTTTCTTTTGCTGTTCTGACCAGGGCTTGTTGCAATTCTTCCTAGCACTCTTGATCTAAGGATTCAAATTTACGAGTGAATTCTCGATTGGACATCAGCTTTTCCGTGTGAAATCTATCTTCTTTGCCTGTGTTTTTCTGGAATTGCTTAGAATTAGCATAATTTTAATATTTGAAAGATAGTGATCTGAATTCAGATCGGTATTCCTCAGAACTTTAACATTCTGGATCTCTCGTGGTTCTTTTCGGGTGATGGCAACGTGATCAATTTGATATTCTCCGAGATTCGGATTTCGGCATGACCAAGTTTTCTATTTTCTCGGCAAGGAGTTGAATGCTGTAGATTTCATGATTAGGTTAAAAGCTTTACACAATTCCACGTGTCTCTCTACATTACGGTTGGTTCTTTTATGTGCTGGGTAATTTCCAACAATGTCTCGGAATTATCTCTCCTTGCCAAGTAGCGCATTGAAATCTCCGACCAGGATGATGATGTGTTTGTCTGGGATCTAGGATAGAAGGTCTTCTGATTCTTAGCAAAATTCATCTGTTCCTTTCGGATCTCTCTTGTTTGCCTGGGTGGTAGGTGCATGAACATTTACAATGCTGTAAACTTTGTTTGTGCTTCGGAAAGAAATAGTAGAATCGAGAATTTTTTTGTCGACTATAAATCCCATGCCAAGATGTGGAACAGTTTTTACAACGCGCTTGCCAGTTTTACCTTTAAATAGTCTGTAGCCCTCTGACTCAAAGGTATGAATCTCTGCAATTAGTATCTTATGTTGCTGCGTGGTATATTATATTTAAGCACATTTACTTATTTGTTGTTTAGTCAGACTCTCTTGTGTAATAATGACGTATTGTGCATCTTTTTAATCCAGTTAAATTACTGAAAGAAGAAATACGTCGGGAAAAATTCAGAAGTCACAAGTTAAATTTATTTTCTCTTAATTTAAATCAGAGCAAAACATCTGTATTAAGTTAGAAGTCACGTTTTTCCTTAGCAGTACTGAGATCACTAAAGTGAGTGTGATACAGACATCTATGTCAATGTTAAATTTAGGAATTATTGTAATATATACTTTGTTAGAGGTGTAACCCTAAGCTCAGTCAACCGCTCCACCACCCTAATGGTTCAGTTAAACTGCTACACAAAAGAAAAAAAGTACATTTGAAACTATATGAAATAATTATAACTATGTGATCGTTGCGTCGTGGCACCGAAGGCGGCAAGTCGGTGGCGGCAGCCTGATTGATATCGCTCCATCATTTGGTGAAACTGCAGCAAATACGTCCTGTTGCTCAATGTATAATATTACAGGCGATAATATTATCCTACGTTGCATTACTTTTCTAACAAGGCGGTTGGACATCCTCGCTGCTGTATAAATCCGAGCTCGTATGTGCACGACAATACCGTCACTTACACAGACGACGCTGTTACTAACATTCAGTACAAGGTTTTGAAACAGCACGTAATTCATTTTAATTTCCCGGCAGCGAAGTTACAGTCCGTTCACTTTTTGAGTATCAGATCGCGAATTCAGAATTCCAGCGAAAGCAGTACCACACGTAATGAACAGTTTGCAAGCACGCAAGTGGCAGTTGCACATAAGATAATAAACTGAAGATACATTAGTTTATACAATTCAGTTATATGTAACACGGTTCTGTTCTTACATCGACAACTACAGTCCATTAGCATTAGCTGTTTATAGTACTCAATGAAACAATATTCAGTCTAACATTTTGTAACATAACGTCCACGTCGAAATTTACTTTACACCGTGACAGGAAAATAAGAACGAAGCCATAAATTTTCGTGTGTTTCTGTCTAGCACGATTAAACAGCATGAACTTGCCCACGCCAAAACACACCCACTGGCTGACACTGTTTGACTGTCGCTATCGACATCGCCCCCGCATCACGGTTCATACAACAGCGCTACATATTACTGCCGGTGTCACACAGCGTATTTCACAAAAGCATTACAAAGAAGATCGAACATACATTGAAACTTTTGCATCCTCTTTTCAAACGAGATTCAAGTAGCAATGAAAATAACATAATGAGAGAGTTACATTTCATATAACAAGAAAAAAAGAAAATGCCTATATACACACTACTGGCCATTAAAATCGCTACACCACGAAGATGATGTGCTACAGAAGCGAAATTTAACCGCCAGGAAGAAGATGAAAGAGCATTCACACAAGGTTGGCGCCGGTGGCGACACCTACAACATGCTCACATGAGGAAAATTTCCAACCGATTTCTTATACACAAACAGCAGTTGATAGGCGTTGCCTGGTGAAACGTTGTTGTGATGCCTCGTGTAAAGATCCCAACGGCAGTCGAGATGACAAGCATCATATCCGCATGGCTGTAACGGATCGTGGAGCCACGTCTCGATCCCTGAATCAACAGATGGGGACGTTTGCAAGACAACAACCATATGCACGAACAGTTCGACGACGTTTGCAGCAGCATGGACTATCAGCTCGGAGACCATGTCTGCGGTTACCCTTGACGCTGCATCACACACAGGAGCGCCTGCGATGGTGTACTCAACGACGAATCGCGGTGCACGAATGGCAAAACGCCATTTTTCCAATGAATCCAGGTTCTGTTTACAACATCATGATGTTCGTATCGGTGTTTGGCGACATCGCGGTGAACGCACATTGGAAACGTGTATTCGTCATCGCCATACTGGCGTATCACCCAACATGATGGTACGCAGTGCCATTGGTTACTCATCTCGGTCACCTCTTGTTCGCACTGTCGGCACTTTGAACAGTAGTTACATTTCAGATGTGTTACGACTCGTGGCTCTACCCTTCATTCGATCCCTGCGAAACCGTATATTTCAGCAGGATATGCACGACCGCATGTTGCAGGTCCTGTACGGGCCTTTCTGAATAAAGATGATGTTCGACTGATGCCCTGGCCAACACATTCTCCAAATCTCTCACCAACTGAAGAGTCTGGTCAATGGTGGCCGAGCAACTGGCTCGTCACAATAAGCCAGTCACTATTCTTGATGAACTGTGGTATCGTGTTGAAGCTGCATGGGCAGCTGTAACTGTACATGCCATCCAAGCTCTGTTTGACTCAATGCCCAGGCGTATCAATCCCGTTATTACGGCCAGTGGTGGTTGTCTGGGTAGTGATTTCTCAGGATCTATGCATCCAAATTTCGTGAAAATGTAATCACATGTCAGTTCTCGTATATTTTTCCAATTAATACTCGTTTATCATCTGCTTTTCTTCTTTTTCTTCTTGGTGTAGCAATTTTAATGGCATATATCTTAACTTTCTTTGGCAGGATACCATCGGCCCACACCTTCATGAAAACGTGCGTTACAAATACTACAACCTGCGGGACTCCGATGGAAGAATTTGAGTTTGACGAATTACTAGGAAACACTACCTTCCAGCCTATGTAGTGCCACTCAGCGAGGTGGACTGCACTCGTCTTCGGGAGGACGACGGTTCAAATACGCGTCCGGCCATTCTCATTTAGGTTTCCCTTGATTTCGCTAAATCGCTTCAGGCAATCCTCTGAACGGGCAGGGCCGACTTCCATTCCTATCCGCCCTTAATCCGAAGCGACCGGTGACCTCGCTGTTTGGTCCCTTCCCCCCATCAACCAACTAATCATGTGTGACGCCAAAACAGAAGTATGATTAACGTGATGTTACGGCATGGGGGGAGGGTTGGGAGTGCTTTTTGTGAGCACAGTGTGGTCACCTTATTGCACTTGAGAAAATTGTAAATGCGGAATGGTAGAAGACACTTTACAGCTCTGTGTACTGTGTACATTAGAGGAACAACTAGGATGTGTTGATTGTTTGTACGAGCACGACAATGCTACCTGTCGTAAAGCAATGTCTACAACGGCTAGTGGACAAGCAAACGTGACTGCCTTCTCTTGTTGCGGCTATTCAGGAAGAGTGGGCAACCATTTGTCTACATGCATTTAGACACCTTCTTGTAAGTGTCCCCAGCAGAGAACAAGTCGTCACAAAGGTGAAGGGTGGACGTAAGAATGCCCATTGACAGGCGTCCGGCTAATTTTGATAAGGTATTGTATCTTACAAATGTGGCAACTTGTTCTTTATTCCAGATACTCAGTAACATTTTTTTTTGCACAATTCATAATCGCTGCCGATGAAAAAACTCGCCTCTCTGTTGTACGAACTTCACAGTGGTTTTCACGGTATGGAGTAAATTCTCCAGTTTATTGTCTAGTACGAGATAATCCTTTCGGTGTTGTTGAACACCATGAGGCACGAGCACGTCGGTCCCACATCGTGAACACCGTAAGTGTATAGGCAGGGTTCAAGCTAACGGCGTAACCTGCGATGTCGGCCGAGAAGAACCCGACCCAGTTCGCTTGGAACAAGCCAAAGCTTGGAGTGAGCCATCGAAGGAAACCTCAGAATGGCTGCCGTCGAAGCGTGGATCTGACTCGAGCAGGAAGTTGTGTGAGCTGACGGTTGACGGTTGCAGATAGTCTGCGTCAAACAGTAACGTTGGCCACTGACGCATTATATATGAACCGTTCAAATGTGTGTGAATTCCTAAGGGACCCTACTGCTGAGATCATCGGTCCCTAGATTTGCACACAATTTAAATTAGATTAGGCGAAAAACAGCACACACACTCATGCCCGAGGAAGGATTCGAACCTCCGGCGGGAGGGGACACACAATGCGTGACATAGCGCCTCTAACCGCACGGCCACTCCGCGCGGCATATGAACCGTGATAACCCTTTCAGCATCAACTAAGGCCTGAAGATGGCGCACTGAAGCTGCGAAACTGGTAGCTACACAGTAAACAAGATCGACGGCTGTAGGCGTTTCATTTTCTTACAATGGAGCAGGAACGTCTCGACCACCACGCGGGTACCACACTAAGGAGAAAGCAAGCGTGTTACAACGTGTAGTCTGGACCAGCATGGTAATGAATTTTAGGCAGCAGCAGCCGGCACGCCTTTTCGCTGGGGTAAAAGTTTTGTGAGGGGCGAAAGTAGGAGCGTGATGAAAAACGTGGGGCGCGCGTAGTGGCCCCGTGGTCTCAGGCGCCATGTCGTGGATTGCGCGGCCCCTCCCGCCGGAGGTTCGAGTCCCTCGGGCGTGGGTGTATGTGTTGTTCTTAGCATAAGTTAGTTTAAATTAGAGTATTCTGTAATTCTAGTGACCGATGACCTCAGCAGTTTTGTCCCACAGGAATTCACACACATTTGAACAATTGAAGAACGAGAAAGACTAGGAGAACAAAGGAGCGATTGGATGGCACTAAATTGAGAAGGGACGGAGGCGTATGAAAGGTAAGCAAGACGATATTCGGACTGAACTGTGTTGAGGAACATTCGTTTAAGTCCTGAATCTCCCTGGTACAGGGACGCTTCTTTGTTTTCAGTTGTAAGGTTCCAGGACAGGGGCACTTACATGTTAGCTTGCCAACATTAGTATTAATAATAAAGGGACTGGCAAGGGCAGCATATCATGACTCTATTGAATTGTGATAAATATGAGGCACTCTCGAGCAGTATTCCCTGCATGTCTCCATGATTGAGCCACTAACTTAAAGCGTTGGTGAAAAGCGTCGGAAGTTGAGGATTGTGGAATATGAAGTCTGCAGCTGGCCGTAGCTCGCCGGGCCGCCGTGGGCGGCAGGTAGCGTTCACCGGAAACACGGGACAATACGGCGCTTTTGGGGATAGCCCGGCATCCGGAGCCACCTGTGCTGGGCAACACGTGGCGAAGAGGGGAATTTGGTTTGCATAGGGGCGATATGGCCTACTCGATCATTGAATAGATCTCAGAAATACCTTGGAGGGATTTCGGCGATGATAGAGCGTTCGGCATTCGCCGAAACGGGGCATTCTTCCACCACGTTTTCGTACCCGTGTGAGACGGGAGAATTGAGGAGAGAGAGGACTTCGCCTTCAGCCATCGAACAGTACGGACTTGAAGACGGCGTCTTGGCCATCGCCTTCGAAGGGAGATATACGATCTGTATCGCAGCACGGCACCAACGCGTGTTCCGTGCAGAGTTCTGCGGTTAGAGCTCTTTGTGTGCTCAGAAGCGAGATTTTCACCAACGCTTAACCACTTCCAACAATTTACCCAATATTCCTGACCTGGTAGTTATCCTTGCGAGGTGCCGAATATTTATCAACGCACCTGCCGGTAATAGGGACGCGTGATTGCAAATTGTTGATGTGCCATTCTCAGGAGTGTGTGGGTGGACAAAGAAATTAAATTTTTTTTGTAAATTTTGTCAGTTGTGAGGGATATCAAATTAAAATGCAAATATTACAATCGAATTATCGACTTCATTGTAGCTATCATTTACTGTCCCAGTAAGCTTTACATGTACTCTAGTCACTGCACAGATTGCCCAGACGGGAAGGAAAGAATCTTTGCGGTCTTCTATGTCAGCGACGGTCAAATAAACTTACACAGTTACTAAATGGATCCACTAGTTTCATGCCAAGCGAATCACCTCAAGTGTAAACAGTGTATTTCGCCTTTGTTGTTCTATTTTGTTAACTATTTTACTTTGATCTTCAAAAGCGTGAAAAAGTAATCCTCCATCTCCATTACTGTTGCAAACAATACGACTTCGGAGTGTGTACTGTTTCGTATTTTTGGATGTACCATTAAAAAAGAGATGGAATGCATATCGTTTACTTCATTTTGAAGGTATGTTGACGTCAGTAAACGAATAAACTGACAGCAACGAGAATTAAGTGAACCCTGGAGGGGTGTCAGTTTACAGAGTTGGAGAGACGGCACAAAATCGAAGTTTTCCCTGGGCGCCAGTTGCCCCTATTACAACTCTGCCCAAGGACACACTTAGATTTCATATATGTGCATATAGTTGCTCTTTCCACCTCACTGCACTTAGTTTGATTGTTGTTTCGTTTTTATTTCACAGTGAACGTTCCTTCTTAAGCTTCTCAGTGCTTATTCTTTTATTTCCTACACTCCATTATCCCTTGCCTGTACACGGTCAGGCAATCAGCCAGTGGTGCGTAACACCTTCCCAGCATTAGTAGCAGTTTGTATGCTTCGGTTCTTAGCCACTGCGAATGTCTTAGAAGAAGCAATTTTTGTACTTAGCCTCACCTTTTATTTCCAAATGAAGGCCCCATTTCCCCTGCAGTATTTTAAAGTTTCGCATGCGTTTGATATAATTATGTTATTGTTTATGAGATATTCTGCAAAACTTTTAAGTTAGGTGCTTTTATGTATTTAATGTGTTTGACGATGTTTCTCTTTGATGCTGTGTAGGGTTTTTTATAACTTTGACGATACGGTTGCGTTCCTAAGTTTCTCTAAATACACCCTGCTTGATGTTAAGACGTTGACTACACCACGTGTGTTTCCGTTATAACTGTTACGCTAACCTGTATTAATACACTCCTGGAAACTGAAATAAGAACACCGTGAAATCATTGTCCCAGGAAGGGGAAACTTTATTGACACATTCCTGGGGTCAGATACATCACATGATCACACTGACAGAACCACAGGCACATAGACACAGGCAACAGAGCATGCACAATGTCGGCACTAGTACAGTGTATATCCACCTTTCGCAGCAATGCAGGCTGCTATTCTCCCATGGACACGATCGTAGAGATGCTGGATGCAGTCCTGTGGAACGGCTTGCCATGCCATTTCCACCTGGCGCCTCAGTTGGACCAGCGTTCGTGCTGGACGTGCAGACCGCGTGAGACGACGCTTCATCCAGTCCCAAACATGCTCAATGGGGGACAGATCCGGAGATCTTGCTGGCCAGGCTAGTTGACTTACACCTTCTAGAGCACGTTGGGTGGCACGGGATACATGCGGACGTACATTGTCCTGTTGGAACAGCAAGTTCCCTTGCCGGTCTAGGAATGGTAGAACGATGGGTTCGATGACGGTTTGGATGTACCGTGCACTATTCAGTGTCCCCTCGACGATCACCAGAGGTGTACGGCCAGTGTAGGAGATCGCTCCCCACACCATGATGCCGGGTGTTGGCCCTGTGTGCCTCGGTCGTATGCAGTCCTGATTGTGGCGCTCACCTGCACGGGGCCAAACACGCATACGACCATCACTGGCATCAAGGCAGAAGCGACTATCATCGCTGAAGACGACACGTCTCCATTCGTCCCTCCATTCACGCCTGTCGCGACACCACTGGAGGCGGACTGCACGATGTTGTGGCGTGAGCGGAAGACGGCCTAACGGTGTGCGGGACCGTAACCCAGCTTCATGGAGACGGTTGCGAATGGTCCTCGCCGATACCCCAGGAGCAACAGTGTCCCTAATTTGCTGGGAAGTGGCGGTGCGGTCCCCTACGGCACTGCGTAGGATCCTACGGTCTTGGCGTGCATCCGTGCGTCACTGCGGTCCGGTCCAAGGTCGACGGGGACGTGCACCTTCCGCCGACCACTGGCGACAACATCGATGTACTGTGGAGACCTCACGCCCCACGTGTTGAGCAATTCGGCGGTACGTCCACTCGGCCTCCCGCATGCCCACTATACGCCCTCGCTCAAAGTCCGTCAACTGCACATACGGTTCACGTCCACGCTGTCGCGGCATGCTATCAGTGTTAAAGACTGCGATGGAGCTCCGTATGCCACGGCAAACTGGCTGACACTGACGGCGGCGGTGCACAAATGCTGCGCAGCTAGCGCCATTCGACGGCCAACACCGCGGTTCCTGGCGTGTCCGCTGTGCCGTGCGTGTGATCATTGCTTGTACAACCCTCTCACAGTGTCCGGAGCAAGTATGGTGGGTCTGACACACCGGTGTCAATGTGTTCTTTTTTCCATTTCCAGGAGTGTATGTTATTTATGCTTGTACAGTGACAAACCCTGCGTAACGGTTGCACTTTATGCATTTTATGCACACACTTCACATGTATATTAATGTCGTTCACTGTGACATCGTGGGAATTTATATTTCTCAGTTGTTACTGTGACTTACGCTAAATGTTGATCTCATTTGACCCATTATAAATGGTTCTGAAAGCCTGCGACTGTGAAAACAATAGGTTTGTTTATAAATAACGATTTTCTTTATTTTATTTTTCGCACGACGCGTTTCGCGAAATGATTCCCATTTTCAAGTGCGTATTTTTGTTTGTTATGTAATAGCCGCGCTAGATTAGCCGAGCGGTCTTAGGCGCTGCAGTCATGGGCTCATGGACTGTGCGGTTGGTCCAAGCGGAGGTTCGAGTCCTCCCTCGGTCATGGGTGTGTGTGTTTGTCCTTAGGATAATTTAGGTTAAGTAGTGTGTAAGCTTAGGGACTGATGATCTTAGCAGTTAAGTCCCATAAGATTTCGCACACATTTGAACATTTTGTTATGTCATTTCTATGTGACATATTGCAGTAAAGTGAACGAAATGAAGCAGAATCTCACACATCGACAACATCGCATAGAAATGATATAACAAATACAAAAATCGCACTTAAAAATGGGAATCATTTCCCGAAACTGGTCGTGCGAAAAATAAAATAAAGAAAATCGTAACTGGTAGCATATGAGTTATTTATAAACAAACTTGTTCTTAAATGTTTATGTACATACAGGTTGTGGCCCACCCTACTACTTAGTAAATTTTTTGTGGTAAGCTTCTATGAGACCAAACTGCTGAGGTCATCGGTCCCTGAACTTACACACTACTTACACACTACTTACCCTTACTTAAACTAACTTACGCTGAAGACAACACACACACCCATGTCCGAGGGAGGCCTCGAACCTCCAACAGGGGTAGCCGCGCGAGCCGTGGCAAGGTGCCTGAGACCGCACGGGTATCCCGCGTGGGACTACTTAGGAACACTATCACATATTACTTTCTTCCCAACCTGGTGTGTGGAATGCAGCATGTTGCAAGCATAACAGTTTCTGTAGTGATAGCAATTGCATAGCTGTCGCGAGTCAGTTACCGTTTAGTAAACAGGCGGCCCTGAACTGGTGGGGAACGTGCTATCACTGTGAGAGCGTCTTAAAAGCAACGTATTTCGACAGTGTTACCAGGTAGGACGGAGGAGGAGGTCCCGTCGACAATGAGGTCATTAGAGACGGAGCACAAGATCGGATTAGAGAAGGAGGGGGAAAGAAATCGGCCGTGCCCTTTCTAAGGAACCATCTCGGCATTTGCCTGAAGCGATTTAGGGAAATCACGGAAAACCTAAATCAGGATGACCGGACGCGGGATTGAACCGTCGTCCTCCCGAATGCGAGTCCAGTGTGCTAACCACTGCGCCACCTCGCTCGGTACCAGCTAGGACGTCATGGACGTGTTTCATTTGCTCATGCGATTACTGTGTGGGAGGGTAACTTTCAAGAAACTGGTTCAGCGTTACAAAAAAATTCTCCAGGCGGCGCTCGAACGATACGTACTCAGAGAACATTGCACATGTTTGAGCTTCCATCGAGAGGAGTCCTCGCCGTTCCATCCCACAACATGCATCTGCGGCAGAGATTGGGCGACGAAACTTACAAAGAACACAACACGAATGAAAGTTTCACACCTATAAGCTAAGGACTGTGCAGCAGTTAAATCCATTAGACGCTGTGACGCAAAGGGCGTTAGCTAAAGTGAACTAGGATTCCAATTTCCCTAACAACACGTAGATGTTAAGACGATACCTCACTTTCACTTTAACGGATCCATTAACAAACACAATTTGCGTGACTCGGTACAGGAAAATTGTAGTCAGTTTCACGAACGTCCGTTACAGAGCGCTTGTGTTACAGTATGATATGCTGTATCATCCCATGACGTTATTAGTCCTTATGTTCTTGAACGACAGAACGGCATTGCAACAACAGTAACTTCCACTCGGTAAGCTGGTAAGCTTGAAACATTCTTTACACCGACACTGCACGATCTTAACACGGGAAATATACAGTTTCACCACGATGGAGTTACGTCACATACTGTTCGACGGATCGATGGAAACCGTTCGCCAATATTGTTGGGAAGGCACATCATTTCACGTAATGATGAAGTCCTATGGTCTGCGAGAGCCACTGAACGTAGTGCAGCTGTATCAGATTTCTGCCTTTGGGGACACCTTAAAAGGAATGTGTACCGCACACTTAATGCAACCGTCCATGAACTGAAATTTAAGACTACTGCCACTACTCGAGACATGCTACATAAAGCATTTTGGAGTTTTGGAGTTTCTACAACAGGGTATTAGAATATGAAAGCCAAAGGGGAGCATATCTTCTCATCTCATCTTCAAGACATAAACACACAGTTTGTGACTTTTGTAATGAAAACATAAATGGCACACTTTCGTCAATAAAAAATGATTTTTCCTGGAAGTATTTGTGTCAGTTACTTTACATCAAAATTTTTCGTTTCCTCTACGCCGACTACTTGCTACACTTTGTTGCGACGCAGAGGTCATAGGTCCCGATGTGAAAAGGAGGCCAGACACAGAGTATAGGTAAAGAGTCCAGATAATGCCTGGAGGCGTCAGTGACAAAGTGGTATCTACAATAACATTCATGTATCGTGTTGACAATTTTGAACATGGCTCTTACTCAGCAACCGTATATTAGTGTCTACATAGGATTACACAGACAACCAGTTACATATAACTGGTAGGTACTGAAACGTCCCCTTAGAAAAATTTATGAATGATTGTGCTGATAAACCTCTTAAATTATTTGATTTTCAAACAGCTGAGCAGAGCTGAACGTACTCAGACATTTCGCTCTTTACATATTCTGATCAACACTAAACTGACACACAATATTTTCAGCGCAACGCAATCTGACTTTCAATAATCCCTACAACAAAATTGACCTTACTGACATTAAACTATACCTTTCACAAATCACTTAGCTCACAAAAATCTTCGTTACTTGAACTACTGCAATACAGCGAGCGCCACTACTGCCAGCTAAATAAAAGATTCAAACTACTGAAGGCACTAACTACTGATACGCATAGTTAGCAAATGAAAGAGTTTGATAGAGAACAAACAATGTATTTACCTTAATAATGTTCAAAGGTCAGTTCATGATATCCAGTCTTACAAATTTACTGTCTCTGATGGGCACACGTCCAGATCATCCTCTCTCAAAATTCCACCATCTCTCTCCCCACATCCACCACTGCTAGTGGCTCACCTCCAACTGCGCAACGCTACGCGCTGTTAACAACCAACTGCCCAACACTACAATGGCGAATATTACTCCAACAATGCAAACCAACTACAGCCTTCACACAGACAAGTCAGTGATTTTCATATAGAACGCTACATGGCGTTATCAACATAAAAACCTAAACAGCCTACTTACATTATACCCACTAGGAGTGACTTCGTCAGAATGAAATTATGATAAACTGTAAAATTATATTGCTAAAAGGCAATGGCCAGAATTCAGAGTAGCTCTACTCAAGTCAAAAGTGAAATAAAACGTTCTAGCCTTTGCTGGGTACAACATCGCACAGGCAGTCTGATTGGTGTTGTGTAACTGTACAGCTGGGCACAAGTGGCAAAGGCAGAACGTTTTAGTTCACTTTTAACTTGAGCACAGCTGCTGTAAATTCAGACCCTTGTATTTAGCAATGTAATTTTACGACATATCACAGTTTCATTCTGATGTTGACATCCATTGTAGGTTTCGAATCATAGGTCAATGACCTACCAATTACGTGCATCCGGTTGGCTGTGTAACCTAATGTTCAAAACATGTTATATAGTTGAGTTTACAGAGCTGTGAAATGTCTTCAGGGCTTCAGAAGGCTGCCTGGCAGATACGTCAATGACTTTCCAAGTAGTGTTACTCATGGTGCAGACATTCTCTTCGCTGATGACAGCAATATTATGGTCACAGAAAACAAGAGAATTCCTTGCAGAGAAAGCAAATAAAACTGCAAGGACGTTACGATTGGTCAATAAGCAATACAGTGATATTGAACATAAAGAAAACTAATGTTATGAATTTCATTGTGAACAGGGAAAATGACGATGTTAAATTAAATGTAGATGGCATCGCTACCGACTGTGTAACAAATGCAAAATTGATAGGAATGAATATTGATTCTCAGTTGAAGTGGTGTGAACTCACAAAGGTACTTACAAATAGAATGTCATCAGAATATTATGCCTTTAGAATCCTATCGTCAGTGTGTAACATGTAATGCTTTTAGTTACCTACTATTCATGTGTACAGTAAATTATTAGCTATGGCATTCTTTTTGGGGAACAAATGCACAAAATATGAACAAAATTTTCAGACTCCAGAAAATAACCATAAGAATAATAACCAAAAATAGCAGTCGAAGTCATTGTAAGGATCTGTTCAAAAAACTAGGGATTTTAACTGCTTTGTGTGAATACGTTTACCAGTCAGTTGTACACATCAAAAATAACATTGGTAAATACTGCACAAACAGTTCTGTCCATAACCATGCAACAAGAGATAGACTCAACTTTCATTTACCAAGAAAAAAATAAACATAAAACTCAAAACAGCATTATCTACCAAAGAATAAAACTGTACAACAAATTACCAAAAGAGATTAAAGAAATTGCTAAAATACGCTTATTTAAAAAAGCAGTTAAAAATACCTGTTATGCAATACATTTTATACATTGAAGGAATACTTAGGTAAAACAGAGTACGGGTTTGGTAAAAAAATGTTATATAAATAAATAATAATAATGATTATAAAACATCCAACATTCCACAACACCTTCACACAATGTTTTTTCCTTCTTTTTCCTTTTCTAGAAAAACTTAAACCCAAGCTATGCATAGAACAATATTAACACCTCTTCCTCTTTCTGAGCTCAACATCTCACTTGTTATAGATGGATTCTGACTCAGTTTTTCGGGATAGCAAATGGGAAGTTACGATACAAAAAACGGCCCAGAGATCACCAGTGTGTGTGTGTGTGTGTGTTACGAAACAACAGGTGTATAGTGTATGCAGTCACTGATAGTGAGATAAGAGTTAACAGATTGGTATTACATTATATAATTAGTTTTATGTAAAAAAAGTTTTGGATACCAGTAGTAAATCTAATGATTGTATCTAACTAAAAGTCTGTTACACTAAACAACCTAGCTAGGTTAACAGTTGGCTCCTTTTACCGACCTCCCGACTCAGCAGCATTAGTGGCAGAACAACTGAGAGAAAATTTGGAATACATTTCACATAAATTTTCTCAGCATGTTATAGTCTTCGGTGGAGATTTCAATTTAGCAGATATAGACTGGGACACTCAGATGTTTAGGATGGGTAGTAGGGACAGAGCATCGAGTGACATTATACTGAGTGCACTATCCAAAAATTACCTCAAGTAATTAAACAGAGAACCGACTCGTGGGGATAACGTCTTGGACCTACTGATAACAAACAGACCCGAACTTTTCTAGTCTGTAAGTGCAGAACAGGGAATCAGTGATCATAAGGCCGTTGCAGCATCCCTGAATATGGAAGTTAATAGGAATATAAAAAAAGGGAGGAAGGTTTATCTGTTTAGCAAGAGTAATAGAAGGCAGATTTCAGATTACCTAACAGATCAAAACGAAAATTTCTGTTCCGACACTGACAATGTTGAGTGTTTATGGAAAAATTTCAAGGCAATCGTAAAATGCGCTTTAGACAGGTACGTGCCGATTAAAACTGTGAGGGACGGGAAAAACCCACCGTGGTTCAACAACAAAGTTAGGAAACTACTGCTAAAGCAAACAGAGCTTCACTCCAAGTGTAAACGCAGCCAATACCTATCAGACAAACACAAACTAAACGATGTCAAAGTTAGCGTAAGGAGGGCTATGGGTGAAGCGTTCTGTGAATTCGAAAGTAAAATTCTATGTACCGACTTGACGGAAAATCCTGGGAAGTTCTGGTCTTACGTTAAATCAGTAAGTGGCTTGAAACTGCGTATCCAGACACTCCGGGATGATGATGGCATTAAAACAGAGGATGACACGCGTAAAGCTGAAATACTAAACACGTTTTTCCAAAGCTGTTCCACAGAGGAAGACTGCACTGCAGTTTCTTCTCTAAATCTTCGCACAAACGAAAAAATGGCTGACATCGAAATAAGTGTACAAGGAATAGAAAAGCAACTGCAATCACTCAACAGAGGAAAGTCCACTGGACCTGACAGGATACCAATTCGATTCTACACAGAGTACGCAAAAGAACTTGCCCCCTTTCTAACAGCCGTGTACCGCAAGTCTCTAGAGGAACGGAAGGTTCCAAATGATTGGAAAAGAGCACAGGTAGCCCCAGTCAAGAAGGGTCGTCGAGCAGATGCGCAAAACTATAGACCTATATCTCTGACGTCGATCTGTTGTAGAATTTTAGAACATGTTTTCTGCTCGCGTATCATGTCGTTTTTGGAAACCCAGAATCTACTCTGTAGGAATCAACATGGATTCCGGAAACAGCGATCGTGTGAGACCCAACTCGCTTTATCTGTTCATGAGACCCAGAAAATATTAGACACAGGCTCCCAGGAAGATGCTATTTTCCTTGACTTCCGGAAGGCGTTCGATACAGTTCCGCACTGTCGCCTGATAAACAAAGTAAGAGTCTACGGAATATCAGACCAGCTGTGTGGCTGGATTGAAGAGTTTTTAGCAAACAGAACACAGAATGTTGTTATAAATGGAGAGACGTCTACAGACGTTAAAGTAACATTTGGCGTGCCACAGGGGAGTGTTATGGGACCATTGCTTTTCACAATATATATAAATGACGTAGTAGATAGTGTCGGAAGTTACATGCGGCTTTTCGCGGATGATGCTGTAGTATACAGAGAGTAGAAGCATTAGAAAATTATAGCGAAATGCAGGACGATCTGCAGCGGATAAGCACTTGGTGCAGGGAGTGGCAACTGACCCTTAACATAGGCAAATGTAATGTATTGCGAATACATAGAAAGAAGGATCCTTTATTGTGTGATTATATGATGGCGGAGCAAACACTGGTAGCAGTTACGTCTGTAAAATATCTGGGAGTATGCGTGCGGAACGATTTGAAGTGGAATGATCATATAAAATTAATTGTTGGTAAGGCGGGTACCAGGTTGTGATAAATTGGGAAAGTCCTTAGAAAATGTAGTCCATCAACAAAGGAGGTGGCTTACAAAACACTCGTTCGACCTATACTTGAGTATTGCTCATCAGTGTGGAATCTGTACCAGATCGGGTTGACTGAGGAGATAGAGAAAATCGAAAGAAGAGCGGCGCATTTCGTCACAGGGTTATTTGGTAACCGTGATAGCATTACGGAGATGTTTAGCAAACTCAAGTGGCAGACTCTGCAAGAGAGGCGCTCTGCATCGCGGTTAACTTGCCCGCTAGGTTTCGAGAGGGTGCGTTTCTGGATGAGGTATCGAATATATTGCTTCCCCCTACTTATACCTCCCGAGGAGATCACGAATGTAAACTTAGAGAGATTCGAGTGCCCACGGTGGCTTTCAGACAGTCGTTCTTCCCGCGAACCATACGCAACTGGAACAGAAAAGGGAGGTAACGACAGTGGCACGTAAAGTGCCCTCCGCCACACACCGTTGGATGGCTTGCGGAGTATAAATGTAGATGTAGATGTTACGTGTGAAAGACACTGTTTAATAATTTTTGAATCACTTTCGTTTTCGCAACTGTAAAACCACGTTTCATACACAACTGTTCGAAGAATGTATTTTGTGTACTGTTTGTAGTGATGCATAATTCTCACATTGTAAGACTGATAGTCTTTTTGTATTGATGTTCAATAAACACTATCTATGGGAAAAAAGGGGACTGTGTTGCAACCCTAGTTGTTCATCGGTACTACATCTACATCTGCATGGATACTCTACAAATCACATTTAAGTGCCTGGCAGAGGGTTCATCTAACCACCTTCACAATTCTCTGTTATTCCAATCTCGTATAGCGCGCGGAAAGAATGAACACCTATATCTTTCCATACGCGCTCTGAATTCCCTTACTTTATGGTGGTGATCGTTTCTCCCTGCGTAGGTCTGTGTCAACAAAATATTTTCACATTCGGAGGAGAATGTTGGTGATTGGAATTTCGTGAGAAGGTTCCGTCGTAACGAAAAACGCCTTTCTTTTAATGATGTCCAGTGACACTCCCATATTTCACGATAATAAAAAAAACGTGCTGCCCTTCTTTGAGCTTTTTAGATGTACTCCGTCAGTCCTATCTGGTAAGGATCTTACGCAGCAGCAGTATTCTAAAAGAGGACTGACAATCGTAGTGTAGGCAGTCTCCTTAGTAGATCTGTTTCATTTTCTAAGCGTCCTCCCATTAAAACGCAGTAATGACAGTGGCACGTAAAGTGCCCTCCGCCACACGCCGTTGGGTGGCTTGCGGAGTATAAATGTAGATGTAGAAATGTATGTGTGTACGAATTAGCTGATTTTAAATTGGTCTAAACTTGAAAATAGTTTGACATGTCCTATATCCTTGTAAAAAGAGATCTACGAATGAACAAAGCTGCTACTACTACTAATACTAATGACGTCAGCCTGCAGGTGAGTGAGCTACGGCCGCTTGTGCTGGCACACGAGCAGCCTTTCTGCGGTACAGTGCGGCTCTAACCTCAATGATCTCGACAATAACCCATCATGCACTCAGGTGAGGACAGCCGATTTTGGCCCAAGTTGTCGGCTGTTGTGAAGACTAGGCCATAGTCGTCCAGTACTGCAGCAGACGTTCAAGAGTAGGCCACGGACTGTTCGCTGGGGAGAAGACAGCCTGCAGATCATCCGTGATGCTCCAGCTTGTAGATCATCTGTGATGTTCCAGTAGGCTGCAGTGGCAAATAACAGCTGTGATATGCATCAGGTTGGCTGAGTCTCTGTGCTGAAGTCAGCAATCAGCTTGCAAGCAAGCCATTGAGTTTCACTGAAATTCAATAGTCTGTTATTCTCTCTGGTTCTGGTGACAGGGGTAGAATGGCAGTACAAGCACCGAAAGCCTCGTTTTTGAAAGGGCAGAGCCTGCCCCCTATGAATCGGTGACTCTGTGTTTATGAATGCATTTCTCCTAGTTTCTCGGTCCCGTCAGCGTTCCTTGCCTTCTGAGTGATGCAGTTATTATTCTCGGTCGCGAACTCTTGTCTTTCTGCCTACGTTTCACTTTGTAGAGGTGGTCTGGCCCTCAAGTTACGAAGTGTTACTTCACACTACCTCGTTATGTAGCACTGCTACGTCTGCGTTTCTGCTTTAGTCGTTCCGAAGTGGTGTTGCAACGCTCGACTCGTGCCATGACGTCCGTTACATTCGGGGTAAATCTTGTTGACAGCCCCGATCTAACCTTCTCTGTTCTAAGCTTGTCTGGTATAATTTAACAAAAATTAAACATGTACAATAAAATTATTATGCTGCAGAAAAATTTACTTTTTTTTAATTTTGTTTCCTGTAGTTACTTGAAGTTGCCAAAACTTTCGTTATTGCTGTTTACCACGAGGTAATTCCAAGAGGGTGAATCAGTTCTTTCGAAGCAATTTATATGGTATCTTTATAGTGTTATAATTGATCCCTAGCATACTGAAACTCAGCTCCATAGATGAACTGTGAATCGTCCCCTTAGAAAAATTAATGAATTACTGTGCTGGTAAACCCCTGACGTTATATAGTTTTCAAACAGCTGGGCAAAACTGAACGTGCTCAGACATTTCTCTCTTTCCTTATTCTGATCATCAATAAAATGACACACAATATTTTTAGCGCAACGCAATCTTTCAACAATCCCTACAAAAGAAAGGCCCTGACTAACAATAACCTATACCTTTCATGAATTACTTACCTTACAAAAATCTTCATTACTCGAACTACTGCAATACAGCGAGCGCCAGTACTGATAGCTAAATAAAAGATTCTGACTACTGAAGTCACTAACTACTGATAGGCATAATTAGCAAATGAAACTCCGCCATCTCTCCCCCCACTTCCATCACTGCTGGCGGCTCACCTCCAACTGCGCAACGCTACGCGCTGTTCACATCTAACTGCACAACGCTACAATAGCAGAATTGCAACAATGCAGGCCAGCCAAAGACTTCACACAGCACAGTCACTGATTTTCATACAGAGCGCTACGTGGCGTTACCAACAAAAAAAACATAAACAGCGTGCTTACAACATTAGGCGCCTGGCCCACCTTTTGCTTCTTTCTTTTGATATATGTTTATTTGTTTATGTATTTAATAATGTTTGTTAGAGCGTGTTTATGTCCAGACGTCGGAATATTTATTTAATTTCAAGTATTTAAACGCAGATCCAGTATCTCGAATATGTTTCAGCATGTTTGTGTGACTGTGAGTTGGCATGAAGACATGGCGCGAGCGATGTAGCCAATCACAGTCCTCATGAATGGGGAGATTGGATGGAAGCGAATTTCCATACAGGATACAGGGAGTTCTGGACTAGAGATGGGTAGTTCGCGAATGCACGGGTGCTAAGGAACGGCTCACCAAGATGAACGAACGGACAGAGGAACGAATTCCAAGGAACTATTGGTTCATAGTTCACTAGTTCACTTCGGTCGCGGCTGTCACTTAGGCAGTTCTCGTTCCAGCCTCGGTCGCGTGCTCGTCTCAGTATCGGTCTCCCTCGGCCGCACTCGTCGTTCTTCGCATGACCACCTGTCTCAGTTCTACTGCCGACTGCTCCTAGTTAGTTCAGTATCCAGTTGTTCGTTTCGTTCACTGCGCTTGCCTATTTTACATGTGTTCCAAACTGTTGCTGCACTTGGTTATGGCTATTCAGCGTCCGCGACCGGTGATCAAAAATTATTTTATAGTTAGGTAAATTACGTAAAAATTACGTTGTATGTAATAGGTACGTCTTTTCAGGTAACAAAAGGGCATATCAGCTCACTTCATTATATCGATGAACAGCAGAAGACATACTTATAACAAGGGAAGTTTTCTTGTTATTCATATATTTTTTTGGTTTCATCGACTTTATTTAACAGCTAACTTTCAATAATTGGCTTAATTTGTAGTGTAAGAAAATTCATATAAAACGATTTTTGTGTATCATTCACATACAAAACATCGCATTTAGGAAGGCTCTAATTATTTTTAAGTTTGGTTCTTTCCAGTTTGCACCACTTGCTAGTTTGGTTTCTTTGGAAAAAAAAAAGTAGATTGTGGGTCATTTTGGCTCAGTAGGAAAAGCGGTGCCTCTCCATTTGTATATTTACTGTGTTTTAGAAAGCACAGAGACATTGAAACCTCCCCTTAGAAAAATTTATGAATGATTGTGCTGATAAACCCCTTACGTTATTTGATTTTCAGGCAGCTGAGCAAAACTGAACGTACTCAGACATTTGTCTCTTTACTTATTCTGATCACCACTAAACTGACACACAATATTTTTAGCACAACGCAATCTGACTTTCAACAATCCCTAAAAAAGAATGGCCCTGACTAACAATAACCTATACCTTTTATGAATCACTTACCTCACAAAAATCTTCGTTTAGAACTACTGCAATACAGCGAGCGCCAATACTGACAGCTAAATAAAATATTCTAACTACTGAAGGTGCTAACTACTGATAGGCATAGTTAGCAAATGAAAGACTTTGATAGAGAACAAACAATGTATTTACCTTAATAGTGTTCAAAAGTCATAGTACTATATCAGTTCATGACATCCAGTCTTACAAATTTACTGGCTGTGATGGACGCAAGTCCAGATCATCCGCTCTCAAAACTCCGTCATCTCTCTCCCCACTCCCACCACTGCTGGCGGCTCACCCCCAACTGCGCAACGCTACGCGCTGTTCATATCAAGCTGCCCAACACTTCAATAGCAAACAACAATGCGAACCAGCCACAGACTGCACACAGCACAGATAATGATTTTCATACAGGGATCTGCGTGGTGTTACTACCATAAAAACCTAAACAGCCTAGTTACAACCGGTACTTAAGCCGGCAGTCGAAGAGCTGTCCAGCGCACTGCCAGTAGGAATCTGGTAGTGCCCAGGACAATGTGCAACGAAGTTAACGTACCACGCTCTTCGGCCTCCAGTTTGAGTCCGTCCCTGCCGTGACGTCACAGGAAGCCCCTAGCCGCAGACACAAAGCCAGTTCCACACTAACCGATGGGAAGTGCGCCACCACAAGCAAAGTGCGGCTCCATTGGCGCCGAGCGCCTGTGCTCGAGCATTTGTCTGGCTCGACGCAGGAAGTGTGGGCGTGCGTCGTGCGTCGTGCGTCGCGCGCCGCCCCTAATGGGCGACATGCTGTAATTACTGCGGGATAATGATGCGCGCCGGCCGTCAGCGACACACCGGCGACGCCCACATCGACTGCAGCCGAAATCTTTGTTTTGGGGCGCGCCGGCGCCTCGTTACCTGCGGACTAAGCCAATTATACGCGCAGCGCGCGGCACGCCAGTCGCTGCGCAAGTCCGGCTAACAAGAGCGACACGTGCGCATCGCCGCCCTAACAACGGACCGGGGAATCCCCGGACAGCGCTGTCGCGGCGGTCGCGTCCGACCCTCGGCGTTACTCGGTAGCAGGAGACACGGCACCGGACGTGTTGGGGTGCCGAAATTGTATGAGGCGATAAATTAGCGTAAGAGACACGAAATGAATTTGGAGGTAATATTATAGAAAGCGGAGATAAGATCGAAAAGAATATGAGATAGCACTGAAAGACCGAAGTGAAAAGAAGGCGACATTTCCTCAGAATAACTAGACATCCTTGGACGAGACAGCTCTGACAAAAGTGTTCCACCTAGTTTGTGAAATACACTGCCGGGAAACAAATGAGTACATCTGGAAAGACCACCTTGAGATGGTACATGTACTGATAATAGTTTCCACGTCGTCGTAGATACTGTCATGGCTTAGCTACCATAGCGATATTGGGTCTACTCTTTTGAGGCGTTACTTTCGTTTTGCCTCAGGTTACAGTAGGAAGTTATTATGTTTCCCATATCGAGATATTTTCTTTGATTGCTAGTAGCTTCAATACTTTGCTGAGTGAAGGGAATATTGGACGCATTTGTTTGTTTCTTTTTATCATATCACAAAGAGATCACACGCTGTTTATATGTATACTCCTTATACCATCCTGTATGAATATGCATGAGGATGAATGGAAGTCAAATGTAGCGGGAGCATGGACCAAAGGGAACAGTTAAAGGGGACAGCTGTCATTGCCAGCATTACAAGAATAACGGTAGGTAGGCCAGCACAGCAAGCAAAATGAAAACAAGCACGAGGGTAGGTTACAAAGTTGGTGCGGGGATGAGGTGAGTCTCCCCACCGCCGCGTTTGAGTAGGAACGTTGGGCGGATTTCTAGAGTTTTAATTTATTTGCAATAGTTTTCTCGGCAATGTGTTTGTAAAATTTTGCTTTGTGGTAGTGAGCATGCAACAGGAACCATCAGTTCATGTAGCGTATTTCCCGAGTTATAAGCTTCACTTTTAACTCTATGAGTGCAGGTTGCGTATCAGATGTTAGATCGAGAAATTTCTGTCACCAAATTAAAGTATTTTTGGTACTTTCTTTGTGAATTTAGTTCGCACTTTATTTTTGCACCAATAGTAAGAACTCCAATAAAGTGATCAGTTCTCGAATTTCAGTATGTGTACAGTTGTTTTCAGTGCCATATTTTACCGTTATTAGTGTGATACTGTGCTTTTACTTAAATACACTACTGGTCATTAAAATTGCTACACCAAGAACAAAAGCGGATGATAAACAGGTGTTCATTGGACAAATATATTATACTAGAACTGACATGTGATTACGTTTTCACGCAATTTGGGTGCATACATCCTGCGAAATCAGTACCAAGAACAACCACCTCTGGCCGTAATAACGGCCTTGATACGCCTGTGCATTGAGTCAAACAGAGCTTGGACGGTGTGTACAGGTACAGCTGCCCATACAACTTCAACACGATACCACAAGTTCATCAAGAGTAGTGACTGGCGTATTGTGACGAGCCAGTTGCTCGCCCACCATTGACCAGACGTTTTCAATTGGTGAGAAATCTGGTGAATGTGCTGGCCAAGGCAGCAGTCTAACGTTTTCTGTATCCAGAAAGGTCCGTACAGGACCTGCAACATGCGGTCGTGCATTATCCTGCTGAAATGTGGGGTTTCGCAGTGATCGAATGAAGGGTAGAGTGAAACATCATTGTACATGACTGTGCTTTAACTGACACACAATAATTTTAGCGCAACGCAATCTGACTTTCAAAAATCCCTACAAAGAATGGCCCTGACTAACATTAATCTATACGTTTCACAAATCACTTACCTCACAAAAATCTTCGTTACTCGAAGTACTGCAATACAGCGAGCGCCACTACTGCCAGGTAACTAAAAGATTAAAACTACTGAAGGCACTAACTACTGGTAGGCATAGTTAGCAAATGAAAGATTTTGATAGAGAACAAACAATGTATTTGCCTCAATAGTGATAAACAGTCATAATGTATATAGCAGTTCACGACATCCAGTCTTACAGATTTCAAAACTCCGCCATCTCTCTCCCCCACATCCACCATTGCTGGTGGCTCACCTCCAACTGCGCAAAGCTACGCGCTGTTAACATCCAGCCGCCCAACACTACAATGGCGAGTATTACAACAATGCCAACCAGCCACTGACTGCACACAGCACAGTCAGTGATTTTTCATACAGAGCGCTATGTGGCGTTACCAATAGAAAAACCTAAACTGCCTACTTACATACCCCCCACGCTCCCCACAAACCATTGTTTTGGGCACTGACCAATAGAGATTTGAAAAAAAATTTCATAATTATAATTACAATAACAAAGAAATCAAATGCACACACTTATTGATACAATGTTGGTCAAAAGCTAAAATTTTCTCACAGTCCATAAAGACAGTCCTGATCATTCATCACAGTAAAATAGCGGCGTTTTTCTCAAAGTCTGAGCAGTTAAAAAAAATACACACGGAAGTAGAGGATTTCCATGCAGTCTTGAAGTAGAGTTGTCTTTCCAACTCGAAAGACAGTACTGACTCTTGACATGCAGACAGGTAATGGGCCACAACAGAGCAAACCCACAGCAGAGTCACTCGAAGTTTTGAAGAATATTCGTAGGCAGGTCATCACAGAGTAGACCCACTGTAGTCCTGGTAGAGATTATGTTATTGGTGGGCCACCAGAGGTGCAGACCCACTGCAGTCCTTGTAGAAATAATGGTAATGGTAGGTCATCAAAGGTGCAGACCCACTGTAGTCCTTGTAGAGACGGCCAGCAGCCATCTGTTGCATCCGTGCGGGTGCACAATCACCATCGAAGAGTCTTGCAGAGAATATAGCAAGTCCATAAACCACCACTTCTCCACTCACAAAGAATTTGTTTGAAATGTCCTTAGAACCAGCAATGCTGTTATCCAGTCCCTTGCTGAATTATTAACACATGTGCAAACACTATCAGTCCCTACTTCTCACATATTGTCCATATACTATGACCAACAGAAATGTGTGCAATGAAATGTAATTTACAAGTTACTTAATTTGATGAACTAGTGTCAATACAATTTTATAACATGAGAATACAATAACAAAGGTACAAAATATATCATTATAGAACATAATAGTACAGATAACATTTGCAGTAATACAGGCTTTACAAAAGAATTGAAATAACATATACATCAGTGTTACAGGAATTATGACATAAGTACATACATAAAAGATCAGAATAACTTTTGAAACGTCAACTTCACACATGAGCATTAGAACAAAACAGAATAAATAATGTGTAAACATCTTTACGAAGTAAATAACATGTTATTAATGCAAATTATATTTGAGGGTAACAGTATTCCTCATCATAGTGAATGTAGCTTAGTATTAGAAGAGAAAAAATTCTATGAAACAGTACATAGAGACAGGAAGAAAACAAATACACAAGGGTACACAAACACATAGTGAGATAACACAAAAGGAAAGGACAGGGTTTGTTTTCAGGGTAACATTTGGTACCGCAGTCCAACCCAAAACTTCATGCCATAGATCGTCCCTCTTATGTCAACATTTGCTCCAGCCAAATAAAAAAAAAATCCTATCCAAGCATGCTTTCTGTATTATGTTCACATCCTCTTTCAAAAATAGTTTTTCTCCACTGTACTCTACTTTTTTTGGCCAAACCATTTTCTTGTAGCTTCTCAGTGCTTTTCTTCCAATTCATCATAGTTAGTTTCTTATATAGTCTACCCCTCTTAAGCTAACTTAAACGTACTGAGCTCAGATGCTAAACTAAGGGACGACGCAATGCATCAGCACAAGACATGTAATACAAACAGCAATGAAAAAAAAATGGAAATTGTCAAAGCAAGCAGCAGTATTACAACTAATATAAGGCAATGAGGAGCAAACAAGAAAAATAAATCAGTAGTAAAAATAGCTTAACAGAGTAATACAAAGTGAAATTTAGTAGCAGTATGCCTGGCAAAAAGCAGCAGCAAATGCAATAACTTATATCTAAACATGACAAAGCTCAAGCAGAAAAAATATTACAGTAAAGACAACAATGCAGACAAGGGAAATGTATATTCACATCTTAATGTCTATGTCATTAAAGTGGTTCACCACAAAAGCTAATTCTACAAAAAATTACCAAGAAGTTGAAAAGAAAATTAAGTATGCAGTGACTGTTATTAATCCCTTCTTATTGTTCTTTCCTATCGAAGTGCTCCTTTTTCGAAGAACGTGGATCATAAAATTATTGTTTAATAGATCTGTTGACAGAAAGTGTTCACATTAGCAAATGCATTTTATTTTATTTTATAAAACCAATGCTGCAACACAGCTGGAAACCAGATATCAAATGAAATAAGCAACTATGAAAGGCAAAGCATAAAAACATCATTCAATAGTCATGTGACATTTCGTAAGTTAGTACAAATTCTCTCAACTCTCATAGAAAGACGCTTGTCATTATCAGGTATGCGGATGTAAATAAGTATCTTTTCCAAGTAATGAACATGTCGTTTTTTCGATGCTTTCTACAACGGAATGTCAATAGCGAGGATAATGGCCTCTTTTTTTTTCTTGTGCCTCTGAGAGGCACACACTAATGGCTTGTTTTCAGGTGGCTGTCACGCAGCTGGGTGCCCACGACGCATTACGTACACGTGGTCACTTAACTTTCTTACCGAAATATTTACGACACCAGTTTCCGCTACAATGGCAGTCTCATATAAAAATTTCACAGGTCAAGAATTTGCGTTATTCATCTGTAGAAACAAAATCCTATTGTTATAACAGTGTCCAAAAAATTTTCGTCGGCATTGTAATACATTCACGCATTTACATACATTTCATAACGCTTAATGTACGATTCTAGGTTTACAGCAACCTTTTTCACAAACCAGAGTCCCTAACCACTACTCATTATTCCTTGCTTTATTACACATATACATATTCGTAGACGCTTCTTCAATATTTCATCATAATAAATATGTAGCATAATCAAATTCCTCATATAGCATCAGCTTATTGATCATAAATATACCGCAACAGCGCAATACACATCGTCATCATAACATCATAAAACCTCAGCCAAATCTCAAAAACGTCGTAGCTTTCTGCAATAATTTCAAAACCTAAAAAAATTCTCTGCTCATTTAAATAGTGTCATCCACCTCAAACGTACTTTAAAAATCATGATCCCACACCAAATACATCATTCAAAGCTCTCATAGTATCACAATGGGTCTGAAAAAATATGAACAGTTCACACAGTACAGAGAAAATACAGTTTCATAAGTGTCAAGTTATCCAACTGTGTAATTGTGTAAACATGTGTCACTGATGTAGTAAAAAAAAATGTTTGTGTCTCATTTAAATTACCCGATAACTGTGTAATTTATGTGTTACAGAAATATGGTACCGATGTGTAAAGTTGTATAAGCAAATACCATATTAGCTGGGACTCCTTGTGCTTGCCAAACATATGGTACACTAAGTAAGCGTGTATCCCCCTGAGGATTAATGTAATTATACCCTCAGGTGTTACAGATTACAGCAATGGAATGAAATGTATCACGCAAAACCTTTGTAATTCAAAAATCTTGAAAAGTAAATGGTTCAAGTACAAAATTAATCACTGAAATGTGTGTCCTGCAGCGCTAAATGTGCGTCTTCCTGTAAGATAATTCTGTGGAACTGTCGTAGTTATCGTCCTCCTAAAGCTAAGTTCTGCAGAAGTCAATGTACTTACCTCATGATAAACAAAAGTGAAATGCTTTGCGTATAAATATCTTAGTTATTACGCTTATTGCCGTGATGAAGAAAGTACTGTGCTGTAACGTATTGTTGTGCTACGGTAAAGGCTGTCTCATTGTAGCTATACCACAAAAGTTACTACTAGAACATGTTTTCCTTTCCAGAAGAATTCAGAAAAACTGTGGAGATATAAAATAGAAACACCGCAAAAGCAACATTGTAAATTATCACTCATTAGTAGCGTCGTTATAAAATCGTGTAGCTGTCAAATAAACCTAATACTAAGTCATCTTTAATGTCACAAAAACTGCTTGAAATAAGGAATGTCTCCGCAAGTAAACCAAAATGTTGCATTAAAATCTCATTAGCAGTATACGTTCTAAGTATGTAAGCCTTATAGTCGTTAGTAATCGTGCAACTATCAAGCAAGAATGTACACACACAGTAACACTGTGTCCTCTGTTCACTATCACAATGCAGTGGTAATTACTTTATGTTCCACAGGTTCTAGACTGGATAGTTAACTTCAAAACATTATTGCATGATAACAGATTCTAAGTCTGACAAAGCATACTAGTAATGTAAAGTAAAAAGTTATATGGCAAAGACAAAGTTAAAAAGCAGAATATCTTTCAATAAACAGTTTTACACGTGAAATGTAGTACAATCCTTTACTCTTCCTAGTGCTCAGAGTTAACTTGAACGCAATTATCATGCGGTGTACGTCGGTAAAGAATACTGGAATTTTTCTCAATGTTAGCGTCTACGTTATTTTTCTCTGAGCCAGCCGGCGCACGCGGCTGCCTGCAGTGCGAGTCATTGTCTATCTCTTTGTTGGCGCGCGCCGTTATTGGGATTAGGAGACCTAACTTCTACAAATTCACCTTGACGAGAAGGCCCTGCCCTGTTTGAAGCTCGCCAGTTCTGATGGAATTCAGGTCTGTCTTTTTGTCGGTAGTTTACATATTTTCTTGTTTGTCGGTGGAGAATTTCTCCCTGAATCGTAACTGCGAGCTGGACCGTTGCGTCTGAAGTTATTCTGTCTCCCTTGATAATAATTGTTTTTGTTCCCATATTGTCTGTTTCTATGGTTATCTCTGTCATATTCATTACTCTGCCAGTGGTTGTCAATGGGTGGTGTCTGTTTTGGTCTCGATTTGCGTTGTAAGAATAGACTTGTCGTGTCCAGTTATTGTTTCTCTCGGATGTGACCTGTAGTGATTGTTTTCCTGTTTTCGTATCCGACTACGGTCTGTGTCAATTTCTAATTCTTGTAAGAATCTTTGAAAAGCTTCAATGTCATCCTTGCAACGTCCTGCCAAAATAATATTTCCTAAATGTTCAGGCAATTTGATTAAGTAAATGCGGGTGAGTTCTGAAGGGCTGTATGGGTTTGAAAGATACTGATTCTTATGCAACATGTCTTCAAAATATTTCACAAGACTGGAAAATTCAGATTGTTCGAAACGTTTCATCATTATGATGCTATGTTTTATTCAGTCTTGTGTAGCTTGAGACCAATACGCTGAGAGGAAGGCATGATAAAATTCTCCTTCACTGTGACAATCGTGAATGACCGATCGTATTCTTACAGCTGGTTCATTCTCTAAATAGCCACACATAAATTCTAATCTGAGCTCCCATGGCCAGTTGGGAGGAAAACAAAGCCATGCTTGTGGATGAATGTCGTTACCAGAATTCTTAAATGTTTTGAATTTACGTGTAGTAATGAACAGCTTATAGTCAAAATTATCATGTCGGCGAGTCGCATGTCTGTCATAGTTACGTCGTGTCGGCGGTTCCATCTCAAAATTCGGTGCACCTTGCCAATTTCTGTCATAATTTCCGAAATGCCCTGTCTTATTATTTTGTGGCTGTTCCGTATTTCTATGTCCCTCTTCCCGTATTGGAGCGCGAGTGTCCTCTGAAATACGTAATTCTTGTATTACCTGTGTCAGCTGATCTTGTACTTCCCGGATTTCTCTTTGGTGTGGCGTATTAATTTGATTCTGATTTTGTTTGAATTTCCTAATTTGTTCGAACTCTTATGTGTCATTAAAGACTACCGGTTTTGCGTCATTCAGATTTTCATCTACCTTTGTACATAAATTATTTAGCTGATCCGAAAGTTCAACTACTTTCTCTGATAATGAACTGATTTCCTCCATGTGTCTTTCTGAACCAATTTTCAGAGTATCTACTGTGTCCTTTAAGTTTTCCTGAGTTTTTGCAACTTGCGTAACCGAATCGGCAGATGCAACTGAGTCAATTTTAGCTTGCAAGGTCTCATGATTTTCATGAAAAATAGTTTGCAGTTCTTTTATGGCTGATTCGTGATTCTGTAATACATTTTCATGCAGCGAAAAAATAGGTTGGAAATGCTCACAAATTTGTGTTTTTACGTCATTACAGACCTTCTGACATTTCGATTCGATTTTATGCAACTGAGTAGTTAAATCTTCACGTGTTTGTTCAAGCGTATGTTCCACTGAGTCTAACTTTTGAAGCTTTTGTTCCATTGCGTCTAACTTTTGCAGTGTTTGTCTCTGATTTTGTTCCATTGTGTCTAACTTTTGAAAATTTTGTCCCATTTGTTTCTGATTCTGTTCCATTTGTTGCATTAATTGCAATAATAATGTATTAGTGTCTGTAATCTGTTTCTCTATGCTTTTTGGCAGTGCATTTTCACCGGCAACATTCAAATTTTGACAGGCAGAAAACGTGTCTTGACTCATTTGAAAAAACGGCGAGGACCCAAAACCTAAGTCTACAGTATTTGTAATATTGTGTTCTGTCATTTCAAATTCCTGAGGCGAGCTGTTGCCGACCGATCGATCGATAATGCTTCCCTGTTCACTACCTGTTTCACTGTCTACACCATTACTTGACGCCCGCTCCATTTCCCTATGCATAGTTACCAAATTACTACTTTGAATGTCTGTTAATTCATTACACAGTGGTGCTGGTAAGCTACGCTCGTCGTCACTATTATTTCTCAGTTTACTTTGCAGCCTAGTGTTCCGTTTTTCACACGCCATTATTGTCACAATATTTCACACGATAACACAGAAAACCACAATTTTAAGAGCAAAAATAAGAGAACACATTAACATAGCACTGAAAATAATATCTAGTTAATTGCAAGCGCAGCTGCGAAATACTTCGTGCAAAACTACATGCATGTCACAACTGTTTTATTGTACAACAATGAAAGACTGCAACTACAAAGGAAATCACAAATCACTTACCTCACAAAAATCTTCGTTACTCGAACTATTGCAATACAGCGAGCGCCACTACTGCCAGCTAACTAAAAGATTCAAACTACGGAAGGCGCTAACTACTAGATTTTGATAGAGAAAAAACAATGTATTTGCCTCAATAGTGATCAAAAGTCATAATGTATACAGCAGTTCATGACATCTAGTCTTACAGATTTCAAATCTCCGCCATCTATCTCCCCACATCCACCACTGCTTGCGGCTCACCTCCAACTGCGCAACGTTACGCGCTGTTAACATCCAGCCGCCCAACACTACAATGGCGAGTATTACAACAATGCCAACCAGTTGCTGACTGCACACAGCACAGCCAGTTATTTTTCGTACAGAGCGCTATGTGGCGTTACCAATAAAAAACCTAAACAGCCTACTTACAAGAGCCACGGGTCGTATCACATCTGAAATGTAACGTCCACTGTTGGACGTGTAACCAATAGCACCCCATACCATCACGCCGGGTGATACGACAGTGTGGCGATGGCGAATACACACTTCCAATGTGCGTTCAAGTCGATGTCGCCAAACACGGATGCTACTATCATGATGCTGTAAACAGAACCTGGATTCATCCGAAAAAATGACGTTTAGCGAATCGTGCACCCAGGTTCGCCGTTGAGTACACCATTGCAGGCGCTCCTGATGCAGCGTCAATGGTAACTGCAGCCATGGTCTCCGACCTGATAGTCCATGCTGCTGCAAATGTCGTCGAACTGTTCGTGCAGATGGTTGTTATCTTGTGAACGTCCCCAGCTGTTGACTCAGGGATCGAGACGTGGCTGCACGATCCGTTACAGCCATGCGGATAAGATGCCGGTCATCTCGACTGCTAGTGATACGAGGCCGTTGGGATCAAGCACGGCGTTCCGTATTACCCTCCTGAACCCACCGATTCCATATTCTGCTGACAGTCACTGGATCTCGACCAACGCGAGTAGCAATGCCGCGACACGATAAACCGTATTCGCGATAGGCTACAATCAGACCTTTACCAATGTTGGAAACGTGATGGTACGCATTTCTTCTCCTTATACGAGGCATCACAACAACGATTCACCAGGCTGGAAATCGGTTGGAAACTTTCCTCATGTCAGCATGTTGTAGGTGTCGCGACCGGCGCCAACTTTGTGTGAATGCTCTGAAAAGCTAATCATTTGCATATCACAGCATCTTCTCCCTGTTGGTTAAATGTCGCGTCTGTAGCACGACTCTTCGTGGTGTAGCAATTTTAATGGCCGGTAGTGTACACTGTCGGGAAACATCTGGACAGACGATGTCGATTTTTATCTGTTGGGGGCATATGCCACCTGTGAGATGGTACATGTACTGATAATGGTTTCCACGTCGTCCACCAATAGATACTGTAATGGCTTAGCTATCACAGCGATATTGGGTCTACCCTTCAATAGGGAAGGCTCACAGCCAGAAGGCTCAGTGTGGTGCAGACGTCTGAAACAAGCAAGCAATCATGTCACAGAGACGCACTCGTGCTTCCTATAGCCAGCTGGGCGAATCTGAAAGGGATAAAATTGTGGCCTACAGTGGGAGAGAGAGAGGGGGGGAGGGAGGGAGGGATGGTCCATGCCTGAAAAGCTGGACGTGCTGGTCAGTTGTGCAACGATGCTGGTATCGACGGTCACGAGGAAACAGTCTCACACCGTAGAGGAAATTATGGGCGTCCACGCCGCCCAGAGGCCTGGAAGGGTTGTCATACTGTAAGAGTAGCAGTGGCAGACAGCTACCACAGCACAGATCAGAGGGCTTGTGAGCTCAGACGTGTCAGCATGAAGTGCTGCGAACTGGTTATTAGCAGAGGGGCACGCACACCTCTAATACGTCTTCCTCCCACGCCACTGCGTCGACTTGCACAGCTTGACTAATGTGGTCAGAGGACCGCTTGGAAGATGGAATGACGCTCCATGGTCTTCAGCAATGAAAGCAGATTCTGTCTGCACGCAAGTGATGTCGTTTCCAAATATAACGTAGATCTGATGAGAACTGTCTCATGGAGTGCATTCGTCTAACCAGGAAAGTACTTGGGCTCGAACAAACACAAATACACCAAAATCGTGTGAGAAATAATGTAAAGGTCTCTTACTGCACTAGTGTTACTCCCGCAACTGCAAAACTTTGCAGTCGTCCGTTAGAGGCCTCTGCGTATGCCATGCCGCATTGCACACTGACTTGCCAGTACGCCAGTCGGGACCAGTAGGGACGGTGCAGTATGCCTCTGAAGTTTCGTTTTGTGACATTATTTGTGTATTGAATTGTCTGATGGCTGGGCGATTGGTAATCAATCCTGCTAATGTATTGCGATTGGTTGAAGAAGTTACGAAGAACCCTTCTTGGTGAAGATGGTATTGGTGTAGAAGACGAATCATTCGCATGTTTTTTGGTATCTATTATAGTGCAAAAATATGAGCATAAGTTAGAAACGGATACTGTTGTAACACTAACACATGATGATGATGATAGGGATGATAATGACGAACAACTCATTGCAAACTTGCAAACGGTAGTGCTGCCCAAGTGCGGGAAGAGGCGATGGAAGCAGTGACAGTGAATACCAGCGGTCTCCCAAGAAGAAGGTTAAAGTTGCAAGTATCATCACGGCGTTTGATGCCAACACACTGGAGAACATGTACGATGATTATTACGTAAAAGGTTTCGACACATACGAAAAGCTTCTGAAAAGATACACTAAATTGAAGTCTAAAAGCAATATTAAAAAATACTGGATTACGTGACAAACAAAAGAGAAAGAAATACAGTTTTCAAAGGAAATCGTACACTGCTGTTCAAGACCATCAAGGAGCGTGTAATGGCGAAATTCGATGAAGCGCGAGAATGCGGTTCGGCCGTTCATTATTGGCGTTTACAACATTGGGCATTTGACGTAGCCAGAAATCTCGGGTGTACAAACTTTACAGCTTCACTAGGATTTATTACTAATTTGTAAAAGGTGTTTAGGATAACATAAAGCCGTATCACTATGCTCCAAGGGCGAAAAGATAAGGATGACGAAGATGAGCTGATTGAAAGAGCTCAAACGTTTGTTGCTGACGTCAATGAGCATATCGCGAGAGAAAACATCGATATTAGTTCTGTATGGAACTGTGATCAGAGTCAGTTCAACTATGAACTTTCTTGTGACAGAACACTATTCATGAAAGGTGAGAGAAACACTGTCGCGATGTTGCAACCAGTTAAGTCTGCAACACATAGTTACACGATCGATGTTGCTGTATCAGTCGACGGACGATTGGCAGACAAACTCTGTATTTGCTTCCAAGAATCCAGTGGAAAGTTTGGACCCCGCGTGTCAAGGGACATCGAAACGCGATACCCTCCAAATGTCGACGTCGATGCAAGTGTGAGTGATAAGACGACGAAACAACATCTGAAGACGTTTTTTCGGTCACTTGTGAATCCACATTTGTCGAGAAAGTCATTAGCACTTCGTGACTCCTGGTCTGGACATAAGGATAAACGAGTACTACTGGAAACATGAAAATTTAAAAATCATTCCGCCTAAAATTACAAAATATGCACAACCTCTGGATGTGTATTTCTTCAGGCATTATAAAATATATGCCAAGAGAATAACAGACTTCATTAAACTACGTTCCAGTAATATGCAGCCGCAATTATACGACTGATTCTTTATCAGGAATATGCATTCTGTCATTTACAATGAGTTATCTGCGGGAGCATACAGACCAATGCTTCGTTACGCGTGGCAGAGCGCTGGCTAGATATTGGTGATCCAGTGAACAACTTCAAAAGTGTCATTGACGTGGCGTTCAACACTGATATTATAGAATGTGCAAAATACGCCATGCGATCAAGTTGCGTTTCTTCACTGTGCGCTTTGCAGTCATTCGTATTGCTCGGAGCATTTTATTGACATTTATAGTTAAGACTGCTGCATTGCGTGTGGCGTCTACAATTACATCTACAGTGATACCTAGAGCATGACTGCAGAGTTTTGCAGAAAAACGACACCCACCACCACATTCAGAGGTACATAATGGTCCTGTAACCAAACGTTCATACAGATCTGTTTGATCGAAACCAAGTACTTTCCTGGTTAGACTCACTGACCTCGCTCTAGGCCTTACTGTGTAGGTTTTGCGATAAGCTACAACTCTCGTTCATCGTATCTGTTCCTGGAGCGCACGCTAACCTGCGCTCCGTACATGCAGAATGTTGTTAGGTCATTCTTCTGCCGTTCGTAGGACAGGAAGGTAAGAGTGTGGTCCCAGCAGCATAATGTTCGCCCATACACTGCTGGTGAAAGTCAACATACCCTGCAAGACTTGCTGGAATTTCCCTGGCCAGCACGATCTCCGGACTTGTCTCCAATAGAGCTCGTGTTGGATATGATGGGACGAGAAGGGACTCAAGCGACTCGTCAGCCAACACGTCTTACGGAACTACGTGAACAGGTCGAGCAGACGTGGAATGACGTATCTCAGGACAACATTCGCCATCTGTGCGACACGTACTAACATGGGTGCTTCAGAATGGGTTGATAACTGATACCTCAGAACCGCTTGTGCTACTGATCTGTAAATGTTAGCATTTCGTGTACTCTGCACACAATGTTGCAGCAATAAATCTTGAGTAAATGGGAACCTCTAAAATGGTGTACTAATTTTTTTTCCATGGCAGTTTACACGACAAAGACGAAATACTTTCAGACAATTTTAAAAGTTGGTAGGCCACAGCTAAAATAGTTACACCTAGCAGATTGAAGCTCAAATGGCTCTGAGCAGTATGGGACTTAACCTGTGACGTCATGAGCCCCCTAGAACGTAGAACTACTTAAACCTAACTAACCTAAAGACATCACACACATCCATGCCGAGGCAGGATTCGAGCCAGCATATTGAGAATTCATACAGTACAACGGTTTCCAGAATGAGATTTTCACTCTGCAGCGGAGTGTGCGCTGCCAGGAAGTTTCAGTACAACAGTTGTTCGAAAACTGGTGCTCAAACTATTAAAATATAAAACTGAATGAAAAGTCGAACAGTCCGCTGTAGCTGTATTTATTTAAGTCGATTAGGGGGACACAAAAACGATTTTGCAACTTTGGAGTTGTATCTCCTGGTGTGTATAAATGCTGTGTCATGTGATTTAGGGAGCAGTTACAGAATGCCGCAGAGTAGCAGTTGCCGTTGCTAGGCAAAAATGTCAGTCCTCCTCACCTGATAAAAATTATCATCAGTGATGAATGTCATGCCTGTGCTAAAATCACGAACTGTCATCACTTTATCAATTAAAATACGAAGAGTTTATTTCAATAGTGGTACAAGTCCATTTTTGTTCATTCTGAGATACAGAGTCCTAAAGTTAAATGAGCGCTAAAAAATCTGCAATTGAGATAACAGAAGTATTCAAGTATAAAGTATATATACTTGAATATTTCTGGTATCTCAACTGCAGGTACTTGAATACTACAGATTTTTCAGCTCTCATTTCACTTTAGGACTCTGTATATCAGAATGAGCAAAAATGGACTATTACCACTATTGAAATAAGCCATTCATATATTCCTGTCACCCTGTGTCATGTAGCAGACAATGCCCCTCATTAAAGTTATCTTGAAAAGTATTCGGTCCTGAGGTGTGTCAGTGAGGAAAGTAATGTGTGCATAACTCAAGAAGGAAAGACATGTTGGTAGGACATCTGTTCAGACACCACAGAATTACTTCTGTGGTATTACAGGGAGCTGCAGCGGGAAAAAAACTGTAGAGGAAGACACACATTGGTCTCCTTTTTTTAAGGCTTCTGTCTGGATTGATGCGGCCCGGCAAGAATTCCTTTCATTACTTTCGTCTTTCTTCGACTTATTCTCAGGCCATATTCCGTACTCATTAGACAGATCATTTCATTCAGCAGATTCTCTAATTCTTCTTTGCTTTCACTGACAATAGCAACATCATCAGCGAATTTTATCGTTGATATCCTTCACTCTAAATTTTAATTCCACTCTCGAACCTTCCTTTTTTTCCATCACCGCTTTCTTACTCCCTTGGAATGCGCAAAGGACCGTCACACACAGCGCAACATAATTAAAGGGTCACTTATTTTCAAACCACGTAACTGTCACCCATTCTGACGCAAAAATTTTAAATTTGCCACAATGGTTCCTACAACCTTCCTGTGTAATTCTGAAAAACCGTAGCGTGATTCTAATACATCCTCCAACTCGGCGACGTCCAACGTATAGATTGAACAGCAGGGGCGAAAATCTACATCACTTTCTTACTCCCTTGGAATAAATACCGGAAATAGTTGAGAAAGCAGGTTGCAAGTGCTACTTTAAAATGGAGAGGTTGGCACAGGAGAGGAATTATTGGCGGGCCGCATCAGACCAGTCAGAAGACTGATGACTCAAAAAAGAAAAAAAAAAGAAAAAATGCCAATGCATTTAGAATGCAGCAGCTGATCTACTATGAGAACACCACGATAACAGACTAACTGACTGCTTTGGTGAGTGGTATAGGAAAAATATCAGGACTACAACAACATCTTGACTATAAGAGATGGAGCCTACTCATCTTCTATTAAAAAGACAGGAATTTTTGTCGGGATTGCCTCCCTTTAAGCGAAACGCCCCATCTATTTTTTAGCAAATGAAACTCTTCATGTATTTTTTACACAACGTATACCCATCGTACGAGATTCTTCACTGCCCAGTATTCACGACCAGTTGTGGAAGTATTTTTGTCAATTTGTTTCTTAGCAGTCGTCATCTCTCAGTGATTTGTTGAGACCCACAATTGACCGTCACACAGCGCAACACAATTAAAGGGTCACTTATTCTGAAACCCCGTAACTGTCACCCATTGTGACGTAAAAATTTGAAATTTGACTCAATGGTTCCTACAACCTTCCTGTGTAATTCTGAAAAACCGGGGCGCCCTGCGAATACACCCTCCAACTCGGCGACGTTTGACGTCAGTGTGGACGCCCCCTCACCCAGATTTCGCCTCTTCTGTGATGGAGGTCAGAAACTTGATGACGAGCATTAAAACTGCGCTGGTTTTTTTGGATGACCGAGAAAAACATTTCAGACACACCGTCGCTCAGAATGGACACTAAAAGGCCTCAGGAGGTGGCATGAAAGGCGTTAGTGAAATCACCCCTTCCGTACGGGCGTTCATTTTCACACCTTTCGCAGTCAAAGACGAAAGCCAGCATTACTGTACACAACACAGTGACGTTCTTGACAATTTTTTCTGCTGCTGACACCTCCGGACGATTCAGCACTTTTCTAAGGACATCACAGGGCTGCAACCGTATTGATAGTGACCTCAGCCCTTTTGAGTGTACGCTGATCGCAAGTTTTGTTTTTGTGTGCAGAGTGGAACCGCTAGGGACCATTCAGAACTGACTTACTCACTCCTTGACGCTACAGCCCACGTAGGTCTTTGGCGCCTCTGACGATCGCAGCCCAATCTTGACGATTTTCTGCTTGTTTCCTCCAGTTCTCACTCCCATCTTCCTCAGGTCATTTTCCACGTCCTCCAGCCATCGTTTCCGGTGTCCCCCCTTCTGCCTTCTGCCCCCTGGGTTTCCTTTGAAGACTTTCTTGACAGATCTGTCCTCTGACATTCAGTCTACATGGGCCAGCCATCTCAGTCTGTTACACTTTATTTCCGTAACTAAGTCTCCATTACTGTACAGTTCTTCCAACTCCTTATTTCTTAGTATTCTCCACTGTCCTCTCTCACTCACAAATCCAAAAATCTTTCTTAATATTTTCTTCTCTCATCTTCTCAAGAAATCCCCTTCTACTACCGTCCTTGTCTATATTTTTGAGCCACATATTACCACCGGCCTTATGACTGTTCGATAGACAGTCAACTTCGATTTTCTGCTCTCTCTTAATCAGTGCTCAGTAAGCCCTATCTTCCGCAGCAATCCTTGCTTTCATTTCTTCTCTTATACTCTTACCCCCCTTAACCAACACTCTCAGGTGCTGGAATTTCTCACTCCTCTCATAATTGCCTCCATTCAGCTTAGTATATCTCTCTTTAACAACAGTATTTTTCCTGAATCGAAGAGATACGTTTTTTGGCGTTACTTACTCGGAATCCCAACTGTTCTATCTCCTTTCCTAGTCTCCAAATCCTTTCAATCTTCTAGACAGCATACACACATCACTGGCATATGCTAGATTTTGGTTCATACAGTTAAACAAAGTGCCATCTGGGTTATCAATCTCCACCCTTCGTATCACTCTCTCCAACACTACTTCGAAGAGTAGTGTAGATAATACACTCCTGGAAATTGAAATAAGAACACCGTGAATTCATTGTCCCAGGAAGGGGAAACTTTATTGACACATTCCTGGGGTCAGATACATCATATGATCACACTGACAGAACCACAGGCACATAGACACAGGCAACAGAGCATGCACAATGTCGGCACTAGTACAGTGTATATCCACCTTTCGCAGCAATGCAGGCTGCTATTCTCCCATGGAGACGATCGTAGAGATACTGGATGTAGTCCTGTGTAACGGCTTGCCATGCCATTTCCAGTTGGACCAGCGTTCGTGCTGGACGTGCAGACAGCGTGAGGCGACGCTTCATCCAGTCCCAAACATGCTCAATGGGAGACAGATCCGGAGATCTTGCTGGCCAGGGTAGTTGACTTACACCTTCTAGAGCACGTTGGGTGGCACGGGATACATGCGGACGTGCATTGTCCTGTTGGAACAGCAAGTTCCCTTGCCGGTCTAGGAATGGTAGAACGATGGGTTTGATGACGGTTTGGATGTACCGTGCACTATTCAGTGTCCCCTCGACGATCACCAGAGGTGTACGGCCAGTGTAGGAGATCGCTCCCCACACCATGATGCCGGGTGTTGGCCCTGTGTGCCTCGGTCGTATGCAGTCCTGATTGTGGCGCTCATTTGCACGGCGCCAAACACGCATACGACCATCATTGGCACCAAGGCAGAAGCGACTCTCATCGCTGAAGACGACAGGTCTCCATTCGTCCCTCCATTCACGCCTGTCGCGACACCACTGGAGGCGGGCTGCACGATGTTGGGGCGTGAGCGGCAGACGGCCTAACGGTGTGCGGGACCGTAGCCGAGCTTCATGGAGACGGTTGCGAATGGTCCTCGCCGATACCCCAGGAGCAACAGTGTCCCTAATTTTTTATTTCAATTTCCATGAGTGTAGTTTGGGAAGACCATTGGTGCCATCTGTGCAGATTTTTTATGTACTTTAAGAATGTCTCGTTACAGGGACATGCTTTTACTGATCTCCTCCCACCAGCCAAATAGGCAACCCTTTCGACCCGCCTCTGATTTTACATGTGGCCAGCAGGTACTAGTGTGAGGTGGGTTGCCGTTCCCACCTGTGGGCAGGGATCGGTGAAAGAGTAACTTCGTACATATAGTGAAGTTTTTCAAGTGTCGCACAAAGGTGCTCGAGTAGAACCGAGGATGTTGTTGACTGGGGGGATCTTTGAAAGACTCTCTGCCATTTCATTCACATGAATATCAATGTCTCATCCCTCCATGCACAAGCCGAAGGCGGGCACAAAAAGGAGGAATGAAAAAAAAAAAATTAACACCCTTTCTGCTTCCAAACACATTCACGTGGCATTGCATGGTTTTGCATGGTCCCCCGTAATTCCACCCCATATAGTATAGAAAAACTTGCCATCATGGGGTGAGGTGACATTCAACATTAAAAAACTTTGAATCGTCTGGGGAGTCAGCAGTTGCAAAAATTTTCAAGAATGTTGTCTTGTTGTTTATAGCACTGCAGACTGTCATTGGGAAAATGAACGCCCCTATGGAGGGGGTGGTTTCATTGACACCCTTTATGGCACCTCCTGAGATCTTTTAGTGCCGATTGTGAACGGATGCGTGTTTTAAGTGTTTGCCTCGGCCAACCGTAAGAAACCCCGGTGATTTCAACGCTTAACGTTCCTGGCTGTGGCCCCCAGTATTTTATCTTGCTAGAAGCTCGCCTTGATGCAGCTTGATACACGTGAAGTAGCTTATGGTACGAAAGTGAGATACAAGCAGCAGATGGCACAGTATGTACCACTCACGTGGGACAGTTCGCCAATTGTACTGATCTTAGTTCTGATTGGTCGGCACATTCGGGTGCTAAGCGCCAAAACGCCTACATTCTCTTACTAATTATTTACATACTTTTCATTGTATTTAACTCAATTATCAGTATGACAATCTCTCATGGTTACCTTACATGTCTACCGCTTTTGTTTATTAAATTTCACTAGTTTTGAGAAACATAAGAGTAACGATACTGCAACCGAAGTGCTTCGAACACCTTCGGGTCGCTTTGGGGCGCTTGGGAGACGAAGTACTTCGGCTGCGCTAATCAGACTGTTTCTGTCGTTCTGAAGGTCCGGTCACGCAACTCTGTTTCGGGTGTCCTTCCGAGTCGGACACGTATCTGTGTTTCGCACGGACATGTCGTACTCTACATCGGAAGTTGTCAGACAAGTTACCATGCTAGTAAGAAAGCTATGTCGAGCGTTGTAGAGGACATTGTAAAAATATAAACAAACACAGTACATTACTGAGAGGAATCGCATACCATCTGTAGAGACATAGTAACCTGGGCAAGTGGCATCCCACCAAAAAAAGCACAAAAACAGGTTCAAGTTTGAGATGACAGCATAGCAGCCTCCGCCGAAGAAGATCTCAAGACCGATGAGCTGTCTTCTGCGCTGGGGACATAACTTTAGAAGATGACAGGTAGGTGGAAAGAACGGTTAGGAACGCTTATTCAATCTCTACAAATTCCTCCTGCTTCCAGAGCTGACTTCCAACACGACAAAGTATAATTTTATCGCGTCGCTGTTCTGACCTCCATCTCAGTGGCATCAAAGTAAGGGGGTGAAATGTGAGTAAGAGGTGTTGTGGTGACTTTCCCATAGTTGCTGCTCGTCTGCAGTGGCATTCGGCAGAATTCTGGTGCAATCTTGTCCAGTGTGGCATCATTAATCTACCCTACAGCTCACATAAAATTCGGAGTTGTAACCCCAAGAAATGCATATCCTCCTATTTCCATCTATTGTACTATAATTTTTTTCCTTAATTTGTTACCTGAAGATATGACATCTCTGTGTCTTTGTATATTGTATTTGTTTTACTATATATATATATATATATATATATATATATATATATATATATATATATATATATATATATATATATATATATATATATATCGATGTATAATTGGTTAGTTTTGTAAATATTATTTGTATTTTTACGCTGGGTCTGGCTTAGGGAAAACTATGCTATCGAACGATTACATCGATAATAGGTCGTGTGGAGAACCAAAGTGTTTAGGATCTTTGGTAGTGTTAACTCTGCCGCATGAAGCGCGGGCAGAGGGAGTCTGGCTGGAGTAGGGCGGTGGAGCAGGTGTGTTGTGTGACGCTCCCGCGAGTTGCCGCGCTTTCGGGGTTTGGCAGCATGTAATTGCGCTCGACTTTGTGTAGTGTTTCTGATACGGTGTCGCGGACGGGAAGCATTAGCTGGCGCACATCAAGAGCCCGTTTCACCTGGTGACCGTGTCGATAAGAAGGCGCGCCAACATCCAGCTTCTGCAACAGCGACGGCCGACAATGAGTGGGTGTCGCCACCTCCTCGATCGACGACTTCAAACCTTCAGTCAGCCAACAAGGAAGACTAGAAGCAGGTAAAGTTTTAGAACTGCACGGCAGACCTCAGCTTTTCAAACTGTTCAATTTGCCTCACAAAATTACAGCAATGTAGCGTGAACCTTTGTTGCTCATTGTCCCAATTGCATTACCAAGCAGGGTCCCTTCCTTTTCCGGAATAAACCTGAGTGTCGTCGAAATTCAAAAGCCAGCATTAAAGTAATATCATTCCACTTCACTGGTTTAATTTCAAAGTTCAGTTTACCTATTCATAGCTGGCTACAATATTTAGATTACACAAGCACAAATGAAGAGTGCGAGTTTTGTTACCATATTTTAGCTTACCTGTGACTGCAGCTCAGCTTGGTACGTACTATATTTTACTATTGTTAATTGTTCAGAATCATTTAATTCAAGTTCAAAGTTAAATCTCTTATTTCTAAATTGTGTAGATTCAAGTAGCTTTTGAAATGATTGTTGAGGTAGCCCAAGACTAACCTTATTTTATTTCATTTCGTAGTGCATCAGAAACAAAGTTCACTATTAATTTCAGTCACTAAATTAACTTTCAATTTTCCGGTTTTATTAATTCTTTTGCTAAATTAAGTAAGAGTGTAGCGAAATTAATTACTTCTGACAAACATTCATTTTTCACACAACACGTGTCAACCTTCAGTTGCCACACTTTTAGTGCTAATTATATGTGCATTAATCTTTCATTTTCAGTATTTATAGTACTTTTCCATAGGACTGGCGACCATAATTTTCCCGAAATCTCAAATATCTAATTGACGCAAATTAATTGTTTACAGAACGACCGCACATTTACTTTCCTTATTAATTTTACCCTTTCCTCAAAATTAATTTCCACCAGTTGCATTTGAATTTTTCCTTTCGTTTAGATGTAACCCTTTCCTCCCTCTTTACCAACAACTTAACTTCGGTGACGTTTGCTTTTCCTAAATTTCCATTAGGTGCACGTGGTTTAATTTTTCACTGTCATTAAGGTCGATAAGTGAAGGGGAGGTTACGAGGTCTGATCTTTTATTCACGTATGTTGATATGTTGCTGTTTGGAGCTTCACCTAGACCGAGGATGTGAAGATTTTTGATATTACCGAGGAAGGTTGTAGGGACCTTTGAGCTACATTTCAAACTTCTGGGAGACAATTATGAGGTTTCAAAAAATGTGAACGGTTCATTGTGTTGCGTAGCGCAGAAGTTTTAGGAAAGAAATAAAAGGAAAGTATGTACCGATGAAATGTAGGAAGAAGCAGTAAGCTTCATGTATCTGCGTGTTACACAGAGCAAGGATGGTGATAAAAAGCCAGAAGGGGAACAAAGCGAAACAGAACACAGAGTACGACTGAGGAATCTCTACAACGCAAACAGATAGCCATGTGAAAGGGCTGGTGAGCTTCGAGATACAAAAAATGACCAATGAGGGACAGCAGAGACTTTTTAAGGTGTTGGGAATTAAAGAGGTTGACGAAGATTTCAGTTTTTCATTTATGTCTCTTAGTTAAGCGCTGCCGTTTATCTGCAAATTTGTTTGAGGCACACAAAGTTTTACTATACATAAATCGAATACCTCTCCTCCGTCTGAACTGACATAACCAGTTAGTTATTGGGGCATCTACAGTTGTAAGTAGGCTGTTTAGGTCTTTATATTGGTAACGCCACGTAGCGCTCTGTATGAAAATCACTGGCTGTGCTGTGTGCAGTCTGTGGCTGGTTTGCATTGTTGGAATGTGCTATTGTAGTGTTCGGCAGTTGGATGTGAACAGCGCATAGCGTTGCGCAGTTGGAGGTGAGTCACCAGCAGTGGTGGATGTGGGGAGAGAGATGGCGGAGTTTTGAGAGCGGATCATCTGGACGTCTGGACGTGTGTCCGCCAGAAAGAGTAAGACTGGATATAAAGAGAGAGAGAGAGAGAGAGAACAATCAATGTATTTGTCTTAATAGTGTTCAAAAGTCATTATACGTTCAGGCGATTGATGGTATAACACATCAACCAGTCACAGTTCCCTCTGTCATCAATCTTTATTTATTTTTTGAACATCTTCAGACATTGTCGTGATCCTCTTGTACACTACTGGCCATTAAAATTGCTACATCAAGAACGAAATGCAACTGATAAACGGGTATTCATTAGACCAATATATTATACTAGAACTGATATGTGATTACATTTTCACGCAATATGGTTGCATAGATCCTGAGAAATCAGTGTTCAAAAGTATATATATATATATATATATATATATATATATATATATATATATATATATATATATATATATATAATGACTTTTGAACACTATTAAGGCAAATACATTGATTGTTCTCTCTCAAAATCTTTCATTTGCTAACTATGCCTATAAGTAGTTAGTGACTTCAGTAGTTAGAATCTTTTATTTAGCTGGCAGTAGTGCCGCTCGCTGTATTGCAGTAGGTCGAGTAACAAGCTAAGTGATTCATGAAAGGTATAGGTTATTGTTAGTCAGGGCCATTCTTTTGTAGGGATTTTTGAAAGTCAGATAGCGTTGCGCTAAAAATATTGTGTGTCATTTTAAGCACAGTAATTTTAATTTTTCTAAGGGGATGTTTCACAGTTTGGTGTCCAATTTCCGTCGTTCCCGAATGCTAACAGTGCAGTTCCAAAAAAGTGCTAATAGGTCTTACTCTCACTCCGTGTCAGAGTTCAAACAGGGGACACACCTGCAGAAGCTCCACTGATGACACACGACTGCCGTCCATTAGCCTCCGGCGGCGGCCGCAGCGCCTGTTACAGGGCCAATACGATCCATTTACGTATCGACGCCAGCTCGCTGGCGGAACGTCAGCGAGCGGTCCACAAATCTGCGAGCTCGCCCGCCGGTCTGGGCGGGACGGAAGGCGCAGTCGGGTTTGCCCGGGGTTAACACGGCGAGCTGTTTCATTAGGCGCGGACAGCGGGCCCGTGTGGACTCGCATAATGCCATCACCGCCAGCCACTCAACTAATTACACCACTCCGGGCAGGCGTAGCGACAGCTCTGTAAACGGCTCAGACAAATTCCGCGCTCGCCGGTATCGATGCAGCCGGCAGTAATGCGGTCCCGCGTCACGTGTGACTACAGGAAGCTGCTCCACGGGGACACCGGAGCGCCCGTATCACGACTGCTATAGGTTACACTGCCAAAAATGCGCCGTGATACAGAGAGCGCAGGAAAAATCTGACGACACACGTTCAGGAGATTGATGGTATAACACATCAACCAGTCACAGTTTCCTCTGTCATCAATCTTTATTTATTTTTTGAACATCTTCAGCCATTATAGTGATCCTCTTGTACACTACAGGCCATTAAAATTGCTACATCAAGAAGAAATGCAACTGATAAACGGGTATTCATTGGACCAATATATTATACTAGAACTGATACGTGATTACATTTTCACGCAATCTGGTTGTATAGATCCTGAGAAATCAGTACCCAGTACAACCACTTCTGGCCGTAATAACGGCCTTGATACTACTGGGCATTGAGTCAAACAGAGCTTGGATGGCGTGAACAGGTACAGCTGCCCATGCAGCTTCAACACGATACCACAGTTCATCTAGAGTGGTGACTGGCGTATCGTGCCGAGCCAGTTGCTCGGCCACCGTTGACCAGACGTTTTCAGTTGGTGAGAGATCCGGAGAATGTGCTGGCCAAGGCAGCAGTCAAACACTTTCTGTATCCAGAAAGGCCCGCACAGGACCTGCAACATGCGGGCTTGCATTATCCTGCTGAAATGTAGGGTTTCGTAGGGATCTAATGAAGGGTAGAGCCAAGGGTCGTAACATATCTGAAATGTTACATCCACTGTTCAAAGTGCCGTCAATGCGAACAAGAGGTGACCGAGACGTGTAACCAAAGGCACCCCATACCATCACGCCGGGTGATTCGCCAGTACGGCGATGACAAATACACTCTTCCAATGTGCGGTCACCGCGATGTTGCCAAACACGGATGCGACCATCATGATGCTGTAAACGGAACCTGGATTCACCCAAAAAAATGACGTTTTGCCATTCGTGCACTCGGGCTCGTCGTCGAGTACACCATCGCAGGCGCTCTTGTCTGTGATCCAGCATCAAGGGTAACTGCAGCCATGCTCTCCGAGCTGATAGTCCATGCTGCTGCAAACGTCGTCGAACTGTTCGTGCAGATGGTTGTTGTCGTGCAAACGTCCCCATCTGTTGACTCAGGGATCGAGACGTGGCTGCACGATCTGTTACAGCCATGCGGATAAGATACCTGTCATCTCAACTGCTAGTGATACGAGGCCATGGGGGTCCAGCACAGCGTTCCGTATTACCCTCCTGAACCCACCGATTCCATATTCTGCTAGCAGTCATTGGATCTCGACCAACGCGATCAGCAATGCCGCGATACGATAAACCGCAATCGCGTTAGGCTACAATCCGACCTTTATCAAAGTCGGAAACGTGATGATACGCATTTCTCCACCTTACACGAGGCATCACAACGTTTCAGCAGACTAATCCGGTCAACTGCTGTTTGTGTATGAGAAATCGGTTGGAAACTTTCCTTATGTGAGCACGTTGTAAGTGTCGCCACCGGCGCCAACCTTGTGTGAATGCTCTGAAATATCACAGCATCTTCTTCCTGTCGGTTAAATTTCGCGTCTGTGGTGTAGCAATTTTAATGGGCAGTAGTGTACAATTTCCAGCCGCTGGCCGTGTCTGTTTCAGACACAGCCCTTGTCTTCGATCTTCTCACCATCTATCCTCTCTGACCCAGTCTTCTCCTTCCTTTTGCACGGAATCCTTCATACCTTTCAGTCACCTGTGTGTCTGTCTCCCTCTTCTTCTCTTTCCTGTCCCTTCCTCTAGTGCGTCTTTCTGTGTGCCTTCCTCTATTTGTTTAACACGTCCAAACCATCTAAGATTCGATTCCTCTATCCTAGCCTGGTATGATTCCTCCTTCGCTACTTCCTGGATCCTCGTTCCTTAAGGTGACCATTTGTAATGAGTGAAAAGCCGCTTCAATTGCCTTTTTAGAGCATTAGTAAGTCCACAACCGAACGGTTTCCGCCTTTATATTAGGCCATTATAAAGTTTATACGAAACTGCCAGGTGCTACACAGGCGCCGGTGTGGCCGAGCGGTTCTAGGCGCTTCAGTCTGGAACCGCGCGACCGCTACCGTCGCATGTTCGAATCCTGCCTCGTGCACGGGTGTGTGTAATGTCCTTACGTTAGTTCGGTTTAATTAGTTCTAAGATGTAGGGGACTGATGACCTCGGCTGTTAAGTCCCATAGTGCTCAGAGCCATTTCGCTAGTACAGGGTGTTTCAAAAATCACTTTACAACCTTGAAAGTTCATACAAATTAATTCATATTACCTACAAAGGTGATTCTAGTGTCAATTTCTCTGGAAATACATCAAGTTTTATCTAGCGTAGTTCGCTAGTGCCGAATCGCACCGTAAGGAGAGCTAGCGGCAGTTGGATTAAAAATGGCTGCATACACTGGACCCGAGCACTCTAGCTGTATGTTTTGGTTTGAAGAATCGAAGGCGGCGACAACAGTTGAGCGTAATTCCCGTACCAAATACGCTAAAGATCCTCCTAGTAGGCCTGCAATTTATGAGTGGCATAAATGTTTTGCAGAAACAGGGTGCTCGGAAAGACATGGGAAATCATCAGGTCGTCCAAGCACATGTGACGACTTTGTTGAGCGAGTGAGACAACGTTTTGTCAACAGTCCTACGAAACCGACCTGGCGTGTATCTTGCGAACGGTAAATCGCACATATGACTATGTGGCTTGCGTTGAGAAACAGTTGGCATTTGAAATCGTACAGATTGACGATTGTACAAGCAATAAAAAACCGACCTGGCGTGTATCTTGCGAACGGTAAATCGCACATATGACTATGTGGCTTGCGTTGAGAAACAGTTGGCATTTGAAATCGTACAGATTGACGATTGTACAAGCAATAAAATACATTGACAAAATTATTCGCGAGAACTTCTGTGCGGATTTCTTAAAGATTACATGAGGAAGCACATTTCTTGGACAAAATCATCTTTTCTAATGAGTCGACTTTTCGCTTAACTAGCAAGATTAACACACATAACTGCAGGATTTGGAGCAGTGAAAATCTACATCAAACATTGCAACTGAAAGTTTTTGGTGCAATGAGCAAGAATAAAGTGTACGGTCCCTTTTTTTCGTGAGAACCATGAATGGGATAGTGTACTTGCATATGTTCCAACAATTTTCGATACCACAGATCCATGAAAAAGACCAATAACGAAATTTTTACTCCATGCAAGATGGTGCACCATCCCACTACCTGGCTGACGTACGGGATTCTCTCAGAGACAGCGTTCCAGGTCAATGTATTGGCCGTGATGCACCAATTGCATGGCCCCCACGTTCCCCAGACGCGACAGCACTCGATTTATTTTACGGAGATTCATCAAGGATACGTGTTTGTAACTCCTGTGCCGGCTTCTCTCCCTGAACTTAGAGCAAGAATTTACGCTGTCACTAAGCAATGCTACAGCGAGTTTGCGAAGAAATTGACTTCCGATGGCATGTGTGCAGGATAACCAACGGAAGCCCATACAACATCTTTAGTACAAGGTAAAAAAAAACTTGATGTATTTCCCTACAGAATAACACTAAACGAAGCTCTTCATCTTCCTTCAATAGATTTATATGAATTTTGAAGTTGTAAAGCCCTTTTTCAAATAGCTTGTACATAATATGATGTGCATATAGATATTTTTGTTTTTCATAACAGATGAGAGGTGATGCTTATATATGCACAGTACAAGCGCAGAAATACTAAACTACTACTTTAAGACGCGTGGGATAGCCACGAGGCCTAGGGCGCCTTGCACGGTTCGTGTGGCTCCAGCCGTCAGAGGTTCGAGTCCCTCGGGCATGGGTGTGTGTGTGTGTGTGTGTGTGTGTGTGTGTGTGTGTGTGTGTGTTGTCCTTAGCGTAATTTAGTTTAAGTTAGATTAAGTAGTGTGTAAGCCTTGGAACCAATGACCTCAGCAGTTTGGTCCCATAGGATCTTGCAACAAATTTCCAAAACTACGTTACGCTGTAGAGAAGCAACGTCAAAATAATGAAAACATACGGCAATGCATTTGGAAGGAGGTGGGGGCAGTGCTTGGATGCCAGAAATTGTTCCCCAGTGACGTCTTTCGCTGGTGTGGAGCTGTGTCTCATTGTTTATACAGCCCGTGTGGGACGCAGATAGTTTTGCATCGGTTGTTCTTGTGTGGAAACCCAGCGATAATTTTTTTTTTTTTTACTGTTATTCACTTACGATCTTGCAGAAATATTGAGCCATGCTGCCTCAACAGGCGTCCATAAATGCGAAACCGTTGCCAGTGCAGGATTTTATGCTCAAACTGATCTCTCGATAATGTCTAATAAATGTTTGATGGGATTCATGTCGGGCGGCCGGGTTGCCAGATCATTCACTCGAATTGTCCAGAATGTTCTTCACACCAATCACGAACAATTGTGGCCCGGTGACATAGCGCACTGTCATCCATGACAATATCATCGCTGTTTAGGAACATGAAGTCCATGAATGGCTGCAAGTGGACTCGAAGTAGCCTAACATAAACATTCCAGTTAATTATCTGGTCAGTTGAAGAAGAGGACCCAGCCTGTTCCAAGCAAACACAGCCCACGCCATTGTGGATCAAAATGGATCTAAGCATTTGGCTCTAAGCACTATGTAACTTGACATCTGAGGTCATCAGTCCCCTAGACTTAGACCTATTTAAACCTAACTAACCTAAGGACATCACACACATCCATGCCCGAGGCAGGATTCGAGCCTGCGACCGTAGCAGCCGCGTCGTTCGGGACTAAAGAGCATAGAAGCGCTCGGTCACAGCGGCCGGCCGCATTATGGATCCAACACTACTTTGCACAGTGCCTTGTTGACAACTTGGGTTGCGGTTTCATGGGGTTAGCACCACACACTAAACCTACTATCACCTCTTACCAACTCAAATTGGGACTGATATGATAGAATCTGAAGCATACACTTTTTATTCATTACAGAATCCACTTATAACAATTGCTGAATGGATAAGCGTCACTCCTCTGTGATACAGTAAGTTCTTTGTGTCATCATAAAAATTTAGTTACCCATCCTATCTGGGTTCTCTGAATTTTAATCGTAACTTCACGCAGTGGCCTCTGAATAAACTTATCGCTACGTCATAGAAGTCCTCCTGTGATACGTACTTGGTGCTACCCATATGAAGCAGGGGCACGTTGCTATTGTAGATATTAAGCAGATGAAAATACCACATCGCCAAAATTAGCTGATCGTGTGAAAGATTGTAATCATAGTGCAGCCACGATGGAAAATTTTATAAATGTGTGGGTGAGGCGCCGAATATGGAAAAAGGTAGGGTACGAATGCGCCAGCCTGTTACGTGGAATCATCATACTAAGATGGGTCAGCGTGTAGACGGGAGAGCACGGCAAGAAAGGACTGTCGTGTTTGGCGTGCTGTAACCAAACTTTTATTCAAGTTATTGATTTGTATTTTCTGATCTTTGTTGTTTTATGTTTAATTTAGCACTCTGAAACGCGTTTCGTGCATGTTCTGATCATCTTCAGGCGTTTATTCATACAAGAAAATGATACTGAAAAATGAAATGTATTAAACTAAATTAACATATTACTTTTTGTTTATTATTAGCTACTGGTGTTACTGGTGGTGTGTGTGTGGAGGGGGGGAGATGCAGATGTTGGCCAGAAATTGATGTCCAGTGGTGTTGTGTCCCGTAGTTTACTATGATTGGTACATCAGCCTGTGGTGCGAAAATCTCGTGATACATTTTCTTATTTGACAGTTGTGCACTTACGATTACACAATTCTGTTACTTACTTTGACACTGGTTTTCGGGGTAATTAACTGCACAAACTTTTCTACACGCATGTCTCACAACAGATCCACCCGTGTACCAGCGATGCGAACGAAGTTTTGGGAGTTCTTTAGTCCACGCTGCGTCGAATTGCTGCACTATGCCTGAGCAAAAGGAGGTCCGTCACGATATTAGGAGGTGTCCCAAGACTTTTGTTACCTCAGTATATATGTATAGAGGCAAAAGACGGAGGGAGATGTACATTGTATACATCTACACAGAGTGGCTGTGCAAAACCACGACAACATGAGTAAGCATATGTCAAAATCATGTGGACGTATGAAATAATGACTGTGACCCCAACACAAACAACGTGAAAATGGAATTGTCTTTAATAGCCATATCTCCCCACGGCCACAAATTACGTTTACGGTGAAGGGTTACATGGTAGCCTGGTACCATGTTGTACCCCACGTATAGCGCAGAGCTCCAAACCGATCAGTGTGCACTTTTAAGTAGATAACAACTACCTTTTGTAATAAGTTTAAGACGTAGATGGGGGTGGGGGGCAAATTCTTCGTCCGCAATGCATAAAAAATGTCTAGGGTCTGGTGGGATGAGGGAGGGTATAACTGCCCACGTCGTGTTGTGCCGACTCCACTGCAGCTTGAATGGATTTTTAAGTTTGTTTTATATGCCCGACTTTTAATTTCACCACACAATTCTCCAGGGTTGAGCAGTTATTGCCCGATGACGACACGCAATACAGTTTGTTAAAGCGGAGTTCGCCGTTATTATGTTTTTAGATTTAATTTTATTACTCGTACAGAGACTCAGCGTTCCTTTGTTTAACAACGCGCCGTCAAAATATGTACGAAATGCTAATGTCTTTGCAATACATAATGTCGACTATTGAGTTAAAGTTCGTACCTATTTTGCCATTTTAGATAAGAGAAACCTTAAGCTCTTCTGCTTCTATAGTCTCAGTATCAAATGTTCACTAATTTTAATTTATTTCCTATCTCAGTTCAGTATTTAACACCGTTTATATACCAATGTCATTTCAGAGACATTATGTCGGTTACACACTAACGGAAAAACACGGAATTGTCATTTAACATCACTATTATTAATAATCTTTTTTCTTATGACGTAAATGTTAATGAATGATAAATATCTAGGAGGAAAGAGGGATTTATCCTCATCATGAGATAATAGCTTCTAATGACCCCCCAATCATTAATTAAATAAAAAGTAACGTTCAAGGATGATACGCAAACAACTTTCGTTACGTCCGTTTTCACGTATCTGTCAAAACTAATCCTGTCGCCCACAGTTCAAATTAACACTGACGTTAACGCCTTTTGTCGGAACATCGAATCGTAACTATTATGCGAAAGTTTATTCTAGTCCCCGAATTAATTCCTTTCAGATACTCGCACGACCGAACAGCAGAACGGAACACAAACAACTTGTTTTAACAATCGAACAACGCAATGACGTTACATTACGAGAATGTGCGCTCATTGAACATCTCTTTGACTTTATCTTCTCTACTCTGCTTAATTAAATTATTCCTAATTACAATTTATTCAGCTATTTAACGAAAACATATAACAAAAAATAAAATAAATTTATCCCAACGTAAAAGAACCGTTATATGGGGGAGGGAGGGGGGCGGTGAATGTTTACACAGCAGTGAATGACAAATGCCTACAGCGGAATCGGACAACGGCAATATGGAGCTCGGGTAATTAAAGAAGAGGTAGAAAGAGAGCATGTTACGCATCTACTAGTCCTGGGAACACAGCTGACGAAATATCTATATTCTGCTGTAAATAAATATTGAGTGAACAATATCTAAATAATAAAGAAAGCAAATCACAATAATGGGCACCCCTGTCTTCTCAGCAAAATGTATGTGTACATCACGGATGACAACTACGTCTGAATATGATAAATAAGGTAAAGAAGTTAAGCATCCTTTTCAACAAATCGTCAGGGTGAGGAACGAAATACTGTTTAGTACCCGTTTGCGAAAATATTGGTGAGCACCTAAGTTTTTATAGCTACATCAAAACGGCGTGAGACTGCAAAATCAAAAATGTAGACTATTTGCCAGGAACATGCAAAATGATTCCAACTATAAACTTCAGTCAAACGGTGTAATACTGATTAATTAATGAATCTGAAGCGCCTGTCGCTGCCACACCATTTCATCCGCCCCCACCCCCTTTTCCTCCACTTATCCTCTCCACGCCAATCGTTTAAAATTTCATCGGACGTGACACCTATTAAAGCATTCATCTTCTCGGTGTTAAGTCTCGAAACTGTCTGATGTAATAATCTCGCCGCTCTGCCTTCCTCCACGAGCAGTACCGTTCAGAGTATATTTAATTTGCTCATAATTTTTCGCATAAAACGTAAAGCTGACGTTAAGAAAGCGATAGGGTCCGCTGAGTGGCAATACCGTGAAATACTCTTGAAGTAACTTTAGTTTCAGTTACATCTCTTATTACTATTATTATTGCTTCAGATACTGAAAATAATTGTCCATAGGATTAGATAACAGTGTACATTTATTGCATGAACTAATACACAACGCTATCTCTGTGTATGAATCCGACCTATTTTTTAATATTGATGTAAACTACAGCCTTCCCGTTCACAACTTTATATAGGCATTCCTGTGCGCACTTTCTTAACTGACGATTTTCGATGTTATTCCGAGCTGCTCGTTACGACGTCCCTACGTAGGTTGAAGCTCTGTGTCCTATCTGTTGTGACGTAAAGGCGTCTGCTGACGTCCTTCAATTCCCGCACGCTGCACGAGGATTACTTCGAACAGCCAGTAATATAACACAAACAAACTGTTTGTACTAATACATAACACTAATGAGAAAGGTGGACTTGTACGCTACTGTATTATTAATTAAATACAAGGTTACTCATTTATATAAGAGGATGAAGGTACAGAAAATTTAGAACGTTTTTAAGAGGAAAGGACCCGAATTTAATTACTCAGAATTCTGTACCCTCACAAAAGAAAAATTGGAGATATTAGTTAAATGTTGCGGGCTTTCAAAACGACTACGCATCCTTCGACTCAGAATTTTAATATTAATAGTTTTGGCTGGTTTCGTTGCCTAGGAGCTGGGACACATAGTTCCCGCATTTCAGGCCAAATACTGCTGAATCTACAGTATACGATAAGAATGCACACATGAATCGAATGGTCGAATGTTTCTGTCTCTCGGCAATTGCAAATTATGAAAGTAACATATAAATTTATAAATGAAAGATTAAAATTAAGTAAAATCTGCAGGTAGTATCTTAACGACTTTAAATGATGAGTACGATAGTAGAAGTACTTCTGAGAATGCGGTATACTTCAGCAAAACACTTAGTGGTGTCGATGGTCCAGCGTTTAAGTAAAATATAAGCTGAATAATAGGGAAACAATAGATTCCTACTGCACGTAATTAGTTATGAACAACAACCTAGCTCGCGAGATGTTGTTGTTGTTGTTGTCTTTAGTCCTGAGAATGGTTGATGCAGCCCTCCATGCTACTCTATCCTGTCCAAGCTTCTTCATCTCCCAGTACCTACTGCAACCTACATCCTTCTGAATCTGCTTAATGTAGTCATCTCTTGGTCTCCCTCTACGATTTTTACCCTCCACGCTGCCCTCCAATACGAAATAGGTCATCCCTTGATGTCTCAGGATATGCCCTACCAACCGATCCCTTCTTCTAGTCCAGTTGTACCACAAATTTCTCTTCTCTCCAATTCTATTCAATACCTCCTCATAAGTTATGTGATCTACGCAACTAGTCTTCAGCGTTCTTCTGTAGCACCACATTTCGAAAGCTTCTATTCTCTTTTTGTCCAGACTATTTATCGTCTATGTTTCACTTCCATACATGGCTACACTCCATACAAATACATTCAGTAATGTCATCCTGACAATTAAATCTATACTCGATGTTAACAAATTTCACTTCTTCAGAAACGCCTTCCTTGAGATTGCCAGTCTACATTTTATATCCTCTCTATTTAGACCATCATCAGTTATTATGCTCCCCAAATAGCAAAACTCCTTTACTACTTTAAGTGTCTCGTTTCCTAATCTAATTCCCTCAACATCACCAGACTTAATTCGACTACAATCCATTATCCTTGTTTTGCTTTTGTTGATAATCATCTTATATCCTCCTTTCAAGACACTGTCCATTCCATTCAACTGCTCTTCCAAGTTCTTTGCTGTCTCTGTCAGAATTACAGTGTCATCGGCGAACCTCAAAGCTTTTATTTCTTCTCCATGGATTTTAATACCTACTCCCAATTTTTCTTTTGTTTCCTTTACTGCTTGCTCAATATACAGATTGAATAACATCGGGGACAGGGTACAACCGTGTCTCACTCCCTTCCCAACCTCTGCTTCCCTTTTATGCCCCTCGACTCTTATAACTGCCATCTGGTTTCTGTACAAATTGTAAATAGCATTTCGCTCCCTGTATTTTACCCCTGCCACCTTTATAATTTGAAAGAGAGTATTCCAGTCAACATCGTCACAAGCTTTATCCAAGTCTACAAATGCTGGAAATGAAGGTTTGCCTTTCCTTAATCTATTTTCTAAGATAAGTCGTAGGGTCAGTATTGCCTCACGTGTTCCAACAATTCTGCGGAATCCAAACTGATCTTCGCCGAGGTCGGCTTCTACCAGTGTTTCCATTCGTCTGTAAATAATTTGCGTTAGTATTTTGCAGCTGTGGCTTATTAAACTGATAGTTCGGTATTTTTCACATCTGTCAGCACCTGCTTTCTTTGGGATTGGAATTATTATATTCTTCTTGAAGTCTGAGAGTATTTCGCTTGTCTCATACATTTTGCTCACCAGATGGTAGAGTTTTGTCAGGACTGGCTCTCCCAAGGCCGTCAGTAGTTCTAATGGAATGTTGTCTACTCCCGGGGCCATGTTTCGGCTCAGGTCTTACAGTGCTCGGTCAAACTCTTCACGCAGTACCGTATCTCCCATTCGATTTTCATCTACATCCTCTGCCATTTCCAGAATATTGTCCTCAAGTACATCGCTCTTGTATAGACCCTCTATATACTCCTTCAACCTTTCTGCTTTCCCTTCTTTGCTTAGAACTGGGTTTCCATCTGAGCTCTTGATATTCATACAAGTGGTTCTCTTTCCTCCAAAGGTCTCTTTAATTTTCCTGTAGCCAGTATCTATCTTACCCCTAATGAGATAAGCCTCTACATCCTTAGATTTGTCCTCTAGCCATCCCTGCTCAGCCATTTTGCACTTCCTGTCGATCTCATTTTTGAGACGTTTGTATTCCTTTTTGCCTGTTTCATATAGTGCGTTTTTATATTTTCTCTTTTCATCAATTAAATTCAATATTTCTTCTATTATCCAAGGATTTCTACTAGCCCTCATCTTTTTACCTACTTGATCCTCTGCTGCATTCATTACTTCATCTCTCAGAGCTACCTATTCTTCTTCTACTGTATTTCTTTCCCCCATTCCTGTCAATTGTTCCCTTGTGCTCTCTCTGAAACTTTGTACAGCCTCTGGTTATTTCAGTTTATCCAGGTCCCATCTCCTTAAATCCCCACCTTTTTGCAGTTTCTTCAGTTTTAGTCTACAGTTCATAACCAATAGATTGTGGTCAAAGTCCACATCTGCCCCTGGAAATGTCTTACAATTTAAAACCTGGTTCCTAAATCTCTGTCTTACCATTATACACTCCTGGAAATTGAAATAAGAACACCGTGAATTCATTGTCCCAGGAAGGGGAAACTTTATTGACACTTTCCTGGGGTCAGATACATCACATGATCACACTGACAGAACCACAGGCACATAGACACAGGCAACTTGATCCTCTGCTGCATTCATTACTTCATCTCTCAGAGCTACCTATTCTTCTTCTACTGTATTTCTTTCCCCCATTCCTGTCAATTGTTCCCTTGTGCTCTCTCTGAAACTTTGTACAGCCTCTGGTTATTTCAGTTTATCCAGGTCCCATCTCCTTAAATCCCCACCTTTTTGCAGTTTCTTCAGTTTTAGTCTACAGTTCATAACCAATAGATTGTGGTCAAAGTCCACATCTGCCCCTGGAAATGTCTTACAATTTAAAACCTGGTTCCTAAATCTCTGTCTTACCATTATACACTCCTGGAAATTGAAATAAGAACACCGTGAATTCATTGTCCCAGGAAGGGGAAACTTTATTGACACTTTCCTGGGGTCAGATACATCACATGATCACACTGACAGAACCACAGGCACATAGACACAGGCAACAGAGCATGCACAATGTCGGCACTAGTACAGTGTATATCCACCTTTCGCAGCAATGCAGGCTGCTATTCTCCCATGGAGACGATCGTAGAGATGCTGGATGTAGTCCTGTGGAACGGCTTGCCATGCCATTTCCACCTGGCGCCTCAGTTGGACCAGCGTTCGTGCTGGACGTGCAGACCTCGTGAGACGACGCTTCATCCAGTCCCAAACATGCTCAATGGGGGACAGATCCGGAGATCTTGCTGGCCAAGGTAGTTGACTTACACCTACTAGAGCACGTTGGGTGGCACGGGATACATGCGGACGTGCATTGTCCTGTTGAAACAGCAAGTTCCCTTGCCGGTCTAGGAATGGTAGAACGATGGGTTCGATGACGGTTTGGATGTACCGTGCACTATTCAGTGTCCCCTCGACGATCACCAGAGGTGTACGGCCAGTGTAGGAGATCGCTCCCCACACCATGATGCCGGGTGTTGGCCCTGTGTGCCTCGGTCGTATGCAGTCCTGATTGTGGCGCTCACCTGCACGGCACGAAACACGCATACGACCATCATTGGCACCAAGGCAGAAGCGACTCTCATCGCTGAAGACGACACGTCTCCATTCGTCCCTCCATTCACGCCTGTCGCGACACCGCTGGAGGCGGGCTGCACGATGTGTCGTCCAGAGGTCCCCGTGTCCTGTCCGGAAATTCGCTTCCATCCAGTCTCCCCATTCACGAGCGCTGTGATTGGCTACAGCGTTCGCGCCATGTCTTCATGCCATCGAACTGTCACACAAACATGATGAAACATACACTCCCGGAAATGCAAAAAAGAACACATTGACACCGGTGTGTCAGACCCACCATACTTGCTCCGGACACTGCGAGAGGGCTGTACAAGCAATGATCACACGCACGGTACAGCGGACACACCAGGAACCGCGGTGTTGGCCGTCGAACGGCGCTAGCTGCGCAGCATTTGTGCACCGCCGCCGTCAGTGTCAGCCAGTTTGCCGTGGCATACGGAGCTCCATCGCAGTCTTTAACACTGGTAGCATGCCGCGACAGCGTGGACGTGAACCGTATGTGCAGTTGACGGACTTTGAGCGAGGGCGTATAGTGGGCATGCGGGAGGCCGGGTGGACGTACCGCCGAATTGCTCAACACGTGGGGCGTGAGGTCTCCACAGTACATCGATGTTGTCGCCAGTGGTCGGCGGAACGTGCACGTGCCCGTCGACCTGGGACCGGACTGCAGCGACGCACGGATGCACGCCAAGACCGTAGGATCCTACGCAGTGCCGTAGGGGACCGCACCGCCACTTCCCAGCAAATTAGGGACACTGTTGCTCCTGAGGTATCGGCGAGGACCATTCGCAACCGTCTCCATGAAGCTGGGCTACGGTCCCGCACACCGTTAGGCCGTCTTTCGCTCACGCCCCAACATCGTGCAGCCCGCCTCCAGTGGTGTCGCGACAGGTGTGAATGGAGGGACGAATGGAGACGTGTCGTCTTCAGCGATGAGAGTCGCTTCTGCCTTGGTGCCAATGATGGTCGTATGCGTGTTTCGTGCCGTGCAGGTGAGCGCCACAATCAGGACTGCATACGACCGAGGCACACAGGGCCAACACCCGGCATCATGGTGTGGGGAGCGATCTCCTACACTGGCCGTACTCCTCTGGTGATCGTCGAGGGGACACTGAATAGTGCACGGTACATCCAAACCGTCATCGAACCCATCGTTCTACCATTCCTAGACCGGCAAGGGAACTTGCTGTTCCAACAGGACAATGCACGTCCGCATGTATCCCATGCCACCCAACGTGATCTAGAAGGTGTAAGTCAACTACCCTGGCCAGCAAGATCTCCGGATCTGTCGCCCATTGAGCATGTTTGGGACTGGATGAAGCGTCGTCTCACGAGGTCTGCACGTCCAGCACGAACGCTGGTCCAACTGAGGCGCCAGGTGGAAATGGCATGGCAAGCCGTTCCACAGGACTACATCCAGCATCTCTACGATCGTCTCCATGGGAGAATAGCAGCCCGCATTGCTGCGAAAGGTGGATATACACTGTACTAGTGCCGACATTGTGCATGCTCTGTTGCCTGTGTCTATGTGCCTGTGGTTCTGTCAGTGTGATCATGTGATGTATCTGATCCGAGGAATGTGTCAATAAAGTTTCCCCTTCCTGGGACAATGAATTCACGGTGTTCTTATTTCAATATCCAGTAGTGTATATTCGAGATACTGGATCTGCGTTTAAAAACTTGAAATTAAATGAATATTGCTAGGGCTGGGCATAAACACGCTCTAACAAACATTATTAAATACATAAACAAATGAACATATATCAAAAGAAAAGAAGCAAAAGGTAGGCCAGGAGCCTAATGTCTCTGTGCTTTCTAAAACACAGTAAATATTTAACCAATTTCTTCATGAATAGTATATATCGGATATAAACAAAGAAATAGATGAATAAATATATTTATGAGCATGCTGCTACCGTTTTATCGTGTAACTGTGGAGTACTTACGGCCTTACGCGATCGATAGTAATCTGCCAATTTGACTTCCTATATCTCATGTACTCTTCAAGTTACATGCCTGTAATTTATTCCAGTTTAGGTTTATACTAACAGCTTTCTAAAGACACGTCGGTCGATGAAATCGGATGAAGCGTTTACATTTTCGGAGTTCGTTGTTGGGTGTTACTTGTCTAATTGACAGTCAGATACTAAACTTTAAACAAGTAAAGGCATTGGAAATCTAATTACACCATCAGAATCGTCGTGCAAATAATGGTAATGTACGTGCTTCTTTTTGAGCTATCATGATTCCTCTGGCTATTATTAATTTCTTTCTGAACTGCAAAATGTCTGCCATTATGGCTTCACGAAGTCCACCATCTTTGGCGCTCTCGGCATACAGCATCACGAAGTGTAAGTAAGCTGTTTAGGTTTTTTTATTGGTAACACCGCCGCCACGTAGCGCTCTGTATAAAAATCACTGGCTGTGCCGTGCGCAGTCTGTGTTTAGTTTGCATTGTTGTCTGCCATTGTAGTGTTGGGCAGCGGCAGCTCGATGCTAACAGCGTGTAGCGTTGCGCAGTTGAGGTGAGCCGTCAGCAGTGGTGGACGTGGGGAGAGAGATGGCGGAGTTTTGAAATTTGTAAGAATTGCTGTCATGATCTGATATATATATTATGACTATAAAGGTAAATACATAGTTTGTTCTCTATTAAAATCTTTCATTTGCTAACTGTGCCTATCAGTAGTTAGTGCCTTCCGTAGTTTGAATCTTTTATTTAGCTGGCAGTAGTGGCGCTCGCTGTATTGCAGTAGCTTGAGTAACGAAGATTTTTGTGAGGTAAGTGATTTTTGGAATGTATAGGTTAATGTTAGTCAGGGCCATTCTTTTGCAGGGATTTTTTGAAAGTCAGATTGCGTTGCGCCAAAAATATATTGTGTGTCAGTTTAAGCACATTCGTGTATAATTGTTCAAAGAGGACGTTTCACATAAGTCACAGTCGTGTAAAATTTTTCTAAGGGGAGGTTTCACAAGGAATTCCCAGCCACGCGGCTGGACGGCCCACGCGGTCTGGCCGTTGTGCGGCATCGAACGAGCAGCCCGAGCGGAGCGCGCCAATTCTCAACTTCGAATATTTTCAGGGCGCCACGACTCGCCCTTTACCTCACAGTGTAATGCTTTCACAAGGAGTGACATACTGCAGCATCAATTCATTCTTACTATCCATCTGGTTTATGAGCCGTCAAAGATAAACTGAATTTAACAAGCAGGCCGCGGTGGTCTCGCGGTTCTAGGCGCTCAGTCCGGAACCGCGCGACTGCTACGGTCGCAGGTTCGAATCCTGCCTCGGGTTTGGATGTGTGTCATGTCCTTAGGTTAGTCAGGTTTAATTAGTTCTAAGTTCTAGGCGACTGATGACCACAGATGTTAAGTCACATAGTGCTCCAGAGCTATTTGAACCTTTTTTTTTTGAATTTAACAACGCTGTAATTCACAGAATTCAATGTTGACTAATTTCTCCGTAAATGCACACTTTTATTATGATGTCTAGCACTGGAAACTGCTGAGACAGTATTTCATTCATCAACTGCAATGCGACTGTCTGTGGCCATATACTATGCGCCAATGAAAAACAGTAGAAAACTCAGACGCAAAAGAAAGCTAGGCTTGATGTTGTGTGTGGTGTCACCGCTGTAATTTAGATTAACGATGCCACCTGTGGTGTCACCGCCAGACACCACACTTGCTAGGTGGCAGCCTTTAAATCGGCCGCGGTCCGGTAGTATACGTCGGACCCGCGTGTCGCCACTATCCATGATTGCAGACCGAGCGCCGCCACACGACAGGTCTAGTCTAGAGAGGCTCCCTAGCTCTTGCCCCAGCTGTACAGCCGACTTTGCTAGCCACGGTTCACTGACTGCATAAGCTCCCATTTGCAGAGACGACAGTTTGGCATAGCCTTCAGCTACGTCATTTACTACGACCTAGTAAGGCGCCATATTCAGTTACTTTTGATATTGATATTGTGAATCATGTACCTTCAAGAGCGACGTTTATCATTAATGGATTAAAGTTAAGTATCAAGCTAATTTCGTCCGCTTTCTGAATTCTCATTCCTTATCATGTTCCAGACCTCACGTCAGTATAGTTCTTCCCTCCTCACGCCAGCCTGCGTGAGCTACAACGCGTGCATTTCGGCCTCCATTCGTAACACGGTGTTGGCTCTTCTGCCAACCCAACATTATGAACAAGTAGGTCTCGACAAATATTGTAAATGCAGCACCTTTCTGATTAACTGCGCTGTCAAAGTGAATACGAACATAATAATTGGCTAACTGGCTATAATTATCTGTAATCATTCACAACCCGATCAACTGACCTACACAGGAAACTGTGCCAAGATAAATTCATAAATATATAAAAATAAATTTAAACAATGGGAATAAAAGATAAAAAGAAGACAGTGCATCAGATACTCTGAAAATTTCAAAGACATTATTTACAAAAGTCACTTCGTTCCACTGGAAATTTGAGCTCTTCGACATTGTACTTAAGCGCTGTGAGCATGTTTCTATCCATGTACAGTGGAGAGCTTCCCACACTCAGTTTAAGTAGAACAATTATATCTTATTATGACCAATTTAAGTAACTTTTAAAGTTATAAGAATTGATTTGATAATGCCAGAATGTCTGAAATTTCTAAAGATTATTGTCATTTTCGAGCGGAGTACTGTGTGTGCTGGTAGTGTGATGGTATGAGCCCAGGATGCAAGGCACTCGGCTACATATTGGTTGCCGTCTTGCCGCCGAAGCTGTCTGGCTTACAGACACGAACGCAACACAGTGACGTATACATTTAAAAAGGGGTTGTTCTTAACACATACTCCTGCGTGCGTTCAACAAATCATAATTTAATCCAAAAACGGGCAAAGAAGTGAACGCTTACATCATCCACTAGAGGACCAAAATAAACAGTAACTTTTACGAGTAAATTTTGTAGTCAGCAGTGTCGTATAACGTAAGAATCCCAATCATATTTTACTTTTTACAGTGTGCAATGACGAGTATTCTTCGAAGAGGAGCGTAGCGGTATTCATATTAACTGCAGGGTGACAGCTATTGAATAATATGAAAGAAAGGTAAATTAGTGACAAATTACGACGTGCATACACTTTATTCAACATGTAAACGCGACCACAGATATTCGGATTTAGGTTATGACTTGTTCGATATGCCTGTCATTATTGACGATGATGTGGCGTAGTGGTATAGCGAAATTCTGCATGACCCGCTGAAGTGTCGGAACATCGATGTTGTCCACGACCTCCTAAATGACTGTTTTCAAATCAGATATGGTTTTGCGGTTATTGTTCTACACCTTGTATGGACCCACAAAAAATGCGTCGTACGTGTTCAGATCCGGAGAACATGGCGGCCAATATAGGCTCACGTCAGTGGCCTTTGAGTACCCCCAGAGCCAGAATGCGATCCCCAAAGTGCTCCTTCATGACAACAAACACACACTTGCTTCGATGGGATCAAGCTACGTCTTGCATGAACCACATTTATTCGAAATCAGAGTCACTTTATATGAAACCATCTTCCAAAACCTTCAGATCTGTCAGAGATCGCTGCATCCTACCTTAAGCCGGTGTTATACGACACACCTAACATGTACAACACTGCACCTGCGTCCCAAGCGTACAGGTCTGAAACTGCCAACGTTTTGGTTAGCTCGGTTAAACGATACATCTAACGTGTAAATAACCGCACCAGCGCCCCAGAGGTACATATTCGGGACTGCAGACTTCTTTACACCATTTATGTTGAGTGTGAAAGTTGATATTTTTGTACAGGTGCTATTTACTCATATGGAAACTGCAAAGAGATCTAGATACATATTTATTAAGCAGTTACTGTTGTCTTGTGCAGCTACAATGAAAATGCGTTATGATTTTACAGAATTATAGATTAAAGCGTTCTTTTTATGTCATACTGGTACAAGCAAATGATTATCTATGTTTACGTCACACAGCATATTATACACGGAGGACGCAATATCTTTGCAGCATTTGTCGTGACGGAGTCCTCCTTATTAGGAGAAGGGCAGCACGATGACGTAATGCTAGAGTGGGAACTGGGTCCGACGCTGGCTGGGCTGTTAATGACTGAGTTGATAGCCGAAGAACCACAGGAATTTAAGAACGTCGGCAGAATGGATGTGCCTTGTCTACAGTACACGACGGGAGTCGTGCAAGTGACACCGTGATGAGGGAGGCTATTTCACAATAGTGCGATCGCAAAGTTGTAAAACGGCTTTTACAATCCTCAGTGGTCACGGCGGGCATAATTGCTCTGGCTCTTCTGGCAGTTCTCTCAACACTGTCCTTCCTGCCACGCTAAAATAACACAAAAAGATGCAATCAGATCAAACACGTGCGGTACTTTCGCCAGTTAAGGTGATACGTACATATATTGAAGGTAAACTTATACAAATGTTTACGTGAAACATATATACTCAGAATTAAATACCAGTACGCTATTATGGTACAACGTACCTAGAGGCTCATATAGACACCTTTCCGTGCTGTGTGTCTCAATGAGCATGCTTACACATTCTTTGTTTTATTCCATTTCTACGATAAGAAGTTATCGTTAGCTATACATCATTCCTCAACAGCAACACAAAAGCAGAACACTGGCAGAAGTAAAGCTGTGAGTACCGGACGTGAGTCGTGCTTCGGTAGCTCAGATGGTAGAGCACTTGCCCGCGAAAGGCAAAGGTCCCGATTTCGAGTCTCGGTCAGGCTCACAGTTTTAATCTGCCAGGAGGTTTCAAGTTTCAACACAAAAAAATTAATTTGTTTTATTATTGTATTTGTAAAAAAAAATTCTCACTGAAAAATGTGTAGAAACTCGCGGTAGTACCAAAAGAGTCCTCAAGATTTCATGACATTTCTCGTCTGCTGACTACTCGTGAAAACAATGACAAGCCGAAAGACCGTTCGAAATGCTACGTTCACCGTGCGATCAAGGATTATCGCACCGATTACTCCCTGACTGGACATTTCACAGCACACATTCACCCACTGAGGGCGAAGAGACTTCACGATCGTGAAATGCGGATTCTCAGTCCCCCAAATGCGCCAGTTTTGCTTATTGAGGAACCCGTTCAAATGAAAGTGGGTTTCGTCGCTAGACCAAATCATACTGCGCATACTAATTCCCATCATACTTCGTGCCAACAATGCAGTTTGAACGTCCTAACACAAACCCTTCAGACGTTACGGCGATTTTTTTTTCACGAGTACAATAATTATGACCCTGTAATAAGCCGAAGGAGTGTTAATCTTGCTGCTATGCTGTTTGAACGCCCCTATATTTGCCAGGCAGCTACGCCGCAAGAGTAGTACTCAAGCAAAAAAAGAAACTCTACGACCGTCCCACCTTGAACGAAACGACGCGCAGTTTGAATGGAACAATGGCCGAAGAATTTTAATCTATGCGCCATCACAGCCAATAATCATGGCACGGCGATAAAAACCTCGGCCCATTCAAACAAAGCGTTGTTACGCGCGATGCTGATGCAGAACACATTAACCATTGTGCTGGCGCCACGTCGCGTCCGTCCGCCTCATTGGCGATGCCACACCTTCGGCCGGATGCCGCACCACCGCCGGCGCAATACTGATAACGCGGTGCAGCGCTCGGCGACACCGAAAGAACCGACAGAGATTCGTGTCAATGCGCAGGACAAGAGTGGGTGGTGGCGGGGGGGGGGGGGGGGGGGGAAGATAAATGTAGCACGTAAGGCTATAAAGAGCATGCCCAGATGACAACGATATTTTTCATTGGATGAAAACGTGTTCCCATGTACATCTGCATATTGATACCGCAAGCAAGGCTACAGTGCATGGCGGAGGGTACTTGGCACCACCATTAGTTACCCCTGTCATATGAATCGTAAATTCGAGAACTGATCTAGAGAAGAATGCCTGTATACCTCGGCACGTGCATTAATCTGTTTTATGGGCTCCACATGCGTCGAGATTCACCACTCACGTTTAGGTGCACAAAAAAAAAAGGTTCAAGTGGCTCTGAGCACTAACTACATCTAAATCTACATCTACATGATTACTCTGCAATTCACATTTAAGTGCTTGGCAGAGGGTTCATCGAACCACAATCATACTATCTCTCTACCATTCCAATCCCAAACAGCGCGCGGGAAAAACGAACACCTAAACCTTTCTGTGTCTGATTTCTCTTATTTTATTTTGATAATCATTCCTACCTATGTAGGTTGGGCTCAACAAAATATTTTCGCATTCGAAAGAGAAAGTTGGTGACTGAAATTTCGTAAATAGATGTCGCCGCGACGAAAAAGTCTTTGCTTTAATGACTTCCATCCCAACTCGCGTATCGTATCTGCCACACTCTCTCCCCTATTACGTGGTAATACAAAACGAGCTGCCCTTTTCTGCACCCTTTCCATGTCCTCCGTCAATCCCATCTGGTAAGGATCCCATACCGCGCAGCAATATTCTAACAGAGAACGAACGAGTGTAGTGTAAGCTGTCTCTTTAGTGGATTTGTTGCATCTTCTAAGTGTCCTGCCAATGAAACGCAGCCTTTGGCTCGCCTTCCCCACAATATTATCTATGTGGTCTTTCTAATTGAAGTTGTTCGTAATTTTTACACCCAGGTACTTAGTTGAATAGACAGCCTTGAGAATTGTACTATTTATTGAGTAATCGAATTCCAACGGATTTCTTTTGGAACTCATGTGGATCGCCTCACACTTTTCGATATTTAACGTCAACTACCACCTGCCACACCATACAGCAATCTTTTCTAAATCGCTTTGCAACTGATACTGGTCTTCGGATGACCTTACTAGACGGTAAATTACAGCATCATCTGCGAACAACCTAAGAGAACTGCTCAGATTGTCACCCAGGTCATTTATATAGATCAGGAACAGCAGATGTCCCAGGACGCTTCCCTGAGGAACACCTGATATCACTTCAGTTTTACTCGATGATTTGCCGTCTATTACTTCGAACTGCGACCTTCCAAACAGGAAATCACGAATCCAGTCGCACAACTGAGACGATACCCAATAGGCCCGCAGCTTGATTAGAAGCTTGTGAGGAACGGTGTCAAAAGCTTTCCGGAAATCTAGAAATACGGAATCAACTTGAGATCCCCTGTCGATAGTGCCATTACTTCATGCGAATAAAGAGCTAGCTGCCTTGCACAAGAGCGATGTTTTCTGAAACCATGCTGATTACGTATCAATAGATCGTTCCCTTCAAGGTGATTCATAATGTTTGAATACAGTAAATGCTTCAAAACCCTACTCCAATCCGACGTCAATGATATAGGTCTGTAGTTCGATGGATTACTCCTACTACCCTTCTTAAACACTGGTGCCACCTGCGCCTATGGGACTTAACGTTTGAGGCCATCAGTTCCCTAGAACTTAGAACTACTTAAACCTAACTAACCCAAGGACATCACACACATCAAAGCCCGCGGCAGGATTCGAACCTGCGACCATAGCGGTCGCGCAGTTTCAGACTGAAGCGCCTAGAACCACTCGGCCACACTGGCCTGCAGGTGCACAAATTTGGCGCGCACGCACATGCTGTGGAACTCGTGAGGTGTTCACAGTTTCAGCTGTAAGCGTGGCTTCGACTGAAGAAAACGCCTTGCACGTGTAACACTTCCTGAAAAATCAGTTTCGCACAGGGGTTGCACCATTAATTTATTAGGAACTATCAGTTGTGATCTAACAACTGACTTTAATTACAGAAGATGTGTCAAACCATGATAATCTCCAAGTAGATATGATGTACATTTAAACTTCCTGGCAGATTAAAACTGTGTGCTGGACCGAGACTCGAACTCGGGACCTTTGCCTTTCGCGGTCAAGTGCTCTACCATGAGAGCTACCCAAGCACGACTCACGCCCCGTCCTAACAGCCTCACTTCTACCAGTGTGTCGTCTCCTACCTTCCAAACTTCACAGAAGCTCTCCTGCAAACCAAGCAGAACTAGCACTCCTGAAAGAAAGAATATTGCGGAGACGTGGCTTAGCCACAGCCTAGGGGATGTTTCCAGAATTAGATATCAGCGCACACTCCGCTGCAGAGTGAAAATCTCATTCTAGAAACATCCCCTATGCTGTGGCTAAGCCATGTCTGCGCAATATCCTTTCTTTCAGGAGTGCTAGTTCTGCTTGGTTCGCAGGAGAGCTTCTGTGAAGTTTGGAAGGTAGAAGACGAGATACTAGCAGAAATGAAGCTGTGAGGACGAGGCATGAGTCGTGCTAGGGTAGCTCAGATGGTACAGCACTTGCCCGCGAAAAGCAAATGTCCTGAGTTCGAGTCTCGGTCCGGCACACAGATCTAATGGCTCTGAGCACTATGGGACTTAATATCTAAGGTCATCAGTCCCCTAGAACTTATAAATACTTAAACCTAACTAACCTAAGGACTTCACACACATCCCGAGGCAGGATTCACGCTGTTTAGCGCCCTAAAAACTCAAGCCACACACACACACTCGAACCTGCGACCGTAGCAGTCGCGCGGTTCCGCACTGAAGCGCCTAGAACCACTCGGCCACACCGGCCGGCGGTTTCATATCAGCGCACACTCCGCTGCAGAGCGAAAATCTTATAATGATGTACATTATTAATTCATTAAAATTGTAGACTGCAAGAAAGTATCCCATTTTTGTACAGTGAATACGTTCATAGCGCATAACACATCTCCAGATTTCTTACTTTCTTCTTTTCATTAGCCTTGTGTTAGCAGCTTCTCGCTTTTCTCCGGTGTGACAGTCCTTGCCTTTTAATCATAAATTGAAATGACCATATTGTGTGCCTTGCAGTATATATTACAAAGGCGGCATCAGACTTCAACTATCGTCGTCGAAGAAGTTACGCTACCCTTGGACAACACTTAAAAAGATGTTACTCATCAAGAATGACATACGAATGCAGAGTAAATGTTGTCTCTGACAGTGCAATCAATAAATAAATACAGAGGAAGGAAAAAAAACAGAAAAACGGTTAAGAACAGTGCGTATATCGGAATTTTAATTGACTTAACAGTCGGAAGAAAATGAAATTAGAATGTAATAAGAGTGCTGAAGTACTGCCCATAACAATTTAATTTAAAGTAATATTCCAAATAAAATAATGTAAGTACGTGACCAGAACATTGCAGAACTCTTTTCCAGTACTAGCTTTATTTTTTTGGGTTTCTTACTTTAATTTAAACCGCTATATAGGCACCGTTTTTTGCAGTTTTCCTGGTTTGCGACCTTTATCTTCATTTACTGTTGAACCACAGTCTAACACATACCATACTCTTGCGCAAAAGTTGTCACCGTTTGACAGCTGCAGAGAAACTAGCGCTCAGATTGGTGAGAAAGCAGACACGCACATAAGTTGAAAAGATAATGATTGTTTCTAATTACTATCCACTTAATAAACGAAAAAGTTGTTAAGTTTTTGAGTTCCATACTGAATTAAATTACCAAGTGACTTGAACTATAGTGCAAGACATGTAAAATCAGCCTTAACACATTGACTCTATGACATAAGCTATAACTTATTCATGAAGAAATACTTTCGAACAAAGAGGACATAAACATATCTTTCATGCATCACAAGCATATAATTTTATTTTTGTTCGTTGTTATTATAATAGGCACTTTCATAGACACGTAAAATTTTTGTGGCTTCTAATCATTCGGTCATTCTTACACTTCACTCGACTTTCTAATAGAAGAATATTTTTGTAAATGTAATTACTTTTACTTCAGAAAGTATTGTGTTTGATGATTCTTGCCGTTAGTGGATCAGATTTGGCAACAATCGTGAAACCGGTTTCTTCTGTGTTAGGAAACAGTTTTATTCCTTTTGACGATTTGTTATCACGTCCGTGTGGTTTTCGCTTAAACTACATATTTGGTAGCTTAGTTGGTACGATAATAAATAGGTACTAGATTCCATATTGGTTTCCCACATTCCATATTCACTGATTTGGCTGAAAGTGTAGCGAAGAAAACTCTCCTTTTTTGTGTAGACGTATGACCTCTTTGTGCAAAAGGTCAGGTCTTCCAGCAATTTTTTGTTATTAAAGGAAAACGATATCATTTAGTAAATATCTCTACGTTGCAAGAGAATCATAAATATAATGTCCTGTATTGCACCGTTTCGTACCTCCCAGGTTTCTGAGGATACTAAATAACCAATGTTGTGTCATTTTTCAGTTATTGTCAATTTTTGTAGTACTACATACATTCCCTGTTGTTACAACTGAGTTACAGAGCAACATAAGCATTAGTATTCACACTCATCTGATATCGTATTCAGAAGTGTCGCTTGCTGGCCGCTTGGGGCACTGCTATCGCTGTAGGTAACTAAAACGAGATTAAATGTCATGACTGTTGTTTGAACCGTGGTTTAACGTTGTCACTGAATTATCCGTGTGTGCACCTCACTCTTTTTCAATGTTTTTCACAACATTGTGCCTTCTTAGACGATGATAGTTAGTTGAAGTTTGATGACTACCGTAAAGAAGTTTCCTAAGAAGAAGTTTTATTGCTCAGATAGCAGTTGATACATATCCTTCGTTACTAGTTTCAGTAAAGTTATATTGCCGTCTTCAGCTCTGTAAGTGTAACAACTATGCCTCAAGGCTTGTAATTATTATATGTAATTTCGCAAAAACGTTAACTCACTTTTATATACCATCGGATACGTGAATTATAATGCCCCTACATTTGGCATACTGCCGTGTGGCCTTTGAAAACGTGGAGGTAAACTGTGAGATTAATAATATTGAGTAAAAGGGCTACAAAGCTAAATACATTAAAATGAAAGCCATAACTGTATCAGCAAGGCACAGAGGTGTCAAATACATCAGACAGCACATCCACTGCTGTCAGACGTATGTATGTTGATAACCAGCTCCGTACTGCTACAAAAGAACTATATAATACTCAGGGTACCACCAGATGGCAGCAGTCTCGCACAATACACACCGTAGGAACTATGTTAAGCTATATACGAAGTGTATCAATTTGTGCACATTAATAAGAAGCTTAGAAAATCATTATAACGTTATAAAGCATGCAGTAATTTTTCCAATCATACAAGATTGAAATATATTTAGTGAGAATAATTTACAGTTTCCTGATGTTTGAAAAGATGTGTCAGCATCAAGGGGTAATACAATTTGAAGTTAAAATATAGTGATGACAGTATATACCTAAAGCTTTTTCATAATTCAAAAATAAAACATGTTACGATATAAGTCGTCATACAATTTAAAAAAACTTCGATATGATAGCAGAACAGTATGAGAAGCACAACCATGTACATTATAATACTGACGATATGCATAGAGGCTGGAGCTATGATTATCAGTGGCAACACTTTATACCAGATGCAGCAACATAATAACAGTAACAACAAACTGGCATTATACAATGAGAAAAGATTCTTAATAAATGTATGAAATCTGATAACATAATTATAAAGTAAGCTATGGTGATGCTCGATGTATCTCATAAAAGTCTTAAATGGCCTATGCCACTGTGCAAATTGCTCTTAAATGCTGAGTGAAACAATTATTTACAACACTTTTTGAAAACTGATTTAAAATTTGTCAGTGTTGCTTGCATAATAAGCATAAAGTTGACTATAACTAAAAAAAGATCAAGTAAATAGCCAATGATGATTCCTTTGTAAGTTAAAAAAATTAATACCGTAGAGCATACATAATATCGTGATTCTCATTTATAATTATGAAGCTGTTCTACTAAGAAGCGACTTTTGGTAAAAGTTGTTTCGGCTTATAAAACTAATTGACTTCTTGATTATGCACTTTATATAGTTTTATTTATTTATTCATTTTCTATTCTGTGGGATCATGCGAGCCAAATATACTTGACCATGGAAAGAGTCGGTGTATAGATTACAGAATTAAGAACAAAAAATTTAGAACAAAAAGAATTAAGAAACAAAAATAAAAATTGTGAAACAGAAGACAAATAAATAAGACATTACAGGCAAAAGTTCTGAATTGCTGCGGGGAATTCCTCTGCAGTACAGAAGTAGTGTGCCACAGGAAAATCTTTCAGCTTAAACTGGAAGACTGTTAGTTTACCACTTGATGTGTTGCATTTCTGTTGGAAGCCTGATGGAAATGAAACCTGTCGAATAGTGCGCAACTTTCTGTACAGTGTTTAAGGAAGTGCTATTTACGTGCATATTATTTTCAGGCCTAATGTTCATTGAATGAATATTGTAGTTTCTTTTGAATGAGTCAATATTATCAACAACAAATCACATGACGCAATATACACGTATCTACAGCGATGGCAGAGGTACAAAAGTGAGGCAGCTGTACAAAAGCCTGCGTGAAGTTCACGAACTGATAACGCAGAACAGCCTTACATTCCCTTTCTGTACTAAGAATATTTTCCCTCAAAATATCTTACCATGCCAGATAATGCAGAAAAAGCACACAAAGAAAACAACCCTTCGCGTTTCAGTGGCAGAGGCAGTGCAGTGTTGTTACACTAAGAAAGTAACAATCAGATTACGGGTGCAGTCGTGAATGTGATACTTTCAAAACAGGTTCTCAACGGCTCCCAATCACAGCCCCAGTACTACGAAGGTAGTGACTGGGGAGAAATCACAAAGCAAGTCCCAGAGGGTTAAATTCTGGATCCACTCCTACCCCTCATATAAGTGAATGAGATTCCCCTTATCATTCAACAACCAAAACTGGCACTTTTGCAGGCGATACTGACGTTATAACATCCTATTGGAGATAATGTAGCAGAATATTTGGTGAATCATATTTTCCAAAGAAGTATTGCGTAGGTCTTTGAAAGTGAACTCTCTAAATTTTGAGAAAACACATTACATTCAGTGCTGCACAACAAATAGAGTGATACCAACAATTGCTGTAATAAATGAGCAGGAATCAATAAATACTGTGGAATTTCCCTAATTTTTTGATGTACATACTTGAATTGGAAGAAGCATATTACTTAACTTCTCAAACAGTTAAGGATATAAAGTACTTCTACGTGGTGGAAAAATCGATATCTTTTTTATGACTTTATTAAATTCTAGTCTTTCCTGATTACATTGATATACATATATTACAGGGCTTCAAATGAAAAATGAAATTTTAAAGCTATGGTCATGTATGCCGCCATGCCCCCTTTATTTCGAAAAGAACTGTGAACTTTCAGTTTCCAGCGATTATATGTATGATACATTGTATATGTTTGTAACAGTGCAGGTTTCTAGTGTCTGTAAATGATTATCTTTGCTAGTATTTACTTTTGTTTCGCTGAAGCAGTTTGTTCAAGTGTTTCTGAATGTTTGTTGCCCAAGTGCTACATGTATTTGTGAAAGTACATATCCTTTAATGTGCAATAAATACGAACTACGCCACGCATCAAGAAATTCAAAAAAAGGATATTCTGTGGTAACCAGTTGACAAACAAAGCATGACACACTGTTGAAAGTAACCTGTATATCAGTTCTTCAGGGAAGAAACTCCCACATGGCATACCTCCTCGTGATACAAATTTTTGTATTAACAATGACGCTGTTTGTAGTGGATTTGTCGTTGTTGATGTGAGCATCTTACCTTCTTTGATAAAGGAAGTGGCGAAATGTGTACAATGTGATTGTGTAGGCTGTCTGGAAATAAGTGAACAACAAAGTAGCAGTAAGGGTATAGCCTCAAAGTTAATTGTTCTATGTAGAACCTGCAATAAATCTACCTCGAAAATGTCTTCGAACATTGTGCATAATTCATATGATGTGAATTTAAAGTTAGCGTATGCAATGCATGCAGTAGGAAAACGAAAAAAGGCTGCTCAAGCGTTTTGTGGCTTGATGGACCTTCCTCCTCCTCCATTAGATTCAGGAAGTACATAAAAATACCCTTAGGTGCCTTGACAATTGTGTCTAAAACATCTATGAAATGTGCAATAGAAGAAACTGTAAATATTAGCGAAATCAGGGACATTGTTATTGCACTTGATGGGACATGGCAATGTCGAGGACATCGCTCCTTGAACGGTGTTTTAAGTGCTACTTCTCTGGAGAATGGGAAACTTGTTGATGTTGAGCACTTAACATGGCAGGCGTGGCAGGGCTTAGGTAAAACTTAAGGATGTATTGAACATCAGTGTTCTAAGAATTATGATGATTACAGTGGAAGTATGGAGTGTGATGGAGCTCTCAAAACATTTCGGAAGTCAGTGCCCATTTATAACGTTAGATATACTAAGTACCTAGGCGATGGGGACTCTAAAGCTTTCAATAATATCAGTGAGTTCAATGTTTACGGTGACACCTTGGTAACAAAATGGGAGTGTTGTGGACATGAGCAAATGAGGATGGGTGCTAGATAGAGGAAGCTACGAAGAGAAACGAAAGTAAAGTTGCTATCTGATGGTATATCTGTTTGGCCGAGGCAGATTGACAAAAACTGAAACAGACCTTCTTCAGAGTTATTATGGACTGGCCATTAGACGAACTGCACTTCTAAATGAAGTTACAGCAATGAGAAAAGCTGTACAGGCCACCTACTTTCATAAGTTGTCCACAGGTGACCATCCTGTTCACATACTTTGCTCTAAAGGCGCAGATTCTTGGTGTGGTTACCAAAAAGCAAAAGTAAGTGGCCAGATATATCATCATAAGCATTCTCTTCCTGAGCCTGTTATGAATGAAGTATCACCAATTTTTTGAGGCCTGACAGACCCTGTTTTGCTTAGTAAATGTCTTCATGGGGGCACTCAGAATACAAATGAAAGTTTCAGCCATTGTATATGGGAAAGACTTCCCAAGAATGTTTTTGTGGGCCTGTATACATTAAAAGTTAGTGTACTATATGCAGTGACACATTTCAGTGATGGAGTGATAGGAAGGTTGGAAGATCTGAGAAATTTAGGCATAAAATGGGGCTCTAATATGGAAGATCTATTGCTTGCGTGTGACAGACAATAGGTGCATGAAGCTGAAAGATTTCTTCTTCAAGTTACCAAAGAAGCAATATGTACTGAGAGGGATGCCAAGAGGAAGCTTGAAGATGGAGAAATGCTGCAAGATGTAGACTATGCATCAGGAATGTTCTGAGGCATAGTTTAATTGGACTCATATCTTCATTTGCAATTTCCTGCCAGTTGTATTTTTCAGAATTCAGGCACAAATATTTCCTAAAGTTTATAAAGAATTGCTCTAATTTTTTCTGTTTCTTGCAATAGTCCATACTTACATAGTAGACCCAAGCTTTTTTGCAGAATCAACTAAATTGCAGAAAAAATAACACTTTTATTAGGAAAAAAATTATAAAAATTAAAATGTAAGATGTGATATTTTTCATCCTTGTAATATACATAATAGGTTGAATTAAATAGGTATAGTACCTTAGCTATCGTGTCAAGCATATCTGGTAAAAATTTGGTCTCCTTCAAATGTATGTATTAAATGGTACCTCAATTTGAGGAAGTATTTTGGAAAAAGGATTGCATCAATTTCTTTGTTATTTTTTTAATAGCCCTAAGCAGGTTCAAAAATATTCAAAATTCTTTTAATTTGTTTAGAAAGTGTGCTGCATTACCAGATATCAACAAAAATCTGAAAAACATTTACATTAAAAACAGTGCCTGAAAGGGATAGGTGTGATTTTTACATAATGTTGAGCCGCAAAAGTACCCTGTATCCTTAAGTTGAGCTACTTTTGCTCAGAAACAAACATATCAGCCTCCTCCCATATTTTGCATGTTTCCGGCGACTAACGTGTTACGGTATAATTTTCTTGGGTAACTCAATACTGAGAAATAAAGTACTGACTGCCCAAAAGTGAGCTGTAAGGATAATATGTGGTGTTCAACGATCGACATCAACTGCGTACCTCTTCAAGGAACTAAATATTTTAATTGCGTTCAGCTACGATCTACTGTCTTCCGCAAGAAGGAAGTCACTACCAAGACTAAGTTATCTGTGCACCATTCAATCTTTCGAGCGACTTTGTTGTATGGGAGCAAAGGCTGGGTGGATTCAGGTTACCTTATCAACAAGGTTGAGGTTACGGATATGAAAGTAGCTAGGATGATTGCAGGTACTAGTAGATGGGAACAATGCCAGGAGGGTGTCCACAATGAGGAAATCAAAGAAAAACTGGAAATGAACTCTATAGATGTAGCAGTCAGGGCGAACAGACTTAGATGGGGTCATGTTACACGTATGGGAGAAGCAAGGTTACCCAAGAGACTCATGGGTTTAGCAGTAGAGGGTAGGAGGAGTCGGTTCAGACCAAGGAGAAGGTACCTGGATTGATTTTGAAGTAATAGGTTTCACATCAGAAGAGGCACCAATGTTAGCACTGAATAGGGGATCATGGAGGAATTTTATAAGGGGGGCTATGGTCCAGACTGAACGCTGAAAGGCATAATCAGTCTTAAATGATGATGATTATGATGATGATGATGTCACAATACATATATTCTCTAATTAAACTTGTCATAAACAGTCCATCATAATTTGAGAAGAACAGTGATGTTCATACGTACAACACTAGAGAGAAAAATGACCTTTACTACCCACTGTTAAACCTGCCAATGGATCAGAAAGGAGTTCAATATGCAGCAACAAAATAAAACAAGGGCATTACTGAGAAGTGTGAAAACTGACCTCTGTTTGAGGGAGACCGGCATATACCAAATTCCCTGTGAGTGTGGGAAGGCGTATATCGGACAAACAGTACACACTGTCGAAGATCGTTGCCGAGAACATCAAAGGCACACTCGACTGAAATGTCCAAATAAGTCGGCGGCAGCAGAGCACTGTTTGTCCGAGAAACACGAGATGCATTATGAGCGTACCAAGATCCTGGCTCAGACCTCTAAATATTTGGACAGCCTTATAAAGGAGGCTATCGAAATTCGCACCAGGGAAGATCTTATCAACCGAGATTGCGGCTACAATCTCAGCAAGGCTTAGGACCCGCCATGAATGTAATTAAGAAGACTCTCAGGAAGAAGTACGAACTGGCGACCAGGGCGGACGTAGCAAGCACATCGACGCTACGACAGATTCCGACCTCCACGTCTTCGCGACCGCCGGCGCGCGGGCGCGGACGGCGAAGAGAGCGGCCCCCGGGGGGAGGGGATTTAAATCGGCCGCCCGCCCTCAGCAACCCAGTTCGTCAGCGCACCTGACGATGGCGACGACATATCTGGTCGCCGAAATATTGTGCCCGTTGGACACTATGAACCGGCAGTATACCCGTGGACTGTTCGAGCAACAGATACGCCGGGAGAAACTGAAGAATTCGCAACAAAATTGTTGATTATTTCCCCAATAACACAAAATGTCTTGACATGCAGCGTAGCAAGTTTTAAAACGTAATTTGAATCCATTTCTGTTGGACAACTTCTTCTATGTTGTTGTTGTTGTTGTGGTCTTCAGTCCTGAGACTGGTTTGATGCAGCTCTCCATGCTACTCTATCCTATGCAAGCATCTTCATCTCCCAGTACCTACTGCAACCTACATACTTATGAATCTAATTAGTGAATTCATCTCTTGGTCTCCCTCTACGATTTTTACCCTCCATGCTCACCTCCAATACTAAATTGGTCATCCCTTGATGTCTCAGAATATGCCCTACCAACCGATCCCTTCTTCTAGTCAAGTTGTACCACAAATTTCTCTTCTCTCCAATTCTATTCAATACCTCCTCATTAGTTATGTGATCTACGCTACTAGTCTTCAGCATTCTTCTGTAGCACCACATTTCGAAAGCTTCTATTCTCTTTTTGTCCAGACTATTTATCGTCTATCTTTCACTTCCATACATGGCTACACTCCATACAAATACTTTCAGAAATGACTTCCTGACACTTAAATGTATACTCGATGTTAACAAATTTCTCTTCTTCAGAAACGCTTTCCTTTCCATTTCCAGTCTACATTTTATATCCTATCTACTTCGCCCATCATCAGTTTTTTTCTCCCCAAATAGCAAAACTCCTTTACTACTTTAAGTGTCTCATTTCGTAAACTAATTCACTCAGCATCACCCGACTTAATTCGACTACATTCCACTACCCTCGTTTTGCTTTTGTTGATGTTCATCTTATACCCTCCTTTCAAGACACTGCCTATTCCGTTCAACTGCTCTTCCAAGTCCTTTGCTGTCTCTGACAGAATTGCAATATCATTGACGAACCTCAAAGTTTTTATTTCTTCTCCATAGATTTTAATACATACTCCGAACTTTTCTCTTGTTTCCTTTACTGCTTGCTCAATATACAGATTGAATAACATTGGGGAGAGGTTACAATCCCGTCTCACACCCTTTCCAACCATTGCTTCCCTTTCATGCCCCTTGACTCTTATAACTGCCATCTGGTTTCGGTACAAATTGTAAATAGCTTTTCGCTCCCTGTATTTTACCCCTGCGACCTTTCGAATTTGAAAGAGAGTATTCCCTTTCTTCTTCTGTACCATTGACGAATTTCTACTTAAAAATGTAAGTGCTGTAGTAGGACTAAAAATAATAATGTGTTCGTTTATATTAACGCTGATCAAGTGTATATACCTTGTAAAGTGACTCGTTCCAGGAAGGCGACGTATTTAAGAAACTCAACATGCTCTGCAACACGTGCAGAGACTTTCATGGCCAGCACGATCTCCGGACTTGTCTCCAATAGAGGACGTGTGGGATATGAGAGCACTGGAAGTGACTCGTGTGTTTCATTAACCAACTGCTCTTACAGATCTACATGAACAGGTCGGACAGGCGTGGCATAATGTACTTCAGAACGGCATTCGCCACCTCTACGATCGACTAGAGGCCAGAGTCAGAACCTACATTGCCGCTGTGGAGGGTACACCATGGGTCGATGCTTGATATCTCTGAACCGCTTGTGCTATTGATCTGTAAATGTAATCATTTCATGTACGCCATATCCACTGTTGCAGCAATAAATCTTGAGCGAACTAGAAACTTCTAAAATTGTGTTCTAATTTTTTCCAGTTGTGTAGTTCGCTCTGCAATGGCGTGGAAATGTTTCATTCATTCTATAAATGTAGTTGTGTGTTTTCTGAGGCGTGACATAATGCTGTTCCAGCCAGTTAGCGCTTCTTTTAGAGCTTCACTCTCTAAAAATACAAGCACTATTATACTTCAAAAGACTGTTAAAACACAACATTTTTAAGCCAGATAATATACTTAATCGAGAATTATGCTCATACTCCTATTTCCTCAGAAAACAAGGTGTTTCTTAGAGCCCTGTGTGATCAAGGTAAAGGTGAGTTAAAAGAGAATGGAACCAGTTGAGGACTATATAGTAAAAGGTATAACTGAAGAACAGACTATAGCTAAGAAAAAAGGAGATTTAAAAAAAACAGATAATAACACTGGACCAATAATACAGACAGAAGGAAATCCAAGGAAGGAGAGTAGTGAAAGAAAAAAAAGCAGAAGTGATGAGATAAATTCATCAAAAAAAATAGCAAAGGAAACCAAAATCTGTGGTATAGGTTGCTGAAAAATAAAAGATTTAAGAAAGAAGACATAAAAGCGAATGAAACATAAGATAGAAATATCATCAGGGCCACGGAAGTGCTAAAGAATTATTCTGAAATCTTAGTGAAGGGGGGAAATGAACTAGGTGACATCGAAGTCATTAAAGTAGAGAAAGGACAGGTTCTAATTTCTTGGGCTACAACTGAAAATGTCCTGTGAAAGTGAGTAGTTGGATAAGGTGCGCGTCACCCCAAAGTACCGTTATCCAAGATGGCGGAGATAACGTCATCCAAGATGGCTGCCTATAGACTTAGCAACAGAATGTTACTTAAAAACCGTGAAATAGTAAATTAGTATCATTATTTTTACAGATCTGAAGATGGTTCTGAATGAACCGAAACCGGTCATATGAATAAAAAAAAAATAAAAAAAATTTGCAATCAAGACGGTTTTTAAGTAACATTATAAAATCACTGATTGCTGTTATCCCATAAGATATTATGTCTGTTTTTGCAAAGTTAGCAACAGAACATGACATAATCCAAGACGGCGGCCGTGACATCAGCTGATGATGCGAGTGCCATTATCCAAGATGGCGTCTTTTGTCACTCCCTGGAGGGAAGTTCAAATTCCATCAGGACAATGCAACACAGTACGGCTATCACCACTAACCTAAGAAAATGGAGGGGAGAAAAAGTGCACTTGGGCTACCTCCACTAACCTAACTCACCCGACCACCGCCTCTTCCTAAGCACTGGCAGGAAAGGAAGTCAGCCTGTGCTGGACATGTCTTTATTTTCAGTCTTTATTTAAACAATTAGATGCAGTACCACCATCAAGTGTGTTCGTCATGGGGTCCAGAGTCCAACTGACCTAATACACAGTACTGCCATCAAAGGGTGCTGTCTTCTCTTCTGTGACGTAATCCAAGATGGCGGTCTGGAGGAGGAAAAATAGCGCGAAAATGACTCATCCTGTGCTGGGCTACTGGACAGAGGAAGGAATGTACTTTATTTATTTTTTGGAACAATTTATTTAGGGACAGATTTCACATAGTTTATTTATTACACTGATACCAAACACACGCTCTGACGTGCTTGGGGCCGCAATTCACAGCCTACAGATCCGCAAACTACTATTAAATTACTGAAATAACTCATGTTAAACGCTCTACAGACACGCTCACTAATTCTGAACTGTCCAAATAATGCACTACACAGTACACAGACATCCAAACTACTCGTAAATCATCAAAATCATGCAGTACACTGATGCACATACACCGAAGACTGGTCAGATATTCTATGGAGGGATGAGAGCAAATTTAACCTTCTCTCCTCAGACGGTATATAATACCTATGACGGCGAAAAAACAAGAGGAATGACAGAAAGTACAGGTATGCACCATAAGACACAGACGAGGAGGTACCATGGTGAGGGGGCTGTTTCTCATGAAGTGGTGTACGAGGGTTCTCTCGACGAAATTTATGGTGTAATGGATAGAGCGAATTGTGGGAAATGTTACTAGACCATATGATACGTCATGAAAGATGAAATACGCCTTGCAACTGGCAATTTCACAACGGCAACGATCTGAAGGACTTTTGTGGCCATGTGAAGAAACTTCTGAAGCAGTACAAACCAAAGAGCAAATTTAAAGCCCATATAACATCTGTGGCGTGAGCTGTACAGACGTGCGCGCCAACAAAAACTGCAACAACAAGGAGGCTTTCTAAAAAGAACTGTGTGATTCCACAGGTGCCGTTGGCCAAATTCGCGTGTTTTATGTTATTCAGGTGCACTCAAAGGGCTACACAACCAAGTATTAAGCGAGAATGGCATGGCTCAAGAGATCATTATTGTTCAACTTTTGTTTAGTTTTGATAAAATACTTTTGAGTCTACGTAATTTGTTTGTTTGTGTTTCATTACTAATGCAAAGATCAGAATTGTATAATACGTGTAAGAAAATAAAGTACACATTACAAAGCTTTGATAATTAAGTTCTTTCATCTAAATTTTCTTCTAAAGAATTTGTTTTCCAAATTCTTCATCTCTACAAAATACTTTAGAGTGATATTGCATCTCTTCCAGTTATTTCTTGACCTGTCGTTCTTCCTTGCTTCTTTTCTTTTTGTCAGTTTTCAGCAGTCTCTGTGGCTGTGGCCTTATTGGGGACCTCAAAAACCTGTGGTACAGACCTGGTTTCGTGTAGTGCATAATTTTGAATCGCTGAACATTGCAATTAAGTTAACAATCAATTCTTATTTTCTTTCTTTCTTTCACTGGTGCCATGTTCCGCGCTGACGCAGGGTCGGCATTGTTAGGAACGGATTTGGCAAGGTTAGTGTAAAGGGGTGGCCGGATACCCTTCCTGCTGCCATCCCGTACCCTCGGGACGGAATTTGTGTACCCCTGGTGTCTGCGACTAGTGTAATTCATGGAATAGTGCGAACGTGGTCAGATGTCTGTGAGTCATGTAACTGAGGCAGAACGTGGGGACCACCCGGTATTCACCTAGTGGGATGTGGAAAACCGCCTAAAAACCACATCCAGGCTGGCCGGCATACCGACCGACGTCGGTAATCCGCTGGGCGGATTCGATTCTGGGTCGGTGCGCCTGCCTGAGTCCAGGAAGCAGCGCATTAGCGCTCTCGGCTAACCTGGTGGGTCAAGTAAGTTAACAATCAATACACCACCTCAAATCTTATCTATATGAGACTAAATATTGCTGCAGTTTTCGTGAGACAGTAGTTCATTATAGACAACTGCAAGAACTGCAAAACCTTTGAGGCTAGTGTTAACACTGTCTGCCAGGTCCTTAATATACAATGCCCGATTTAACACATCCCTGTGCTCGCACATCAGTAGTTTTGTTGAGCGGTTGCGAGTTAAATAACGTACTGTGCTTTCAATAACTTCTGCTCCCCTCACGTGTCTAGCTATTCGAGAAAGCATGTCTCATGGTGTGGGACACCCCCACTCCCACCACCACTACTCATCTTCCAAGGCACACGACGTTGCGGCATCAGAATCGCTGCCAAGCGGTTTGGGCAGAAGGGCGTGGGCAGGAGATCGCATCTGTGCATCGTGTTATTAAAGTAGCTGTACATTAAACGAGTACAACATACACATTAATGCAATACATTCAGGCATGTCCACATACATAATTTATTCGCTTCCGTGTTTCGCCGTTTTTGGGTATCCTATGTTCTTCCTCCTGTCTCCATAACACAAAAAGTTCAGTATATTACCAGAGAAAAGGTAACACAGTTACTTATGCATTTATAGTATCAGCATTTTTAGTATCAAACACGTACCCGGCACATACGACTTTAGTTTGCGGTGACTTTAATTTGCCCTCGATATGTCGGGTTAAATACGTGTTTAATACCTGAGGAACCCATAAAACAACATCCCAAACTGTGCTAAACCCATTCCATCAAGATTATTTCGAGCAGTTAGTTCACGAGCCCACGTGAATACTAAACGGTTGTGAGAAAGCACTTGACCCTCTAGCAGCAAATAATCCTGAGTTAGTAACGAGCATCAAAAGGTATACAGGGATTAGTGAACACAGGGTTGTCGTAGCGAGATTGAGTATTGTAACCCCCAAATCCTGAAATAATAAACGAAAAATATACCTATTCAAATAAGCAGATAAAAATTGACTTGACGCTTTCCTGACTCAATCCAAATTAATAATATAGTTTTAGATCAGATGTGGCTTAAATTCAGAGAAATAGTATCGGTAGCAATTGAGAGATCTATACCAAATAAATTAAGAAACAACGGAGCTGATCCTCCTTGGTATACAAAACGGATTAGAAAACTGTTGCAGAAACAACGAAACAAGCATGCCACATTTAAACAGACGAAAAATCCCTAAGATCTTTTACAGAAACTCGAAGTTTGACGCGGACTTCAATGCAAGATGCTTATAGAAGTTTCCACAACGAAACTTTGTCTCGAAACCTGGCAGAAAATCCAAAGAGATTCTGGTCGTATGTTCAGTATGTTAGCGGCAAGGAACAATCAATGCCTTCTGTGCGCGCTAGCCATGGAGATACTATCTAAGACAGCGCTGCCAAAGCAAAGTTGCTGAACACAGCCTTCCGAAATGCCTTCGCAAAAGAAGACGAAGTAAATATTCCAGAATTCCAATCAAGAATAGCTGCCAACGTAACGTAGAAGTAAATATCCTCGGAGTAGTGAAGCAACTTAAATTACTTAATAAAAGCAAGTCTTCTGGTTCAGATTTTATACCAATTAGGTTTCTTTCAGAGTATGCTGGTACATTGGCTCCATACTTAACAATCCTATATAACCGTTCGCTCGACGAAAGATCCGTACCCGAAGACTGGAAAGTTGCACAGGTCACACCAATATCCAAGAAAGGTAGTAGGAGTAATCCACTTAATTACAGACACATATCATTAACGTCTATATGCAGCAGGATTCTGGAACATTTATTGTGTTCTAACATTATGAGTTACCTCGAAGAAAGCGGTCTATTGAACATAGTCACCGTCACCGTGGATTTAGGAAACATCGTCCTTGTGAAACACGACTGGCTCTTTATTCGCATGAAGTGCTAAGTGCTATTGACAAGGGATTTCAGAGCGATTCCGTTTTTCTGGATTTCCGGAAGGCTTTTGACACTGTACCACACAAGCAGCTTGTAGTGAAGTTGCGTGCTTATGGAACATCGTCTCAGTTATGTAACTGGATTTGTGACTTCCTGTCAGAGAGGTCACAGTTTCTAGTAACTGACGGAAAGTCATCGAGTAAAACAGAAGTGATTTCTGGCGTTCCCCAAGGTAGTATTATAGGCCCTTTGCTGTTCCTTATCTATAGAAACGATTTGGGAGAGTCGAGCGGGATTAGCCAAGCGATCTTAGGCGCTGCTGTCATAGACTGTGCAGCTGGTCCCGGCGGAGGTTCGAGTCCTCCCTCGGGCATGGGTGTGTGTGTTTGTCCTTAGGATAATTTAGGTTAAGTAGTGTGTAAGCTTAGGGACTGATGGCCTTAGCAGTTAAGTCTCGCCGGCCGGGGTGGCCGAGAGGTTCTAGGCGCTGTAGTTAGGAACCGCGCGACCGCTACGGCCGCAGGTTCGAATCCTGCCTCCGGCATGGATGTGTGTGTTGTCCTTAGGTTAGTTATGACCTTAGAAGTTAAGTCCCATAGTGCTCAGAGCCATCTGAACCATCTCAGTTAAGTCTCATAAGATTTCACACACATTTGAACATTTTGATTTGGGAGGCAATCTGAGTAGCCGTCTTAGGTTGTTTGCAAATGTCGCTGTCGTCTATCGACTAATAAAGTCATCAGAAGATCAAAACAAACTGCAAAACGAATTAGAAAAGATACCTGAATGATGCGAAAATTGGCATTTGATCTTAAATAATGGAAAGTGTGAGGTCATCCACATAAGCGCTAAAAGGAATCCGTTAAACTTCTATTACACGATAAATCATGTCAAATATAGAAGCCGTAAATTCAACTAAATACCTAGGAATTACAATTACGAACAACTTAAATGGGAAGGAACACATGTTATTGGGAAGGCTAACCAAGGACTGTGTTTTGATGGCAGGACGCTTAGAAAATGTAACAGATCTACTAAGGCGATGCCTACACTATGCTGGTCCGTCCTCTTTTACAATACTGCTGCTGCGTAGGATCCTTATCAGATAGGACTGACGGAGTACATCGAAAAAGCTCAAAGAAGGGCTGCGCGTTTCTTACTATCGCGAAATATGAGCGTGTCACTGGACATCGTTAAAAGAAAGGCGTTTTTCGTTACGACGGAATCTTCTCACGAAATTCCAATCACCAACTTTCTCCTCCAAATGCGAAAATATTTTTTTGACACAGACCTACGCAGGGAGAAACGATCACCACCACAAAATAAGGGAAATCAGAGCTCATACGTAAGGATATAGGTGTTCGTTCTTTCTGCGCTCTATACGAGATTGGAATAATAGAGAATTGTGAAGGTGGCTTGATAAAACATCTGCCAGACACTTAAAGGTGATTTGCAGAGTATCCATGTACATGTAGATGTAGTACCGATGAACTACTAGGGTTGCAACACAGTCCCTTTTTTCCCATAGAAAGTGTTTATTGAACATAAATACAAAAAAACCTTGAGTCTTACACAAAATAGATTTTTCGAACAGCTGTGTAATAAAGTCGTTTTACACTTACATAAAACGAAAGTGACTCAAAAATCATTAAACACACTCTTTCACACGTAACACCTCCTTGATGAGAAGCAGGAAAGAGAATTGTTAAAGTCCTTGAACGGAAGAACAATGACAAAAAAAGTCAGTCTATCAATACAAAACTTTGTTGGTACAAATGGATTACTCTCTGCTCCATCTTCTCTGCCTCCTGCAGTTGCTGGTTGGTAACTGCTGGAACATGCGTCTGCACAACTTGTACTACTCGCTCACCGCCCACCACTCGCGGGACAGGCTTCTTCGGTAACGTGATTGTGAGGACACCGTCCGATGACAGTTGCGTCTGCGCCTGTTCAGTCACTACGTCCTTCGGCAGCCATTAGCGGGGCTGCATCCGGCGCAATACGTAACCGCGCTCGTCTTGACGCTCTTCATGTTTTGCCTCTGCCACCACCCTGCCACATACCACTTTTACCGTCAGTTCCTCCGGTTGAAACAGCTGGATGTCTATATTAACCCTGAATCCACTTTTATTGTTTTGGATGGTAGATACGCCAGAGTTACGAGCCGTCAAATGACACCATGATCTGTAGTAACCACGTAGAGTAGGAATGACAGACAGACGAAGGAAAAGCAAGTAGTCATGCGTCAGTACCAGCTGAAAAGCTGATCGGATAATGACATCTGACTGTCGACATCGTCCAACAAGTGGGGCATCATCGGTGTCAAAGCCTTCTTAACGGAAAAAAAATTCCTCTCTATCAGAGTTAACAATTCTTTCCTTGCTGTAAACTGTTCCATTTCCGTCATTGAAAAACAGGATAAATTAATCACTTTTAGTTAGTTTGTTAGTAACGTGTTCCATTGATCAATAACAAGGAAAACCATTATGATGTGGAACGTGCCAAATGCTCAAGAAATGCGCACAGGGAACAAGTTTTTCTTTTTTTGTTTAAATTATAGTGTTATACCTAATTATTTCTATTATCTATCCCATTCCCTTAAATGGCACAAAATGTATATATTATATCTCCAGATTTATTTACTCATATTCAAGAATTCATCTATCATATAGAGGGAGTTGTGAAGGAGGTATGATTTCAATTTGTTTTTTAAACTATTACTGCTGTCTGTCAGACATTTTATTTCATCCGATAATTTTTCAAAAAGTTTTATAGCAGCAAATTTTACCCATTTCTGTGCCAAAGATAGTTTAAGTAAAGAATAGTATAGGACTTTCTTTTTTCTGGTATTGTAAACATGTCGCTGTTGATTTTAAACTGGTCCATGTTGTTGAGAAAAACTTTCATTACAGAGTACATGTACTGTGAAGCAGTTTTAAGAATTCCTAACCTTTTAAGAAGGTGCCTGCAAAATGTGTGACTATGAATCTCACTCATTATACTAACTACTTTCTTTTGGACAGTGAATACCTTTTGCCAAAGTGTTGAGTTGCCCAGAATATTATTCAGTATGACATCAGGGAGTGGACGCATGCAAAGTATGTTAGCTTACTAATTTCTACATCCTCAAAATTGGCAATTATTGTGATTGCAAAAGTTGCTGAACCTAGTCGCTTTAGGAGACCCAAAATATGAATTCTCCAATTAAGATTCTCATCTATATGTACACCCAAAAACTGAGTATCCTCTACCCTAGCTACTGACTTCTTTTGATGTGTTATTTTTATTGAAGGAATTATACTTGTATCAGCAGAAAATTGGATGTACCGTGTTTTTTCAAAGCCGGCCGGGGTGGCCGAGCTGTTCTAGGCGCTACAGTCTGGAACCGCGAGACCCTTACGGTCGCAGGTTCGAATCCTACCTCGGGCATCGCTGTGTGTGATGTCCTTAGGTTATTTAGGTTTAAGTAGCTCTAAGTTGTAGGGGACTGATGACCTCAGAAGTTAAGTCCCATAGTGCTCAGAGCCATTTTGAGTATTCGGTGGATAGATCGCGTAAGCTAATAAATGAGTCTTGATTCGAATTGTTTTTTTTTTTTTTTTTCAGATTTCAGAGCTAGCCCATTAGCTTAAAACCAATTAATAACTTTTCCAAAGACCTTATTTGTATCATTTTCTATTGGAGTTTCTTTTACTAGATTAATAATCATGCTTGTATCATGAGCAAACAGTGTCAGCTCAGCATCTTGTTTCACGTAAGAAGGGAGGTCATTCACATATATCAAGAACAGGAGGGGACCCATGATCGAACCTTGTGGATCACCCCAGTTATATCAAGGTTCAAACTCCTTTGAATCACTTGAAGCATATAAAGAGACTTTTTGCTCCGTGTTCTGTAGATATGACTTAAACCACTCATATGCTGATCCATTTATACCATACAATTGTAATTTCTCTATCATAGTGTATTTGTACAGATGCCAACACGTGGAACTTACGAAGTGGCCCTTTAGAATCCCTGGGACATGCCTGTAGCTACTTTTATTTCCGTCGATGACGTTCCAACCAAGATAACATGCTGTGTCCTCCCTAACTTTGTTCTAAACCCCGTCAAAGCGAAGACCTAAGGAAAAAAGTTAACGAACTGATAATATGGTCATAAAATGTACGACCGCGAGTTGTTCGCTATGTGCTGAATGGCTGCGGGGCCCGAAACTGCAAAGAAAAAAGGCTCGCACCGTTTACGTCGCACAGCAGTGAAGCGATCACCCATCCCGATGGCCGTTGCGGCATTACGACTTTCCGGTACATCAGCGCCATCTGTCGGCGCTTTCGAATACACCGGAATTGAACGTTCCGTGCGGTACTGTACGGCGCGACCCGATATTCACGTGCCGCGTACGGACGGACGCCGGCGACAGCTTTTTAGCAGCACGTGCGCGGTGCGGTGTACCTGCGTCACGTCAGCGCCGGCATTGTTTCAGGCGAGCCAATCACCGGCCCACAATGGACTGGCCCCTTTCAGCGGCGCTGGCTGGCGGGGAGGGGGGGACAAAACCGCGAAGTACGCCGGCGGGCCATTGAGCGCGTGAAATAGGTCATTACGGAGCCTGCGGGCCGCTTATCTCTGGTGCTGCTCGCGGCTTCCCAGCCGTGCTGCCTCTCTCTCTCTCTCTCTCTCTCTCTCTCCCTCTCTCTCTATCCGGCCAAGTCTTTATAGTCGCAGGCTGCCGGCGCGGGCGGGAGAGACTTTTACAGCCGCCCCACCTGGCGCTTTCGGTGATAGGCACTATTTCACTCTGACCTAATATAATAACCGTTTGTTGTCAAGAAGACTACGTCACATTTCTTTGGCGTTATACAGGGTGTTACAAAAAGGTACGGCCAAACTTTCAGGAAACATTCCTCACACCCAAATAAAGAAAAGATGTTATGTGGACATGTGTCCGGAAACGCTTCATTTCCATGTTAGAACTCATTTTAGTTTCGTCAGTATGTACTGTACTTCCTCGATTCACCGCCAGTTGGCCCAATTAAAGGAAGGTAACGTTGACATCGGTATTTGTGTTGACATGCGACTCATTGCTCTACAGTTCTAGCATCAAGCACATCAGTACGTAGCAACAACACGTTAGTGTTCATCACGCACGTGGTTTTCAGTCAGTGCAATGTTTACAAATGCGGAGTTGGCACATGCCCATTTGATGTATGGATTAGCACGGGGCAATAGCCGTGGCTCGGTACGTTTGTATCGAAACAGATTTCCAGAACGAAATTGTCCCGACAGAAAGACGTTCGAAGTAATTGATCGGCATCTTAGGGAGCACGGAACATTCCAGCCTATGACTCGCGACTGGGGAAGACCTAGAACGACGAGGACACCTGCAATGGACGAGGCAATTCTTCGTGCAGTTGACGATAACCCTAATGTCAGCGTCAGAGAAGTTGCTGCTGTACAAGGTAACGTTGACCACGTCACTGTATGGAGAGTGCTACGGGAGAACCAGTTGCTTCCGTACCAAGTACAGCGTGTGCAGGCACTATCAGCAGCTGATTGGCCTCCACGGGTACACTTCTGCGAACGGTTCATCCAACAATGTGTCAATCCTCATTTCAGTGCAAATGTTCTCTTTACGGATGAGGATTCATTCCAACGTGATCAAATTGTAAATTTTCACACTCAACATGTGTGGGCTGACGGGAATCCGCAAGCAATTGTGCAATCAGGTCATCAAAACAGATTTTCTGTGAAAGTTTGGGCAGGCATTGATAGTGATGTCTTGATTGGGCCCCATGTTCTTCCACCTTCACTCAATGGAGCACGTTAACATGATTTCATAAGGGATAATGTATCTGTGCTGTTAGAACGTGTGCCTTTACTAGTACGACACACCATATGGTTCATGCACGATGGAGCTCCTGCACATTTCAGTCGAAGTGTTCGTACGCTTCTCAACAACAGATTCGGTGACCGATGGATTGGTAGAGATGGAACAATTCCATGGCCTCCACGCTCTCCTGACCTCAGCTCTCTTCACTTTCATTTATGGGGCATTCTAAAGCTCTTGTCTACGCTCCCCCGGTACCAAATGTAGAGACTCTTCGTGCTCGGCTTGTGGACGACTGTGATGGATGCATCTATCCTCGCTAACGGAGGACGTTTTGAACATTTCCTGTAACAAAGTGTTTGAAGTCAAAGTGGTACTTTCTGTTGCTGTGTGTTTCCATTCCATAATTAATGTGATTTGAAGAGAAGTAATAAAATGAGCTCTAACATGGAAAGTAAGCGTTTCCGGATACATGTCCACATAATATATTTTCTTTCTTTGTGTGTGAGGAATGTTTCCTGAAAGTTTCGCCGTAGCTTTTTGTAACACCCTGTATATTTTTTAAAGTTCTACATCTACATCTACATCCATACACCGCAAGCCACCCGACGGTGTGTGGCGGAGGGTACTTTGAGTACTTCTATCGGTTCTCCCTTCTATTCCAGTCTCGTATTGTTCGTGGAAAGAAAGATTGTCGGTATGCCTCTGTGTGGGCTCTAATCTCTCTGATTTTATCCTCATGGTCTTTTCGCGAGATATACGTTGGAGGGAGCAATATATTGCTTGACTCCTCGGTGAAGGTATGGTCTTGAAACTTCAACAAAAGCCCTTACCGAGCTACTGAGCGTCTCTCCTGCAGAGTCTTCCACTGGAGTTTATCTATCATTTCCGTAACGCTTTCGCGATTACTAAATGATCCTGTAACGAAGCGCGCTGCTCTCCGTTGACCTTCTCTATCCCTTCTATCTACCCTATCTGGTACGGATACCACACCGGTGAGCAGTATTCAAGTAGTGGGCGAAAAAGCGTACTGTAACCTACTTCCTTTGTTTTCGGATTGCATTTCCTTAGTATTCTTCCAATGAATCTCAGTCTGGCATCTGCTTTGCCGACGATCAACTTTATATGATCATTCCATTTTAAATCACTCCTAATGCCTACTCCCAAATAATTTATGGAATTAACTGCTTCCAGTTGCTGACCTGCTACATTGTAGCTAAATGACAAGGGATCTTTCTTTCTGTGTATTCGCAGCACATTACACTTGTCTACATTGAGATTATATTGCCATTCCCTGCACCATGCTGCAATTTGCTGCAGATCCTCCTGCATTTCAGTACAATTTTCCGTTGTTACAACCTCTCGATATACTACAGCAGCATCCGCAAAAAGCCCCCGTGAACTGCCGATGTTATCCACAAGGCAATTTATGTATATTGTCAATAGCAACGGTCCTACGACACTCCCCTGCAGCACACCCGAAATCACTCTTACTTCGAAAGACTTCGCTCCATTGAGAACGACTTGCTGCGTTCTGTTATCTAGGAATTCTTCAATCCAATCACACAATTGGTCTGATAGTCCATATGCTCTTACTTTGCTCATGAAACGCCTTCGTCTGTCTTTGCGGTAACAGTCTCGCCTGTTGCGAGCACCCATTTAATTCTCTGCCGACCGGGTCAGTGTCTGTGCAGCTTAATTGAAATTATCTGGAGAAAAGTACTGAATAAGAGGGAAGATGGAATGCAATATGTTGAATCCGATCGTTGGCTTTGAACTGTGGCATGATAATTTTACTCTGCGTATTTCAGTCCGAGAAGAAAGATAGTGACCTTTACCAGAGCAGACATCATCGAACATATATCATTGGGGCTGAAGAAGCAGTTCTGCTGAGACTGTCAGATATGTTGTGATAAGACAAAATGAAAATGGAATGAAATAAATTGTAACTGAAACGCAGAGAGAAATTTATATTTGTTGTAATTATGAACGAATCATCAGTACGAAATTCTCATGAGCAATTTTATGGGCCTAAACATTTCGTTAAATGCATATTGTAACGGTACTTGAATTACGGCACCTCAACTCAACCTCTCGATACCAGCAATACTCTACTGTGTTTCTGTAAAGTAGTTAACATATTTATGAGACAACATTCAGATTTGATTTCATTAATGTAGAGGTACTTTGATACATCGATATGTTTATATTCCAATGACATTATTGTTTTGTGTATTCTTTCTTTTGTCACTATTATCTTTGTCGTACTTGTAACTCTGATTTTTGGGCGCGTAAGCAATTATTAGAAAGTCAAGTCTTGGTCGTCATGTTGAAAAGACGCAAATTGTAGTCAGTTTATAAAAAGTGAACTTTAACAGTGAGGAAGATATTTTCAAGTATGTTTTATATTTTGAAGTGACGTTTTGTGAGTTACGTGACATTGCAACAAAAGTAATAAAAAAGAAGTGTGACTTAAATTCGGAGTGCTTATTACTTTTTTACATCACCATTGTGCTAACTTGCAAAAGTTTAATCTTCGAGAATGGTTTATGAAACACATCCATAAAACTTTTGAATATCGCAGAATAACACCTAAGCCTCTTTGCATCCGAGCTTGGAATCATCACCACCTAGGTTTTCGACGATTGAGCCCCGAGTTCCCAACGAGACCAGCGTGGGAAACACGAGAAGATGAGTGCCTAGTTTATCCATTATTTCATGAAATGATTTTATTAACTGTGCTCTAATGACACCTGCCACATATTATAACTTTTTTGTTGCCAGAAAATACAATATTTAGCAGCGTGAGCAACACAACAATCATAATTAATTTTTGACCTTTGTTGTGGTATGGTTGTTAGATTATGAATGGGGATTATGTATTACAATGGTTCCCGACCAGAGGGTAATTAAGCCCTGAGGCGTAAAATGAAATTCTCTGAGAGGATAAAATCTAAACGATTCCATTCTGTTTCAGTCACGAAACTGAATTATTTTCAAAAGATTAATTCTTATATATATTTCAATCGTATTGACCAACTAGGATCATGTTAACAACTTCAGTTCCTCTTCTTTCTTTGTTGTTGTTTCCTACTTTTCCAGTATTCCCTCATTCTCTCCCCATGAAGTCTCCTCCTTTCTTCTGTCCATGATGTTCCTGATTTTTTATTTCTTCTGCTTTGAAAGCCTTCCACATTTAGTATTTCATTTTTAAAACGGTTTCTTTTATTATTGCTATTATTACAGTTTTGTAAAACTGATATTGATTATATAAGTTATTTTCTCGGTTAGCAGCTTTAATGCGGTGAAAGTTGTGGTGTCACCGCCAGACACCACACTTGCTAGGTGGTAGCCTTTACATTGGCCGCGGCCCGGTAGTATACGTCGGACCCGCGTGTCGCCACTATCAGTGACTGCAGACCGAGCGCCGCCACACGGCAGGTCTAGAGAGACTTCCTACCAGTCGCCCCAGTTGTACAGCCGACTTTGCTAGCGATGGTTCACTGACTTCTACGCTCTCATTTGCCGACACGATAGTTAGCATAGCCTTCAGCTACGTTATTTGCTACTGCCTAGCAAGGCGCCAGTATCCGTACTATTGATATTGTGAATCATGTACCATAAAGAGCGACGTTCTCCATTAATGGATTAAAGTTAAGTAAGGCACCAGCTACGTCCGTTTCTTCTAAGTTCTAATTCCCTTGTCATGTTCCAGACCTCACGCCAGCCTGCGTGAGCTGAGACGCGTGCATTTCGTCCTCCTTTAGAAAAACACCGTTGGCTCTCCTGCCAACCACAACCAAAGTTACTGGTTCCTCACAGTCCACCGACTACACACATACGTTGTGCTTTGTCCCGTACATTGCTTGCGATAAAGGTGAGACATATACGTAACAAATGCTAAACTCAAGAAAATTCTCCAAGTTGTATATAGTATCTGCAGTAGTCCATTAATTGCTTCATTAGTTACTTCGAGCGGTCTGAGGCGTCTTGTCACGATCCGGGCAGCTCCACCCCCCCACCCCCCACCCCCCCGTCTGGTCGGAGGTTCGAGTCCTCCCTCAGGCATGGAGCACAACACATAAGGACTACTATAGTCCTGTACACAGTATTATTATTATTATTGTTGTTGTTGTTGTTATATTATCAGTGGCTGTGGTCAGACACAAAGCATTAACAGCCTCAATTCTTACAGATTCTGCCAGTTCCGAATTAGGGAGTGTAGCAGTCAAGTGATTCACGAACAGTAAGTAGAGTGAACACATTTCAACGCGGTTCATTTTAAGTGGGTTTGCATTGTGCAGATGAAACAAGTGCCGATGGAGATAAGTAACGCAGGGGAACTATTTTTTGTAACAAGTGTCTACCCTCACTATGAATACGTAGCTTTCTTATCTGAAAAAGAATTATAGGTAGCGCTTGAGATGCACCACGGATTGCGTCGTCATTCATTCTTACATCCCCCCTTTCCCCCAACACACGCGCACACACACACTGTAATATTTCTGGCTTATTCAGCCATCATATTAGGCTCCAGGAAGCTACTCACAGGGCAGTGGAGATGCAAGAAGCATAGAGATGACGCAATGTGGGATGAGGTACCGGTGACAGATGTTAGACTCGGTACCATTCCCATGAGAAAGACCGCCTGCATGATGCTGCTGCTCTGTGATTGGCTGCTGTGTTCGGCGGTAGGGTGCCTAAACGTGAAACTTTAGTTGCTATTATTAATTAAACCTGTTCCCAAATTACTTCATTTAAAAAAAACATCTCTCAACTGCCAGCTATCAATCAGTCATTTCAAAATTATTAAAATCAAAGTATTACTAAAACAAAAGACTGACGATATTACTGCCAATGCACTTCGGTGACGTTCGGGTCACGCCTTGCTGGCTTGGCGTGCGAAGTGTCTCGGTCAGCCCGGCTCTCCACTTCCGACGATTCCAGCAGACAGACATGTTTTCTGTTATAGCTGTATTTATTTCATGCAATTTTATTTACTACAGTTCCGAACGTCGCTAGGTACAGACATGTTGTCTGTAAGAGTAGTATTTGATTCGTGTAATTTTATTCTCCAGTTCTGACGGTTCCAGTAGACAGACATGTTGTCTGTGGCAGGATGTATTTCATGTTATTTTACCCAGATATAATGACTGTGGAAAGATATGTTATATGCGTTGTGATCAAGAATAGTTTCTCGTGTCTATATCAATAAAAACACGAGTGGCATCCCAAATGAGTTATAGTTTATTCGCAGCAGCAGTTCCTTGCGAATTTCAGCCTCAAGAAAAAGAATCCACAACCTGCGTGCTGTTTTCTGCGCTGGGGACATCATCATCACGAAGACAGCAGGGTAGTGAAGTGTACAAGAACTTACGTATTCCACACAGCCCAGTGCAAACAACTAGGCACCTCACGTTTACTGCATGCACAGTATAAATGTCCTCAGTGACACGTCATCTGCAGTAATGCAGAGGAGGTAAAGAAAGATGAAAGTATTAACACTATCGCACTTTTATTCCTTTTTCCTTACCGTAACACACACACACACATACACAGAAACACTCACACACACACAGAATATCATTCATCTTTCATCATTTTAAAAATGAAAGTGTTCCAAGAAAATCTTTCATTCTACATTTTTTAGTTAGGTACTAAGGTTGGTGATAATGGGGGGGAAGTGGGTGGGCAGCAGATGGCAAGGGGGTGGGAGGCAGAGGTACTAGCTAATGTCTGTTTGTACTTAGGGGTAATGTCAAAGAAAAGCTGGGAACCGCTGATCTATTATAACTCATTGCGGTACAAAGTCAGTGATGCATGGAGCCATAGGGGATGGCATGCTGTCACAGTGAAGTGTCGATCTCCAGGTGCTTTCACCTCTGCAACACTGCGCACCGTAGCTCCGTCGGTGATGCGCTTATTGTTGCTTGCCGTGTGCCTAGACAGCGCCAAGTTGAAACTGTTACTAGCAGTCAACACAGTAGAAATGGGCAAACTGAAAAACGTAACTGTTTCGAAACAAATGAAACAGTACAATGTAATGTTTCGATACGCTGCTTCGAAACAGTGAAACAGTTTGTGTTTTGTAATCTAATAAATCCACACATTTTACCATCTTGAATGTCGACTGTATAGGTATGTCCATATAAACACAAATAAGGTGCGAGAGTGCTAATCATATCGCAGAAAGTATGAAACTATCACTTAGGCGTCTTGGCAGTTTCGTATTTCCTGCAGCAAATGCGCTGCTTTCGTGTCGTGTGACTTTCATACTTTTTAATTGGCTGAGGACAGCCATAGCTGAAGACAGAAGAACCACCACGAACGGATTTGGAGATGGGAGCAAACTGCAGAAACAACGGATATGCTACTGGGATTCCCACAACGCCAAATATTCGACTAAATAACAAAATATAACACAAAAAATTTTGGCTTTCAAGGTGTTTCGAAACGTTACTATAAATTCACCATGCTTCCCAGCCCTTCCCGTTCACCATTACACTATAAGTGATATGTCAAACAGATTACTTGCAATTATACCTACATCAAATTCATGTATGTGTCTAATAACTGTCACTCTATGCCTTTTTTTTATTCAAAATGTTGTAGGCTTACTTGCGTTTCTTAATAAGGTTACTGTACATGAACAGAGAAGCGTATATTATAAAAACGTGTAATTTAACTGAATGATTTTCACATGTTTATTGATTTGAATGTGAATAGTATGCATTGTTTTATTGTTTGGTTAGTGCTTATAAAGCAGAGTTGCGCCATTTCGGAATAGGACAGTCAGCTAGAAACGAAGCTTTAATTTTCGGATATCTTAAGCTTCATGCTACTGCTTGTCAAAAAGATTTCGACACTCTTTAAAGTCTTTCATGAAGCGGTATGTTGTATTTCAGTACCTATGCCGAGCCCGAATCTCGCCAGAACAGAGCGGAATGAAACATCACTGTTTCGATATAATTAGTCCGTTCCAAGCACAGATGGACTAAAACAGCTTTATTTTGAAACAACGATACAGTTTTTGTGTCTGGCTCGAGATCGAATCTGGTCCGGTCATTCGAGACAAGGGCGGAATGAAACACCACTGTTTCGAAACAGTGAACCACAGCCGTTCCGAAACACTGAAACAGTTCCACGTATCGATACACTGTATCGAAACATAGTAACAGTGGCGAAGTCTACAATACAGTTCTCTTGTATGACCCGGAGTGGACACTCGCCAGCTCCCACGCTGCGTCTATTGTCTGAAGTAGTAACTAGACTCTAGAGACAGCGCCCCAGTTGTATTTGGAAGTGAGAGACAGGTGTCAGGAACACAGTTGGATGGCTAAACATTCAAACATCAGAGCAAATGAAAAGTCGTATGACACGAAATGGAAATGTAGGATGTCAAAGAGTGACAACAAACATCAAAATGAATGGAGCGATCCGATTTAACGTCTGATAACGGAATAGAAAACTGGATGGCATGCCTCCGCAATCCAGATTCAGATTGCTGGGAGGTCGTGGTTCCCAACCTGTCTTAGACCATTACCCTTGAGTACAATTAGACATTAGTTAGTACCCCCACCTTTCCCCACTCCACCTCCACCGTCTGTTGCCATCCCCCTCCCCCACATAGTCACCAACTTCAGCACCTCACTAAACTGTACAATGGAACATTTATTTTTAAAATGATGAAAGACGTGTGTATATATATATATATATATATATATATATATATATATATATATATGTGTGTGTGTGTGTGTGTGTGTGTGTGTGTGTGTGTGTGTGTGTGTGTATCTATGTCTACGTGTGTATGTGTCTGGGGCAGAGAGAGAGAGAGAGAATGAATAACGAAGGAATTCAAGGTGCATCGCAAGTGCTACCCACAATTCTCTTGTCACATAAGAAAGCTAATATCCACAGTGAGAGTAGATACTTGTTACGAAACATACCCTACTGGCCATTAAACTTGCTACATCACGAAGATGACGTGCTACAGACGCGAAATTTAACCGACAGGAAGAAGATGCTGTGATATGCAAACGATTAGCTTTTTAGAGCATTCACACAAGCTTGGCGCCGGTGGCGACACCTACAACGTGCTGACGTGAGGAAAGTTTCCAACCGATTTCTCGTACACAAACAGCAGTTGACCGGCGTTGCCTGGTACAATGTTGTTGTGATGCCTCGTGTAAGGAGGAGAAATGCGTACCATCACGTGTCCGACTTTGATAAAGGTCTGATGGTAGCCTATCGCGATTGCGGTTTATCGTATCGCGACATTGCTGATCGCGTTGGTCGAGATCCTATGACTGTTAGCAGAGTATGGAATCGGTGGGTTCAGGAGGGTAGTAGGGAACGCAGTGCTGGATCCCAACGGCCTCGTATCACTAGCAGTCGAGATGACATGCATCTTATCCGGATGGCTGTAGCGGATCGTGCAGCCACATCTCGATCTTTGAGTCAGCAGATGGGGACGTTTGCAAGACAACAACCATGTGCACGAACAGTTCGACGACGTTTGCAGCAGCATGGACTATCAGCTCGGAGACCATGGCTGCGGGTACCCTTGACGGTGCATCACAGACAGGAGCGCCTGCGATGGTGTACTCGACGACGAACCTGAGTGCACGAATGGCAAAACGTCATTTTTTCGGATGAATCCATGTTCTGTTTACAGCATTATGACGGTCGCATCCGTGTTTGGCGACATCGCGGTGAACGCACATTAGAAACGTGTGTTCGTCATCGCCATACTGGCGTATCACCCGGCGTGAAGGAATGGGGTGCCATTCGCTACACGTCTCGGTCACCTCTTGTTCACGTTGACGGCACTTTGAACAGTAGACGTTGCATTTCACATGTGTTACGACCCGTGGCTCTACCCTTCATTCGACCCCTGCGAAACCCTACATTTCAGCAGGATAGTGCATGACCGCATGTTGCAGGTGCTGTGCGGGCTTTCTGGAGACAGAAAATGTTCGACTGCTGCCCTGGCCAGAACATTCTCCAGATCTCTCACCTACTGACAACGTCTGGTCAATGGTGGCTAAGCAACTGGCTCGTCGCAATATCTTGTTTAAGCTGCATGGGCAGCTGTACCTGTACACCGCAACCAAGCTCTGTTTAACTCAATGCCCGGGAGTATTAAGGCCTTTATTACGGCCAGTGGTGGTTGTTGTGGGTACTGATTTCTCAGGATCTGTGCACCCAAATTGCGTGAAAATGTTATCACATGTCAATTCTAGTATTTGTCCAATGACTACCCGTTTATCATCTGCATTTCTTCTTGGTGTAGCAATTTTAATGGCCAGTAGTGTACTTCTCCTGCATTACTCCTCTCCATTGCGGCACTTGCTTCACCTGCACACTGTAACACCATTTAAATCATCCACGTTAACATGTGTGCGCTATACTTACTGTTCATAAAACACTTCATTTCTGCACTGCTTCCTTCTAAACTGGCAGAAATTGCCAGACTTGAGCTGTTAATGCTCCCTGTCTGACCACAGCGACTACTAGTAACAGTAGTAATACTACTACATATGTGTACAGCACTACAGTGGCAATTATGCAGGTACTGCTGTGCCGTGCTGTCAATTAATTCATTTATCTGCTTTCAAGCTAGTAATGAAGCAATTTCTGGACTACTACAGAGTCTATATACAACTTGGAGAAGACATTTTGTTGAAATATTTAGCTTTTGTTATGTATATGTCTCACATTTATCGTCAGCGATGTACGGGACAAAAAACAACACACATGTGTAGCGGGTGGAATGTGTGAGGAACACGTAATCTCCACTGCGTTAATGCTACTGATGGAGAAAAAGTGATAATTGATAACTTACATAACCAGTATCATGGTCTTTCAAAATTGTAATAGTAGTAATAATCTTTTCTTAAATATTTTCAACATTTCGCGGCCCTGTCAGCAACTGTTTAAATATTAATTTTAATAACCAGGAGACTTAGGTGCAATGTTTACCTAGATTTACCTAGGTTTCAGTCGGGATAACCCAACCTTCTTCAGAATAGAAGTAACTACCGTTTGTCCATAGTGGACATCGTCAAGGTAAAACTAGAAATCCATAAATTATCGCCAGAGTGTAAAAACTTATCGGAAACTGCCTAGGCCCCAGTTCGTTCCCACGATGCGGCAGCCACGAGTGCTGTACTGGAACTGACCGTAGCGTCATGAGGCCCGCCTAGGCGGACACAATACCTTGCGCCTGCGCATAAACTGTATGATAGTTACTTGTTGGGACAAGGCGCGAACTTAACTCCTGAGCTTGAATTTATTAGTAAAGTGAAATAAAAGGTACAGCTGAGGAAAAGGGCGTATATGTTATCCTGTGCATAACGTACATTAGATCGACTGTCTTAACATTTATGAAGTATTCGATGGTTATGATATGGGGAAGACATCACGTGCTTACAAGGTATGGCCCGTGTAGGAAAATTTTGTGCTTAAGTACGAAGTTTAATCGCCTAAACAGAACTTAGGAGTGGGAAGTATAATATAAAGCCAACATCGTCATTATTATGACTAGGACATTTTTTTTTTTGAAGACGTAAATATTAAGCACTTGCTTAGTTATGGTTTCAACGCATGAACATCCTATTGACTTAGAGCACAAATGATCATGATTGAACTTATGAACAAGTCTATATCTGATCTAAACATCCGGCAATACGGGCCATATAAAAAGATGGTCATTATTCAAGATTAGTATATTTGACCTGAAATGGTCTAGAATCAAGTCAAAAACCAATGTACGTGCCTCATTGAGCTTCTCGGCGAAGTTATGGTTATGAGTTACAGAAAACACTGAAGTAGGGGATAATGTGGCGGCATTGGGGTACTCAGTTTGCCTTCATGGAGTTGATCCACACACATACTGTAAATACTGTGTGTGGAACAAATGGGTTTGTAGTTTTAGGCTGACGATGTCCACTATGGACAAACGGTAGTTACTTTTATTCTGAAGAAGGGTAGTTTATCCCGACTGAAACCTAGGTAAATCTAGGTAAACATTTCAGCTGAGGCTGTTGGTTATTAAAATTAAAATTAATTATCTTTTCAAAATAATTTAGTTTCTTGACTGGAACAGAACAGGACCGTTTAGTTTTTACCCCTCAGGAAACTTCATTTTATTCCTCAGAGGGTAATCACCCGCAAGTTGGGAACCAGTGCTCTATGCAAACCACCATGCGAATCACTTAGCGACGTTTGCATAGAAATCTGCAAGATAAAGACTTCCCAATGCGACACTCAGAACGATCACAGAATGGATCTGCAAAGTGCGTCTGCTCCCAGTTTTGTAACCCCCCCCCCCCCCCCTCCTCCCCACACACACTCTTGTGTTTGAGGCCGTTGAACTTCCTGTCGTATGATCTTGTTACTGGTGGACTCAATTTAATACCTGACTACTGAACAATTGGCGCTGGGAAACTCAGTTTCGCAGTCTTAGTTCCAGGGAGCCAACCGTCTCCGAATTTGCTTTGAAAAGTCGGTAGCCGGGGACCAGTGAAGACTGCGGTCGGGAGAAGACGCAGCGTTCACACGCCGTCTGCTGTCATGGCTATCCGGCACTATGCGTGGCCAATTCCTCTTACAGCTTAAGTTCCGGATTTTCTTGAGGAAACTGTCGAGGATACCTTCGGGCTTCTCTCTGTATTCCTGCATCGTAAAGCAGGATGAAATTTAACACCAGGCCTATTTGTTGGTAACGGAAAAGTCTTTAAGCCTCACTCTCAAGTGTCTCAGGTCTCGGCGGCGAAGAACAACGCTTGCAGTATCGACTAGAGATCGTAATATTGGCGAGAATTACACTCTGCCACACTCAGTACAGTGGATTGTGGAGTATGCACGCACGTGTAAATGTAGATGATCAGTCGCAGGAATTCGGTAACAGCGTGCAAGTGTCATAATGTCAACGCTTCAGCACCCTGTGTATCACTAATTTAAAGCTTCCACTTATTTTATTACAGCCGAGTTTCAGCTGTAAGCTGTTTTCATATGCGCAAGTAACACCCAGCAGAAGAACATAGGTAAAATACGAACGGCTTGTAACGTCAAAAACATTTACAGCGGAGTACGTGACTACATCCCCATCAAAGTGGCCAAACTTGCGTCAGATCTAAAGAACTTATCAAATCACACGTGTATAGATAGAATCCTCGCCTACTCTGCGGACCTCAGGGCTAGTTAAAAGTTTTGGGCACACACAAAGGGGCTTTTATTCGGCCATCATTCTTCTGACTGGTTTGATGCGACCGGCCGCTACTTCCTTCCCTGCGCCAAGCCCTTCCGCTCAGAGTAGCTTTTCCATTGTACATTGTAAATTGTTGGTTATATTCCAACTGCTGTGTTACTTACATTTTTTGTCTTCTATGGCTCCATGTAGCACAACGGTTCTTATTCCTGAAGTTGTAAGTAGGCTGTTTAGGTTTTCTTATTGGATACGCCACGTAGCGCTCTGCATGAAAATCACTGGATGTGCTGTGTGCAGTCTGTGGCTAGTTTTCGTTGTTGTCTGCCATTGTAGTGTTGGGCTGTTGGCTGTTAACAGCAGGTAGCGTTGCGCAGTTGGAGGTGAGCCGCCAGTAGTGGTGGATGTGGGGAGAGAAATGGCGGAGTTTTGGAATTTGTAAGACTGGATGTCATGAACTGTTATATATATATTATGACTTTTGAACACTATTAAGGTAAATACATTGTTTGTTCTCTACCAAAATCTTTCATTTGCTATCTATGTCTATCAGTAGTTAGTGCATTCAGTAGTTTGAATCTTTTATTTATCTGGCAGTAGTGGTGCTCGCTGTACAGCAGTAGTTCGAGTAACAAAGATTTTTGGTGAGGTAAGTGATTTGCGCAAGGTATAGGTTAATGTTAGTCCAGACACGCTGAATCGTGTGGATGCCATTATTCGTGCGACCGGTGCATCACAACTCAACAGTTGGCTCTACAGTTATCAGTCAGCATTGAAAGTGCGTCTGCAATGATGGAGACTCTCGGGTATTCAAAGAGGTGCTCACGATGAGTTACACGGATGCTCACAGCGGACCACAAGACCACAATGCCACTTCATCTGAATTGTTGGAGCGTTTTCAGACCGACGGAGAGGCCTTTCCGTCACGCATCGTTACGGGTGACGAAAGCTGGGTGCACCACTTTGCGCCATGGAGTGGCATCATCCCCAATCACCACAAAAGAAGAAATTCAAGACAACCCCCTCTTCTGGAAAAGCCATGATAACAGTTTTCTTCGATTGTGATGGCGTCAACCTCGTGGATGTGATACCAAGAAGGTCAACCATCAATACAGAAGCAAACGTGAAGACTCTGAATAAACTCAAGAACCTTTTCCGACGTGTTCGGAAAAAAATACAGCAGCAGTCTTGCTCCAGCACGATAATGCACGCCCACACACAAGTCTGAGAACCCGGGAACACATCGCCAAAATGGGTTGGACGTTATTGCTTTATCCACCTTACAGTCCAGGCCTGGTACCCTTTGACTTCCACGTTTTTGGGCCACTTAAAGATTCTCTACAGGGAACAGACTTTGAAGATGACGGAGTGTGTCACTCACGCAGTGAAAATGTGGCTACACCTACAGTACAAGAGCTTTTACCAGCCCAGCATGGAATACGTGCTCTTCCGCAACGTTGTTGTACGGCCACAGAACGTGATGCAGACTACGTAGAAAAATAGGACATGGATAAGACGTGTTGATGTATATTGTCGCACAAATTCTGACTCTTAACAATAAATATGTTCTGAGAAAAAGACGTGGGGCATTACTTACTGAACGGCCGTCTACTATGTAGCCCCGTAAATCACATTTTACAATCAAAGGCATGAAAACTGTGTCTAGATCAAGTGCACTCCAGCATTCCGCTCAGGGCTGGACGGATGTCCTGGACTACGCACGCTATCTTACCAAAGCCCCCGCCCAGCTAGCCGCGCGGTCTAACTCGCTGCTTTCCGAAAAGGAAGGCGTGGCGGTCCCCGGCACGAATCCGTCCGGTCCATTAGTGTCGAGGTCCGGTGTGCCGGCCAGTCTGTGGATGGTTTTTAAGGCGGTTTTCCATCTCCCTCGGCGAATGCGGGCTGGTTCTCCTTATTCCGCCTCAGTTACACCGTGTCGGCAGCTGCTGCGCAATCACCATTTCCACGTTTGAATACATCATACTTATTCTACTACACACACATTTGGGGCTACACTTACCGGGTGTGAGACGTTCCCAAGGGGGTCCACTGGGGACCGAACCGCACAATAACCCTGGGTTCGGTGTGGGACGGTGGTGGGGTGGGTGGACTGCTGTGACCTTTTGTGGGTTTGTGGACCACTGAGGGCTATGGCGGGACGAAGCCGTTCCGTCGTTTCTACGTCCCTGATTTAGTACAGTACGTACGTACGTACATCTTATCAAAATTATCTGGTCGGCACTACGAGACGCGTTATTGACGACTGTGCATCACAAGAGGCGGTCCATCAGCGTAAATGAGGCGGCGAAAATTGAGTAAAAATATGGGATTGTTCAAATGCAAAGGTACGAAGCGTCGTAACAACTAAACCGGTTGAAACATAATATTTCAAATTATGATGCCTAATTAGCCTGGCAATCGTTTATTATTTCATTTGTATGAATGCCAATAGTAGTATTACCTCCAAAGTAAAGTCTTGCAGTTTTCTATTAATTGCCACTTACACGAAATTAATGTTTCGATACCCTCTGTCCATTAAGTATACACATGGTCAAAAAATACAAAAATCCTCACAAAGGGTAACACTAAACTGCGAGCATAGCGTTATACTTGGCACAAACTTGCAGCCCGCGTGTTATATGTGGCTTCGCTGTGACAGGACTAAAAATTCAGTTACTAAGGGAACTAGTGTGTTATACCCTGTCTTACAACCTTCTCCCGAGCACTTCGTTCTTGGTCACCTACTCTCATTGTTCCCTCCAGCTTCTTGTAGATATTATACATCACGCCCCTTTCCCTATAGATTACCCGAATCGTTCTCAAAATTTCGAACATTTTGGACCATTTTACGTAGTCGAGCGCTTTTTCCAGGTCGACAAATCCAATGAACATGTCTCACCCTAAAATATTCAAAGCTGTGTCCTAAGTAGCTAAGGTGATGCTCACCCCTTTTTCGACATCCAAGGTCCGACGTTCATCGCCTTTCTCGAGTGCTAAAAACCACTAAAGGTGATGTGTACTGTGAGAGACCGTTGCCTACGCAAATCCATCGCGAGTAAACGTCCCGGGCTGCTCAAGGAGGGAGTGATCCTGCTCCACGATAATGCGTGTCTACACGTCTGTAGGGTCAGACTGTAACCTCCCCCTCACTTATCGACCTTAATGACAGTGAAAAATTAAACCACGTGCACCTAATGGAAATTTGGGAAAAGCAATCGTCACCGAAGTCAATTTGTCGGTAAAGAGGGAGGAAAGAGTTACATCTAAATGAAAGGAAAAATGCAAATGAAATTGATGGAAATTAATTTTGAGAAAAGGGTAAAATTAATAAAGAAAGTAAATGTGCGGTCGTTACGTTAACAATAAATTGGCGTTAATTAGATATTTGAGATTTCGGGAAAATTACGGTCGCCAGTCCTAAGGACTACTACTATACTAACTGAAAATGAAAGTTTAATGCACATATCATTAGCACTAAAAGCGTGGCAACTGAAGGTTGACACGTGTTGTGTGAAAACTGAATGTTTGTAAGAAGTAATAAATTTCGATACACTCTGACTTAATTTAGCAAAAGAATTAATAAAACCGGAAAATTGAAAGTTAATTTAGTGAGTGAAATTAATAGTGAACTGTGTTTCTGAAGCGCTACGAAATTCAATAAAATAAGGTTAGTATTGGGCTACCTCAACAACCATTTCAAAAGCTACTTGAATCTACGCAATTTAGAAATAAGAGATTTAACTTTGAACTTGAATTAAATGATTCTGAACAATTAACAATAGTAAAATTTAGTACTACCAAGCTGAGCTGCAGTCACAGCTAAGCTAAAATATGGTAACAAAACTCGCATTCTTAATTTCTGTTCGTGTCATCTAAATATTGTAGCTAGCTATGAATACTTTAACTGAACTTTAATGCTGGCGTATGAACTGCAACGACACTCGGGTTCATTCCAGAAAAGGAAGGGACCCTGCTTGGTAATGCAACTGGGACAATGAGCTACAAAGTTTCATGATAAGTTACTGTATTTTTGTGATGCGACAGTTTGAAAAGCTGAGGTCTGCCATGCAGTTCTAAAACTTTACGTGCTTCTAGTCTTCCTTATTGGTTGATTGAAGGTATGCAGTCGTCGATCGGGGAGGTGGCGACAGTCACTCATTGTCAGCCGTCGCTATTGCAGAAAGCTGGATGTTGGCGCGCCTTCTTCTCGACACGGTCACTAGGCGAATCGGTCTCTTGATGTGCGCCAGCTAATGCTTCCCGTCCGCGACGCCATGTCAGAAACTATCATAGCAAGTCGAGCGCAATTACATGCTGCCAAACCCTGAAAGCGCGGGAGCGTCAGACAACACACCTACTCCACCGCCCTACTCCATCCAGACTCTGCCCGCGCTCCATGCGGCAGAGTAACACTACCAAAGATCCTAAACACTTTGGTTCCCCACACGACCTATCGATGTAATCGTTCGATAGCATAAATCTCCCTAGGCCAGACTCAGGGTAAAAATAGAAATAATATTTACAAAACAATTATATATATATATATATATATATATATATATATATATATATATATATATATATATATTAGAACAATTACAATACATAAAGACACAGAAATGTCATATCTTCAGGTAGCAAAATAAGGAAAAAAATTTATAGTACAATAGATGGAAATAGGAGGATATGCATTTCCGGCGTTGCAAGACGTGGCTCGGCCAAGTCCAGCTGGGAGCAGCTTCAGCACCCGTCCTATCACTCAGGCATATCGCCCTGCGATGTCAAAAGGAAACGCTTCAGCTCGGAAGACGAACTGAAGGACAGAGTTCAAGACTGACTGCTCTCACTGCCACATGAATTCTGCGAAGAGGGAATCCTTTGTCTCGTGAAACAGTGGGATAGTGGAGCTCAAGCCTCTGTTGATTACTTTTGAGTAAAGACTCCAGTTATACCCACCGTGTTTTTTCGTACCTTTTCTTGTGAAGACCACTCATGTCATCGCTGCCTGCTTAATAACGTTTTGGCCTACCTTTGGAACGCAGTATATCGACGATGCTGTATAGCATGGATTCCACAAGTCCTTGGTACGTTGCCGGAGGTATACACAACGAGCTGTCTAAGCACAGGTCGCAAAATACCCGTAAATTACGGGCCGACGGCTTGTGGATGCCAAGCTGGCGCCCTCTAGTTTCACAGTTCTGTTCCGTCGGCTTCAGGTCAGGACAATTTGATAGCCAAGACATTAGCTTGAGTTCACTATTACGCTCCTCAAACGACTGCAGCACTGCTCTGGCCTCGTTACACGGCTAATTAGCCAGCTGGAAGATAGCATCGCCGTCGGGAAAAATAACGAAGATGAGAGGATTAAAGGGGTCCGCAATGGTCTTCTCAGCAGTCTCTATCTTTCATACAGCGTTCGGTTGCTACCACACATCCCATAGAAGCCGACGATAACGTCCCCTATAGCATAGTATTACCATAACGGGCCTCTGTGCGTGGCAGAGGTGTACAAATTCTCCTTCCAGCCTGCATAGCCCACAGTCATTAAAACAGATCAATCTGTCGCGACTGAGAGCCAACAGCACGAGTGTGCTGAAGCACAGTGGTTACAGCAGGCCAGCTTCGATTTCTGCCTGCTGTACCCGACAACAGGCTGCGCTGTCAATGCAGCGTGACTGGACGGGTACATGTTTGATTAGTGAGCTTCACTGCAGCTCATTTATCATAACAGTGGCGAGCATCAAAATGAAAAATATGAAACTTAAAGGAGATTGAAGAGAAATAAAGAATTGTGGAATATACAGGGTTTTACAAAAAGGCACGGCCAAACTTTCAGGAAACATTCCTCACACACAAAGAAAGAAAATATGTTATGTGGATATGTGTCCGGAAACGCTTACTTTCCATATTAGAGCTCATTTTATTACTTCTCTTCAAATCACGTTAATCATGGAATGGAAACACACAGCAACACAACGTACCAGCGTGACTTCAAACACTTTGTTACAGGAAATGTTCAAAACGTCCTCCGATAGCGAGGATACATGCATCCACACTCCGTCGCATGGAATCCCAGATGCGCTGATGGAGGCCCGGAGAATGGAGAATTGTATCACAGCCGTCCACAATACGAGCACGAAGAGTCTCTACAATTGGTAAAGGGGTTGCGTAGACAAGAGCTTTCAAATGCCCTCATAAATGAAAGTCAAGAGGGTTGAGGTCAGGAGAGCGTGGAGGCCATTGAATTGGTCCGCCTCTACCAATCCATCGGTCACCGAATCTGTTGTTGAGAAGCGTACGAACACTTCGACTGAAATGTGCAGGAGCTTTATCGTGCGTGAACCACATGTTGTGTCGTACTTGTAAAGGCACATGTTCTAGCAGCACAGGTAGAGCATCCCGTATGAAATCATGATAAAGTGCTCCATTGAGCGTAGGTGGAAGAACATGGCGCCCTATCAAAACATCAATAACAATGCCTGCCCAAACGTTCACAGAAAATCTGTGTTGATGACGTGATTGCACAATTGCGTGCGGGTTCTCGTTAGCCCACAAATGTTGATTGTGAAAATTTACAATTTGATCACGTTGGAATGAAGCCTCATCCGTAAAGAGAACATTTGCACTGAAATGAGGATTGATACATTGTTGGATGAACTATTCGCAGAACTGTACCCGTGGAGGCCAATCAGCTGCTGATAGTGCCTGCACACGCTGTACATGGTACGGAAACAACTGTTTCTCCAGTAGCACTCTCCGTACAGTTACGTGGTCAACGTTAGCTTGGACAGCAGCAACTTCTCTGACGCTGACATTAGGGTTATCGTCAACTGCACGAAGAATTGCCTCGTCCATTGCAGGTGTCCTCGTCGTTCTAGGTCTTCCCCAGTCGCGAGTCATAGGTTGGAATGTTCCGTACTCTCTAAGACGCCGATCAATTGCTTCGAACATCTTCCTGTCGGGACACCTTCGTTCTGTAAATCTGTCTCGATACAAACGTACCGCGCCACGGCTATTGCCCCGTGCTAATCCATACATCAAATGGGCATCTGCCAACTCCACGTCTGTAAACATTGCACTGACTGCAAAACCAGGTTAGTGATTAACACCTGTTGACGCTACGTACTGATGTGCTTGATGCTAGTACTGTAGAGCAATGAGTCGCATGCCAACACAAGCACCGAAGTCAACATTACCTTCCTTCAATTGGGCCAACTGGCGGTGAATCGAGGAAGTACAGTACATACTGACGAAACTAAAATGAGCTCTAATGGAAATGAAGCGTTTCCGGACACATGTCCACCTAACATCTTTTCTTTATTTATGTGTGAGGAATGTTTCCTGAAAGTTTGACCGCACCTTTTTGTAACACCCTGTACACCAGTCACGAAAAAAAAATGGTTCAAATGGCTCTGACCACTATGGGACTTAAAATCTAAGGTCGTCAGTCCCATAGAACTTAGAACTGCTTAAACCTAACTAAGCTAAGGACATCAGTCACACCCATGCCCGAGGCAGGATTCCAACCTGCCACCGTAGCGATCACGCGGGTCCTGACTGAAGCGCTTAGAACCGCTCGGCCACACCGGCCGACAACATCAAAATAAATAAATAACACCGCAGTACGCCTTACAGAGAAAAAGAACAAATAACATCCACCATTTTATGGCCAGCAATGAACTAAAACAAATATATTATTCATTGTCGTCCTGTGATGCTGGGATATTTTCCGAACGCTTCTCATAATACAGTGAGAGCGTAAACAATAGACTGCTACGTAGCGTAGCACAGCAGGAAGACGGGTAAACAGGCAGGCAAGCAGGAATCCTGTAGCCTGCTTTGGTTGGGCACAGCTCGGCTTGGATGGGTATAAAACATCCTGCTCATATTACCGATAACGTGCGCCAGCTAACGGGCAAGCAAGGGCAGGTTAAAAGCCGAATGTATATACCTCCATTCGCGGCGCGGAGCATGTTTCGAGCAGCCGTTCGGTTGGTCCGGACACAACCATCGATCTTGAATAACAACAAATGCGGCTCATCCGACCAGGTGCTACACTTTCACTTATCCACAGTCCAATCTCGTAGATCCGGTGCGTACTGCATTCGTTGCGTCAACAAAACTATCTGTAAGTGTCACCTGCTGCGCAGCCTCATATCCAACAATTTCCGCTAAACGGTGTGCTCCTAGTAGGACTGTCGACATTTTTAAAAATATGAGCAACCCACTATATCGATATTCAACTGAGGCATCGATATATCGACGAAAAAGAATTTCGACGTACCGGCTTATAAAAATACTGCCTGCACGTTGTAAAAATGCTGCTGGCTTTAGATCTGTATATTTAAGTACTGATTTATTGTTAGATATTTAGTGCATCACCTGCCAGGTTAGCCGAGAGTGCTAATGCGCTGCTTCCTGGACTCGGGTAGGCGCACCGGTCCCGTCGCCGGTCGGTGTGCCGGCCGGCCTGGATGTGGTTTTTACGTGGTTTTCCACATCCCGCTAGGTGAATACAGGGCTGGTCCCCACGTTCCGCCTCAGTTCCACGACTCGCAGACATCTGAAGACGCTCGCACTATTCCATGAATTACACTCGCCCGCAGCCAGCAGGGGTACACTAATTCCGTCCCGGAGAGTACGGGGTGGCGGCAGGAAGGGCACCCAGCCACCCCTTTCCTCTAACATTGCCTAATCCGTACCTAACAATGCCGACCCTGCGTCAGCTCGGGACATGGTACCAGTGAAACAAAGAAAGATATTATGTGCATCAACAAGGTAGCTTCTTATCCCCCTTAGAGCAAGAATTGAAAGAGAAACAATGCACGTTCACACTTGGCTAGAGCCACCTTCCTACCAATGGTAACTGCATTTAAGTGGCACAATGAAAGGTGTCCGACGGGCCTGTAGTTCGGTTTCGTCACATATCGGAGCTGTTAATAACACTTCATTACCGCTTCCTTGTTTTTTTTTTTTTTTCATTTCTGCAAACGCCAGCGACCTAGCAGTTGTAGTGGGAAAACTGCGTGGTGAAGTTCAACGTTCCAGTTTCTGATGGTAGCGCCGCACAACGATTGCGTCAGTATTTCCCCTTATACGTCTCCGCGTAATTCATGGGTTTGTTCATCATTTTGACAGTTTCTGAAGAATACCAGTGTGAAGAAATAGCACACTAGCTGCGTTGAAAATTGTTTTTATTGTAACTGGTGTGTGCCGTTTCTACACGACGCAATCGGACGGCTTCTTTGTGCCACCTATACTTGCTTCACACAGTCAAAGACAAAGACTGGACGTAGTAGGAAGACTCCTTCACACAGGGAAAGTAAAATTATGTTCTACTACAATTTCGAAAGAACAATTTCATATATTTACCGAAAATTGCCATAAAAATGTAATATAAGATAAAAATATCAGCAAACGATATTGCCATTTAGATACAGATATATCAATATATCTGGTGAAAAATGTGGCCGATATATATAGATATTAAACTTCCTGGCAGATTAAAACTGCGTGCCGGACCGAGACTCGAACTCGGGCCTTTGCCTTCCGGGGGCAAGTGCTCTTCCATCTTTTTTTTTCTTTCTGTTCAGTTCGTTGCACCTGCTCCGGGCGGACGTCGTAGGACATCCATTTAAGTTCGTTGTTGATCTGTTAACTCAGTTTTTTTTTTTTATTACAGAGGGCACGTTACCCCCTGACCGAACACGCTGAGCTACCGTGCCGGCTATACTGAGCTACCCAAGCCCGACTCACGCCCCGTCCTCACAGCTTTACTTCTGCCAGTACCTCGTCTCCTACCTTCCAAACTTTACAGAAGCTCTCCTGCGAACCTTGCAGAACTAGCACTCCTGAAAGAAAGGATATTGCGGAGACATGGCTTAGCCACGGCCTAGGGAATGTATATAGACTGAAATTTTCACTCTACAGCGGAGTATGCGCTGATATGAAATTTCCTGGCAGATTAAAACTGTGTGCCGGATCGACTTGCCCGCGAAAGACAAAGGTCCCGAGTTCGAGTCTCGGTCCGGCACACTGCCAGGAAGTTTCATATCAGCGCACACTCCGCTGTAGAGTGATAATTTCATTCTAGATATACAGATATTTTTGGAAAATAATAGATATAACTATATTTTATCAACAGCGCTAACTCCGAGTACTTGTGCCTGCACCAACAATCTGCCCTTTGTCGAAGTCGCTTATGTCAGTGGACTTTATTTGTAACCCTTACGCCTTGTATGATTCCCCATTTGCCTTTGCTCTGTTCATACACCGTGTCCCAGCAGAAATGGTCAGTATTCAGACACATGACAGGAACGATCATTCGGAGAGAAAAAGTCCAGTAAGCACGGGCTTTAAAATGCATACCTTAATAGCTATGGGCACTTGTTCGGCTCTGATACTGCGAAACACGTTTCTTCTACTGCAAGCTCTTTGCTTTCCGTATTTTTGGAGGAGGTAGCGTAGACCAAAGCAAGAGAAAAAAAAAAATCCAGTGAACATGACATCTAAAAGGGACATCTCAAGAGCTACGAGGACTTGTTCAATAGAAGAGATGTGGTTCTCAACATCTAACATGAACAGCCGGCCGCCGTGGTCTAGCGGTTCTAGGCGCTCAGTCCAGAACCGCGAGACTGTTCCGGTCGCAGGTTTGAGTCCTGCCTCGGGCATGGATGTGTGTGATGTCCGTAGGTTGGTTAGGTTTAAGTAGTTCTAACTTCTAGGGGACTGATGACCACAGCTGTTAAGTCCCATAGTGCTCAGAGCCATTTGAACCATTTTTCTAACATGAACAAGTGCTCATGGCTCTTAATGTGAGCGCTGTAGAGTCCATATTTATTGGGTTGGGTTGTTTTGGGGAAGGAGACCAGACAGCGAGGTCATCGGTCTCATCGGAGGAGGGAAGGACGAGGAAGGAAGTCGGCCGTGCCCTTTGAAAGGAACCATTCCGGCATTTGCCTGGAGCGATTTAGGGAAATCACGTAAAACCTAAATCAGGATGGCCGGACGCGGGATTGAACCGTCGTCCTCCCGAATGCGAGTCCAATGTCTAACCACTGCGCCACCCCACTCGATCCCATATTTATTGTATTTTCTTGCTTCTAATGTTCATTCCTGTGATATCCCTGGATACTGACCGTCCCTTCTCGACCACCCTTACTACATCAGGCGCCAACGATTCAACCAGGCGGCACTGACTGTCGCAGTGGGCAGTGATCGTATTGTTTCGACTGCTCAAGGTGGTTGTGGAGTTAACAGGAACGAAATCAGGGACAGGAAGGTTAACTGTACTTGACTGTAGTTGTAAGAGTTGAAGGGTGTGAAAGGGCGACAGTAGTAGTAGCATATTCCCATTTTTGTAAATGCCGGCCGCTGTGGCCGAGCGGCTCTAGGCGCTTTAGTGTGGAACGGCGCGACCGCTGCGGTAGCAGGTTCGAATTCTGCTTCCGGCATGGATGTGTGCGATGTTCATAGGTTAGTTAGGTTTAAGTAGTTCTCAGATGTTAAGTCCCATAGTGCTCAGAGCCATTTGAACCATTTGTAAATTCCTACATTACGCAAGCAGTAAAAGTCATAAAAGAAATTTGGGTAGGAAATCAGTGCTCGAGAAGAAGAACTAAAAAACTTTGAGGTTCGCCGACGACGTTGTAATGGAAGGCAAAGGGAAAATCTGTTCATAGGATAGATGGTGTCTTGAAAAGAGGTAACAAAATAAATAACAGGAAAAGTAAAATAAGAGAAATTCCTTGGAGATGATAGTGGGAAATTATAAATGAGCCACTAAAACTCGCAAATAAAAGTTTTCCTGCATGGGTACTAATGACAATGGCCGACATAAAGAGGATATTAAATGAAGACGGGTGAAAAAAAAATCGTCTTATACAGGGTGTCCCAGGAGGAAGGGCCATCATTCAGAGACATGACAGGATCTCTCATTTGAAGCGAAACAGATTTGAAACAAAAAGCTTCGTATGGACACACAGTGAGGTGGCAAAAGTCATCGAATACTTCCTAATATCGTGTGGGACCTACTTTTGCCCGAAATAATGCAGCAACTCGAGGTGGCATGAACTCAACAAGTCGCTAGGAGACCCCTGCAAAAACACTGAGCCATACACCCTCTATAGCCGTCCAAAATTACGGAAGTGTTGCCCGTGTATGATGTGCACGAACTGACTTCTCGATTATCTTCCGTTAATATTCAGTGGGATTAATGTCGGACGATCTGCGTGACCAAATCAGTTGCTCGAACAGTCAAAAATCTTCTTCAAACAAATGCAAAAAGCTGTGGCTCAGTGAAATGCCATCGTTGTTTGGCAACATCAAGAACACGAATGGCTGCAAATGGCCTCCAGGTAGCCGAATATAACAGTTTCCAGTCAATCATCGGTTCAGCTGGACTGGAGGACCCAGCCCATTTCCATGTAAAGACAGCCCACGCCCTTATGGAGTAACCACCAGCTTGGACAGTGCTGTGTCGATGACGTGAGTCCATGGTTTCGAGGGATCTGCATCCAATCGAATTCTACCATCCGTTCTTACCAAATAAAATCGGGACTCATCTGCCCAAGCCACAGTTTTCCAATCATCTATGGTCCAACCGAAACATTCACAAGCGCAGGAGAGGCGCTGCAGGCAATGTCATGCTAGTGGCAAAGGCACTCGCGTCGCTCATATGCTGCCATAGCCCATTAACGCCGAATTTCGCCGCACTGTCCTAACGGATACATTCGTCGTACGTCCCACATTGATTTCAGTGGTTTTTTCACTCAGTGTTGCTTGTCTGTTAACACTGACAATTCTATGCAAATGCCGCTGCTCTCAGTCGTTAAGCGAAAACCTTCGGCCACTGTGTTGTCCGTGGTGAGAGGTATGTCTGAATTTAGGTGTTCTCAGCACACCTATGACAATGGACCTTTGGATTCCCTAACAATTTCCTAAATATAATTTACCATGCGTCTAGCGGCAATTACCATTCCGCGCTAAAAGTCTGTTAATTCCTGTCGCGTGGCCATAATCGAAAATGCTTCAAATGGCTCTGAGCACTATGGGACTTAACTTCTGAGGTCATCATTCTCCTAGAACTTAGAACTACTTAAAGCTAACTAACCTGAAGACATCATACACAGCCATGCCCGAGGCAGGATTCGAACCTTCGAGCGTAGCGGGTGCGCGGTTCCCGACTGAAGCCGCTAGAACCGCTCGGCCACCACGGCCGGCGGCCATAATCACACCGGAAACATTATGACATGAATCGCCTCAGTACAAAGACAGCTCCGGCAATCCACTGCCCTTTAATACTTTGCGTATGCAATACTACTCGTACATATCGCATTGCTATGACTTCTGCCACCTCAGTGCATGACCTGTTCGGATTGGTTTCCGGGACAGAACACATTTAATGTAAATTTGCTTCCGTGCTAGTGGCGCGCTCTTACGTGTCTCACCCACTCAACTTCTTTGTCGTTTTGCTCTAGTCCAGACAACTCGTTGCTGTCCAACCTCTTTGCTCCGGATGTCTTTCTGCATCAACTAGCCCGCCGAATGCGCAGCTGTCCATAGCGTGTTGGGAGTGAAGTGGTGCGAGGGACAGAAGCATGGTCAACTGTATTTGTACACACGTTGGTTAAAATGCCACAAATTTACACTAACGAAAAATATGCAGTTATGGTGTATGTTTACGTTTCTAAGATATTAGTGCTCCTGCTGCGTTGAAGAATACAGTCGAGGATTTCCGATTCGTCGAACTCCTGATGTAGGGCATTTGCCAGAGTTTTCAGCAAACTGCTTAAAACAGGTGTTCTTCCAAGTACCCATTTTTCTTCTGGACCTGTGGATCAACAACCTATGGGGAAAAAATGCTGTTGAAATGCAGCTTAGTCCTGCTACCAGCTTAAAGATTGTAAGTAGGCTGTTTAGGTTGGTAACACCACGTAGCTCTCTGTATAAAAATGACTGGCTGTGCTGTGTGCAGTCTGTGGCTAGTTTTGCATTGTTGTCTGCCATTGTAGCGTTGGGCATATGGCTGTTAACAGCGCGTAGCGTTGTGCAGTTGGAGTTGGGCCGCCAGCAGTGGTGGATGTGGGGAAGTGAGATGGCAGATTTTTGAGGGCGGATAATCTGGACATGTGTCCATCAGAAACAGTACATTTGTAAGACTGGATGTCATGAACTGATATATGACTTTTGAACACTATTAAGGTAAATACATTGTTTGCTCTCCATCAAAATCTTTCTATTGCTGACTATGCCTATCAATAACTAGTGCCTTCAGTAGTTTGAATCTTTTATTCAGCTGGCAGTAGTGGCGCTCGCTGTATTGCAGTGGTTCGAGTAACGAATATTTTTGCGAGGTAAGTGATTTGTGAAAGGTATAGGTTAATGTTAGTCAGGGCCATTCTTTTGTAGGGATTTTTGAAAGTCAGATTACGTTACACTAAAAAATGTTGTGTGCCAGTTTAAGCACAATCATGTATAATTCTTCAAAGGGGAAATTTCATGATGAATACGTTAAAAATACGTATTTTCCATTCGACACTCCTGGAGTGTAGCCTTGTATGGAAGTAAATGTGAACTACTAGCAGCAAAGGCAGTGAGAGAATAGAAGCTTTTGAAAAGTGGTGTTACAGAGGAATGCTAAAGATTACATGGGTAGATCATCTAGCAGAAGTGGATATAGTGATTCTCACTGGGGGGGGGGGGGGGGGGGGGGAAGGAGTGTATGGCGAAATTTGAGTAACAGAAAGGGTCGACTTACAGGACACATTCTGGCGCATCAAGGAATAATCAATTTGCTAACAAAACGAAAGTTAGGAGAGTAAAAACTGAGCAGGTAGACCAAGGCTTGAATACAGTATTCAAATTAATAGCGCTTTAGTTTGCTCTAGTTATGGGAAGGCTTGCACACATTAGCGTGAAGACCTCAACAAAGCTATCTTCGAACTGAAGGTCGCAACAAAAACAGCCACAACAAGAATGTAGATGCCGATGATTGCGACACAGTTTGTTCACTGCGTTGTAGGAAATTACGTGTCTTTTTTGGTAACCTACTTTTCTGTGATGTGCTTCCCTGACACGGGTAATTTCCCAACCCATCTCCGCCGGCCAGGGTGGCCGAGCAGCTCTAGGCGCTACAGTCTGGAACCGCGCCACCGCTACAGTCGCAGGTTCGAATCCTGCTTCGGGCATGGATGTGTGTGATGTCCTTAGGTTAGCTAGGTTTAAGTAGTTCTAAGTTCTATGGGACTGATGACATCAGCAGTTAAGTCCCACAGTGCTCAGAGCCATTTTGAACCAACCCATCTCCCTTGGATTTAGTGGTAAGATGGCCCAACTGACACCCCTCCAAAACCTGAACACAATGAAGCATGAAAGAAGAAGATGTGCGGCGCGGGATTAGCCGAGCGGTCTTGGGCGCTGCAGTCATGGACTGTGCGGCTGGTCCCGGAGGAGGTTCGAGTCCTCCCTCGGGGATGGGTGTGTGTGTTTGTCGTTAGTATAGTGAACGGACCAAGGACAAGATGTGCACTATAGCGAAAAGTCGAACAGAACTACCGCCGTGTTTAAATGCTTAGGATTTTTTTTTCTGCTGTCCGCTTTACACTCAAATATGTGTGTTTTGTGGTGTAACGTCTGTTTGTAACAGCGAGGTGTAACTCGGGACTTAGAATGACAGGTGATTCTGCACAACTACACTTTTACTCCGCAGCTAAAGGAAGTACCTTTAGAGTGGGAACCGCAAACATTTGATGTCAAGGCGACAAGTCAACCGAATCCTCCACCGGAAAACACATCTGATGTGTCATACACGGCATTAGTGAAAGTAAGTGTGTCACATGACAGGAATCTCTTAACGATGCACCTAATTTGTACGACTGGTGAGTGAGTGAGATATGCCTCCTTGCCCGATACAGGCGTTCGTATGAATGTGAATATGATCACTCCCAAGGAAATGACGAAAACATGATAGTTTAACATAAGCTGCAACAAATGAACGCAGCAGTTTTACAATCACACAATTTATTTGTTCTCTGTCAAAACAAATGTTTTTAACGCTTTTGAAGTTGCGTTTCGTATTAGAAGTCTTGACTCTTGAACTCCTTTGTTGTAACATAGTTCACCCGCTTATTTATTTTTTAAATTTCTGTGAGACGTCTGTATCTCGCCTGCTCTCACCTTCCATCTTGCGATGTATCATATTATATAATCAATGCATAGTATGAGAACTGGCAAGACTACAGAAAGAGAACAAAAATTTCAATGACTGGAGAGGCAGTTCATAATGATGTAAAAGAAAAAGAATGCACGAGGGAGTTTTGAACACGGGTTGGCAGTCCAACATCATGACCATCTTTTCTTTTTAATCTCATTTTGTTTGTTATTGCTCGTTGCATTTGTTCCAGGCGGACGTCCCATGACACCCGTTCTAGTTCATTAGTGATGAATTCACTCAGTTTTATATTACAGAGGGCAGCTAACCTTCTGAGCGAACACGCTGACGTACTGTGCCGGAGAATCTGCCCACAACGTCGTTGCCGTTTGAGGCTGCTCTTTATAGCACTTCTTGTTCTTGGACGGTTCACTATTTTTATTTTCCTTTTTTTAAAAACAGTTCTTTCTGTTTCATGCTTGGATCCGTGTTCAGTTTTTGAGAGGGCTATCCACTGGGCCATCTTACCAATATATCTGAGGGGGGTATGATGGCGAGTTTCCCTTGTACATTGACAGTTTACCGTACATAGGAGATGTGCTGTAGGGAACAATCACCGTGCTTCAGTAACAGTTTGCAACAATCGTTTCCCCACAATGGACTCTACGTATCAGAACTGGAAGAGGGATGGCAGATCTCATTGGCAGCCAGTCCTGAAGAGCGGTCATTTCAACTTGCGACGCCGGGACTGGCTTTTAAACGAGAGTCGCTCCAAAAGAAATGCACACTATTTTTGTCAGTACACAGTTTTAATTCTGCATGTGTGGAAGTTTTACAGTGAGTAGATACATCCTTCCCGCTTGGTTTCAAACTTAGTTCAACCTGTTGCTGTGAGTGGCGCCATCACAGCATGTCTTCAAGCTGGCTGCTACACTTGATGTTCGACAGGAGCAACGCGCTGTCAAAGAATTCATGTGCTGTGAAAACGAGACAGTCGGAAACATCCACAAGAGGTTGAAAAAGGTGTATGTAGATGCTGCTGTCGATCGCAGTCAGTTAGTCGGTGGGCAAGCAAGTTACGTGATAAAGCTGGCACGGCAATATTGAGATTTGTCCTCGCAGCGGCAGGTCTCGTGCTGCACACACTTCAGATAATATGCAGAGAGTTAACGAATTGGTGACTGCTGACAGACGCATCACAGTGAACGAATTGTCACGCTACACTGGGGTAGGAAAAGGAAGTGTTTGCAGAAAACTGAAAGTGTTGGCGTTAAAAAAGGTTTGTGCCAGGTGGGTTCCCAGGATGTTGACAGTGCCTCACAAAGAAACAAGAAAAATGGTGTGCAGTGAACTTTTGGAACAGTACGAGAATGGTGGAGATGAATTTCTTGGAAGAATTGTGACAGGTGATGAAACATGGTTCCATCATTTTTCACCAGAGAAGAAGAGGCAATCAGTGGAGTGGCATCATGCAAATTCACCGAAGAAAAAAAAAATTCAAAACCACGCCTTCTCCTGGAAAAGCTATGGCTACGGTGTTTTTCGATTCTGAAGGACTCTTGCTTGTGGACATCATGCCAAGTGGAACCACCATAAATTCTGATGCATATGCGACGACACTGAAGAAACTTCAAGTTCCACAGAGTCGTGGTCGACCACATCGGCAAAAGCAGGATGTTTTGCTGTCGCACGACAATGCACTGCCACATGTCAGTCAAAAAACCATGGAAGCGATCACAAAACTCAGATGGATAACACTGAAACACCCGCCTTACCGTCCTGACCTGGCTCCATGTGACTATTATCTCTTTGGGATACACTCTTTGTAGAACAATGTTTGAAGATGATGACTCCCTTGTGCACGCTGCCAAACAGTGGCTCCAACAAGTTGGTCCAGAATTTTACCGTAAGGGTATACAGGCGCTATTTCCAAGGTGGCGTAAGGCAGTTGAGAGGGATGGAAATAACGTGGAGAAATGAAAATATTGTTCCTAAAGGATGTATCTACACACTGTAAAACTTTCAAAAATGTAGAATAAAAGATGGATTTTTAAAAAAAAATAGTGTGCATATCTTTTGGAGTGACCCTCATACGTGCGGAGTTCGGCAGCCCTCGCGGCGAGCAGAGTCCGTCGTGGTGCTGTGGGGCGGGTTTCGATCTGGGGACCCTCTTAATCACCCTATGTGTTTGTCTACTGGGATGGCAAACTCGTCACGGTATGACACGGAAACCCGCCGGCTGCTTGTCTGTCGCCGGTGGACAAACAGCGCCGCGCTCCCTGGTCCGGCTCGGGCCGCACTGGAGTGGATTACTGCCCGGGGCGGTCGGCCCTGTGCGTAGGACCGCTGGAAGAGGTTGTGTTTCGGCGCCACGAAGCGGCGCAGCGACTTTCAAACAGAAGTGTTGTGAGGCCGTATGGTCCCTCCTACCCGTTTCGGCTATTACAGTTCGTTAATTCACACGTCGCACTGAGTGACGAGTATAGTCCGATCCACGAATGATGGTTGCTCGAGCAGTGGAGCCGCGGACAGAAACTGCATTATATATACTATAATGGACGGGGGCACTACGAATGTAGTGCGGGACAATACGTTGAGAATGTGGGTTTCGCGGGAGGCGTGCCAGAGATAAATCCCTGCAGTCGCGCTATCCTCTGTGTCCTCGGTGGCTCAGATGGGTAGAGCGTCGGCCATGTAAGTAGGAGATCCCGGGTTCGAGTCCCGGTCGGAGCACACATTTTCATCTGTCCCCGTCGACGTATGTCAACGCCTGTAAGCAGCTACGGGTGATCATTTCATTGTAATGAAAATTGCATTGTTGAGGGTTCCAAGCGGCAGCTGCAGTGCGCGCATGCATATGCTTTCAGCTTGAAGAAAGCGTATATCCTGCAAATTATGTCTCTCGCTTGCTTATGCACAGTTTATGACTTACCATAGCAATCAGCGGTGACAACTCGCAACAAATGGAATCGTAATTCAGTAAACAACTCACTACGATCACGTTTAATGCTAGCATTTGTTACGGCACCCACAACAGAACGCTACTGAACGCTCATTGGCTATCAGAGGATACGTGACGTAGGTGCGCAGAAAAAACCTAAACTCGACCGTCAACGTTCGTGACTCCATCTGTAGGTGGTTCACATCTATAGACCCCATTTTTGCTAACAATGGGCTTGTGCCTTAGCAAATGCAGTTCCTATTTTAAATTACATATAATGATTGAAAGCAAAGCACGATAGGAGGACAGCAGTTAGATTGAATTTCACTATTGTCTGAGTGTTACGTTCACCCCGAACTCAACCTCAATTTTATGTAGAAGTTTGATAAGAAAATGCACTGGTAGTTACTTATACCTAAACACTCTAAGTCACACACACTCAGATTCGAATCACAATATGAAACCTGCAATTACGGACAAAGCGATGTGAGGCGAAAGGTTAGGGCTCATCTTCTATCATACATCATTTCTGTTACTATCTCATTGACAAAAATACGTCTGAAACAGGAAAGCATTTGGCGATCACAATTTCAGTTAATTACAACACATTTTGCTAAACAGACTTAATGTCTGACGGGATAGCCGCAATCAGTGGTTTTACAATGTTACTTATAATCCGTCTTGATTGCAAAATGTTTATTCATATGACCGGTTTCGATTCCTCTAGAACCAATTTCAGATCTGATATTTCGGTTACAGGAGTACTCCGTCCACACATAGAAACCTTCACATGCAGAACCACATCCACATGAGACGGAGCATGTGAAGGTTGCTGCGTGTGGACGGTTTACTGTTCAAATGTGTGTGAAATCTTATGGGACTTAACTACTAAGGTCATCAGTCCCTAAGCTTACACACTACTTAACCAAAAGTATCCTAAGGACAAACACACACACCCATGCCCGAGGGAGGACTCGAACCTCCGCCGGGACCAGACGCACACTCCATGACTGCAGCGCCTAGACCGCTCGGCTAACCCCGCGCGGCGACGGGTTACTCATGTACCCGAAATATTCAATCTTAAGATGGTTCTAGAGGAACCGAAACCGGTAATATGAATAAACATTTTGCAATCAAGACGGATTATAAGTAACATTGTAAAATTACAACATAGATTAAGATGTCAGGTCTCAACAACAGAGCAATAAAAACATAGAGGATTTGATTAATAAGAGTTTTGGATAAACCCAAATTAAAAGGTACGCTTTCAATAACAGTTCCAGTTGGGCAAGATTAGAAATAGAAAACAGACAGGCCTCTAATAATAACAGCTTTAGTTAAATGAAATTACCAAACACCAACAGGCAGTCCTTCTTTAATAACAGCTTCAGTTAAGTAAGACCATCAAATAGAAAAGAGCTACGCCTTCATGAATAACTGCTTCAGTTAAGTAACCAAGAGTTCGAACTGACTCCTCACAAGCCGTGCACCAGAAGGATTACATGAAAGGTGCTCCAGACTATTTCAAATAGGGATGTGAAGAAAGGTTACAACTGCAGGGCCTGTCTTCCAAGACTCTTTTCCATGGGTACAGACCGGCAAAAGAATCATCAACAAGCAATTATAATTATGTGAAAGCAACAATAAGTAGCCAAACGGTAAACCCGCGGCGCCACTGCAAGATACCGCCTCTACAAGACGGTGAAACGCCCGAAAGAAAACTAGGCTGCCAAACCCAATTAAATAGCCTCAGAAATTACAAATTTTGAGACGCGAGCACCTCATAAGCCAATATAGTTAACAGAGCGATGACATCTGCAGTGCCCAAAGGTATCTCGAACCTGGCACCCGGAGGTATTACAAGAGGTGTTCGAAGACGTTTCCGCTAAAACCCCACCATCTGGCTACTGCGTGACGGCAGGGGTCAGGCCACAGCATAAAAGAAACACGTTATCGCTCTGGCTCAGGACCACCATCGGCTCACACAGTTTAAGATACCCTGAAGTGTCCTCAAACCAGAGGGACATCACACGACAGATCGAGCTTATGGCGCCAGGAATTCGAAAGGCGACTCCAGCAACTCCTCCGGCCGCTGTGGCCGAGCAGTTCTCAGCGCTTAGGTCCGGAACCGTGCTGCTGCTACGGTCGCAGGTTCGAATCCTGCCTCGGGCATGGGTGTGTGTGATGTCGTAAGTTAGGTTTAAGTAGTTCTAAGTCTAGGGGACTGATGACCTCAGATGTCCCATAGTGCTTGGAGCCATTTGAACCAGTAACTCCGCCACGGCTCATAATTCTATCATACTATCTGGGCAAAAAAAAAAAAAAAAGGCTCTGAACACTATGGGACTTAACATCTATGGTCATCAGTCCCCGAGAACTTAGAACTACTTAAACCTAACTAACCTAAGGACAACACACAACACCCAGCCATCACGAGGCAGAGAAAATCCCTGACCCCGCCGGGAATCGAACCCGGGAACCCGGGTGAAGCTATCTGGGCAGATAATCACTCGAGGTGCAGTATCGGATTGAAAGTATCCGGATTTCCTTTAGTGTGTCCACCATTCGTCTTTATGGTGGCTTAATCTCTGCTGAGGATAATTTAGACTTTCGCTGAGATGTCTGAATATCTCTGGAGTACAGCTGCCCACTTACCCACAAAAGCTGAAACAGTGGACATTGTGATTTTGGACGCTGGGGTGGAGCAAAATCATCTTTCTAACTCATCTAAAAGGTCTTCCACAGGTTTCAGATCGATGCTCCGGGAAGGCCAGTCAATTTCAGGAATGTTTTTGTATGTCATCCAGTTCCTCAGAGATGCTGCTTTGTGAATGGATGCACTGTCATCCTTATACATATGGTCATCGTCACAGAACTGTTCCTGTGGTGCACACAGTACTGAAAATGTGTCAGTATTCTTCGGCGTTTAGTGTTTTCTTATGCATAATTTCGAGACCACACCTTAACCCCACACGGGAAAACCACCTGTTCCGTTCTTCACTGCTGGCACTAGGCATAACGGCAAGTAACGTTATCCAGGCATTCGCCAAACCCAAAGCCTTCAGTCGGATTACGAAAGGGTACGACATGGTTCATCATTCCAAATAACTCGTACCCAGTCAGCCACTGTCCCTTGGTATCGCTCTCTACACCACCTCAAGCGTCGCTTAGTATGAACTACAGTAACGTATGGCCTGTTAGGAGCTGCTCTACCCCATTCTTTTCTACTCCCTTTGCACAGCCAGTGTGCTAGCTCGACTGCTGGTAGCAATCTCACGAGTGATTCTTTCCAATTTTTAAAATCCCCCTCAGCATTGCTCGACTGTCCCTGTCCATCTGTAGATAAGGTCTGACTGATCTTCGTTGTTCCTTTGTATTTCCACTTCAATATCATACCCGCAACAGTCGATTTGGACAGCTGTAGAATGGTTGATACATCCCTGATGGATTTCTTGCGCAGGTGGCATGCAGTGACTAGTCTATGTTGGAAGTCACTAAATTCTCCCGACTGACGAATTCTGCTGGTATTGCTTCTCTACTGACAACACAGTGTGTATTCTGTATTATACCGGGGACCTAGAAACGATGGAGAGGCTTCGTCCCGCCGTAGCCCTCAGTGGTTGACAACCCCGTAACTGGGCACAGCAGTCCATCCGCTCCACCGCCGCCCCACACAGAATCCAAGGCTCTTGTGCGGTTCGGCCTCCAGTGGATCCCCCTGGAACGTCTCATACCAGACGAATGTAACACCAGATCTTTGCAAGCCACGTGACGGTGTGTGGCGGAGGGTACCTTCAGCACCTCTGTCGGTTCTACCTTCTATTCCAGTCTCGTATTGTTAATGGAAAGAAAGATTGTCGTTATTCCTCTGTGTGGGCTCTAATCTCTCTGATTTTATCCTAATAGTCTCTTCGCGGAGGCTGTAATATACTGCTTGACTCCTCGGTGAAGGTACGTTCTCGAAACTTCAACAAAATCCCGTACCGAGCTACTGAGCGTCTCTCCTGCAGAGTCTTCCACTAGAGCTTATCTATCATCTCCGTTACGCTTTCGCGGTTACGAAATGACCCTGTAACGAAGGGCGCTGCTCTCCGTTGGATCTTCTCTATCTCTTCTATCAACCCTACCTGGTACAAATTTGTCGGGCAATAGACCGCGCCGCTCGAACTGTCAACAAAACAGGCACAGCTAAGAGTATCCTACGACTTCCACATCGCTGGAAACGAGTTATACACAGTCCTGGTGACTGAAGGTCAGTAAAACTTTGAAACTCCTACCTGTTTTGTACGAGCAGTAAATAAATAGTTGCCACTATTAAAGTTTCAACCCTCGTACTTGGAGATGAATAGGCTTGCACAGGATACAGTAGCATGGAGAGCTGCATCAAACCAGTCTTTGGACTGAAGAAAACTACAACAAATAAATGAAAATAGCTCCGATCTCCCAGCCCGACCAAGGTTTCCGGAAGGTTTTCCTCGGTTTTCAGGTGCTTTACCGCGATTCAAGGACGAATGCCTGAACTGTTAATCTCGTCCCATTCCAACTGGTTACAACTTTGACCCAATACCAACTCGTCTCGAATCTGTTGAGATGAAAAGTGATTCTGTAATTCGTCGGTTCTGAAATATCCCACTCTGCTCCTGGGACTGAGAACGACAAACACAAAAAAATTCCTGTGAAACTCGGCTGTTCTTAATAAGTAGTTCGAATTTTTATGCACTTGTAATAACCGAATTTATAATACGTGTATGTGACTTCGTAAGAGAATAACAAGAAACCCATAAGTAATAGCTACTAATTTTCTATTATATATAGAGTAAGCCGTGTCATTAATTACAGAATTTGGCGTGATTACGTTACAGTAATGTCATCAGAATATATCAACGGCGCAGACATAGCAATCATCACGGCTAAACATGCCAACGGACACGAAAAACGCATTTGAAAATCGTAATTACTTCACGAAAGGCGTTGTGCGGAAAATAAAGGAAAATCGTGACTGGCAGCTGTAAATTTTATGTCCATTATAATTATCCGGGCTGTTATGCAGTGGTCGGTTGATGAATTCTGTGTCAATTCCCAACGTTTCGTCTCCGACTGCGGGAGACATCTTCAAGGGGGTCCGTAGCTCGATGGAAGGTCCAACACATCCGCTGGCTCGCTACTGACTGCCGCTAAATTCCGTGTCCGCGCGCTCCACGCCGGTGCGTGATGTCACGTGTTTTGAAAACGTCAGTGCAATTGGCCGCTGTCCGTCGCCGTCAATAGCCGTTGCCATCACCCAGTAGTGGACGGGTGGTACACATCCTCCTTAACACCGACATCCATATACCGTTTAATTTCACGCCCTCCTCCTTTCGGTTGAAATTATTTGGGTTCAAAATGGGTCTGAGCACTATGGGACTCAACTGCTCTGGTCATCAGTCCCCTAGAATTTAGAACTACTTACACCTAACTAACCTAAGGACATCACACACATCCATGCCCGAGGCAGGATTCGAACCTGCGACATCTATAAACATCTCCACAGTTGCATGGGATCCTATACACTCCAGCTTTTTCCAATGCGTCCTTGGCAGGCTTAAGGTATTCCTGTATCTTCCTCGTGGGCTTGTAAATTACGGTAATATTCCGCTTCGTCAAGATCCTCCCTATTCTTTCAGTTAAATTTTTAACAAACGGCAGGAAAACCTTAGATTATGCAGTAGCCTGTACGTCAGTATGATTTCTGCGTGGCTGCCTCAACGCACGTTTTATTTAGGCGGACGAATATCCGTTCGTCATTAGTGCAGTGTGCAGATGTTCTGTCTCAGCGTCGAGCAACTCGGGTTCACAAATATTTCTAGCTCTGTCCGCTAACCTCTTGATAACACCCCGCTTCTGTTGTGGGTGGTGGTTCGAATCCCGGTGCAAATAACGGTCCGTGTGCATGGGTGATGGCAACGGCGATCGACGGCGACGGACAGCGGCCAATTGCACTGACGTCACGTGACGTCACGCCGCGGCGTGGGAGCGCGCGTACATGGAATTTAGCGCGACTGCTACGGTCGCAGGTTCGAATCCTGCCTCGGGCATGGATGTGTGTGATGTCCTTAGGTTAGTTAGGTTTAGGTAGTTCTAAGTTCTAGGGGGCTGATGACCACAGATGTTAAGTCCCATAGTGCTCAGAGCCATTTGAACCATGGAATTTAGCGGCAGTCAGTAGCGAGCCAGTGGGTGTGTTGGACCTTCCATGGAGCTACGGATCCCCTTGAAGATGTCTCCCGCAGTCGAAGACGAAACATTGGGAATTGACACAGAATTCATCAGCCGACCACGGCATAACAGCCCGGATAATTATAATTGACATGATATTTCCGGCCGTGAAAGTCTACATTTTGTGTAAATTTTATTTTAGAAAAAGCAAAATCATGAAACTACTTATTCGCTCTCCTGGCTCAGTTCTTTCGTTATCCGAAACCACTGAGCTTAGGACTGACGCTAAAGGTCAGTAACATCAAATGCGCACAAACTACGACTTAATGTTTTCCTGCAGGGAGGTATGCATGGCGTACATTGGCCGGCTGTTCACGATACTGTTACGGTGCTATGTATGTACCAGGGTTTCCTAAGTACACATGCTGTGGTGAAGCGCTGCTTTCTCAGAGACACGGCCGAGCAATTCCCACGTTGTACGACGTCGCAAATAGAGCTTATTTCAGCGTCCCGCCAACACAGCCCGAGGCGGCTCGTTGAAGCGTATTACGCTCGTTTAAAGACGTCCCCCGCCAATACCGTCTGGAAGTCGCCAGCGTGCAGAAATAGGTCTTCGCAGAAGCGACAATTGCCAGCGGTGGCGCTCGCGGACAAACAGAGACGGAGGAAAGGTCGGCAGGTTGCTTTTCGAGTGATGTTAATAGGCTGTGGCTGGTCACACTGGCGACAGCCTTGCGATGTCATGCAGTCAGCTTCCGACAAACACAAAAAGATATTCGTCTTCAGAGTCCTAGAGTGGCGACTGTAATAAGCGTTCTGCACACAGTTATTAAATACACCAGACTGAAAATTTATGACTTCCAAGAGGCAAAGTAAATTCTGTGACGCAAGCCTCTAACGGGGCACAGGCCTTAGTGTAGGCATAGTACAGCCTTTGTTCGCCGAAATACTTAGCCTTTTACCTGCAATACACGCCTGTTAGCAGGCAAAATGGATCTGGAGCCGTCCTGGAGGGACTGTAACGAAGAAACATCGCCACCCATATCCACGACTGAAGCCGATGTAACGCTATCACATGAGGACTACAAAAACACTTTTTCAAAATGTAGTCAGCCACTTTAGTCACACGTTCACCCACAGGGATGCCAAGTGTAACACTGTCATAAGTGTTTAATGCTTCCTATTACAATTAACCGCTTTTTAAACGCATTTTTCCTCACACAATGGATGCCAAGTCTAACACTATCACGGCAGACAGGAGAATGAATGTTTGAAATATCATCTGCCACAGTATGTACACAAGGACTCACAGTGATGTTAAGTGTGATTCACGAATCAAAGTCTAGTGCGTCCGCCCCAGCTTCTCGTAACTGAATTGTAGTCAACTTGCTTACCTCGCGTCTCAGAGATGTTACTCCAATTGGTTTCTTCTCCATCGATCGCGAGCTCTAATGCCTGTGCAATAAATAGTGCATGTGACAAGTGGATAGATTTAAATGCTAAGTATAGTAAGAACGGTGAAATGTTATACCAACTAACTTTATTTCAGCAATCACAAAATGAGTAAAAAGATATCTAGTGCCAGTCTGTCGTTAATATTCGTATCACGACTTCCTGTCATTAATCATTAGTTCCAGAGCACTGCAGGTGTTACAAAAACGCTTCAAACGGTCTTCCAATCAACATGAGATCGCACAAATGTTTTCGGAGGCAAATTTAACAAATAATTCTGTCTTTACGTGGAGTTGCACTTCACACAAGAGTTTGCGTGTTGCCACCTCTAAAACCGATCGCGGACTACCTTCGATTAAGATAACCTCACACAAGTATGTCATCCGAGGAAATTTTTCAACTAACTGTTACGTCAACAATTTTTCTTCTTTATGGCCAGCAGCGTAATATATGTGATAACGGCATGATTGCTACAGTAGATACACCAAATAGCTGCTAATAATAAGTAATCTTTATTTACATTTACGACAGTCTGTTTCGGCTTAATCGTCATTTTCAAATACATACTTGCAATTACAATTGTGGTGAGTACAGGTATGGATGTCAATGTCATTCGTATTATAGTATCTGTCTTGTACCCACGTCTACATTGATGTGGCGTCCATGTTGCGTCGTTAGTGGACTGTTGTGTAGCTTTCACTGCTTTAACAAGATAGTAAACGTTGTTAAGGTGTTGAAATTAAATGTTAATTACTACGTGACAGTAATTTGACAGTTCCACTATTACGACACTATATGTTTACAAAGATTGTGCAGTTGAAGAGCAAAATTATTTTACTAACTAAAATTTGTTACGGTTATCTTTATCCATTTTCGTGTTCTAAAACTTCAATAAAATTTTTAAGGTAGTACTTGTGTCTAAATTCTGTATGTTCGTTTAATATTTCTTGTGGGTATTTTCTCGTATACATATAAATTTCTAATTCGTCAGGAATGTTCATTGCAATACTTTTTGGTATACCGTAGAGATTGTGTAGTTCATTTTCGATCGTATCAGCAGTGTGATTTTGATTTTTCAAGTGTGGAAAGAAGCTCGACTGATTGTATTCGCTCTCTCTCTCTACTGTGTTTTTTTATATCTCACGTTAAAATTTCTTCCAGTTTGACCAATGTAAAAGCTATTACAGCTGCCAACATGTGATTTTATATATGGCTGGGTTACCATATTTCGATGACCTATTGGTGGTAGAACGTAATTTTATTGAAAGGTTGTTATTGGTTCAAAAGGCTAGTCGGATATCTTATTTTCTGTGATGGTGGTGTTTCCCGAGTTAGGCATATCTCGCTATGCATTGTGTTCTACTTTGGTTGGTTCAAATGGCTCTGAGCATTATGGGACTTAACATCTATGGTCATCAGTCCCATAGAACTTAGAACTACTTAAACCTAACTAACCTAAGGACATCACACAACACCCACCCATCACGAAGCAGAGAAAATCCCTGACCCCACCGGTAATCGAACCCGGGAACCCGGGCGTGGGAAGCGAGAACGCTACTGCACGACCACGAGATGCGGGCTTCTGCTTTGGAGTTTTACATTTGTAATATCATTTTGATCATACAATGTAAGCTTTCACGGCCGGTATCGTCTTCACTTAAAAGTTCCGGGCTGATAGGCCGTGGTCGAAGTATAAAACTCTTTCCTGACGTTTCGTCTCCGACTGCGGGAGACATCCTCGGAGTTAAAGCGGCGAACTGGCAGCGATTATGTTGGGGTCAAAATCATTTGTACAGTCTAAATAACCTAGTGTGTGAAGTTCTTTTGAATTATTGGCTTTTCTAATTGGAGGTTATTTAGTCTATTAATCATTGAATGGAAAAGTTCTAGTTTATGAGCCGTTGGGTGACAGGAATTGGCATTTATAATATTGTCAAAAGTCGTATTCTTTCTATAGATATCAAATGTGTGTCGAATATTATTTTTGCCAATTGTGTGAAATAGTAAGTGGTATTACCTTTCTCAGTTTCCATAGTGCATTTAATTTTAGGGTGCACCTGGTTCAGTTTTTGGTGGATATTTTCGATATCTGCGTAGCTGCCTTCTACCAACGTGAGAGTATCATCTACATATCTAAAACAGTATACAATTTGTTTAACAGTAGGCCAATCTGAGTTAAAGCATTTATCTTAAATAGAATTTAGGAAAATATCGGCTAATGTGACTGCAAACACTTATGTGCAAACAAACGAACACAAATACTTATTAAAAATTACGACTGCACACCATACGGACTTGAAAATGTGGACCAATCGCCACCTCGGACCACATCGGCTGGGAGTATGCCATTAGACAAGATTTTACAGACCACGACAGGAACGTATGTGTTAATACAACGGTCGATAACACAAATGGAATGAGGAACTGTGGCATAAGCTGAACTCGATGGGAGCTAAAATGTCAGCTCATACACTGCAGACCTATACGGGTGACAGACAAAGCAAGAAGAGGCCATACATCATAAAACGAGACGTACCACGGCTGAACAGTTCGTCCCCATCCCCCACCTGGAAGCAATGATTAGATGAGCATCGAGGAGTACCGGGGAGGACTTCCAGAGACCCTGACAGCCGCCTTCCAAACTCTACACCTTGGGTGGCACAGCAGCGCAGCCGCTGTGAATCCTGAGCTCTGCCTCAGCACGCAGAGGATAACTAATTAGAAAAATGAGGTAAATACAGCGAAAAGCCAAAGAAACTGGTATATCTGCGTGTAGGGATCCCGCGAGCACGCAGAAGTGCCGCAACAAAACGTGGCATGGACTCGACTAACGTCTGAAGTAGTGCTGGAGTGAACTGACACCATGAATCCTGCAAGGCTGTCCACAAATCCGTACAGTACAACAGGGTGGAGATCTTTTCTGAACAGCGCGTTCCAAGGCATCCCAGATCCGCTCAATAATGTTCATGTCTGGAGAGTTTGGTGGATAGCGGAAGTGTTTAAACTCAGAACAGTGTTCCTGAAGCCACTCTGTAGCAGTTCTGGTAGCAATCCCAGACGTATCGGATGTCGTATTGTCCTGCTGGAATTGCCCAAGTCCGTCGGAATGCTCAATGGAGATTAATGGATACAGGTGATCAAACAGGACGCTTACGCACGTGTCGCATGTCAGAGTCGTATCTAGACGTATCAGGGGTCCCATATCATTCCAGTCGCACACGCCGCACATCGCTACAGAGCCTCCACCAGCTCCAACAGTCCCCTGCTGACATGCAGGGTCGCCGGCCGCGGTGGTCTCGCGGTTCTAGGCGCGCAGTCCGGAACCGTGCGACTGCTACTGTCGCAGGTTCGATTCCTGCCTCGGGCATGGATGTGTGTGATGTCCTTAGGTTAGTTAGGTTTAAGTAGTTCTAAGTTCTAGGGGACTAATGACCACAGCAGTTGAGTCCCATAGTGCTCAGAGCCATTTGAACATGCAGGGTCCATGGGTTCCCGTCCATCCGCTCGATACAATTTGAAACGATACTCGTTCTGCCAGGAAACATATTTCCAGTTATCAACAGTCCAATGTTAGTGTTGACGGGCCCAGGCGAGTCGTAAAGCTTTGTGTCATGCTGTCATCAAGGGTACACGAGCGGGTCCTCGGCTCCCAAAGCCCATATCGATTATTTTTCGCTGAATGGTTCGCACGCTAACACTTACTGATCGCCCAGCACTGAAATCTGCAGGAATTTGCGGAAGGTTTGCATTTCTGTCACGTTGAATGATTCTCTTCAGTCTTCGTTGGTCCCCTTCTTGCAGGATCTTTTTCCGGCTGCATCGATGTCGGAGATTTGATGTTTTACGGGATACCTGATATTCACGGTACAGTTGTTAAATGGTCGTACGGGAGAATCCCCACTTCAGCCCTACCTCAGAGCTGCTGTGTCCAATCGCTCGTGCGCCAACTATAATACCACATTCACACTCACTTAAATCTTGATAGCCTGCCATTGTAGCGCAGCAGTAACCGATCAAACAACTGCGCCAGACACTTGTTGTCTTAGACAGGCGTTGCAGATCGCAGCGCCGTATTCTGCCTGTTTGCATATCTCTATATTTGAATTCTCTTGCCTATACCAGTTTCTTTGGCGCTTCAGTGTAGCTTGTTTCCGACACCAACTACAGTAGTGTTGTGTTGTGTAGTGTGGATTCCGGATGAACATGACATATCTGTGCGCCAGATCGCCAAAGGATAGTATGTAGAAATTTTTTTAAAATTATTATGAGTCTTTTACGCAGATTCTCCCACCCCCGTTAAATACTATATTGCTTAGTTATAGCAACACATTTGAAATTTTGTTAAAATATTGTGTGCTATATTCATGCCAATTCATGTGCAACTTTTAGACTGTTTTTGCATCTAGATAACAAACTAAAAGAAAATTGCAAATAAATAAAAAAATATCACTAGCCTGCGTGTAGCTTGCACACGAGCTGGCATTGTTTTGCCAAGTTAAGTCCTCCCAAGGATTTCAGTAATTCTGAGGGAACGTTGTCGATCTCAGGGGCCTTTACAGTGTTGTTATTTACTGTGGGTGTCTTCAGTACGAAGACTGGTTTCACACAGTTCTCGATGCTAGTCTTCCCTACGTAAGTATCTCAATCTCTCCGTAAATATAGCAACTCATGACCATTTGAAGCTCTCACTGTCACAGTTCTCGATGCTAGTCTTTCCTACGTAAGTATCTCAATCTCTCCGTAAATATAGCAACTCATGACCATTTGAAGCTCTTACTGTCAGGTTAAGGCTGTGTACCTGGTCGAGAAGCGAACTTGGGAGCTTTGTCTTTCGCGGGGAAGTGCTCTACCGACTCAACTTCCCAAGCACGACTCACGACTCTTTCTCGCAGCTTCACTTTCTCTTGTACCTCATCTCCTACTTTCCAAACTTCTCGGAAGTTCTCGTGCGAAACTTGCTCGAGTTTCATTCTGGAAACGTATCCCAGGCTGTGGCTAAGCCATATCTCAGCATCAGCCTTTCTTCCGGGAATGCCAGTTATGCAAGTTTCGAAGTAGAACTTCAGAGAAGTTTGGAAAGTAGGAGATGAGGTACTGGTGGAAGCTGTGAGGACGGGTTGTAAGTTGTGATTCGTGAGCTCCGTCGGTAGAAGAATTGCGAGCGAAAGATGAAGCTTCAGAGTTCCAGTCTCGATTCGGTATACAGGTTCAATCTGTCGAGAAGTTTCCTATCAGTGAACACTCCACTGTAGAGTGAAAATTCCATCCGACTTACTGTATTCAAGACGCAGTCTCTCTCTACAATTTTTACCGCCCAAATTTCCCTCCAATACCCAACTGACGGTTCCTTGATATCTCAGATTTCTTTTTTCTCGGAATTGCTTCAGTACCTCCTCATTAATTATCACTCTGCCCAGATAATCTTCATCATTCTTCTGCAGCACTGAATTTCAAATGCTTCTATTTACTTCTCTTCAGGACTGTTTACCCTCCACGTTTTACTTCCGTGAAACGCTACCCTCCATTTGAGTTTGATGTTAACAGATTTCTCATCTTCAGGAATGCTTTTAAAGCTATTGCCAGTTTACATTTTATATCCCTTTTCTTACGCGATAATCAATTATTTAGCCGTCCTCAAAGAAAAGACTAATGTAATGTCTCATTTTCATAATCGAATTCTTTCCTTGATTAGTAACAGAACAAGTCAAAACATTTTTAACTGTTTAGGCTGCGACGCCAGAAATGGTACGTGGTGAAGAAACTAGCAAAGTTGAGGAACGTATGTGGAACAATAAATATATGACTAAAAAATAAAACGAAGAAAGAAAAAAAGACTGAAATCTTACAAACAATGGCAGTTACAGTGTTTGTTCACGGAAATGAGTCGTGGATTATAAGTTACAGTCACAAGATACGAGTACAATCAACAGAGACGAGATTTTAGAGAGCAATAAAGGTATGCACAAGAGCAGACAGATTTCGAAATTCGTAAACTGGGGAGCGACTGAATATATTTAATATCTCAACAAAATACAAGAAAACAGGAGAAAGTGGAGTAAACGTATCGAAAAGATAAGTGGACAAAGATTATCTCTCCAGATAAGAAGATTTAAGCCAGTTGAGAGAAGAAGCCAAGGAAGACCGAGGCAGTAGCCAGATCCGTCACGGGCAAAACAAAAAAAGGCCTAATTCTTGAAGTGAAGATAAGAGATAATGAATTCCCTCAGCAGTGCCTCATTTAATTCGCGTACATTCCATTACTCTTCTTTAACTTTCTTTGATGTTCTTCTTATACCCTCTTTTTCAAGATACCTTCAGCTGCTCTTTCAAGTCCTTTGCGTCTTTGACAGAATTCCGTTATTTCTTTTCTCCAAATTTATTTTCCTGTCTAAATTTCTTGTTGGCTTCTTTCACAGGCTGCTGAATGTACAGATTAAATAACACCATGAAAGGCTACAACCCTGTCTCACTCCCTTTCGTGTCTTTCGACTCTTGCAATTGCCGTCTGGATTGTTTACAAGTGACAGATGATCTTTCTCGCCCTGTATTTTATCCTCACTACTTTCAGCATTCCATTGAATTTAGTTCAGTCAACAACAAGAAGCAAGTATTGCACGACAGAATCAAAGTCGTCTTCGCGGTGCACTTCTGTTTTACGACTGTAGGCGTGTCCGCGTGATTCTGCTGCATGGTCTTCAGTGACTGCACTGCAGCTCGTGCCGGGCAGTCGGCAACGCTGCGGTGAATCGTCTACTAGCGATCCTGTTTAATGGAAATTATACTCCAGCAACACTAGAACGACAACTTTTTAAAGTAAGCATTTGGTGCATCTTTAATATCACTCGTAACAAATATAACCGCAAAAATATAGCCGTCAACAGACGTGTGTTAAATTGAAAATGACCACACACGCGCGAAACAGACAGCAGCGGCAGAATGACGCTAACGGCTGCAGTGTCACGTGGTACGTCAAGTCTCCGTACTGCGTCCCCCCTTTTTTCTTTTAACTACAGAGGGCTGTAAGTACGGTAGAAGCTGCTCTATGACGGGGGATAAAATGCAGTACCTTGTGAGAAAAATGTACCTATCGATGTGGAGTTTCAGCTCTGTATATGTATAACATTTCACAAAATACAGCTAGACGTGTCACGCTGTGAACAAATTAATGCTTTCAGTGCACAGATAATTTAAATATGAACGAACTTTCAATACAAGGAAGTGCCAACCGTCTGGACATTGGCTCTTGCACAGAATTACAAACCATACAGCTTTGCATAAAGTGTTGTTTATATATAATTCCTATGTCTGATAGTACCCTGAAGTAATTTCCATCCGTAATTCCCACTTTTGATGTATAAATGAACAGAACTAGCATTATGTTACAAAACTACTTCTCAATACTTCACTTGTAGCATCGGGCACCGATTGGTTCTTTTACTAAAAATACCGTTTTACTAAAAATACGTTTCTAGCATTTGTAAACTTAGGGAAAGCTTTTGACAGAGTTGACTGGAATACTCTCTTTCAAATTCTAAAGGTCGCAGGGGTAAAATACAGAGAGCGAAAGGCTATTTACAATTTGTACAGAAACCAGATGGCAGTTGTAAGAGTCGAGGGGCATGAAAGGGAAGCAGTGGTTCCGATGGGAATGAGACAGGGTTGTAGCCTATCCCCGATATTATTCAATCTGTACATTGTCCAAGCAGTAAAGGAAACGAAAGAAAAAATCGGAGTAGGTATTAAAATCCATGGAGAAGAAATAAAAATTTTGAGGTTCGCCGATGACATTGTAATTCTGTCACAGCAGCAAAGGACTTGGAAGAGCAGTTGAACGCAATGGACAGTGTCTTGAAAGGAGTGTATAAGATGAACATCAACAAAAGCAAAACGAGGATAATGGAATGTAGTCGAATTAAGTCGGGTGATGCTGCTGGGAATTAGATTACGAAACGAGACACTTAAAGTAGTAAAGAAGTTTCGCTATTTGGGAAGCAAAATAACTGATGATGGTCGAAGTAGAGAGGATATAATATGTAGACTGGCAATGGCAAGGAAAGCGTTTCTGAAGAAGAAAAATTTGTTAACATCGAGTATAGATTTAAGTGCCAGAAAGTCGTTTCTGAAAGTATTTGTATGGAGTGTAGCCATGTATGGAAGTGAAACATGGACGATAAATATTTTGGACAAGAAGAGTATAGAAGCTTTCGAAATGTGGTGCTACAGAAGAATGCTGAAGATTAGATGGGTAGATCACAAAACTAATAAGGAGGTATTGAACGGAATTGGGGACAAGAGGAGTTTGTGGCACAACGTCACAAGAAGAAGGGACCGGGTGGTAGGACATGTTCTGAGGCATCAAGGGATCACCAAATCAGCATTGGAGGGCAGCGTGGAGGGTAAAAATCGTAGAGGGAGACCAAGAGATGAATACACTAAGCAGATTCAGAAGGATGTAGGTTGCAGTAAGAACTGGGAGATGAAGAAGCTTTCACAGGATAGGGTAGCATGGAGAGCTGCATCAAACCAGTCTCAGGACTGAAGACCACAACAACAACAACACATTAACAAACGTAAAAGGAGCCCGGTGAAAAGATTCCCTGCTCGGCTGCCTCATGACAGTCATAAACCACGATTTGATTTATCTGTTATTCTAGCTGTAACGATTCCTAAAATTAAAACATCCACGAACTTTTTCTCAGTTGCAGGTATCCATCTCTGTAACAAGTTATCCTTAATACGCAATTCAGTACAGTGCTGCATTTAATAAACGAAGTGATTCCTTTCGTCATCTTCATGATTTTTCTCTCGAATATTAACATTTGCACCCATTTCTCTCTGAAGAGCGCTGGAGCAAACGCTGATGACGAAAATGCAACTTCTTCTACTTACGCTTCCTTGTATTGTCGTTTTACTAGCATCATGTTATGTCCTCCCTTCATCACTCGCTTTCAACAATTTCATCATGGTCTTCTTCTCCCTCTAGTATCTTCCATCGCTTCCACAGATAACAATCTAAATCTACCTGTTTATAAATCTTCTGTGTTATTCTACTCTTCACAAAGAGACTTAGACAGCATTGTTTTTACTGTTTCTGTCGCAAAGTTTTCTAAGTGCAAGATATCAGGCTAAAAAAAGACCTCTACTGTTATCTGCGTTTTACCGAGCATTCACTACAACTTTTCCACTGTCTTGCTTCTTTCAATGCAATAAATTGTGCTCCGTAATATAGCACACGTCTGCCTTGACTTTTTCTTCCTTAATTTCTTTTCTTGTCTTGTAACACACATAAAAATGCCATGAGCTGCTTCTGTCGATTGTGCAGTAAATTATGAATGTCGAATTCATTGCGGACGAAACACCATATACATGCGTCATAGGCTGTCTCACGCTGTCCTGCGTTTCTAACTCAAACTGGACGAAAACTGACAGTTTCATTGTGATAACGTCAGCCAACATTACACTTCTGGTCCGTTCAAATAATAGTAATTCAGAAAACTACTTACAGGTCCAGAAAGCGTTGACAAACAGCGATTAATGTACAGGATGAAAATTATTGAACTATATGAAAAAAACGAAAAATGGTTACAAACTAGGGAGTGCACACACTTTATTCAACATGTCTACGTCACCACAGGTTACGATATGACTACCATCATTGGCGATGATGTGGCAAAGACGAATAACGAAATTCTGCATGAACGTCGATGATGTCGATGATATCCTAAACGGCTGTTTTCAGGTCAGCAATGGTTTTGGAGCTATTGCTGTCCACCTTGTCTTTAATACAGCCCCACGAAAAGGAGTCGCATGTACTGAGGTACGGAGAATATGATAGCCAATCGAGGCCCATGCCAGTGACCTGTGACCGAGCGGTTCTTGGGGCTTCAGTCTGGAACCGCGCTGCTGCTACGGTCGCAGTTTCGAATCCTGCCTCGAGCATGGATGTGTGTGATGTCCTTATCTTAGTTAGGTTTAAGTAGTTCTAAGTCTAGGGGACTGATGACCTCAGATGATAAGTCCCATAGTGCTCAGAGCCATTTGAACCATTTCTTTTGCCAGTGGCCTCTGGGTACCGCAGAGTCAGAATGCGTTCCCCAAACTGCTCCTCCATGATATTAAATACTCTCCTGCATCAAAGGGGTATAGCTCTGTCTTCCATGAACCATATCTTGTCGAAACCAGGGTCACTTTGGATAATGGGGATGAAACCATCTTCCAAAAACTTCACGTACCGTTCGGTAGTGACCATGCCATCAAGGAATATCGCATCGATTATTCCGTGACTGGACGTTGCACACCACACAGTCCCCCGTTTAGAGTGAACAGACTTCTCGATCGCGAAATGCGAATTCTCAGTCCCCTAAATATGTCAATTTTGCTTATTGACAAACCCATCCAAATGACAGTGGGCTTCGCTGCTAAACCAAACCATGCTTGCGTGAACTAATTCCCATCATGTCCCGCGATCAACCGTGCAGTTTGAGCGTCCTAACGCAAACCGTTCAGAAGTTATGACGATTTTATTTCGTATAGATCAATTATTGTCAGGCTGTAGTTATCGCGCTGCGCTATTACGATGCAGCAAGTGTAAGCTGCCCAGCAGCGGAAGTCACGTGTCCGACACGCAGGTCATCGTCCGCGCGGCGCCATGGACACGTCCTCTGCAACACGCCAGCCAGACGCTGCCACATAAGCCTCCGTGTCATCAGCTACCGATGAGAACGGTAAACGTTTAGTGACATTAAAGAAGAATTACCAGAGAAACAGTTGAAACTAATTTACTGAAACCTAAAAGGAAACCAGTCACCGGAGAGAAGCAGTCTGCGTCTACACTGTTAGTGCCCCAAGCCACTGTAGTGTGGATTGCGGAGGGCACACAGTAGAAATATTACAGCTTTTATGTATTACCAGTAAATTTCGGCTAACCTATTCTTTGACGAATCGAACTCCCGTGTGTAAAAACGTCTGATTGCTTTGCAAATGAATCAATGCGTTAACTATTTTATGTTAAACGTGTGAAACGTATATGGTGTCAGCGAGATTTGAAATTATGGCGTAGCTTGGAACTCGCAAGTGGCGCTGCGTGATGGTTTTACGGTTTAATAATAACGACACAATTCTCTTGCTGAACTAGGAAAAATCTCTGTACGCCACTGATATCATCTCTATGTGAGATACACAACTGTGGTAACAGAGTAGTCGCATAACCTTTCACGAGTGTACGCCACAACATTCTTCTTTCTGAAAGTGCCTTGAACTTCCCTGTGCATCTCTGTCACAGTTCCGTATGGATTACCCAAATCAGTCAGGATCCTAGCAAGGCGCCTCTTTTTTCCGACGTCTACTGTGATGTCTACTTGCTACGGTCTTCAAAAGTCAGAACACTTACTGTAGCATTCACCGCACTAGCGCCTTGCAAGTGCTTTCCTTTACTGATACGCAGCACTTTCAGCTGTGTGTGCTGTAACTATGTAGCTGCGTTGGAAACCCTGTGCTGTAATCGCGTTTCAAATTTGAAGTGTTCATCTACGCATGGAACACCACCTCCTTCAGCATGACAATTCCAGACCACATACGAGCGCTGAGACAACGCAACAATCCGATGAACTGGGTTCACTGTCATCGATCATTCTCTATATAGCCTCACCTTCCCTTCATCCGATTTTCAACTGTTTCCAGCACTTGAAGCACAGATCCGAGGATTTCACTTTCATAGTGATGAATCGGTGTAAGCAGAGGTGAGGCTGTGGCTCCGAGAAAGAAGTAAAACACACTACAGTGTATGGTGTGGTCCCGCCGGAGGTTCGAGTCCTCCCTCGGGTATGAGTGTGTGTGTTTGTCCTTAGGATAATTTAGATTAAGTAGTGTGTAAGCTTAGGGACTGATGACCTTAGCAGTTAAGTACCATAAGATTTCACACACCTTTATTTTTTTTTTAGTACGGTATCAATAAACTCTCTTTGGAAGAAATGTATTCCTCGCATGGGCGATTATGCTGAGAAATAAATACGTACACATGAAAAATAGAGACGTAGAATGTCAATAACGTTTGTTTTATTGAAAAAGATTTAACAGTTTTCCCACGAAAAATTCGTAGTCATTATGTTTCAGCACGCCCTCGTATTTTACTAGTCCATTGCGTTTAAAAACCGCTTATTACTACTACAAGTAAATGTTTACCCGACTCGACGTGTTACTGACGTTCACCATTCATCTTGCTCCCCCATCAACCACTTCATCTAGCACTGCTAGCAATACAGTACTTTTTCCTGATGGTACGGTAAGTAGGTATACCAAGTTTCATACTGCACCAGGTCTTGTAGAATTATGCTTACAATTGTCAACCAGTAGCAAGTCATTGTTGAATTTAGTAGATATTAGTTGAGTGGTCCACAGTGAACCTGTCAACTTCAATTAGTGACAATGGTATTCTTGCACTTGGCGATATTTTGCTTGTTGCTCTCTGCACTAGATATCATCGAGACACATTAAAACCACCTCCGGCTATCATTTTATCGCTGTCCTCTGGATGGAGTCCCACCGTCTTCATCATCTGTTCGTAAACAATAATGGTCCCGTCGGAGAGTCTGAAGCCTGCCAGGAAACAAGAAATATTTATTTTTCGCCGGCAGTCAACAAATACTTTGGATGCACTCACCGTTCTTCGGGCCAGGGCAATTTTAAAAGGCAAAAACTTTCGCTGAATGAGATGATAGGTAACCTGGTCATTCAACCTTACTTCCAAAGCAGCTTTCAAAACCAGCCTCTATTTATTCACCTCTCCTGACGATCGTCATTGCTTTCAGTAGACGATGGAAGCACGATTTCCTGGCTGAGTCTGAAGACTTAAAAATCCCCCATGCGAAAAGTTGCAACACCGATTCTGGTGCATTATTGCAGCATGAACCATGAACCGTGGACCTTGCCATAGGTGGGGAGGCTTGCGTACCTCAGCGATACATATAAATGGAGGGGTATCTGTTGAGAGGCCAGACAAACCTGTGGTTCCTGAAGAGGGGCAGCAGCCTTTTCAGTTGTTGCAGGGGCAACAGTCTGCACATTTGACTGATCTGGCCTTGTAACATCAACCAAAACAGCTGAAAGCAAGGAGAAACTACAATGGTAATTTTCCCGAGGGCATGCAGCTTTACTGTATGGTTAAATGATGATGGCGTCCTCTTGGGTAAAATATTCCTGAGGTAAAATAGTCCCCCATTTGGATCTCCAGGCGGAGACTGCTGAGGAGGACGTAGTCATCGGAGAAACAAAACCGGCGTTCTACGGATCTGAGCGTGTAGTGTCATACCTTCATTGGACAGGTAGGTTAAAAAATTTAAAAGGGAAATGGATAGGTTAAAGTTATAGTGGGAATTAGTGAAGACAAAACTTCTGGTCAGGTGAATACACTGTTATAAATACGAAATCAAATAGGAGTAATGCAGGAGTAGGTTTAATAACGAATAACAAAATAGGTGCGCACATAAGCTACTACGAACACCATAGTGAACACATTATTGTAGCCAAGTTAGCCACGAAGCCCAAGACTATCATAATAGTACGTGGTCATATGCCATCTAGCTCCGCAGATGACGATGAGATTGAAGAAATGCACGATGAGAGAAAAGAAATCATTCAGATTGTGAGGGGAGACGAAAATTTAATAGTCATGAGGAACTGGAATTCGATAGCAGGAAAAGGAAGAGAAGGAAAAGTAGTAGGCGAATTTGGAATGAGGGTAAGAAATGAAAGAGGGAGCTGCCTAGTACGATTTTGCACAGAGCATAACTTAATCATAGCTAACACTTGGTTCAAGAATGACGAAAGAAGATCGAATACATGGAAGGGGCCTGGAGACATTGGAAGGTTTCAGATAGAGACTGAGATTTAGGAAGGAATTTTTAAATTGTAAGACATTTCCAGGGCCAGATGTGGACTCTGATCACAATTGGTTATGAATTCCCGACTAAAGCTGAGAAACTGCGAAAAGGTACTAGTTTACGGAGATGGGACCTGGATAAACAACCAGGGGTTGTAGAGAGTTTCAGAGAGAGCACTAGTGTACGATTGACAAAAATGGGAGTAAGAAATATGATGGAAGAGGAATGGGTAGCTGTGAGAGATGAAATAGCGAAGGCAGCAGAGAATCAGGTAGGTAAAACGGCGAGGGCTAGTAGAAATCCCTCAGTAACAGAAGAGATATTGAATTTCATTGACGAAAGGAGAAAATGTAAAAATGCAGTAAACGAAGCAGGCAAAAAGAAACACTAACGTCTCAAAAGTGAGATCATCAGGAAGTGCAAAATGGTTAAGCCGGGATGGCTAGAGTACAAATGTAAGGGTATAGAGGCACACATCACTAGGGGTAAGATAGATACTGCCTACAGGAAAATTAAAGAGACCTTTACAGAAAAGGGAACCACTTGTATGAGTATCAAGAGCTCCGACTGAAAACCAGTTGTAAGCAAAAAAGTGTGTGTAGAAAGGTGGGAGGAGTTTATGGAAGGTCTATAGAAGGGCGATATCATTGAGGGCAATATTATGGAAATTGAAAAGGACGTAAATGAAATGGGATCTGATACTGCGTGAAGAATTTGACATTGCACTGAAAGACCTAAGTCGAAACAAGGAGGCAGTTGTAGACAGCATTCTATTAGAACTACTGATAACCTTGGGGGAGCCAGCCGTGACATAATACTTCCATCTTATGAGCAAGATGTATGAGACATGCCAAATACCCTCAGACTTCAAGAATAATATAATAATGTGGAAAATTACCGAAATATCAGTTTAACACGTCACGGCTGCAAAATACCAACAATACTTCTTTACAGACGAATGGAAAAACTGGCAGAAGCCGACCTTGGGGAAGATCAGTTTGGATTCTGTGGAAATGTTGGTACACGTGAGACAGTACTGACTCGACGTCTAATCTTAGAAGATAGATTAAGGAAAAGCAAACCCATGTTTCTAGCATTTGTAGACTTAGAGGAAGCTCTTGACAATGTTGACTGGAATACTCTCTTTCAATTCTGAAGGTGGCAGTGGTCAAATACAGGGACCGAAAGGCTATTTACAATTTGTACAGAAACCAGATGGCAGTTACATGAGTCGAGGGTTACAAAAAGGAAGGAGTGGTTGGGAAAGGAGTGAGACAGGATTGTAGCCTATCCCTGATGTTATTAAATCTGTATATTGAGCAAACACTAAGGGAAAAAAAAGAAAAATTTAGAGTAGGAATTAAAATCATTGGAGAAGAAATAAAAACATGTAATTCTGTCAGAGACAGCAACGACCTGGAAGAGCAGTTGAATGGAATGGACAGTAGTAGTAGACCAACAATGACGTCACCCCACTCTCCATTGTTGCCAAATTCATTCAAGATGGCGGATTCAAGATGGCGGCTGTAGATATGGCAATATCGCAATAGCGTCATGGTGGGAAGTTCAAATTTTGGCGGGAAAATAGGTCAATTGGGCTACATTCACTAACCTAAGTTGTCTGACTGCCACCTCTTCCTTGGAATTGGGGAAGGACTCAGCCTGTGCTGGGCTGCTGGATAGAATGGATGTAAGTCTTTATTTTCCAGGCAGTCTTTATTTAAACAATTAGAGGCAGCAGCTACATCCAGTGGGTCCACCATGAGGTCTTTATTCCAAGTGACCTAGTGCACAGTACTGCCACCAGACCGTGCTGTCGGCCCTCCTGTGATGTAATCCAAGGTGGCGGTCTGGTGGGAAAACGGTGGGAAAAGGACTCAGCCTGTTCTGGGGTGCTGGAGAGAGGAAGGAGTGTACTTTATTTATTTTGAACCAGTTTATTTTGGGACAGATTTCACGAATTCACTTATTACACTGATACAAAACACTCACTCTAACGTGCTTGGGGTCTCAATACACAGTCTACAGGCCTGCAAACTACTCGCAAATTACCAAAATAATACAGGACACTGATGTACAGACATGCAAACAACTCGTAAATTACCAAAATAATGCATAGTACAGCCTACAGACCTGTTCACAAAATAATGCATATAAAAGGCACAGCAAACACGCTCACAACGCTTAAACAGCAGAAAATAGTGCATTGTACAAACACTCATTGCACATAAAAAAACGCCTTCTTACTATCGTCAACCACAACATACCAGAGGCACCAAAGCATACACGCACCGGCACCACTGCGCGCCACGGCTAGACAAACAAGCGTAGGAACGCGAGCCATTGCTCGCAGGTTGATACTCCCTACAGCCAGCTGATGAAAGTATACAGTAAGAATTCTTCAAGTGTTACACTGACGTCCCATGTTTATGTAAATAAGAGCCATGTCTACCGCTCAGAAATAGTAAAGTGCTGCAGAAATAGTTAACCGTCGCTTTTCTTGGAGCTTTCATGATGTCTCAGATTGTCTGCATGCAAATTCTTGTCTTAACAGGAACTATTAACGAAAATAGCCATAGAATAACACAGATTGCATTCTTGCTGATGGTCCTAATGAGGCATCATGTGCTACCCTTCCCGGAAACCTGATAGTCAAAGGAAGGCAGGATTTAGTTACGATTGTGGACGGGGCCGTAATCAGTTACTATTGGTTGCCTTTTACAGTTACACACAATTTATTTCAAACCAGTAATTCCAGACTCAGCAATAAATAAAAATACCACACGCTATTAATAAAGGAATGAACAACTGTGCAAATAATAGGGATTTCAGTCAGTTGTAATTTAGCAAACCACCATTAAATACAGATACAGCAGATAATATTTTTAAAAGCAAGCCATTGTGATCTGGACAAAGGACTTACACGCCAGGAATTTCAATAAATTAAGAATTGTTTAAAACTCGCTGCAACTTACAGACTACAGGTATGGAAATATTAAAGGTAAATCGCCACAAACACAGCTGAAGGCATGAGACGCCAGCAATGTGAGTAAATAAGGTTTTAAAGCTTATTGCTAAAATACAAATACCAAATTAGCATTTTACAGCAAGTGACCAAAATCACAGAAATAATGTAAAATATTTAAAAACCTGCTGTAAAACAGCAAATACAATAGCAAAGGTTAATTTAAAAAAGCAGCTGATCATGAAATTGGTGAAATAAGATGATGATAAACTTTGTAACAAGCCTTAATAGCACTGCACTGCTAGATTTATTCCAGAAGGCGACCAGAACTACCTGCATATGACCTTTAATATAGGCATTACAAGGTATTGTAACAAATAATAAAACAATAAAACACAAGGAGGAGTAGGTAAGTTCCTCAAAGGGTACTGAGGCAGATAATACCCTCAGAATGCGTAGCATTACACTGAACTACTGGCCATCAGACCTACTTTTAAAAAACACGTCTCTCAAGAACCAAGGCGCCACAGACGGTGCCCCAGGAATCGATCTCTGAGAAGGTCCGGCAACATACACTTTCGCGAGCGATGAGATAGGCAGCCAAGAGCTGCATTCACTTTACAAGATGGTGACCCAGACTAGTGGCAGTCTAACGAATGACTAATGATAATGTTGCTGAAGCTACCTGACGTCCGATACACCAAATGCAGCGATGGAACATTACACCAAAACCGGAACCGGCGGTCTGCACTACGTCCCCAGAATACTGTGTTTAGAGTTCCCAGAACGAGAAAGGAATCACTACCATCAGAGTAGAAGAATCAGCAACCGCCCGCTGGTTGAACTTAACAAACTGTAAGAAGCTGCACGCAGTAAATGGTAATAAGAAGGCGAGGAAAGCTAATCAGATCCGCTTTCCCAAAGCACTCCACTCACTGCTCTTCGCCTGGACGGCAATACGAACAGTTACCCGAACCCAAGTCACTGGAGGGCAATACGAACAGCAACACGAAGCCAAGTTACTGGAGAATCGCGAGATGTCACAATGTTGGAAGTTTCTCTACTTGGATTGATATGCACTCATCTTAAAGCTTGCTGGATCCAGTGCACGGCCCTTCCATCCGGCAGTCGATGCCAGCCACCAGCGGTCCCAGCGTGTTCTGACACTGCGCGGACCGCCCGCATCTCGTGGTCGTGCGGTAGCGTTCTCGCTTCCCACGCCCGGGTTCCCGGATTCGATTCCCGGCGGGGTCAGGGATTTTCTCTGCCACGTGATTGCTGGGTGTTGTGTGATGTCCTTAGGTTAGTTAGATTTAAGTAGTTCTAAGTTCTAAGGGACTGATGACCACAGATGTTAAATCCCATAGTGCTCAGAGCCATTTGAACTGCGCGGCCCTGGCTCCTCCTGAGTCCCCAACCGTACTAGCCCACTCACACAAGCAGGAAAATTTACGGCGTCGCCCCAAAGATAGGGCAACAGTTACTACACATCGATAACCGCTGGTGTGGTCACCAGCGGACGGGCAACGCTTGTGAAAACCGAGTGGCGCCAGTCAACACGAGATATAGACAAAAACGCAACCATAACAACTAAACGATACCGTCTGGCCTCCAGCAGAGGGCGGAAACCTACACTACACACACTGCAGCGCGGCTCAGTCCTGCTTTCAACATATGTCTCATAAACAGTAAACTTCTCACCACTGAAAGCCTTCATCATGTATGTGCACACTTGAGAAAATCACAGTTAATCATAAAAGAATTATTCTTATTTTGAGAGAGAGACGATGGTCGCATCAGGTCCTCCCAGAAGCAGTGACGTTCCATAAAAGCTTCTCATTGGCTGTACATTCAAATGACGCTCCCACCTTCCTTGCCTCGCACTGTATATAACCCATAACCAACGTCCATTTTCCTCAGTCCGCTGCTGCCCGCCTAGTTGTGCTTTCCGTCTCCTCTGTGTATACTTGTTGTTTCCTCTCCCCAAGATGAAGAGAGGTAGCTACAGCAACGCTTCATAGTGTAGCGGCAAGAGGTATAGAGTTATGGATACAGGATTACCAACTGAGTAAATAACACATGTACCGTTTTCATTATGAGTTTGCGAAAAAGCATTTTGCAGATCCTAAATTACTTTATATGGGTACAGATAGCTTCATGTGTTGGGTGAGGAAATGCAAACCATATGAAGTAATGAGGTACCATATTGATGAATTCGTCACGTCCTCATAGACGGCCGATAATCCCTATGATATTCTTCTGCAGAACAAAAAGGTTATCGGTCTTATGAAGGACAAGGCGAATAGACTGACGATCTACATCCATCTACATCCATAGTCCGCAAGCCACCTGACGGTGTGGACGGTGTGTGGCGGAGGGTACCCTGAGTACCTCTATCGGTTCTCCCTTCTATTCAAGTCTCGTATTGTAAGTGGAAAGAAGGATTGTCGGTATGCTTCTGTGTGGGCTCTAATCTCTCTGATTTTATCCTCATGGTCTCTTCGCGAGATATACGTAGGAGGGAGCAATATACTGCTTGACTCTTCGGTGAAGGTATGTTCTCGAAAGTTTAACAAAAGCCCGTACCGAGCTACTAAGCGTCTCTCCTGCAGAGTCTTCCACTGGGGTTTATCTATCATCTCCGTAACGCTTTCGCGATTACTAAATGATTCTGTAACGAAGCGCGCTGCTCTCCGTTGGATCTTCTCTATCTCTTCTATCAACCTTATCTGGTGCGGATCCCACACTGCTGAGCAGTACTCAAGCAGTGGGCGAACAAGCGTACTGTAACCTACTTCCTTTGTTGTCGGATTGCATTTCCTTAGGATTCTTCCAATGAATCTCAGTCTGGCATCTGCTTTACCGACGATCAACTTTATATGATCATTCCATTTTCAATCACTCCTAATGCGTACTCCCAGATAATTTATGGAATTAACTGCTTCCAGTTGCTGACCTGCTATTTTGTAGCTAAATGATAAGGGACCTATCTTTCTATGTATTCGCATCACATTACACTTGTCTACATTGAGATTCAATTGCCATTCCGTGCAACATGCGTCAATTCGCTGCAGATCCTCCTGCATTTCAGTACAATTTTCCATTGTTGCAACTTCTCGATACACCACAGCATCATCTGCAAAAAGCCTTAGTGAACTTCCGATGTCATCCACCAGGTCATTTATGTATATTGTGAATAGCAAGGGTTTATGACACTCCCCTGCGGCACACCTGAAATCACTCTTACTTCGGAAGACTTCTCTCCATTGAGAATGACATGCTGCGTTCTGTTATCTGCGATTGTGGAGTTCGTAGGTCTACACTCAAAAATGAAAGCGTATCGCACATTGGAAAGGGCCACCCAAAGGCAGGCTAAGGGTGTGCGTTGTATGGCATCGTGAGCCCTCTACATCCAAGACTATTTGCAGTGCCTCTACGGCGGTGTTCACACTGCCGCACCGCAGCTGCCACATATGGTACGGTAGACCAGTATTCGATAGAGAGGACACGACGTGTACACTGTGCTGCAGTCTAAAATAGGCCTGTCGCCTCATGACGATAAAAGGGTCATTTGTGATGACAGGATTGAAACTCTCCCATACTAACACCACTCACTTGGAGCGAGAGAGGAGGTGGAGGCTTTGATTAAGTGAGAGTGAGAGGGAGAGAGAGAGTGTCTGCAAAATAATATTATGACCCTTTTATCACAGTGTAAGTAATTGTGTGTGTGTGTGTGTGTGTGTGTGGTGTAAATATTTATGTGTACATACGTACATATGTGGAATAAAGGATAAAAAAGAAAAAGAAAAAATGTATATATACGCACACCATGTGTGTGAAAGAAAGAAAATTTTTTTAAAAAGCATAAAAATATTATAAAGCATAAACAGAAAAAGTAGTTATATATTTATTTATTCATACACAACGTATGTGTGGCCTGTAAATATATATATCTACATCTAAGCACCATGTGCGTCTTTTAAACAGAACAGCTTTTAAGTTTTTCACCTGACACTATCCATCCAAGTCAGAATGGCTCTTAAGTGTATATATATATATATATATATATATATATATATATATATATATATATATTAATGTGATAGCATACTGTATCCATGAGTCCATTATCACAAATGTCGATTGGTCTCACTTTTATAGTGGTATGTCGTTTCCATTACACTGAGCAATTATTTCTGGGAGGATATCTGTCCATCTGTATGAGCCGTGAAGGTTAAAACGCATCCACATTCGACCTTTTATTGTTCTGTTCAGACGCTTCACGATGCCTGCCTTCAGGTGAGTGAATGTTGAGTAGTGATGTATGCCATACCGCACCATCACGGTCTTGAAATACCTATCGTAAAAAACTCCATTGTCATCGATTTGGAGGTTGTTTGGACATCGATTCGTCCCTGTCTGTAGCACACGCTCAAACACATCCGCGACATATCTACCGGTTTTTGTTTTAACGGGTAATTCCCTGGCAAATTTGAAGTATGTATCAATAATCATTAAAATATATTTGAATCCATTTTTCTCATGTGAATATTCCCTCATATCTACAATGTCAGCTTGCCATAAATCATCCGATCATTTAATCATAACATACCTACGAGGGTTTGCTGGTTTGTGCAGTTCTCGAACTACTGTCTCCATACGTATTAAATGATACCTCTTTCTCGAAGCTCAGATATTATTGAAACAGCCTCATTCGAATGAGCTGTATTACCTGCAGCTGCTGATGCCATGACACTAGCTCGTTGAGGTCGCCATAAAATATATACTGCGGGAATCGATTGTTGACTGCTTTATGCTCAACGTCAATACCATTGCCGCTGCTGTTACTGTTGTTTTTGTTATCACCATCAAGTATTTGTTTTATAATGGTTTTATGTTTCTTGGTGCTCAGGCTTTTTGCTACCTTACGTACATAAGTTAAATGCAGTATTTCACTGTACATTTCCCTATCACTAAGCGAATAATTTATAGGTTTTCTGTTAGGTCTTAGAAAAATAAGATTCATTAAGCTAGGTGTTCTCTCAAGCCGCCTATCACCAATCTGTATTGTGTCGTCAGTTTCATTTACAGGATGCTTACCTAAGATGTACGGTCTCCCCCTGCTAACGCCGAATGTTCTATCTATCTGACCAGAAGCATGACGGATAATGAATTCGTCAATGGCAACACCATAGTTATCGTGAGGTTTTGTTTTTGCTGACAGCTGCCTGAGAGATTCATTAACCGGCTTAAAGGTCTCTCTCAGTGCTTGCTGTCGATCCATATGCCCTAACTTTAGAAACAGCAATTTATCTCTAACCGCTTTCCACGCTTGAATCACTTTATGCTTCGTTGACATCTCGGTGTATACTAATCAGACGTCTCTGCAGCGTGAGGCTTTACATATCCGCTCTTTTTCTTTCCCTTACTATTGAAACGTCCCCTTAGAAAAAATTGTACAAGACTGTGCTTAAACTGACACAGAATAATTTCAGCGCAACGCAATCTGACTTTCAAAAATCCCTACAAAAGAATGGCGCTGACTAACATTAACCTATACGTTTCACAAATCACTTACCTCACAAAAATCTTCGTTACTCAAGCTACTGCTATACCGCGAGCGCCACTACTGCCAGCTAAATAAAAGATTCAAACTACGGAAGGCACTAACTACTGATAGGTATAATTAGCAAATGAAAGATTTTAATGGAGAACAAACAATGTATTTACCTTAGTAGTCAGAATATATATATCACTTTATGACACCAATTCTTACAAATTTCAAAACTCCGCCATCTCTCTACCCACGTCCACCACTGCTGGCGGCTCACCTCCAACTGCGCAACGCTATGCGCTGTTAACATCCAGCTGCCGCTGCCCAACGCTACAATGGCAGACAACAATGCAAACCAGCCACAGACTGCACACAGCACAGCCAGTGATTTTCTTACAGAGCGCTAAGTGGCGTTGGCGTTACCAATAAAAAAATCTAAACATCCTACTTACACTATGTGCCTGTTCCCCCTTTTCAATAACAAGGAACTCCACATCTATGTTCCCTCAAGAGCCTCGCCCTTTTCACATAAGTCCCTTACTTTCTTACAGATTTCATTAACCACATCATTTAACACATTCACCATTCTCAGGAGAGTCTGGTAATACGTATCTAGTTCCCTGCGCATGCTTCCTACTTTATGCCCTATAGCCTGAATTTTTGCATCCGTGTACAGGCGAATGTTCTGTCTGTGTACGCCCATTCTCTCGGGTTGAGAGCTAGACATGCGTGCGGATTTGTCCATGGTGCAGCGTATCCTGATGTACTAACCTCTCTTACTGTGTTTATATGCAGACATTTTGAAAATTTCGCTTGTACTTACCATCACTCAGTTTTCTTGTTTTATCAGTCATGAGAAACCCATACTGTGATTGAATCAAGCAATCAGCACACATCTTTACAACATCATTGAACAACATGTCATTTTCTACATGTGCCTGGTAAATGTATTTGAAATTCAGATTGTCTTGTTTGAAGGCTATAATGAGGTTTGCATTATCCCTAACCAACTGTTTCGGGATTCTGGAATATGTTTGGCTTCGATAAAATACACTATGTGATCAAAAGTAGGACACCTGGCTGAAAATGACTTACAAATTCGTAGCGCCCTCCATCGGTAATGCTGGAATTCAATATGGTGTTGGCCAACCCTTAGCTTGATGGAAGCTTCCACTCTTGCACCTCTTCATTTAACCGACTGATCTGTATTGGCTACACAGAAAATTCAGCCATATATATTTCACCCATGAAGAGTACCTTTATCATTCATTTTGTGAATAACTGGCAAGGCGATATTTAGGGTAATTGACTGCTGCTGCATTATTATAAGTATAACACTGAAAAATAATGAAATTAATAAGTGTCATAGTTTGACTATAATGAGAGAAGTATGAAATAAAACACAAACACGGATTGAGATTATATATACACACATTATTTATTTAAAAATAGTACACAGGATGCAGTATTTCAAGAAAGTCATCAGACTCTTTCTGTATCTTCTTCTTCACCCCTGTACAGTATTTTCCAATCAATGCTTTTTGATATGTAATTGATTCCTCACGTATCTCCCTCAAGCCAATGGATGCCTCACAGTAGTCGGGTTTTTCACACCCACATTTAATCTGTTTCTCTTTTGGTTCAGCGTTCATGTGCAAACAAAGGTGCTGCTCCAAATCATCAACATGTACACTATGCACATGTAGGAAGTAAACATCATTGTACAGAGAGTCTAGGGCCTATTCTCGGCAACCAACAGTTCAGTCTCTCCAATGCAAGACATAGCGCAGTATCCAGATGACAAAAGTTCACAACTGAGGTGTGCCTTAGATAAACACAGTTGTCACCCGATTTCACACATAGTGCAAACTCATCATACACTATTGTAATAGATAGTGTCACACCAGTATGATGAATATCTGGGAGATACCGAGTTGGCGAATACTCTGTCGTCATCTGCTGATTCATGTAGCGCTCTGCACGACATATTTCGTGCCAGTCAGACTCGGAAATTGCCTCTTTAACACTCTTCGGTGTATTTTCAATATCTATCCTCGCATGTAAGCCCAGACATGATGTGCTTCTGTATCAACATTTACATGTTTCATTCCTCTGGGAGTTAAATCGCATGTAGAATTGAAAATCATGGGTACAATCGATGCTTTCTTATCCACAGCATCTGCACTCTGTGCCTATACTAGCACAGGGATGTTCCACTGGGATGGGTCGTATGTTGGTGAGCAGAACTGTCCTCCATCTTGAAGTTTTTTAGGACCACCAGCTGCATTAGGAGTGTTGGGAGGAGATCGCGCGTCCTCATCACAAAAATCGGTGAATGGGACAGGCAATATCAGCCCCTTGTCCTGCCCCAGCAAGTGGACTATTTGCGCTACAGAATCCCACGTGGTCGCTACAGGTTCAGACATGCTGGATGTTGATGTTGCCGCAGGTCCAGAGGTGGGTGCAGGTCTATAAAAGACGGCACCCGAGGTTGCTACAGATCCAGATGCGGCAGAGATTGGCATGTTAGCGCTCTACCCTGTGGGCTTGGACACGTCAAGGGCTACTGCTGAACAAACATGAGGAAGCATTACATATGCACCGAGATGCAAAAAAAAAACAATAATAATAATAATAATAATGCTAACCACAGTAAGAATGTGATAGGGGTACATAGTTTTCCATGTCTTCCTGTTCTGCAGGGGTGTGTTGGATTGCGACTGCTGTTGGTGTTTCATGGTTCTTCTTCTTCGGCTGCTGCTGCTGCCGCTGCCGCTGGTTGCCTGACTGAGCAAGACTGAGGTCCCAGACCTGCTGGGCCTGCCCTGTATGTCCTCCAATGACGTTACCCGATACCGCCGTGCTGCTGAATGAAGTCTAACACATGATTGGATTAACGATTCCTCCCCCCATGAACCATGGACCCTGCCGTTGATGGGGAGGCTTGCGTGCCTCAACGATACAGATAGCCGTACCGTAGGTGCAGCCACAACGGAGGGGTATCTGTTGAGAGGCCAGACAAACGTGTTGTTCCTGAAGAGGGGCAGCAGCATTTTCAGTAGTTGCAGGGGCAACAGTCTGGATGATTGACTGATCTGGCGTTTTAACACTAACCAGAACGGCCTTGCTGTTATGGTACTGCGAACGGCTGAAAGCAAGGGGAAACTACAGCCGTAATTTTTTCCCGAGGGCATGAAGCTTTACTGTATGGTTAATGATGATGGTGTCCTCTTAGGTAAAATATTCCGGAGGTAAAGTAGTCCCCCATTCGGATCTCCGGGCGGGGACTACTCAAGAGGACGTCGTTACCAGGAAAAAAAGGCATTCTCCGGATCGGAGCGTGGAAAGTCAGATCCCTTAATCGGGCAGGTAGGTTAGAAAATTTAAACAGGGAAATGGATATGTTAAAGTTAGATATAGTGGGATTAGTAAAGTTCGGTGGCAGGAAGAACAAGACTTCGGGTCAGGTGACTACAGGGTTATAAATACAAAATCAAATAGGGGTAATGCAGGAGTAGTTTCAATAATGAATAAAAAAAATAGGAGTGCGGGTAAGCTACTACAAACAGCATAGTGAACGCATTATTGTGGCCAAGATAGACACGAAGCCCATGCCTACTACAGTAGTACAAGTTTATATGCCGACTAGCTCTGCAGACGACGAAGAAATTGAAGAAATGTATGATGAGGTAAAAGAAATTATTCAGGTAGTGAAGGGTGACGAAAATTTAATAGTCATGGGTGTCTGGAATTCAGTAGTAGGAAAAGGGAGAGAAGGAAACATAATAGGTGATTATGGATTGGGGCTAAGAAATGAAAGAGGAAGCCGTCTGTTAGAATTTTGCACAGAGCATAACTTAATCGTAGCTAACACTTGGTTCAAGAATCATAAAAGAAGGTTGTATACATGGACGAATCCTAGAGACACTAAGAGGCATCAGATAGATTATATAATGGTAAGACAGAGATTTAGGAACCAGGTTTTAAATTTAGGACATTTCCAGGGGCAGATATGGACTCTGACCACAATCTATTGGTTATGAACTGAAGATTAAAACTGAAGAAATTGCAAAAAGGTGGGAATTTAAGGAGATGGGACCTGGATAAACTGAAAGAGAGAGCATAAGGGAACAATTGACAGGAATAGGGGAAAGAAATACAGTAGAAGAAGAATGGGTAGCTGTGAGGGATGAAGTAGTGAAGGCAGCAGACGATCAAGTAGGTAAAAAGACAGGGGCTACTAGAAATCCTTGGGTAACAGAAGAAATATTGAATTTAATTGATGAAAGGAGAAAATATAAAAATGCAATAAATGAAGCAGGCAAAAAGGAATACAAACGTCTCAAAAATGTGATCTACAGGAAGTGCAAAATGGCTAAGCAGGGATGGCTAGAGGACAAATTTAAGGATGTAGAGGCTTATCTCACTAGGGATAAGATAGGTGCTGCCTACAGGAAAATTAAAGAGACCTTTGGAGAAAAGAGAGCCACTTGTATGAACATCAAGAGCTCACATGGAAACCCAGTTCTAAGCAAAGAAGGGAAAGCAGAAAGGTGGAAGGAGTATATAGAGGGTCTATACAAGGGCGATGTACTTGAGGACAATATTATGGAAATGGAAGAGGATGTAGATGAAGATGAAATGGGAGATATGATACTGCATGAAGAGTTTGATGGAGCACTGAAAGACCTGCTGCGGGAGTAGACTACATTCCATTAGAACTACTGACGGCCTTGGGAGAGCCAGTCCTGACAAGACTCTACCATCTGGTGAGCAAGATGTACGAGACAGGCGAAATACCCTCAGACTTCAAGAAGAATATAATAATTCCAATCCCAAAGAAAGCAGGTGTTGACAGATGTGAAAATTACCGAACTATCAGTTTAAGAAGTTACAGCTGCAAAATACTAACGCGAATTATTTACAGACGAATGGAAAAACTGGTAGAAGTCGACCTCGGGGAAGATCAGTTTGGATTCCGCAGAAATGTTGGAACACGTGAGGTTATACTGACCTTACGACTTATCTTAGAAGGAAGATTAAGGAAAGGCAAACCTACATTTATAGCATTTGTAGACTTAGAGAAAGCTTTCGACAATGTTGACTGGATTACTCTTTTTCGAATTCTAAAGGAGGCAGGGTAAAATACAGGGAGCGAAAGGCTATTTATAATTTGTATTGAAACCAGATGGCAGTTATAAGAGTCGAGGGGCATGAAAGGGAAGCAGTGGTTCGGAAGGGAGTGAGACAGGGTTGTAGCCTCTCCCCGATGTTATTCAATCTGTATATTGAGCAAGCACTAAAGGAAACAAAAGAAAAATTTGGAGTAGGTATTAAAAACTTTGAGGTTCGCCGATGACATTGTAATTCTGTCAGAGACAGCATAAGACTTGGAAGAGCAGTTGAACGGAATGGACAGTGTCTTGAAAGGAGGGTATAAGATGAACATCAACAAAAGCAAAACGAGGACAATGGTATGTAGTCGAATTAAGTCGGGTGATGCTGAGGGAATTAGATTAGGAAATGAGACACTTAAAGTAGTAAAGGACTTTTGCTATTTGGGGAGCAAAATAACTGATGATGGTCGAAGTAGAGATGATATAAAATGTAGACTGGCAATGGCAAGGAAAACGTTTCTGAAAAAGAGAAATTTGTTAACATCGAGTATGATTTAAGTGGCAGGAAGTCGTTCCTGATAGTAATTGTATGGAAGTGAAACGTGGACAATAAATAGTTTGTAGAAGAAGAGAATAGAAGGTTTCGAAATGAAGTGCTACAGAAGAATGTTGAAGATTAGGTGGGTAGATCACGTAACTAATGAGGAGGGATTGAATAGGATTGGGGACGAGAGAAGTTTGTGGCACAACTTGACTAGAAGAAGGGATCGGTTGGTAGGACATGTCCTGAGGCGTCAAGGGATCACCAGTTTAGCATTGGAGGGCAGTGTGGAAGGTAAAAATCGTAGAGGGAGACCGAGAGATGAGTACACTAAGCAGATTCAGAAGGATGTAGGTTGCAGTAGGTACTGGGAGGTGAAGGAGCTTGCACAGGATAGATTAGCATGGAGAGCTGCATCAAACCAGTCTCAGGACTTAAGACCCCAACAAAAACAACAACTGGTTTCCGTCATTTTCCCTCCAAACCGCCATCTTGGATTACATCACAGGATTGCCGACAGAGCCTCCTGGTGGCAATACTGCGTACTAGGTCAGTTTCACTCCGAACCTCACGGTGAACACACTGGATGGAACCACTGCCTCAAATTGTTTCAATAAAGACTGCCTGCAAAATAAAGAAAAAATCTGTACTATCCAGCAGCCCTGCAGAAGCTGAGCCCTTTCCCCGCCAATTCCTAGGAAGAGGTGGCGGTGGGATGACTTAAGTTAGTGGAGGTAACGCAAGTGACCTTTTTTCTGCCAAAATTTGAACTTCCCATCACTTTATGAGGAGAGGAGGGGGAGGGGGGAAGGGGGTTAGGTTAGTGGAGGTAGCCCAACTGGCCTATTTTCCCACCAAAATTTGAACTTCCCATCATGATGTCAATGCAATGTTGGCATATCTACAACCACCATTATGGATCTTCTATCTGGAATAAATTTGGCGACAGTTGAGAGTGTGGTGACGTCTTTGTTGTTTGACTACTGACAGTGTCTTGAAAGGAGGATATAAGATGAACATCAACAAAAGCAAAACGAGGATAATGGAATGTAGTCAAATTAAATCAGTGATGCTGAGGGAATTAGATTAGGAAATTAATCATTTAAAGTAGCAGATGAGTTTTTCTATTTGGGAAGCAAAATAACTGATGGTGGACGAAGCAGACAGGATATAAAATGTAGACTGGCAACGGCAAGGAAAGAGTTTCTGAAGAAGAGAAACTGCTTAACATCGAGTGTAGGTTTAAGTGTTAGGAAGTCTTTTCTGAAAGTGTTTGTATGTGGTGTAGCCATGTATGGAAATGAAACATGGACGATATATAGTTTAGACAAGAAGAACAAAGGCTTTCGAGATGTGGTGGTACAGAAGAACGCTGAAGATTAGAGGGATAGATCACGTAACTAATGAGGAGGTACTGAATAGAATTGGGGAGAAGAGGAATTTGTGGCACAACTTGACTAAAAGGGTTCGGTTGGTAGGACATGTTCTGACGCATCAAGGGATCATGAAGCTAGTACTGGAGGGCAGAGCGGAGTGTAAATATCGTAGAGGGAGACCAAGAGATGAATACACTTAGCAGATTCAGAAGGATGTAGGTTGCATTAGGTACTTGGAGATGAAGAAGCTTGCATAGGATAGGTTAGCACGGAGAGATACAGCATCGCAGCATTCTGTATACGATGTAACAAGTGTTATAGGGCTTCTTGGAGTATATATACATGCGTTTCTCGCACTGTTCTGAAACTCTTCGACCAACAAAGTCTGCTGTAATTGACATGTCCTGAAAGTAACCTTCATTTTTCCATTATTATTGGTTTCTCATATTATTATTTCCATTTTACTTGTTTTCTGTGAGGTTTTGCCAACATGCAATGCAAGCCACCTACATTTTTGACACTCTGATGGTAATGGAAACACTATATTCTGTTACTACAGTAGAACTGCTACAATGAGATTCATGGATCGTTTCATAAGTAATGTACCGCTTGGCAACACTCAGGATTGGACGGCACAGAAAACAGTGAAAATTATGTATGTTGCAGTAAAATGCTCGACTAAGAAGTGACTTGTTTCTTTCACACACAGCCTAATCTGTTACTTGAATGCAAACGTCACCGGCTCTCATATGTAGGTAATGGTAGCACTTTATGACTAACCTTGATGCCACAAAAACTCGGAAGAACAAACTATTAGTGTTTTCATTGTAGCGCGAACAATACATAACACGAATTTGGTGCTAACCGTAAGCCACAGAAACAATTATTTTGTTTTTGGGCCCTGGACATAATACGTTCAACCATTATCTGATACTGCACCATTACTTGGTCGAACAAGTTATATACCTGCAAATGTTACTCGTCATATGTTACTCGACATTGTCTTTGAATTGTCAAGACTGTACGCCTGATTGGTTAGGAAGAAGTTGAAGTTTGTGATGTCTGAAGGTGGGTGTAATCCCAAAACGCGTAATGTTGGTGTTGTGGTCTTCAGTCCTGAGGCTGGTTTGGTGCAGCTCTCCATGCTACTCTATTCTGTGCAAGCTTCTTCATATCCCAATACCTACTGCAACCTACATCCTTCTGAATCTGCTTAGTGTATTCATCTCTTGGTCTCCCTCTATGATTTGTACCTTCCACATTGCCCTCCAGTACTAAATTGGAGATCCCTTGACGCCTCAGAACATGTCCTACCAACCGATCCCTTCTTCTGGTCAAGTTGTGCTACAAACTCCTCTTCTCCCCAATTCTATTCAATACCTCCTCATTAGTTACGTGATCTATCCACCTTATCTTCAGTATTCGTCTGTAGCACCACATTTCGAAATCTTCTATTCTCTTCTTGTCCAAACTAGTTATCGTCCATGTTTCACTTCCATACATGGCTACACTCCAAACAAATACTTTCAGAAACGACTTCCTGATACATAAATCTATATTCGATGTTAACAAATTTCTCTTCTTCAGAAATGCTTTCCTTGCCATTGCCAGTCTACATTTTATATCCTCTCTACTTCGACCATCATCAGTTATTTTTCTTCCTAAATAGCAAAACTCCTTTACTACTTTAAGTGTCTCATTTCCTAATCTAATTCCCTCAGCATCATCCGATTTAATTTGACTACATTCCATTATCCTCGTTTTGCTTTTGTTGACGTTCATCTTATATCCTCCTTTCAAGACACTGTCCATTCCGTTCAACTGCTCTTCCAAGTCCTTTGTCGTCTCTGACAGAATTACAATGTCATCGGCGAACCTCAAAGTTTTTACTTCTTCTCCATGAATTTTAATACCTACTCCAAATTTTTCTTTTGTTTCCTTTAGTGCTTGCTCAATATAGAGATTGAATAACATCGGGGAGAGGCTACAACTGTGTCTCACTCCCTTCCCAACCACTGCTTCCCTTTCATGTCCCCCGACTCTTATAACTGCCATGTGCTTTCTGTACAAATTGAAAATCAACGCGTAATATGTTCTAATAAAAGCGTCAATTGAACATCCCATGACTTTATCGCGATTGTACAGCATTGGTTGCCAATTATTGCTATAGAATCGTCACATCAGTGAGTAATTATTACCAACACTTCGCTAGACACTGTAGTAAACAAACTGTTTTCCGTGATCGCGGAGGGCAGGGCACTTCCTCTGCGCCAAAGTCGCACAGGTGCGATTCGATCCATCCCAATCGATGGATGTGCTGTCTAAGCGTTCGGTGATTAAAGTGGAGCCTAAACATTGTCACGTGAAAGTACCTGCATTACACACTAGTGATATTCCGCGGGCTAGACTGTTCCCGCGTAGTACCGTCTCTTATGCAGATATGTTTATACGTTGGGAAATATTTTAAACGATCTTAGCGAGAAAGCGAGAGGTGAAATAGGACACTATAATAAAACAGAAACTCAGAAATGACTGAAGATGGCAAATAAATTTATTTAAGCTCAAACGGAGAGGAGGAAATGGCTGCATATGAAAAGTATAAACTACGTGGAAATTGTAGACTGCATACACATTAACGCGTTACAGATTTCGGAAGAATGGTGGTGAAATTGTAAGTAGGCTGTTTAGATTTTTTATATTGGTAACGCCACGTAGCGCTCTGTATGAAAATCACTGGCTTTGCTGTGTGCAGTCAGTGGCTGGTTGGCATTGTTGTAATACTCGCCATTGTAGTGGTGGGCAGTTGGATGTTAACACAGCGCGTAGCGTTGCGCAGTTGGAGGTGAGCCGCCAGCAGTGGTGGATGTGGGGAGAGAGATGGCGGAGTTTTGAAATTTGTAAGACTGGATTTCATGAACTGCTATATATATATTATGACTTTTGATGATATTAAGCTAAATACATTGTTTGTTTTCTATTAAAATCTTTCATTTGCTAACTAATCCCTATCAGTAGTTAGTGCCTTCCGTAGTTTGAATCTTTAATTTAGCTGGCAGTAGTGGCGCTCGCTGTATTGCAGTAGTTCGAGTAACCAAGCTTTTTGTGAGGTAAGTGATTTGTGAAACGTTTAGGTTAATGTTAGTCAGGGGCACTCTTTTGTAGGGATTTTTGAAAGTCCGATTGCGTTGCGCTAAAAAATATTGTGTGTCAGCTTAAGCACAGTCTTGCACAATTTTTCTAAGGGGACGTTTCAAAATGAGAGCCTTAACCAACACTAACCGGAGAAACGGTTACAAATGGGATATGTATTCGTTTTGTCGTTCACTGATAAAACCCACTTCCGCAATGCAGTTGAACGGGTTATAGTAAAGCATTTCTCCCCTTTTTTAGTCGTTGGAGCCATCGCTTCGCAATACAATTTGTCCCGTAAGCTCCCTTTTCAAGTAAGACCTCTCCGTGCTCTAATACAGCTTGCCGTACGTTCTCATAGAGTGAATATGCTGGAACGCGCTATAATCCTACATCCAATCTTCTGGTCGGCGTTGCTCCAAAGCTGAGATTTGCGCAAGAGGGGAGAGAAAAAAACCAATGACCCCATTTACTTTCGGCAAATACGACCTCCCGAGTGTAAAATTTTATAATCCAGTTTGTTACCCAGTCATTGATTCAAGAAAATTGCAGCCTCCGGCCAGAGCGACTGGCGGGGTTAATTGTGTTCTGTTCGTCCACGGAGTAATAACTAATTTCACGCTATTGATTTCAATTAAGCCGCTTTATTCTTCCCGTCCCCTGCGTGCCAAGTGCCGCAGACGCGAAGCCTGCAATCTATTCACAAGTTTTATTTGACGAGATGTTGAAGTTCCGCCGTGGAAACTTCTCGAAAATTGCTTCCCTCTTGCGGAATATTGTGCGCTTAAACCTGTATGAAAGAAACGTATTCCGAATTATCTTTTACGGCGCAGGGTCTTCGCTGCCCGTATTCATTATGAAGCAGATCGTTTCACGGTGATGGCTCGGTAACACTACTTATTTTCAGTGCCGTATCTCTGCTAGCCTCTACAAAATACCAATTTTTCCGTTATTAATAATGGAGCGTTTCTGTAAACTTAGGACTTTATGCGAGTCGTCTGCGAAATAATTGCAAATTCCTGATAACGACCTGTCACTGACTTGCCTCAGTTAGCATAGGAGGAAGTTGTACGGTGCAACATTTTTCAGACATTCTGGACTGGCCAGTTTTGAAGTACAGGTTTGATGTACTTTCTTATTACATTTTGAAATGACCGCGTTAACTGTATTTGTGCTACAATATGTTTTTCTGAAATTGCAGACAATTAGGCCTACTCTGGAAAAGTAAGGGTTTCGCAAATGTGAAAAAACTTTTCCAAGGTCATGGTTATTTACCCGGGAACATATATTCTGTTAAAATTTAAAGGTATAGCAATTCAATGGATGTTGCCAGTGGTGTATTTAATAGTCCATGTGTTGCATTATTACACATATGTACATCAATAGACAGTAAGTGAAATCAAATTAACAAGAAGTACCAAAAACAAGTTATAAGTTACAATTTTGTTTTTTAAAGGTCCGTCTTGATCACACGCCTCGCACAACGACTCACTGCGCTTTTGTTCACTGCCAGGTCTACGTAGATACTCTGCTAGCACATATGAATATCTGTGATGCTCCGGTTTTCCGTAAAAAGAATCTCAAATGCAACTCTGCCTGGAACACACCTCCGTTACAAGCCCTGTTTTGAAGATTACGTATACCGCTGCCACCTATCGGAATTTCACGATACTACAGGGACTGAAGCGAGAATATTCCAGAATGTCTCACAACAAATTCCGGATTTTTTTCAACCAAAACTGGCTAAGGGAAAAACGTGCTGCTTTACTTATTGAAGGTCCATGGTACTTTTTAAAAACATACTGAATTTTATTCACCATAAAACTCTACAAATGAAGAATTAACAATATCTTCCAAATAGTTTTAATATTGTAAAGCATCCAGATTTAACAGAAGCCACAACAACTTTATCCTTAACGACAGTATGATACAGTATGAGGTCCTCAGAAAATAATAATTACATTATATCAACAAAAGGCATTTGCAGTTAGTCTCATGTACCCAAAACTAACAATACGATCTCTAAAAATACATAGACAGTGGCATGAAACAAACAAGTCAAAGAGAAACGCATTTTGGAGCCGAAACGAGCAGGTGGCTAACGATATCATAAAACTCCCATTAGCAAGAGAACGGCGAGATTCAGTGCAGAAACGGATAAGGCCAAAACAATACATTATTCCTTTCAGCGTAAATAAGGCTGCGACCCAGAAAGAAAAAGAAAAATGTTCATTCACCTCTAGTGAGTTGGTGATTGGCTGAAGCCATACTTGGCGATGCAGAGGGGACATGGTAGGGAGATCCCCATTATATAAAAGCATTTTGAGACCTGAAATTAAGTCGCTCTCTCTCTCTCTCTCTCTCTCTCTCTCTCTCTCTCTCTCTCTCTCTCTCTCTCTCCCTCCCCCCCCCCCCCCCCCCCCCCCCACACACACACATACTCAATCTCACGGTGGACCACACAGGTGTGTAGAAATAAACGAAGGCATTGAGAGTTTGCTTTCTGTGAAGTGAGGACAATATGCTCCATGTATTGTGGCAATAGATATAAAAGCGGTAGTTAACTATTCCTGTGGGAAATTTTTGCAGGCAAAGAAATTGTGCACATTACTCCAACCCATAGCGAGTATGCAATACTATTACTCCAACTAGGGAAAGACTATCATTCTACGGAAAGCAGGATAGTCGCGACTGATTGAATTCTGTCAAGGCCAGAGTAGGGAATTACCTCTGAGTTGAAAGCCACCGGACAAACCTGCGGTAGTGACCTTCCTTGCGGAGGAGAGTTTCGAATGGCGAGGAAGCCTTGTTCTACGATTAAAGTCAAAGGAGGAATAACCATGATGGATGTTAAGTAATGGATAATGGCAATATCGATATGTACCTGTAACGTAGTACTTTATATTCACATAAAAAAAAAAACAAAAAAAAACGCATATTCTGATTCACTGTTATCGGTTTCACGTGTGTAAATCACAGTATTTAACAAAAACATCAGATAATCTCTAAAATTCGACTTATGGTAACTTAGGATCATCGATTTAGTAGCAATAAGGGATCAAACGCACCGCTTACTGTCACAGTCAAATATCAAGTGGCACAGAGTGGTGATCTTAACCCCCTGGTGTGTTGCCAACAAGAAAATTATTGTAAGATAATATATTATAAGTCAATTTTAGTGATTAACTTTCTCGTTATTGTTAAATGCTCTAATCCACACATTTCGCACGATCCACGCATCTGACGACAAAAACTGGTAGAAACGAATCGGTTTGTGCGCGATCTTTGGCTGTATTATCTGAAAATTAATTACGATGGTCACTCAGGCCATGGCAGGCAATGCGTGCGTTTGCTAATATTAGTAATTTCGTTCTCTTTGGTGATCAGATATTTTATAAACAGCAAAGCGCATGTATTCTCTGTTTAGGTTTGTTGTGTAATGTGACAGTGTAAAACAAACACAGCCATATACCACAATTCACTCTAATCGTAGCTTCCCACTCTTGTTGAGATTGTTGTACTGCAAAACAATATACATTTGCCTTGAAAACGCAACAGTGAGAAGAATTATTACGCAACATTTTGAACTTCAGGAGTTCTACGCTCCCTTTCAGCACAGTAAGAATTTTTGGTCGAAAAAAGATAAGGATGCCATTAGTTACGCAAGCTAGTAGAGAACCTCGTACATGAGTTTCATTTCTAGAATCCGTGGAATCATTTTTGATTTCTGAAGAAAGTTTTACCTTGTGGACCATCGATTGCTCAAGGTCTTCATCTCATGATTCCGAAATCGATAGAAGAATAATTTGAACACTTGAATAAATAATACTTGGCGCTATAAAAGGAGAACAGTTTATTCGTTTATTCCGACAGTGAGCTACAAACCTGTACACAATCCCATAGCGAAGTTCATCGCAGTGGTGTTTTATAGCATTCACTGTCTCCGGCATCCAATACGCCAAAAGTCTTATGTGGGCTATCTTCCTCAGTTGTCTTTTGTTGTAGTTTCCTAGACTGCGTGTCGTCTTGTTCTCTTCTGTTTTTCTTCGTCTTTGTCTTTCGGGTCTCCTTTACAGCCCACATTTTTTCTTCATTCTTCGAAGATGTCCATGCAGCAGCCTCGTGTTGCCTTCCAAATTGTCTATAATACCATCTGCCATCTACATTCTTCCGTGTGCAGTTGTATTTCGCACATGCTCTAACCGTGGTACTCTGCTTCTTCTCATTATTACATCCATCTTCCTTTTGTTTATTGCTAATGTCCTTTGAGAGTTATATACCAAAATTTGTGCAACAGTTGTGTAGTACTTTCGTTTCTAATATTTGTTATGGATTTGCAACATCGCATAACATTTGCTTGTTGCACGATCTTTTCTTTCTGCTTCATTAGGTATTATATATTCATGTTGGTGTGAAGAATGTATGAGACTTGCTATATACCATCAGACTTTCGGAAAAACCTCGTCCACACAGTTCCGAGGATTTCAAGAACGGACAAGTACGATAATTATCGCACAGCCAGTTTAACATCATATGCATTCAAGATGCTGCCAAGAATAATATATAGAAGAATAGAAAAGAAAACTGACGATCTGTTAGACGACGATCAGTTAGGCTTCAGGTAAACAAAAGGCACCACAGAGGCAGTTCTGACGTGTTTCATAACGGCAGCTAGACTGAACAAAAATCAAGATACGTTCATAGGATTTTTTGACATGGAAAAAGCTTTCGACAATGTAAAAACGTGCAAGATGTTCGAAATTCTGAGAAATATAGGGGTAAGCTAGAGGGAAAGACGAGCGATGTACAACATGTAGAACAACCAAGAGGGAACAATTAAGAGTGGAAGGCCAAGTACGAAGTGTTCTGATTAAAAAATGTCCTAGACAGCGATGCAGTATTTCGCCACTACTGTTCAGTCTATACATTGAAGAAGCAATGACAGAAATAACGGGAGAGTTCTAGAGAGTGATCAAAATTCAAGGTGAGAGGACAGCAATGATAAGATTTGCTGAAAACATTGGTATCCTGAGTGAAAGTGAAGAAGAATTACAGGATCTGCTTAAGTGAATTAACAGCCTAATGAGTACAAAATATAGATTGAGAGTAAATTGAAGGAAAGACGAAAGTACTGAGAAGTAGCAGAAATGAGAACAGACAGAAACTTAACATTAGAATTGACGATCGCGAAATACATGAAGTTAAGGAACTCTGTTATCTACGCAGCAAAATAACCCATGACAGAACAACTACGACATAAAAAGTAGACTAGCACTGACAAAAAGGGCTTTCCTGGTCATGGTGTCAAACATAGACTTAAATTTGGGGAAGAAATTTGTGGGAATGTACATTTGGAGAAAAGCATTTAATGGTATTGAAACATCGACTGTGTTGAAATCGGAACAGAAGAGAATCGAAGCATTTGAGTTCTGGTGTTATAGACGAATGACGAAAATTATGTGGACTGATGAGATAATGAATGAGGAGGTCCTTCGCTGAACCTGAAAGGAAGGGAATATATAGAATACACTACTGGAAATTGAAATAAGAACACCGTTAATTCATTGTCCCAGGAAGGGGAAACTTTATTGACACATTCCTGGGGTCAGATACATCACATGATCACACTGACAGAACCACAGGCACATAGACACAGGCAACAGAGCATGCACAATGTCGGCACTAGTACAGTGTATATCCACCTTTCGCAGCAATGCAGGCTGCTATTCTCCCATGGAGACGATCGTAGAGATGCTGGATGTAGTCCTGTGGAACGGCTTGCCATGCCATTTCCACCTGGCGCCTCAGCTGGACCAGCGTTCGTGCTGGACGTGCAGACCGCGTGAGACGACGCTTCATCCAGTCCCAAACATGCTCAATGGGGGACAGATCCGGAGATCTAGGCTGGCCAGGGTAGTTGACTTACACCTTCTAGAGCACGTTGGGTGGCACGGGATACATGCGGACGTGCATTGTCCTGTTGGAACAGCAAGTTCCCTTGCCGGTCTAGGAATGGTAGAACGATGGGTTCGATGACGGTTTGGATGTACCGTGCACTATTCAGTGTCCCCTAGACGATCACCAGAGGTGTACGGCCAGTGTAGGAGATCGCTCCCCACACCATGATGCCGGGTGTTGGCCCTGTGTGCCTCGGTCGTATGCAGTCCTGATTGTGGCGCTCACCTGCACGGCGCCAAACACGTATACGACCATCATTGGCACCAAGGTAGAAGCGACTCTCATCGCTGAAGACGACACGTCTCCATTCGTCCCTCCATTCACGCCTGTCGCGACACCACTGGAGGCGGGCTGCACGATGTTGGGGCGTGAGCGGAAGACGGCCTAACGGTGTGCGGGACCGTAGCCCAGCTTCATGGAGACGGTTGCGAATGGTCCTCGCCGATACCCCAGGAGCAACAGTGTCCTTAATTTGCTGGGAAGTGGCGGTGCGGTCCCCTACGGCACTGCGTAGGATCCTACGGTCTTGGCGTGCATCCGTGCGTCGCTGCGGTCCGGTCCCAGGTCGACGGGCACGTGCACCTTCCGCCGACCACTGACGACAACATCGATGTACTATGGAGACCTCACGCCCCACGTGTTGAGCAATTTGGCGGTACGTCCACCCGGCCTCCCGCATGCCCACTATACGCCCTCTCTCAAAGTCCGTCAACTGCACATACGGTTCACGTCCACGCTGTCGCCGCATGCTACCAGTGTTAAAGACTGCGATGGAGCTCCGTATGCCACGGCAAACTGGCTGACACTGACGGCGGCGGTGCACAAATGCTGCGCAGCTAGCGCCATTCGACGACCAACACCGCGGTTCCTGGTGTGTCCGCTGTGCCGTGCGTATGATCATTGCTTGTACAGCTCTCTCGCAGTGTCCGGGGCAAGTATGGTGGGTCTGACACACCGGTGTCAATGTGTTCTTTTTTCCATTTCCAGGAGTGTATATTGACAATGGAAGTGACAGGACGATAGGACATTTGTTAACACATCAGAGAATGATTTCCATGGTGGTTGCGGGTGCTCTGTATAGGGCAAAAACTATAGAGGAAGGCAGAGATTGGAATACATAAAGCAAATAATTGAGGACGTATTGTTTTCAAAGCCCAGACGTTTATCAAACACAGATCCAAGTCATTCGATTTCTTCGCAATCTTCTCTAACGCTTCCCTCAATATCGAATTTCTAGATTATAGAATCAAATACTCTGTGTTTGAAATGTGCATTACACGGTCTTAGGTATTAACTCCTTCAAGTGCCCGAGTCTTGCAGCTAGCGTTTCCAGTGTTCGCGGTAATAATTACCTGTACACCTGAATGGTTTATCTTCTTATGTACTGTTATCTAACATTTTCTAGATGACGCATTCAGGTCTTACACACGATTTGTTTTCTGGCGACAGATTCTAACACCGAAGCGTAGTTCAGTGTCTGGCATAAGCCGGAAGGATCGATATTGGTTATGGGACAAACTTCGATACACACATTTCGTCATTATGCATAATTTGCACGTTACTAGGCTACATAACGGCTGTTTGTGTTGTGTGAACGTCACTGGCTTCCATGCTGAACAGCTTTGCAATGACGTCACTGCAACGGATAACGAATAAAAGTAGTTCTAATTCTTTTGAAACTCCTCCTACGTGTGGTGGTAATATAACCGTGTGAGAACGGAAATCAAAAGGACTCACCGAATTCATTATTATAAACGATAATGTAGTGTCTACACTCGAGTATTTCACAAAACTCGACTCAAGAACAGCTGCAAACATCAAAAACTTAGACGGCGATGACCTCAGTACGGAGAAGTAACTAAAATCACTTAATAAAGGCAAGTCTTCCGGCACAGATGGTATACGAGTTTGGTTCCTTTCAAAGTATGCTGATATAATAGCTCCATAATTAGCAGTCACAAATAATCGAGGAATAATACGCTGAATTACGGACCCACATACTGACATAGAGTTGCTGTAGGATTGCGAAATATATACTGTGTTCGAATACTATGAATTACCTCGAAGAGAACACTCTATTGGCACATAGAACGGACTCAAAATATAGTTATTGTATAACTAAATTAACTTTCCATTCATACAAAGTTATGAGTCCTACCGACAATGGATTTCTAGACTGCCGGAAGGCCTTTCATATCGTTCCTCACAAACGAATTCTTATCAAAATGCGTGCCTACGGAGTATAGTTTCGGTTGTGTGGCTGGATTCGCGATTTCCTATCTGAAAGGTCACATTTTGGAGTAAATGACGGAAAATCATCGAGTAAAACAGAAGTTACATATGGCGTTCCACAAGAGAAGTGTTGTAGGACCTTTGCTGTTTCTAATGTATACAAACTATTTTGGAGGCGACATGAGAGCCATCTTAGATTGTTTGCATATGGTGCTGTCTTTTACCGTCTAATATAGTCAGAAGATCAAAACCAATTGCAAGACGATTTAGGCAAGATATCTGTACGGTGCAAAAAGTGAAAATTGACTAAATAACGAATAGTGTGAAGTCGTCCACATGAGTACCAAAGGAAATCATTTAAATTTCGATTACACTATAGAACACACAAACCTAATCGCTGTCAGTTCAACTAAATATCTGCGGATTGCAACAGTTTAAACCGGAACTATCACGTAGATAACGTTGTGGTGAAAGCAAACCAAAGACTGCGGTTTGTCGGCAGAACACTTAGAAAATGCAACAGCTCCACCAAAGAGATTGCTTATACTATCCCCTTAAGTGTTCTTGTGGAGTGCTGCTGCGCGGTATGGCACTCTTACCAAATAGGATTGTTGGAGGACGTCAAAAATGTTGAAAGAAGAGTAGCTCGTTGTGTATTATTGCGAAATAGGGCAGAGTGTGTCACATATGAGATAGGTGAGGTGGGGTGGCAAGCATTAAAGCAAAGGCGTTTTTCGTTGCAGTAACATCTTTTCACAAAATTTCAATTACTCAGTTTCTCCTTTGAAAGTAAAAATATTTTATAGAAGCCCAACTATATAAGGAGTAATGATTAATGTTATAAAGTGACAAATCAGAGCTCTCACTGAGGGTTTTAAGATTGCATTTTTCGTGCGCTATTAGGGAGTTGAATGGCAGAGAAATATACTGAAGGTGAGTCGATGAACCCTCTGCCAGGCACGAGAGTGTGACTTGCAGATCTGTCATGTAGATGCAGATGTAGAGTGAGTAACGTTCTGTGCATTCTGTGTTATGACCAGACGAAACTACCCACATCTGGCCATAACTGTTGGTTCTTTGGTTGCTCTGGGAGATGTCACCTCTAAACTACAGTAAATGAAATATTAGCTTACTTCTTTACACGAATGAATAAAAATGTAATCAAGTTGATACAGTCCTTTGCCACAAGAGTGCTTGATAATTTACAACCGTCACTGGCTATTGAAGGATCACTTCACTCACGAATTAACGAAGTCTTTTCTTAAAGTACAATGTTCATCATTTACAGAAATACGTTTTCGTCTGAGGCTTGTGAAACACTGGTACTACTCAATGCTACTGACTGCTGCATATGAGAACTCGGCACAGCACTTTCATGCTCGGCTCTATGTTGACCTCCGCAAGAGGGCTCTGCTGAGCTGGGAGAGAGGGCATGTCTTCTTCAGCCTCTCTCATTCGTCGTTGAAGATTGCAGATATTGTTTATGGTATCGATGTGAGTCTTGTAAAACACTGGTCCTTCTCGATGCTATTGACTTCTTTAAATGATAACTGGGCAGAGCACTTACATGCTCTGCTCTGTGTTGACCTCCGCAAGAGGGCTCTGCTGAGCTGGGAGAGAGGGCGTGTCTTCTTCATCCTCTCTCATTCGTCGTTGCAGATTGCACATATTGTTTATGGTATCAACGTGCGCCATCATCTTCACTGTGGCGCCGTGATCTCTGGACGATACCACATTTTGTATACAAGGATATATTACACAGCGGATTTCTCATTCGCATTTCAATATTGGATGTTGGTGAGAAGATCATGTTGAGCTTCGTGTATGAAGGAGAGATTTCTGCCAGCGCGTGTAGGAATTGGAGAGTAACCGGATCGAGACCTGCTGGGACGGCAGTTTATCGTTCCGCCATATAGCTGCCCGCGATCCTCATGACCCCACGACCGTCATACGCATATGGAACTGATGGGTTCAGGACTGCCATGCTGGACGCTACGCTGAATCTGAAACTTCTCTGGGGTAGCAGCAGTGATAGTGCGTCGACAATGGTGCGCCCAACGACAACATTGGACACGTGGTCTTTTCAGATGAATCCGAATTCTGCATACAGAATCTGTGTATCGAGGCTCCGAGGAAAACGAACTTTGACAGATTGCATTTGTCTTACTCATAAGGGCTCCCTACCTTGCGTGATGGAACGGCCTGCCACTGGGCACATAAATCAATCACCTACGGTTAGCATAGCCGATACATTTCTGACGTGTTACGGAGAGTGATTGTCCGCTTTCTTCTAGATCTCGTGACGCCATCTTTCAGCAAGATAACACAAGACCGCAAGTTGACAGTGCTGGCCTGACCTACCGCGATTCGGATGTTAATCGACTGCTGCTGTGATCAGTACGTTCTCCGGCTCTCTCATCCAGTGAAAACATCAGGTCACACGTCGCTACTGCCATCAGTGGCAGGCCTATGTGCTACGTGTCCCACCCTCTATACTCCCCTAAATCGCCCGCAACATTAATAATGTATTCTTCCCACTACATCGTATAGTAAAATATGCCAAAATTTGTTTTTTGGTATCCTTTCTGATTTTATAGTTTTAATAAAAGAAACTTAAAAAACAACTCAGGTAACTACAGTTAATTACTGGGATACATGCACAACAGTCGTGAATATGAAATTATGTCAGCCTCATTGTATCGGTTCTTTGCAAACTTGACAGCGATCCATCCCACGAATTTGGAAGTAAAGCTGTGAGGACGGAGCTTGAGTCGTGCTTGGGTGGCTCAGTTGGTAGAGTACTTGCCCGCGAAAGACAAAGGTCCCAAGTTCGAGTCTCGGTCCGGCGAACCTTGCAGAACTATCACTCCTGGAAGAAAGGATACTGAGGAGACATGGCTTAGCCACAGCGAGAAAGAGATTTTCACTCTGCAGCGGAGTGTGCGCTGATATGAAACTTCGTAGCAGATTAAAACTGTGTGCCGGACCGACTCGAAAAGCAGAATTGAAGCTGCGGAGGGGTCCTGAGTCGTGCTTCCGTTGCTCAGATGGTAGAGCTCTTTCCCAAGAAAGGCAGAGGTCCCGAATTCGATTCTCGGCGCGGCACACAGTTTTAATCTGCCACAAACTTTCGTATCAGCGCACACTCCGTTCCAGAGTGAAAATCTAATTCTGGATATTCAGGTTGACTGATTGTGAATTATTGCAGATTCTTGAAGAGCTGCACGAAGCCACCTATCAGCTCGTCTGACACTCTACCATTTCTTGGAACACTATCTCCTGCACATAGGCCGTGCGAGCGACAACCGTCCAGATTCCCGGCTCTGGGATTCACTCATCCCTGGTAGAGATGGGTAGTTCGCGAACGAATGGGTGCAAAGGAACGGTTCACCAAGATGAACGAAAGGACCGAGGAACGAATTCCAAGCACCGATCGGTTCATAGTTCCCTTCGGTCGCGGCGGTCTACTTATAGTTGCCGGGAACGAGGAACGATCGGTTCATAATCCACTTCGGTCGCGGCGGTCTACTTATAGTACCCGGGAACGAGAAACGATCGCTTCATAGTTCACTAGTTTCCTTCGGTCGCGGCGGTCACTTCGGCAGTTCTCGTTCCAGCCTCGGTCGCGTGCTCGTCTCAGTATCGGTCTCCCACGGCCGCACTCGTCGTTCTTCGCATGACCACCTGTCTCAGTTCCACTGCCGACTGCTCCTAGTTTGTTCAGTATCCAGTTGTTCGTTTCGTTCACTGTGTTCGCCCATTTTACATGTGTTCCAAACTGTTGTTGCACTTGGGCCTGGCTATTCAGCGTCCACGACCGGTAATCAAAAAGTATTTTATAGTCACGTAAATTACATAATGTAATAGGTACGTCTTTTCAGGTAACAAAAGGGCATATCAGTTCACTTCATTATATCGACGAACAGCAGAAGACATACTTATAATAAGGCAAGTTTTTTTGTTATTCGTATATTTTTTGGTTTCATCGACTTGATTTAGCAACTAACTTTCAATAATTTGCTTAATTTTTAGTTAAGAAAATTCATATAAAACCATTTTCGTGTATCTTTCATATACAAAACATTACATTTAAGAAGGTTGTAATTATTTTTAAGTTTGGATGTTTCCAATTTGCATTACCTGCTAGTTTGGTTTCTTTGAAAAAAAAAAAAAAAAAAAGTGGGTTGTGGGGCATTTTGGCTCAGTAGCAAAAGCGGGGCCTCTCCATTTAAAAAGACATAGATTGCCGTAAAATCGTATTTACTTATTATCTCAAAAACATGTGTTCAGAAGGAGCTTTCAAACCAAAAACTTTATTGCTGCGAAATTAATTATTATTGTTAACGCTGCATTTCTAAACATTCATGGTGGTGTCTGTTTGTTCTATATCGTGTCTCCCTACCACTTTCGCGCAACGACGCTCTGAGCGTGTTTTTTAGGGAATTAACTAGTTTGAACCTGGGACCTGTTGCTAGTAAGGAGACGCCAGACCTCACATGACATGTAGAATTCAGAAGAGTTCAGTGAGACTAGCGATGATATAACCAAATACTTAATGATCTCAGCGTCAGCTCCACTGCCCTCCCTGTAAAAGAATCTTAATACTAACTAAATTTAGTGGAAGGGGTTCAAGGCTTTCCTATTTTTAGTTAGCTGGTAAAATAACGTCGAAAAAGCACTTAAGTTTACCATTGGACATTTTATTCTACTCACAAAACATTGTTTTTAAATTGCACTATTGATAAAAGGAAATGTTTTAATACAGGATGGTAAAAACCAACTGCGTTCAACAAAAATGTGAACGAATATTCCCTGAATGGGTTTCCAAGTTCTACAATCGATCGAAGGATGACCTATGCCATATCACATCTATAATCTAGGTTTAATTTAAGTTTCACAAAAGAGAAAACTATCAAAATGGTCTACAGTGACCCTCAATTATCTTTAATTACTTACCTAACTTGTCGTAAATTACAGTGGCTGATGTGGCTTCTCAATAACTACATAAAAGAAAAATCATCGCGTTTCAGATCTGTTCTACAAGTGGCAAATGTGAACACCATGAGATTTAATTAACGATCGACACTAGTATTATGCAAAAAAGGGGTGTAACAGATCAGTCTTCTGCAGTTCTGAGTGAAGCCTTGTTGTTGTTGTTGTCTTCAGTCCTGAGACTGGTTTGATGCAGCTCTCCATGCTACTCTATCCTGTGCAAGCTGCTTCATCTCCCAGTACCTACTGCAACCTACATCCTTCTGAATCTGCTTAGTGTACTCATCTCTCGGTCTCCCTCTCCGATTTTTGCCCCCCACGCTGCCCTCCAATGCTAAATTTCTGATCCCTTGATGCCTCAAAACATGTCCTACCAACCGATCCCTTCTTCTAGTCAAGTTGTGCCACAAACTTCTCTTCTCCCCAATCCTATTCAATACCTCCTCATTAGTTACGTGATCTATCCACCTTATCTTCAGTATTCTTCTGTAGCACCACATTTCGAAAGCTTCTATTCTCTTCTTGTCCAAACTAGTTATCGTCCATATTTCACTTCCACACATGGCTACACTCCAAACAAATACTTTCAGAAACGACTTCCTGATACATAAATCTATATTCGATGTTAACAAATTTCTCTTCTTCAGAAACGCTTTCCTTGCCATTGCCAGTCTACATTTTATATCCTCTCTACTTCGACCATCATCAGTTATTTTTCTTCCTAAATAGCAAAACTCCTTTACTACTTTAAGTGTCTCATTTCCTAGTCTAATTCCCTCAGCATCACCCGATTTAATTTGACTACATTCCATTATCCTCGTTTTGCTTTTGTTAATGTTCATCTTATATCCTCCTTTCAAGACACTGTCCATTCCGTTCAACTGCTCTTCCAAGTCCTTTGCCGTCTCTGACAGAATTACAATGTCATCGGCGAACCTCAAAGTTTTTACTTCGTCTCCATGAATTTTAATACCTACTCCGAATTTTTCTTTTGTTTCCTTTAGTGCTTGCTCAATATACAGATTGAATAACATCGGGGAGAGGCTACAACCCTGTCTCACTCCTTTCCCAACCACTGCTTCCCTTTCATGCCCCTCGACTCTTATGACTGCCATCTGGTTTCTGTACAAATTATAAATAGCCTTTCGCTCCCTGTATTTTACCCCTGCCACCTTTAGAATTTGAAAAAGAGTATTCCAGTCAACATTGTCAAAAGCTTTCTCTAAGTCTACAAATGCTAGAAACGTAGGTTTGCCTTTTCTTAATCTTTCTTCTAAGATAAGTCGTAAGGTCAGTATTGCCTCACGTGTTCCAACATTTCGACGGAATCCAAACTGATCCTCCCCGAGGTTTGAATCTACCAGTTTTTCCATTCGTCTGTAAAGAATTCGCGTTAGTATTTTGCAGCCGTGGCTTATTAAACTGATAGTTCGGTAATTTTCACATCTGTCAGCACCTGCTTTCTTTGGGATTGGAATTATTATATTCTTCTTGAAGTCTGAGGGTATTTCGCCTGTCTCATACATCTTGCTCACCAGCTGGTAGAGTTTTGTCATGACTGGCTCTCCCAAGGCCGTCAGTAGTTCTAATGGAATGTTGTCTACTCCGGGGGCCTTGTTTCGACTCAGGTCTTTCAGTGCTCTGTCAAACTCTTCACGCAGTATCGTTTCTCCCATTTCGTCTTCATCTACATCCTCTTCCATTTCCATAATATTGTCCTCAAGTACATCGCCCTTGTATAAACCTTCTATATACTCCTTCCACCTTTCTGCCTTCCCTTCTTTGCTTAGAACTGGGCTGCCATCTGAGCTCTTGATATTCATACACGTGGTTATCTTATCTCCAAAGGTGTCTCTAATTTTCCTGTAGGCAGTATCTATCTTACCCCTAGTGAGATAAGCTTCTACATCCTTACATTTGTCCTCTAGCCATCCCTGTTTAGCCATTTTGCACTTCCTGTCGATCTCATTTTTGAGACGTTTGTATTCCTTTTTGCCTGCTTCATTTACTGCATTTTTATATTTTCTCCTTTCATCAATTAAATTCAATATTTCTTTTGTTACCCAAGGATTTCTAGCAGCCCTCGTCTTTTTACCTACTTTATCCTCTGCTGCCTTCACTACTTCATCCCTCAGAGCTACCCATTCTTCTTCTACTGTATTTCTTTCCCCTATTCCTGTCAATTGTTCCCTTATGCTCTCCCTGAAACTCTGTACAACCTCTGGTTCTTTCAGTTTATCCAGGTCCCATCTCCTTAATTTCCCACATTTTTGCAGTTTCTTCAGTTTTAATCTACAGGTCATAACCAACAGATTGTGGTCAGAGTCCACATCTGCCCCTGGAAATGCCTTACAACTTAAAACCTGGTTCCTAAATCTCTGTCTTACCATTATACAATCCATCTGAAACCTGTCAGTATCTCCAGGATTCTTCCATGTATACAGCCTTCTTTTATGATTCTTGAACCTAGTGTTAGCTATGATTAAGTTGTGCTCTGTGCAAAATTCTACCATGCGGCTTCCTCTTTCATTTCTTCTCCCCAATCCATATTCACCTACTATGTTTCCTTCTCTCCCTTTTCCTACTACCGAATTCCAGTCACCCATGACTATTAAATTTTCGTCACCCTTCACTATCTGAATAATTTCTTTTATTTGATCATATATTTTTTCAATTTCTTCGTCATCTGCAGAGCTAGTTGGCATATAAACGTGTACTACTGTAGTAGGTGTGGGCTTCGTATCTATCTTGGCCACAATAATGCGGTCACTATGCTGTTTGTAGTAGCTTACCCGCATTCCTATTTTCCTATTCATTATTAAACCTACTCCTGCATTACCCCTATTTGATTTTGTGTTTATAACCTTGTAGCCACCTGACCAGAAGTCTTGTTCCTCATGCCATCGAACTTCACTAATTGCCACTATATCTAAATTTAACCTATCCATTTCCCTTTTTAATTTCTCTAACCTACCTGCCCGATTAAGGGATCTGACATTCCACGCTCCGATCCGTGGAACGCCAGTTTTCTTTCTCCTGATAAATACATCCTCTTGAGTAGTCCCCTCCCGGAGATCCGAATGGGGGACTATTTTACCTCCGGAATATTTTACCCAAGAGGACGCCATCATCATTTAATCATACAGTAAAGCTGCTTGCCCTCGGGAAAAATTACGGCCGTAGTTTCCCCTTGGTTTCAGCCGTTCGCAGTACCAGCACAGCAAGGCCGTTTTGGTTATTGTTACAAGGCCAGATCAGTCAATCATCCAGACTGTTGCCCCTGCAGTTACTGAAAAGGCTGCTGCCCCTCTTCAGGAGCCACACCTTTGTCTGGCCTCTCAACAGATACCTCTCCGTTGTGGGTGCACCTACGGTACGGCTATCTGTATCGCTGAGGCACGCAAGCCTCCCCACCAACGGCAAGGTCCATGGTTCATGGGGGGAAGAGTGAAGCCTTATGCGCTCAAAAATGCGGCATCGCGTGCATTCATTACCTTGTAGGTGTTTAGGCAGCGTCAGGGCGACAGCGGCCGGCGCACCAGCCATCCAGCTCACTGTCTCGGAACTAACTCTCCTAACTTCTCCTTACTACAATTTACCGAAGTAAATTTAAAAAAAAAACTATCTGGCTGTGTTTTCATCTGACCAATCAGGGTCTCAATGTTAACCGTAACTTCTGCCTACAAAAATTCTGTCTATACAATGAAAAACGTTATACTTTTCGTGGTGGGGCAATGTTTTTAAAGTTTGCAACGTAACAGAGACGCGAAAAAGTCTCACGCTAAAACCTGCAGCTGGTGTGGTCCTTTTAGCGTTATCGTAAGATCTATACTGTTCTTCTGGAGTATCTTTTAACGTGGGCTGGGGGGTGGTCCTTGACGTACCTGAGACGCGAAAAAGTCTCACGCTAAAACTTGCAGCTGGTGTGGTCCTTTTAGCGTTATCGTAAGATCTATACTGTTCTTCTGGAGGGTTCTATCTTTTAACATGGGCTGGGGGGGTGGTCCTTGACGGAACAGAGACGCGAAAAAGTCTCACGTAAAACGTGCGCGTGGTGTGGTCTTAGCGGTAGGCTGGCGGCGTTGGTGTCCAGTCCGTCCCTTCTCGTAGGGCCTTCTAGCTTACCACGGTTCTGCTCTCAGCTTCTGTTCTCATTTCTCCCCTCGGAACTGGGTCGGTCTCACGGTGGGAAGGTACGACATGCATTTAGGCATTCTTGTGTCAGTCTGTGGTATTCCATTTGCTCACTCGTTACTCGTATTACTTTGGTTAATGTAATGTCACGATTTATTCGGAGCTATGTGACATACTACTGGATTTGCTTATGATGTCAGGGTTTTCATGGAAGGTGTTGGATTTGCCTGACACCTTACACATTAACTTTAATAATGCAACATAAAAACCTAATTTTTACTAAGTGTGTGAGGCAACTATGGTGAGAAAACCACATTTTATTTTATGCCTCCATAAAGTCTACTTCGCCTAGGAATTTCAAGTATATATAGAGTGTAAACGATTATTGTTTACAACGTAGCTATGTAGTGGAAGTTGAAATGAAGAATTTTATACAAGACACTTGTGGTCTACGAAGCTGGGAAACAGCCACCATCAGGTTTACAAGAACATGTGCTATAGCCCATGTGTGTCGCATAAGATTTTCATCTTCTCTTCTCCAGCTCTCTACACATCGTCATCGGTTGTTTCACCATTGTTGCTTGCATTCACTTGTTATTTCTTCACTGCCTAATTATTACACGTTTGTCTGTTTGTTGTATCTGCTCGTAACAGGCAACACATCGTCTGTAATTGGCGAGCAGTCTGTACTCAGGGCCGGTATTCCGTGCGCCACCCTATATTATTTCCCTGCGATCAGCCACACAAGCCTACGGTTGGCTAAACGACAGGTTCTGCAGAATCACAGAAATTACTCCTAAAACTGTGTGAGAGTTCTGTAATGAATAAAAACTCCATACTCCAGGGGGAGGCCAGTGCCCGCTCTTGGTGCCCTCCATCCTTCAGTCACCTACACTACTAGTTTTCAGCTTTTCATAAGAACCATTTACCAAGCACAAATCAACGGTGAACGAGTAAAAATGAACGGTTCCCAAAAAAGAACGATCATCAGTGAATAGTTCCCAAGGATGAACGAGTTTGCCCATCTCTAATCCCTGGTGCCGCCGCTCCTCTCTGAACGTGGCTCGCTAGCGTTCAGCCCTACAGCAAATTCATCTCATCTCGCACCAGTACTGGGAGGCCGGTTAGCTCTCCTAAACACGCATTACGGTACAGGAACCCGAAATCCTAATATTGCGACGATTCAAGTGTGCAGTAATATGGAAAGTTACTTTACCTCAAAACAGGCACTTTTTCCTGTATCACTGTCACCATCTATGGAGGCTAGCAGGCCACACGTGGATGCGTGACGCACTGGATGATTCAGAACTGGTTCGAGAACATTTATTCTCACAAGCGACTTCTCTTTTGTCGCCTTTCATAGCCAATTATCCCTCGTACACTTTGAACTGTCTCAGTTTTAGTTACTAATTGTGATACATACTGTACAAAAATATTGCGTGTGGCGCCTCAAGCGACGGCTACTAATTATTCCATGTCCTGTATGGAATTCTTACAATCGTAACGCTTGGGAGTATCGTTTGGCTGTCATGCTGGGACCATTTGTACTTTCTCCACAAGAAGGTGGAGACCGCTAATGCGATGCTTCGCGGAGAGTTGATCCTGAATCCTGCAGATCACATGGTGCACGACTAACTGACTGATGGAAGCTACTTACAAACGCACGTTTACTCTGTCACCATGTGAGTGAGACAGGGGAAGTCCGCTTGGCGGATGATCCTTGACACTGCCTGTTTCTTTAAAGTTTCTGAGCCGCCTCACTTATTTATTTATTTATTTTGTTTGGGAAGACTTTGGAAACAGGTTGGAGACTATGGGTCAAGCTGCTGGAAAACCATTCTGGAGTGTAATTAGCTATCTTCGAATGGGAGGTAAGAAGGAAATGACAAGTATTTTGGACAGGGCAGGAAAACTGCTGGTGAATCCTGTGGATGCCTTGGGCAGATGGAGGGAATATTTTGAAGAGGTGCTCAATGTGGGTGACAATACGATCAGTAATCTTTCAAATTTCGAGGTAGAATGGGATCGGAATGATGATGGAAATAGGATCACATTTGAGGAAGTGGAGAAATGGTCAATAGATTGTAGTGCAATAAAGCAGCTGGGGTGGATGAAATTAAGTCGGAACTCATTAAATACAGTGGAATATCAGGTCTTAAATGGCTACACAGGATAATTGATATGGCCTTTGAGTCGGGACAGATTCCATCAGACTAGACAAAAGCAGTAATCACACCAATCTTTAAACATGGAAACAGAAAATATTGAAACAACTACAGAGGTATCTCTTTAATCAGCGATGTGGGTAAAATCTTCTCAGGTATTGTTGAAAGGAAAGTGCGAGTATTAGTTGAGGACCAATTGGATGAAAACCAGTGTGGGTTTAGGCCTCTTAGAGGTTGTCAGGACCAGATCTTTAGCTTACGGCAAATAATGGAGAAGTGTTATGAATGGAACAGGGAATTGTATCTATGCTTTATAGATCTAGAAAAGGCATATGACCGGGTTCCTAGGAGGAAGTTATTGTCTGTTCCACGAGATTATGGAATAGGAGGCGAACTTTTGCAAGCAATTAAAGGTCTTTACATGGATAGTCAGGCAGCAGTTAGAGTTGACGGTAAATTGAGTTTCAGGGGTAAGACAAGGCTGCAACCTGTCTCCACTGTTGTTCATATTATTTATGGATCATACGCTGAAAACAATAGACTGGCTGGGTGAAATTAAGATATGTGAACACAAGATAAGCAGTCCTGCATATGCGGATGACTTAGTTGTGATGGCAGATTCGATTGAAAGTTTGCAAAGTAATATTTCAGAGCTAGATCAGAAATGTAAGGACTATGGTATGAAGATTAGCATCTCCAAAACGAAAGTAATGTCAGTGGGAAAGAAATATAAACGGATTGAGTGCCAAATAGGGGGAACAAAGTTAGAACATGTGGACAGTTTCATGTACTTAGGATGCATATTCTCACACGATGGCAACATAGTGAAAGAACGGGAAGCGAGGTGTAGCAAAGCTAATGCAGTGAGCGCTCAGCTACGGTCTACTTTCTTCTGCAAGGAGGAAGTCAGTACCAAGACTAAGTTACCTCTGCACCATTCAATCTTCCGACCAACTTTGTTGTATGGGAGCGAAAGCTGGGTGGATTCAGGGTACCTTATCAACAAGGTTGAGGTTACGGATATGAAAGTAGCTAAGATGATTGCAGGTACTAGTAGATGGGAAAAATGGCAGGTGGGTGTCCACAATGAGGAAATAAAAAAAAAACTGGGAATGAACTCTACAGATGTAGCTGTCAGGGTGAACAGGCTTAGATGATGGGGTCACGTTACACGCATGGGAGAAGCATGGGTTCAGCAATAGAGGGTAGGAAGAGTCGGGACAGACCAAGGAGAAGGAACCTGGATTCGGTTAAGAATCATTTTGAAGTAATAGGTTTAACATCAGAGGAGGCATCAATGTTAGCACTGAATAGGGGATCGTGGAGGAAATTTATAAGGGGGCTATGCTCCAGACTGAACGCTGAAAGGCATGATCAGTCTTAATTGATGATAATGATGCTGATGATGATTTTTTTTTTTTTTTTTTTTTTTTTTGAGAGGGGCAGTCTATAAATCCGACATATCCTTGGCACATTTTATGATTTTGAATAACCGATCACACATTTCGCCTTTTCTTGATCTATCGGCATTTTGATGCACTCCAAATCAGCTGCAACCCAGGACAAAGAAAAAATCTTTGAGAGCTCCTAACATTGTACAACAAGCCACGATTTACTGTCTCTAATGTAAGTGTGAGATAAGCCATTCCAAATGTGAAATGCTGGTACGTTAATAATCGGTACAACCGCCAGAATGTCGAATACAAGCATGCAAATGTACATGCCGGTGCTGGATGTCAGTCTGTGGGATGGAGTTCCATGGCTGTCGCACTAGGTCGGTCAATACAGGGACGGTTAGCTCTGGCTGTGGATAACGCTGGAGTTGTTCCCCGATAATGCCCCGTATGTGTTGTAAGTAGGCTGTTTAGGTTTTTTTATTGGTAACGCCACCTCTGTATGAAAATCACTGGCTGTGCTGTGTGCAGTCTGTGGCTGGTTGGCAGTGTTGTAATACTCGCATTGTAGCGTTGGGCAGTTGGCTGTTAACAGCGCGTAGCGTTGCGCAGTTGGAGATGAGCCGCCAGCAGTGGTGGATGTGGAGAGAGAAATGGCGGATTTTTGAAATTTGTATGATTGTATGTCATGCACAGCTATATATATTATGACTTTTGAACACTATTAAGGTAAATACATTGTTTGTTCTCTATCAAAATCTTTCATTTGCTAACTATGCATGTAAGTAGTTAGTGCCTTCAGTAGTTCGAATCTTTTATTTAGCTGGCAGTAGTGGTGCTCGCTGTATTGCAGTAGCTTGAGTAACGAAGATTTTTGTTAGGTAAGTGATTTGTGAAAGGTATAGCTTAATGTTAGTCAGGGCCATTCTTTTGTACGGATTTTTGAAAGTCAGATTCTGTTGCGCTAAAAAAATATTGTGTGTCAGTTTAAGCACAGTCATGTATAATTTTTCTAAGGGGACGTTTCAGTGTTCGATTGTCGACGGAGCTGGTGATTGTTATGTTCTATCAAGGAAACATGACGGGACTCATTACAGTAAGTGGTAGTCGGCGAGCGTTATCCTGTTGGAAAAAACACCCTGAAACGTTGATCATGAATGGCAGCACAACAGGTCGAATCACCAGACTTTCGAACAAATTTGCTGTCAGGGTTCGTGGGATAGCCGCGAGAGCGCTCCTGCTGTCATACGAAATTACGCTCCAGACCATAAGTCGAGTAGTAGGTCCAGTTTGTTCAGCAGGCTGACAGGTTGATTGCAGGCGCTCAACTGACCTCCTAATCAACACACGGCCATCACTGGCCTCGTGGCAGAATCAGCTTTCATCATAGAACATCACAGACCTCCACCATGCCCTCCAATGAGCTTTCACTTGCCACCACTGAAGTCGCAAATGGCGTTGTTTTGGGCTCAATGGAATACACGCCACACGGCATGTGTCTCTGAGATGGCCTCGAAGGACCGATCTGTATCACTGTGGTACCAACTGCTGCTCGGATTGCTGCTGCAGATGCAGAACGACCCGCCGTACCCATACTCCCAACACGACGGCCTTCCCTCTCGGTAAAGCCACTTGGCCGTCTGGAACCCCGTCTTCTTGAAGCCGTACATTCTCGTGACCACCGCTGCCAGGAACCACGTACAATGACTGCTTTACTGCCACATGTTTCTGAAATGTCGCAGAAGGAACATCTAGCTTCTTCTAGCCCAACTACGCGACCTTGTTCAGGTTCAGTGAGACGTTCTTAATAGCGTCTTTGTCGCTTCAAAGGCATTCTTGACTAACATCAACTCACCATGTCCAACCTCAAAGATAACTAAAGCTCAAGACCGTATTTCAAGGAAACGTGTATTTAATGCAAACCTGATTTGCATCCTCATGCCAGTCTTGTGCGACTGGCGCGAAATTTGAATAGATATCTTGTTTCAGATGTAGAAACACGCCTAACACTTCCGTTTATGTCGCAGAGCTCCACCTTGATGATGTGATATTTTTCCCGTCAGTTTAGTTCCCAGCTCAAGGTTTTTTGAAATGATAGGTGGAATTCATGGACAGTGCACGAGGCAGAGTCAAATGAAAACCTTAAATATTTTTTTTAAAATATTATTTATTGTGCAGAAGTGGTACAAAGCTTTTCAACATAATCTCCCCAACGCTGTATGTAAATGCTACATCGCTTACAAAGTGCATAAGTTCCTTTAGATAAAAATCCTTTTGGCAGTCCACGCAACCACTCATGCACCGTAATGCACCGTGTGGCGTACCTCTTCATCAGAACGGAACTTCTTTCCTCCCATTGCGTCTTTGAGTGGTCCAGAGATATGAAAATCACTCGAGGCAAGGTCTGGTGAGTAAGGTGGATGAGGAAGACACTCAAAATGCATTTCTGTGATACTTGCATCTGTTGTACAGGCGGTGTAGGGCCTTGCACTGTCATGTTGCAAAAGGACACCTGCTGACAGCAATCCATGTCGCTTTGATTTGATTATAGGCTGCACATGATTTTTTAGGAGATCTGTGTATGATGCACCGGTGACGGTGGTCCCTCTAGGCATGTAATGCTCCAAAATGACGCCTTTTTCGAACCAAAAGAGAGTCAGCATAAACTTCCCTGCTGACGGTTCTCTTCGAAACTTCTTTGGTTTTGGTGATGAGGAATGGCGCCATTCCTTGCTCGCTCTCTCCGTTCCGGTTGGCGGACGTGAACCCAGGTTTCGTCTCCAGTAACGATTCTTGCAAGGAAGCCATCACCTTCTCGTCAAGGCGCCGAAGAAGTTCTTCCCAAGCATCAACACGTCGTTCTCTCATTTCAGGAGTCAGCTGCCGTGGCACCCAACTTGCAGACACTTTGTGGAACTGGAGCACATCATGCGCAATTTGGTGTGCTGACCCATGACTAATCTGTAGACATGCTACAGTGTCATTCAGTGTCACTCGACGTTTTTCCTTCACTATGGCTTCAACTGCTGCAATGTTCTATGGAGTCACAACTCGTTGTGCCTGACCTGGACGAGGAGCATCTTCCACTGAAGTCACGCCATTTGCGAACTTCCTACTCCATTCGTAGACTTGCTGCTGTGACAAACATGCATCACTGTACTGAACCTTCATTCATCGATGAATTTCAATAGGTTTCACACCCTCGCTACGCAGAAACCGAATAACAGATCGCTGTTCTTCCCTGGTGCAAGTCGCAAGTGGGGCGGCCAACTTTATACAGGGTGAAAAGTATTTAAACCGAAAAACTATGGGAGGTTGCAGGGGCCATCAAAACAAATATTTTTCCCTAATGTCATTTTTTCCTATGAGGATTATTTAAACTGGTGCATACCGTATTACGCTCTTCAGTTGTTAGAGGCCCTATTACGATCTTCAGTTGTTAGGGGGCGTATTACGCTTTTCAGTTGTAGGCAACTGCTGTCCACCAGTGTAGTAGTGCATTGTCTCTGATTGCTAATGGAGCGATACACCTGAAGTAAATACACTCATATGGTTGGTGCGTATAACGTAACGTACCACAACAGACTAGCTGCACAGCAGGTTTATCAACAACAATATCCTAATAGCCGTATCCCGCATCATACGACCTTGGCTGCTGTGCCAACGTCTGTGTGAGACCGGGTCATTTAGCAGATTACCTGGACAGGGACGCCGTCGCACGGTAAGAACGCCGAAATTTGAGGAAGCTGTCTCGCAGCAAGGGGAGCGGGATTCTTCAATCAGCACTCGTGCAATTGCACGTAACATGGGGACGAATCACACGAATGTAAGAACAGTTCTTCGAGAACAATTGTTGCGCCCATTTCACATACAGAGTGTCCACAACCTGGAACCAGTTGGTTATCCACCCAGAGCACAGTTTTCGCAGTGGTACCTGGAACAGTGTGAAATGCATCCTACATTTCCATCCTCTGTGTTGTTTACCGATGAAGCAACGTTCGGGCGTCTTCAACATGCACAATTCGCGCGTTTGGGGTGGGAATAACCCACATGTCATAGTTACTAGCGCTCATCAAGTGCGGTTCTTCGTTAATGTGTGGGTCGGTGTTGTTGGGGACTGTTTAATTGGGCCTTATCTGCTACCTAGGCCATTAAATGGCAGGCAATATGACAAATTTCTCGCCAGAGCTTTGCCAGAATTGCTGGAAGACGTCCCGCTCCCTACAAGACAAGGCATGTGGTTCCAACATGACGAGGCGCCGGCACATTTCAGTCGTCATGTGCGTCGATTCCTGGACCGACAGTTCCCAGAAACTTTTGCGCAAGTCCTGTTGCATCAGAAGAGGATCTGGTTGCCCGGGTAGTAGCCGCAGCAGAAACAATTGAGGATACTCCTGGGGTTTTTGCCCTTGTCAGACAGGACATGATCCGATGGTGTAACATTTGTTTACGTGTCAATGGAGGAATTTTTGAAAAGCTACTGTAATTGAAATTCGTTTGTGTTAAGGTGTTGGCCCTTGGCCATAAAAAATTTGTCGCCAGAGAAATCTTCCTCTACCGGTTTAAATACTCCTCATGGGAAAAAATGGCATTAGGGAAAAATATTTGTTTTGATGTCCCCTAGAACCTCCCAGACTTTGTCGGTTTAAATACATTTCACCCTGTTGCGATACTGCGACGGTATGTGTGGATGTGCACTATGCTGCCACCTACGGGCCATTCTGCACGCTGTTTGAAGCACGCTTACCAACTTATAGGATAACGGCGCGAAATTTCGATTTGTTATTACAAATTTAAGGTTTTCATTTGACTCACCCTCGTATTATGAAAATTAATCCTGAACAAATAAAACATTGGAGTTTGTTGGCGATCTTGTCTGCTCGCTTGAAATACATGTTAAGTAATTTTAGAACTTCAGCTTCTAACAACCCTACCACAACAATTATGATTGTATTGTTGCTCACGCTGCTAAATATTGCATTTTCTGGCAACAACAAGGTTATATTATGTGGCAAGTGTCACTAGAGCACAGTTAATAAAGTCATTTCTTGAAAGAATGGATAAACTAGGCACTCACCTTTTCATGTTTCCCACGCTGGTCTCGTTGTGAAGTCATGGCTCAATCGTCGAAAATCTAGGTAGTGATGATTCCAAGCTCGGATGCAAAGAGGCCTAGGTGTTATTCTGCAATATTCAAAAGTTTTATAGATGTGTTACATAAACCATTCTTGAAGATTAAACTTCTGCAAGTTAGGACAATGGTGATGTAAAAAAGTAATCAGCACTCCGAATTTAAGTTACACTTCTTCTTTATTACTTTTGTTGCAATATCACGTAACTCGTTCCAAAACATCACTTCACAGTATAAAACATTATTGAAAATATCTTCCTCACTGTTTAAGTTCACATTTCATAAACTGACTACAATTTGGGTCTTTTTTCATGACGACCAAAGCTTGATTCTCTAATAACCGTTTACGCTCCCAAGAATCATAGATACAAGTATGTCAAAGATCACAGTGACAAAAGAAAGAATACACATAAGAATAATATCATTGCAATATATACATATCGATGTATCGAAGTACCTCTACATTAATAAAATCAAATCTGAATGTTGTCACAGAAATGTGTTTACTATTTTCCAGAAACACAGTACAATATTGCTGGTATCGAGAGGTTGTGGTGAGTTGCCGTAATGGTTACGTAATTCAAGTACCATTACAAGCTACGACTCATAGGTAGGTAAATTGTACTCTCACAGTTCCTGTCATGGTGATAGAAAGGCGCAGAGAAGCGGAGACAGGGAGGAGTGTCGAGGTACAGAGACGGAGAGAGCAGTCGCTGCAGGAAGATGCAGTGGCTGCCAGCGGCGGTGCAACAGCGCGCGCGCCGCGACGTCGCCAGATAATATTTCTGCCCTTATCGCCGGCGGTTTCAATTCTCTTGGCTCGCCGCTCGGCTGCTACTTACTATAGATTTAGATTTAGGCTATCTGTATATCTCGGTAATGGCCCGGGCTCTCAAAAGGCGGCGGGCTGCGACTCCCGTGCGGCGCCTATATATCTCCCCTACAGCGCTCCACTGTGCCGCGGCACAGCAGCGCGGCCTGGAGTGCTGTGCCGCGCCGCGGCCAGAGCGGAGGTGGTGCGAGGCGCAGCTGCGAATCCGCAGCCCGCCCGCATCCAGAGGCGGTGGCCATTCCACGCCTCCCCGCTGTGGGTGGATAGATACCCCTCCCGGTACACGTCGCCGCCCACACTGTGGAAAGCGCTGCCGTCGTAGCTAGGGGCGGCGAAGTGAAGCCACTTTGACCTCTGGCCTTTGTAACGGATTACATTATAGACACAGATGTGTTGGTCACTTATTAATTTATTAAAATTCATGACCGGTATGGCCTTAGCACTCACCATCAGATCTAAAAATAAAAAATAAATGAAAATAAAAAACTGGAAAAAAGATCGAATGTTTTACTGAAATGTCCGCCCCCAGTAGCTGAGTGTTCGCAGATTGCGCGGATTTTATTTCTTTTTGCTTTTTCCCTTCTTCTTCTTTAACCAGAATTTATATTTCTTTTCTCTTTCGCCGATGTGTTCGTATAATTTCATGATATTAGTGAATCTTACAAAAACACATCCAAATAAATAAATTACAACGCCTTCCACTACTGTTGATTCCTGTGTCTCCCATTTCCCTAAGCACCACAGGCTCGGTGGTGGTGAGGGGACACTGTGGCCAGGCCTCAGGTCTCGACCCCTGCCCACTTTGCCCCCCGAGACCCCACCGGTCCACTACCATGCGCCAATCTCAGTTCGCTGAGGCCTTAATGAAGATTTCCGTCCTCTGTAATGCGGCAAGTTCCAAAATATGACATCTTGCCTATTAGGGACAGGTATGAAAAGTGCGGAAGAACAGTGTTGCACCGGTTACTATTTCTACGTATTCCATCTCTTCCTGCTGCTGTACGAGTTTGTAATTACAGTTACACATTTGTCTGACCACTTGGTAAACAGCCTTGAGGGTCCTATATACACTACTGGCCATTCAAATTGCAAATTGCTACACCAAGAAGAAATGCAGATGATAAACGAGTATTCATTGGATAAATATATTATACAAGAATTAACATGTATTACATTTTCACTCAATTTGTGTGCATAGATCCTGAGAAACCAGTACCCAGAACAACCACCTCTCGCCGCAATAACGGCCATGATACAGCTGGCATTGAGTCGAACAGAGCATGGATGGAGTGTACAGGTACAGCTGCCCATGCAGCTTCAACACGATACCACAGTTAATCAAGAGTAGTGACTGGCGTATTGTGACGAGCCAGTTGCTAGGCCACCATTGACCAGATGTTTTCCATTGGTGAGAGATCTGGAGAACGTGCTGGCCAGGGAAGCAGTCGAACATTTTCTGTATCCAGAGAGGCCTGTACAGGACTGACAACATGCGGTCGTGCATTATCCAGTTGAAATGTAGGGTTTCGCAGGGATCGAATGAAGGGTAGAGCCACGGGTCGTAACACATCTGAAATGTAACATCCAATGTTCAAAGTGCCGTCAATGCGAACAAGAGGTGACCGAGACGTATAACCAACGTCACCGCATACGATCACGCCGGGTAATACGCCAGTATGGCGTTGACGAATACACGCTTCCAATGTGAGTTCACCGCGATGTCGCCAAACACGGATGCGACCATCATGATGCTGTAAACAGAACCTGGATTCATCCGAAAAAATGACGTTTTGCCATTCGTGCACCCAGGTCCGTGGTTGAATACACCATCGCAGGCGCTCCTGTCTGTAATGCAGCGTCAAGGGTAACCGCAGCCATGGTCTCCGAGCTGATAGCCCATGCTCCTGCAAACATCGTCGAACTGTTCGTGCAGATGGTTGTTGTCTTACAAACGTCCCTATCTGTTGACTCAGGGATCGAGACGTGGCTGCACGATCCGTTACAGCCATACGGGTAAGATGCCTGTCATCTCGACTGCTAGTGATACGAGGTCGTTGGGATCCGGCACGGCGTTCCGTATTACCCTCTTGAACCCACCGATTCCATATTCTGCTAATAGTCATTGGATCTCGACCAACGCGAGCAGCAGTGTCGCTATACGAAAAACAGCAATCGCGATAGGCTACAATCCGACCTTTATCAAAGTCGTATTTCTCCTCCTTACATGGGGCATCACAACAATGTTTCACCAGCCAATGCCGGCCAAGTCCTGTTTTGTATGAGAAATCGATTGGAAACGTTCCTCATGTCAGCACGTTGTAGGTGCCACCGCCGCTAACCTTATTTGAATGCTCTAAAAAGCTAATCATTAGCATATCACAGCATCTTCTGCCTGTCAATTAAATTTCGCGTCTGTAGCAAGTCATCTTCGTGGTATAGCAATTTTAATGGCCAGTAGTGTAGTACTCTACGTATTAATATCACGACCTGTTGAGATTGCGTAAATGTATTTTTGAAATTCAGTTGAAATATACAAAACAGTTCATAAGCTGCAAAAACAGAAATTGTTTGGTCTACAAACATCGGCGGAAATTTTACATTCACGTACTGAGTTGGTAAAATGAAACAACAATAAAATGATACAGCGCGAGTGTATGTTGAAACTGTGAAATAAAAGAGAATTAATTCTTTCTCAGTAAGTGGCTGTATCGAAAACTTTATATTTCCATCGTCAATTTAATTAAACCTTGTATTAATTTTCTGAGTATATTGCACTGCTTCGCTGAACTGTATTATTTACTTCACAACGAAAAATGTTTCTACAAGGCAATTTAAAAACCAACATCAATCGAGGGACTCTGTTTTACGTGGCATATTTTGTTACTCTTCTCTCCAAGTTTAGTGAAGGTTGGATGATACGAAATACTGTTTCCATTTTAACTGCAATTTGAACAAATTATATGAAAAATTACTAAAAAATATGTGCTTAAATAAGTGGCCTGTGATTTCGATTAATTTTATTGTGTTTCCGTCAATATCCGGAAATACAAAACTTGTAATAAAGGTTAAACACAGTACTGTCAGGAACGTACTATTGGTGGTGTTATATTACAGTTTACCTGGCAGGTTTTTTGTAGGGAAAGCAGTTTCTCGCGAAATTAACGTGAGGCTTTATTATACAACAGTTAACTTCGGAAACAACTTTCACTGATGTTCAGAGGTACGCTTCGCGATTATCAACGTGAGCAATATCTTCAACCATATAAAACTACATCAAATATGAAATGCTGCGAGTCATCTGAATGCGCATTAAATCTCAAATGCACAAGCAGTTTCACTTCTATACTGTGGTACCGCAACGATGCTTTCAGTAACATCCTAATGCCCTTATTTCTTTAGTGTCGCGTATGCCATCCTTTCTCTGAATAAGGAATTACAATGACTAGTTCGAACGAGATTATCTAATAGTGTGCCTCCGTCTGTTATAGTAACTCTAACTTTCAAAGCGGATTCGTGTACCAGAACGCGGGAACCATTTCACGTACGCCGGTGTGCAAAACCACAGACTGGAGAGACAGAGTCACCAATTCGCAGTGCAATATCACATGCTTGATTTAAACAATGGAACGAGAAATTACCTGTGACAAGAAAGTAGTTCACGTTACTACCCAAAACGTTCTTTCGAAATAGGAGCACATGTTTCTGTATTGTTTCAGCGCCCGCTGTATATCATGCAGGATGTAAACTGGCTGGATAGTACGTTTGTAAACGTTTTGGGGTAGATTTTTGCAGTGTCTTGCAAGCACTGTATCGTACACACAGGTTGACCTTTTTAGGGTCAATATTTACGTAGACGGAAGACGATCCTAAACTAGTTTGAGAGAAGGTAATGCCTGACTCAAATGATTCTAGCCCATATCTGCGAAATGAAATAACCTACTTATGCACGTTACTGAACATGTGCACTTTTCTGCTTACTTTTCTAGTCCTTTGTTCTTCGTTACCATTGTTGCTATAACCGCATCGTGATCAGTAACTTCAGTCTCTCCTGTTGATATATCATTAACTCTACGTATGTTTATGGATAGGGTCCGCCTTTAGCAAAACAATTTTGTTTTTTAACCCAAACATGTTTCACTTCCGTTGCAGCATCTTCAGTGGGCTTTTATTTTTCATCTTTTTACTACATGGTGTGGTTTGTCTGATGTGTTTCTACAGTTTCTACAGCACGGGAGCAGAAGTTTGCAGGACTGTGTCACGTTTATGGCACCGGCTGCCAGCCCTCTTTCAACTCAGGTAGCAGGCGGTTGCCGTACTTTCCATCTTTGGGGAAGCACCTTTGTCTAGGTCTGGTCGTTAAGTAGCTGAACACGCAAGCACGCCGAGGAAATGCCGCGCGGAGTAGCCGTGTGGCTTGAGGTGCCTTGCCACGGTTCGCGGGGCTCTCCCCGTCGGAGGTTCGAGTCCTCCCTCGGGCATTGGTGTGGGTGTTGTCCTTAGCGTAAGTTTGTTTGAGGTACATGAAGTAGTGTGCAAGCCTAGGGACCGATGACCTCACCAGTTTGGTCCCATAGGAAGTTAGCACAAATTTCCAAATTTCCATAGTCGGCGCACTCCATAACTACGGCTGCCTTGCGCTTATCAGCAGAAACAACCACAATGCTTTCACCATAGTGTAGTGCTCGCAAGCCACTCAGCCGAACCCTTGTCTCACTCGGTGTTGGTAACTGAGCTTTCGTGAAAATACGGCTCGTTTCCGCCGTAATTCATCCGCTCTTTTATTTGGAAACTTGCGGACTGCCTCATTTCACAGAAGGAATGTCCGTAGGCGAAGGCGAGAAAGCTCGTGTAATTGTAATTTTTATTACTTACCGTGGCTGGAAACCCGAGAACTCTTTATTCAGTCTTCCGCAGCAACATTCTGCATTCTTCCGATTGTTGCACACCGTTTCCAGTTTCCAGGCGACTTTACGTCCTAAAAGTGAAAGATGGCAGGGGTTCGGTGATGATTTGGGCAACCATACCGAAGTCTTCCATAGTCCCATGGTTACTCTGCAAATTAGCATTGCCGCTGAAAGTTATTTGACCATACGGAGGATTAGGTCCATCCCACGGCCACAGTTTGTTCCCCAACGGTGATGGTGTGTTTCAAGTCGGCTGGACGTCCGCTCCTACAGCTCGCGTCGTCCAAGACTACTTTCGTAAGAACGAGGATGAACTGTCGCGCCGCTCCTAGCCACCACAGTCACCAGATCTCAGTATTATTCTGCATTTGTGGTCTACATTGGAGCCGGCCGGAGTGGCCGTGCGGTTCTGGGCTCTATAGTCTGGAGCCGAGCGACCGCTACGGTCCCAGGTTCGAACATTGCCTCGGGCATGGATGTGTGTGATATCCTTAGGTTAGTTAGGTTTAATTAGTTCTAAGTTCTAGGTGACTGATGAAATCAGCAGTTAAGTAGCATAGTGGTCAGAACTATTTGAACCATTTTCTACATTGGAGAGAAGGATCATTGATTGCGATCCACCTCCATCGTCGTTACCTGAACTTGCCATTATTTTGCATGAAGAATGGTATGAAATTCCCTTGAAAACATGTTGTAAGTCCAGAATGACATTTTTCACTCTGCAGCGGAGTGTGCGCTGATATGAAACTTCCTGGCAGGTTAAAACTGTGTGCCCGACCGGAAAGGCAAAGGTCCTGAGTTCGAGTCTCGGTCGGGCACACAGTTTTAATCTGAGAGGAAGTTTCATGTTGTAAGTGACGTGCACTTAAATGGTGTTTATTAAATGAGTGGAGAGGTGAAACACAAACTCTAGCCACAAGACAAACAAGATGTTTGACTAAGTTAGAAGATTAATTAATTTAGTCATCAGAAAAATTTCATAGAAGAACATTCATTGTAATGTCACTCATAAAAGTGTGATGTAATTTGAATATGATCCTGAGATTGTTCACATGTTGTTGTTGTTGCGGTCTTCAGTCCAGAGACTGGTTTGATGCCGCTCTCATGCTACTCTATCCTGTGCAAGCTTCTTCATCTCCCAGTACCTACTGCAACCTACATCCTTCTGAATCTGCTTAGTGTAGTCATCTCTTGGTCTCCCTCTAAGATTTTTACCCTCCACGCTGCCCTCCAATACTAAATTGGTGATCCCTTGATGCCTCAGAATATGTCCTACCAACCGATCCCTCCTTCTGGTCAAGTTGTGCCACAAACTTCTCTTCTCCCCAATCCTATTCAATACCTCCTCATTAGTTATGTGATCTACCCATCTAATCTTCAGCATTCTTCTGTAGCACCACATTTCGAAAGCTTCTATTCTCTTCCTGTCCAAACTAGTTATCGTCCATGTTTCACTTTCATACATGGCTACACTCCATACAAATACTTTCAGAAATGACTTCCTGACACTTAAATCTATACTCGATATTAACAAATTTGTCTTCTTCAGAAACGCTTTCCTTGCCATTGCCAGTCTACATTTTATATCCTCTCTACTTCGACCATCGTCAGTTATTTTGCTCCCCAAATAGCAGAACTCCTTTACTACTTTAAGTGTCTCATTTCCTACTCCAATTCCCTCAGCATCACCCGATTTAATTCGACTAAATTCCATTGTCGTCATTTTGCTTTTGTTGATGTTCATCTTATATCCTCCTTTCAAGACACTATCCATTCCGTTCAACTACTCTTCCAAGTCCTTTGGTGTCACTGACAGAATTACGATGTCATCGGCGAACCTCAAAGTTGTTATTTCTGCTCCATGGATTTTAATACCTACTCCGAATTTTTCTTATGTTTCCTTCACTGCTTGCTCAATATACAGATTGAATAACATCGGGGAGAGACTACAACCCTGTCTCACTCCCTTCTGAACGACTGCTTCCCTTTCATGCCCCTCAACTCTTATGACTTCCATCTGGTTTCTGTACAAATTGTAAATAGCCTTTCGCTCCCTATATTTTACCCCTGCCACCTTTAGAATTTGAAAGAGAGTATTACAGTCAACATTGTCAAAAGCTTTCTCTAAGTCTACAAATGCTAGAAACGTAGGTTTGCCCTTCCTTAATATAGCTTCTAAGATAAGTCGTAGGGTCAGTATTGCCTCACGTGTTCCAACATTTCTACGGAATCCAAACTGATCTTCCCCGACGTCGGCTTCTACCACTTTTTCCATTCGTCTGTAAATAATTCGCGTTATAATTTTGCAGCTGTGACTTATTAAACTGATTGTTCGGTAATTTTCACATCTGTCAGCACCTAATTTCTTTGGGATTGGAATTATTATATTCTTCTTGAAGTCTGAGGGTATTTCGCCTGTCTCGTACATCTTGGTCACCAGATGGTAGAGTTTTCTCAGGACTGGCTCTCCCAAGGCCGTCATTAGTTCTAATGGAATGTTGTGTACTCCGGGGGCCTTGTTTCGACTCAGGTCTTTCAGTGCTCTGTCAAACTCTTCACGCAGTATCGTATCTCCCATTTCATCTTCATCTACATCCATTTCCATAATATTGTCCTCAAGTACATTGCCCTTGTATAGACCCTCTATATACTCCTTCCACCTTTCTGCTTTCCCTTCTTTGCTTAGAACTGGGCTGCCATCTGAGCTCTTGATGTTCATACAATTGGTTCTCTTTTCTCCAAAGGTCTCTTTAATTTTCCTGTAGGCTGTATCTATCTTACCTCTAGTGAGATAAGCCTCTACATCCTTACATTTGTCCTCTAGCCATCCCTGCTTAGCTATTTTGCACTTCCTGTCAGTCTCATTTTTGAGACGTCTGTATTCCTTTTTGCCTGCTTCATTTACTGCATTTTTATATTTTCTCCTTTCATCAATTAAATTCAATATTTCTTCTGTTACCCAAGGATTTCTACTATCCCTCGTCTTTTTACCTACTTGATCCTCTGCTGCCTTCACTACTTCATCCCTCAAAGCTACCTATTCTTCTTCTACTGTATTTCTTTCCCCCATTCCTGTCAGTTGCTCCCTTATGCTTTCCATGAAACTCTGTACAACCTCTGGGTCATTTAGTTTATCCAGGTCCCATCTCCTTAAATTCCCACCTTTTAGCAGTTTCTTCAGTTTTAATCTACAGGTCATAACCAACAGATTGTGGTCAGAGTCCACATCTGCCCCTGGAAATGCCTTACAACTTAAAACCTGGTTCCTAAATCTCTGTCTTACCATTATACAATCCATCTGAAACCTGTCAGTATCTCCAGGATTCTTCCATGTATACAGCCTTCTTTTATGATTCTTGAACCTAGTGTTAGCTATGATTAAGTTGTGCTCTGTGCAAAATTCTACCATGCGGCTTCCTGTTTCATTTCTTCTCCCCAATCCATATTCACCTACTATGTTTCCTTCTCTCCCTTTTCCTACTACCGAATTCCAGTCACCCATGACTATTAAATTTTCGTCACCCTTCACTATCTGAATAATTTCTTTTATTTGATCATATATTTTTTCAATTTCTTCGTCATCTGCAGAGCTAGTTGGCATATAAACGTGTACTACTGTAGTAGGTGTGGGCTTCGTATCTATCTTCGCCACAATAATGCGGTCACTATGCTGTTTGTAGTAGCTTACCCGCATTCCTATTTTCCTATTCATTATTAAACCTACTCCTGCATTACCCCTATTTGATTTTGTGTTTATAACCTTGTAGCCACCTGACCAGAAGTCTTGTTCCTCATGCCATCGAACTTCGCTAATTGCCACTATATCTAAATTTAACCTATCCATTTCCCTTTTTAATTTCTCTAACCTACCTGCCCGATTAAGGGATCTGACATTCCACGCTCCGATCCGTGGAACGCCAGTTTTCTTTCTCCTGATAAATACATCCTCTTGAGTAGTCCCCTCCCGGAGATCCGAATGGGGGACTATTTTACCTCCGGAATATTTTACCCAAGAGGACGCCATCATCATTTAATCATATAGTAAAGCTGCTTGCCCTCGGGAAAAATTACGGCCGTAGTTTCCCCTTGGTTTCAGCCGTTCGCAGTACCAGCACAGCAAGGCCGTTTTGGTTATTGTTACAAGGCCAGATCAGTCAATCATCCAGACTGTTGCCCCTGCAGTTACTGAAAAGGCTGCTGCCCCTCTTCAGGAGCCACACCTTTGTCTGGCCTCTCAACAGATACCTCTCCGTTGTGGGTGCACCTACGGTACGGCTATCTGTATCGCTGAGGCACGCAAGCCTCCTCACCAACGGCAAGGTCCATGGTTCATGGGGGGGGATTGATCACATAAATCCAATATTAAAATAAAGTAAAAAGTGTGTGAACGTTGTGAATAAGAACAGCTTGCAGCAAAATTCCTGAAAACAAGATCTATTGTAAAGAATTTGTTTTAAATAAAAATTGAACACTAATTACTGGACCTCGCGTGGAAACGCCATGGATGGGCTAACAAGGAAACTACAAGGTAGATGGCGTAGGTAAAGGAGACATAACATTGGTAGACTGGATAAGACTTGAAACAAAATTACTTATTTCTTAAGACATTGATATAAGGCATGTATATAACTGCTGTTACCTGGTAGCTACGTACGATTGCTTGCGAGACGCTATACGATTCACAACTGAATCTCTTAATTCTGAATAGCGGTCGTAATTACAGTGGGGTGGGAGAGGTTTAATACTCGCATTTCACTAAAAGAACACCAAAGGTCCCAAGACCAACATGCAACGAAGCTAGGAGGTTTGTTCCCTGTGTTGAGAAATCGTTAATTAAAAAAGTAAATCTGATTATCACAGTTGCATTTAAATATGGGCCTAGATATGGAGAAACCACCTAAACGAGGGCCACACATACACGCTTACGCGCTTAACATCAAATCACAAACTACAAATACAATTGATTAACACGTACAGGATATATTTAATATTCCAAAATCAGAGCAATAAGCAAATTCTATGATAGAGACAGTGACCACGGGAAAGTTAAGCTCACAGTTAACTCGTGTGGCCACGTGGTTCGCGGAAACACAATTTCTACGGACCGTGGCCAAATTTTAGTAACATTAAACCACGCAGCCCCGAACAATTAACATTTTACAGAGGACACATTTGAATAGACAAAGGGCAATGGCAGAGGGCCAACAAACCCTAATATTAACCCAAGTGGATGGTTTCCAACGGACATATAGTGACGAAACAAAGAAAAGGCACAAAGAGGTAAAAATTATTAAGATTCGGAAAAGATTACAATGTATGCACACGCAGTTGCAGGCACATAAACATTCACACTGAACAGAGGGCGCACTTCCTAGGTGAGATCGCTTCAACATATGCAACACCTTTGTGCTACGTTCTTCTTACGGACCAAAGTCTGCATTAAGAATCAAACTGAAAGTCTGCAAAAGCCTTGCATTCCTTGCTGCGACCCAGCAAAACAATCTCTATACGACAAAGGCGAGGCCAAAAGCTAAAAGCTCCCCTCTCGCTATGAGACAACGCGTCACGCGGTTAAATCAACTCTTCTTCATAGTGACCTCGGCTGCAGACCCTCAGAGAGCTGAAAGCAGACTGCCCATCTCACACTAAAACTTCTCTCACGAGACCCCGTGGCCAGGAAAACCCAGAGATGAGGCTTCCGCCACCAACCTAACCCCGGTAACTTTCACACAAGGGGAACAAACCTCTTTGCGTACCTGAAAGCTGGCCGCTGTGGTCGAGCGATTATAGGCGCTTCAGTCCGGAACCGCGCTGCTGCTACGGTCACAGGTTCGAATCCTGCCTCGGGCATGGATGTGTGTGTCCTTAGGTTAGTCAGGTTTAAGTAGTTCTACGTCTAGGGGACTGATGACCTCAGATGTTAAGTTCTATAGTGCTTAGAGCCATTTGAACCACTTGAACCTACCTGAAAACTACAAAGGTTGGTCATTCTGTAAGACTACAGCTGATTGGCTGCAGCAGACTAAACCACCGTACAGTAAAATGAAACACATCCACATTCATTCACTCACGCATGCCAGAGAGTGTTGGAATAGGAGAACAAGGGATAAACATATTATGGAATAATAGTCGTGAGTTGGGTTACATATAAAAACATGGATGACTTATAATTAGCAAGTCTGAAAAGGACCAGCATAGCAACCATACGACGCTTGCAAATCGTAGAAAGAAATAGGCTACGACTAGACTGAATCATAGCTCAGTCGCCTCTGGTACGAAATTTAGCAACTAAAAACCCGAATTGTTTTGTAGGGTGCAAAGTGCACCGGAAAGCAAATAAAATGATAATGAAAGGGGACTATAGGACCCTTTCAATGTAGCACCAATATTTATCAATTCCGAGACAACTGAACGCGGTTTTGAATGCCAATTAATCGAATTAGACATGTAATGTTTGTGTTTTTGGCCTCTCCACAATTTTGTCCAACCTCTATTTGTGATTTGTCTTATTCAGTTGTTCACGTTTCGCTATGCTCTCAAACGTGAAAGTCCACGTTGTGACGCCACAAAACTTGACAATCGTGTTGCCCACGATCGGTTTCACGTTCCGTGTGAGGAGGGCTCTATGCAATTTAAGAAAACGTCATGTCAAAACCAGTATGCCCTGATGGGAACTTTTTGAAACTTATCTCATAAATTCTCCCTACAGCTTCTAAGTAAGTTTGATGGAATAGTAAATCACACTGTACTGAATGGTGCCTTCTAGCTGACTCTTCCATTTCCTCACACGATATATTATCTTTTTGGGATTGGTAATATGTATTGTACTGCTATCTTTGAGCTCTTGCAATAACCAGTTTTAATATATCGATCGTTATATTGTTTGTTAAGCCACTACTGTCTTTGGATAATCGGTTAATCATCGGCCCAAAGCAGTGGTTGGCGGTTAGAAAACAATATGTGATCCTTGTCCGAAGGAAATCTGCCATTATATCACTTGCTTAGATGCATTGATATAAAGTACCTTGTAATGTTAAAACGTGTCTGGTTCTGGAACGGTAATGGAGGAGGTAGGTTGTTCTGATAAGGCCGCTTTTGTTTGTTGGAAAGCCATGTTATTGAGCAATCTTAACTACGTGTAAGATGTCCATTCAGGTAAATCCAATTAATTTTATGTGCTGAAGTACATTAACCATGCAAGGTTAACCGTGTTTATTCATTATACACTCCTGGAAATGGAAAAAAGAACACATTGACACCGGTGTGTCAGACCCACCATACTTGCTCCAGACACTGCGAGAGGGCTGTACAAGCAATGATCACACGCACAGCACAGCGGACACACCAGGAACCGCGGTTTTGGCCGTCGAATGGCGCTAGCTGCGCAGCATTTGTGCACCGCCGTCGTCAGTGTCAGCCAGTTTGCCGTGGCATACGGAGCTCCATCGCAGTCTTTAACACTGATAGCATGCCGCAACAGCGTGGACGTGAACCGTATGTGCAGTTGACGGACTTTGAGCGAGGGCGTATAGTGGGCATGCGGGAGGCCGGGTGGACGTACCACCCAATTGCTCAACACGTGGGGCGTGAGGTCTCCACAGTACATCGATGTTATCGCCAGTGGTCGGCGGAAGATGCACATGCCCGTCGACCTGGGACCGGACCGCAGCGACGCACGGATGCACGCCAAGACCGTAGGATCCTACGCAATGCCGTAGGGGACCGCACCGCCACTTCCCAGCAAATTAGGGACACTGTTGCTCCTGGGGTATCGGCGAGGACCATTCGCAACCGTCTCCATGAAGCTGGGCTACGGTCCCGCACACCGTTAGGCCGTCTTCCGCTCACGCCCCAACATCGTGCAGCCCGCCTCCAGTGGTGTCGCGACAGGCGTGAATGGAGGGACGAATGGAGACGTGTCGCCTTCAGCGATGAGAGTCGCCACAATCAGGACTGCATACGACCGAGGCACACAGGGCCAACACCCGGCATCATGGTGTGGGGAGCGATCCCCTACACTGGCCGTACACCTCTTGTGATCGTCGAGGGGACACTGAATAGTGCACGGTACATCCAAACCGTCATCGAAACCATCGTTCTACCATTCCTAGACTTGCAAGGGAACTTGCTGTTCCAACAGGACAATGCACGTCCGCATGTATCCCATGCCACCCAACGTGCTCTAGAAGGTGTAAGTCAACTACCCTGGCCAGCAAGATCTCCGGATCTGTCCCCCATTGAGCATGTTTGGGACTGGATGAAGCGTCGTCTCACGCGGTCTGCACGTCCAGCACGAACGCTGGTCCAACTGAGGCGCCAGGTGGAAATGGCATGGCAAGCCGTTCCACGATCGTCTCCATGGGAGAATAGCAGCCTGCATTGCTGCGAAAGGTGGATATACACTGTACTAGTGCCGAGATTGTGCATGCTCTGTTGCCTGTGTCTATGTGCCTGTGGTTCTGTCAGTGTCATCATGTGATGTATCTGACCCCAGAAATGTGTCAATAAAGTTTCCCCTTCCAGGGACAATGAATTCACGGTGTTCTTATTTAAATTTTCAGTAGTGTAGTTGGCCACGTGATTGTGACCTTGCTCGTGCTTATTGTGGAGAGATTATCAACCCGTTGGAGGTTAGTTCCTGCATCATTTATAATTTCGTTTCATGCCGTGGAATGTCGAATTCTTCGATGTTCACTGTTCCTGAAGTTTAAAGTTCCTTCACTAGGCGGTTTTGTGAACTATCTTCGTGATGACAATATCGGCATCATCCCTACTAAGATGAAACTGATTATTTCTTAATGGATAACGCGTTAGAACGGAAATTAAGCGGTTCGAACTTATTTGCCAGATACACATTTTCCTATGCAGGCTTTATTTAAATGTGCTGCAGTACCGAGCCGCCATCTTGTGACATTCAAGTATGCTATTGTTATTCAGTTTCAAAAATCAATATCCAAACTGAGAGTTGGCACTGACTGTTGATATTAATACGATAGTGAGTCAAATGAAAACCTTAAATATTTTTTAAATACTATTTATTTGAAGAAGTGGTACAAAGTTGTATTACTTTTCAACATAATCTCCCCCACGCTCAATGCAAGTCCTACAGCGCTTACAAAGTGCATAAATTCCTTTAGAAAAAAATTCTTTTGGTAGTCCGCGCAACCGCTCATGCACCGCGTGGCGTACCTCTTCATCAGAACGGAACTTCTTTCCGCCTTTGAGTGGTCCAAACATATGGAAATCACTTGGGGCAAGGTCTGGTGAGTATGGTGGATGAGGAAGACACTCAAAATGCAGGCCTGTGATTGTTGTAACTGTTGTACGGGCAGAGTTGGGCCTTGCATTGTCGTGTTGCTGACAGCAATCCATGTCGCTTTGGTTTGATTGCAGGACGCAGATGATTTTTTTAGGAGATCTGTGTATGATGCACTGGTGACAGTGGTCCCTCTAGGCATGTAATGCTACAAAATGACGCCTTTTTCGTCCCAAAAGAGAGTCAGCATAACCTTCCCTGCTGATGGTTCTGTTCGAAACTTCTTTGGTTTTGGTGATGAGGAATCATCCCATTCCTTGCTCGCTATCTTCGTTTCCAGTTGGTGCAAGTGAACCCAGGTTCGTCTCCAGTAACGATTTTTGCAAGGAAGCCATCACCTTCTCGTTCAAAGCACCGAAGAAGTTCTTCACAAGCATCAGCACGTCGTTCTCTCATTTCAGGAGTCAGCTGCCGTGGTGCCCATTATGCAGACACTTTGTGAAACTGGAGCACAAAGCGAACAATGTGGTGTACTGACCCATGACTAGTCTGTAAACATGCTGCAATGTCATTCAGTGTCACTCTGCTGTTTTCCTTCACTATGGCTTCAACTGCTGGAATGTTCTGTGGAGTCACAACTCGTTGTGCCTGACCTGGACGAGGAGCATCTTCCACTGTAGTCAAACCATTTGCGAACTTCCTATTCCATTCGTAGACTTGCTGCTGTGACAAACATGCATCACCGTACTGAACTTTCATTCGTCGATGAATTTCAATACGTTTCACACCTTTACTACGCAAAAACCGAACAACATAACGCTGTTCTTCCCTGGTGCAAGTCGCAAGTGGGGCGGCCATCTTTATACTGATGCTCTGACGGTATGTTCATCTGCACCATGGTGCCACCTACAGGCCATTCTGCACTCTGTTTGTAGCACGCTTGCCAGTTTACAGGATAACGGCGCGAAATTTCGATTTTTTATTACAAATTTAAGGTTTTCATTTGACTCACACTCGTAAATGCACTATCGATTGCACTAAACCACTTTTATACGTCGTGATCACTTATAATGTCTAACGCGTTTCGGGTTTCGTCACTTTCAAAGAGAGAAATACGTAATATTATTTGTGCATTATGATCCAGATAGATCTCTACAATATGGATACAAAGAACCTAGTCTACCCTCAGTGACGACAAGAAAGTGTAAGCAGTTTGCACTTTCTTGCCATCACTCTAACGCTGGTAGCACTTCTCTACAGAAATACTGTCGTTACATGGCCGGTAGGATTTTAGTCTTTTGTTAAATGACCTTTCAGCCAGTTAACTATTTTCTGCAGTCTGAATTTGTGTGTATATAAGAGGGGAAACGCTCCATTGCAACGCTGGGAGCTACCAGCGACAGGCAAACGCATACCACCACAATCTGTTTCTTTCATGAAACTGTTCATTCACGCATCACGTACCATTTCAAGTTATGAAGACCCTTTTACTCATTCCACTGCGGAGAATTCATGAAAGTTTGTGATGTGTGATGAGCCGTGCTGCGGCTCGCGTTGCTGCCGTTCTGCCAGACCGTATCGTTTAGTTGGCATGGTTGCGTTGTTTGTCTTCTCCTCATGTTCACTGGCGTCACTCGGTTGCGTAAGCGCTGCCTGTCCGCTAGTGGCAGCAGCGGCTCTTATCGATATGTAGTTCTGCTGCCCTATCTTTGGGGCGACATCGGCTTCTTCCGTGTGGTGTGAGTGTGGAGTTCAGTTTGGGACGCAGGAACAGCGAGGTCCGTGCAGAGCGGCAACAGGCTGGGACCGCTGGCGGCGTGTATGGACTGCCGGATCGAAGGGCGGTGGTCACCATGGTGCACGACCTCGATGAAGCCGGATCCTTCATGTTTAAGTTGAGTGCATTTCAATTATGGTAGAGAAACCTCCACCATGTGAAATCTCGCGATTCTCCAGTGACTTGGGTTCATGTTGTTGCTCGTAATGTCACCGAGGCAAAAAGCAACCTGTGGGGTACCTGGGAAAGGCGGATTTGATTAGCCTTCCTGAGCTTCTAATTACTATTTACTATTTTCAGCTCCTTGCATTGTTTAGTTCAACCAGCGGTATTTTTCTGGCTTGTGGCTGCTAATGCCCCAGTTACCTGCCCTGGGGGTTAGTGTATGTAACGGCAGTGTACATTTCCTCGCCTTGCCGCCGCTGTCCGGTGAGGCGTGTAAGTTTGACAGCTTCTTGACTGTAGGTTGGATGGCGTTCTTCTACCTTAGCTGTAGTCTTGCTCTGGGCACTCTAAGCACAGTATTCTGCGGGCGGAGCCCAGACCTCCGTTTCCGTCTTTGGCGTAATTCTACATCTTGCATTTGTTTTATTGGATGCCAGTTGGCCTCAAAAAGATTGTCAATACTCGCGCGCTAGACGGCCAGTAGACCGAGTTACCACCTTGTGATCTGAATGCAACTCTTGGCTGCCTTTCTCTTCACTCACGAAACTGTTTTTGGTGTGACCTAATCAGAGGTAGATTCCCGGAGCATCGTCTGTCACTGGCCCTTGTGTTCTGTTTTATTATTGTATTATTAAGTTACCATCACTTGTCTCACCTGTTTAGTGATCTGTTGTTCGTTTTTTAAAAATTAACTTTTGCTATGCCATTCGCCTTTTCACAGTATATTTGTTTAAACTTTTTGTAATTGCCATTCTGGCGTTAAAGGCCTTCAGCCGTGATTGTGGTTACTTGCTTTAAAATTCTGATTGCGACCACATTGGCTTGTCTTCAAAATTATTGGCTGTCTGTATTTTATGTATTGTTAAATTTCAAATAATTTCCATTTTTTCGTGTTAAAGGCCATCAGCCGTGATCGTGGTTACTTGCTTTAATAATCTGATTGCGACCACATTCGCTTGTCTTCAAAATCATTGTCTGTCTGTATTTTATGTATTGTTAAATTTCAAATAATTTCCATTTTTCCGTTAAAGGCCTTCAGCCGTGATTGTTGTTACATGCCTTATAAGACTGATTACGACCTCATTGGCTTGTTTCCAATAATTATTTATTAAAATAAAGTAATTGATTCGGGCCCCGTCCACAATCGTAACCCAATCCTGCCTTCCTTAACTACCAGGTTTCATGTCACTATGTAAGTAGGCTGTTTAGGTTTTTATGTTGGCAATGCCACGTAGCGCTCTGTATGAAAATCGCTGACTATGCTGTGTGAAATCTGTGGCTGGTTGGCAGTGTTGGAATATTCGCTATTATAGTGTTGGGCAGTTGGATGTGAACAGCGCGTAGCGTTGCGCAGTTGGAGGTGAGCCGCCAGCAATCGTGGATGTGGAGAGACAGATGCCACACTTTTGAGAGAGGACGAACTGGACGTGTGTCCGTCAGAAAAACGAAATTTGTAAGACCCGATGTCATGACCTGATATATATATTTTGACTTTTGAACACTATTAAGGTAAATAAATTGTTTGTTCTCCATAAAAATCTTTCAATTGCTAACTATGCCAATCAGTAGTTAGTGCCTTCAGTAGTTAGAATCTTTTATTTAGCTGGCAGTATTGGCCCACGCTGTATTGCCGTAGTTTGAGTAACGAAGATTTTTTTGAGGGAAGTGATTCATGGAAGGTATAGGTTATTGTTAGTCAGGGCCATTCTTTTGTAGGGATTACTGAAAGTCAGATTGCGTTGCGCTAAAAAAAAAAAAGTATTGTGTGTCAGTTTACTGTTGATCAGAATGAGTAAAGAGAGAAATTTCTGAGTAAGTTCTGCTCAGCTGTTTGAAAATCAAATAACGTAAGAGGTTTACCAGCACTGCCATCTTAATTTTTCTAAGGGGATGTTTCAACTGTTTTTCGGGTCAGAAAGCGTTAGAAACTTTTTTTCAGGCATATCAGGTCATGTTTGTCATTACCTACGACACTGGTGTAGCGTTTTTCTGACATACACACACACACTCACACACTCGTCCTTTAGTATTTTCGGAACAGAGGAGGATAGATGAAAGGTAAGAACGAAAGTAAGAAAAAGAGTAACATTGTAGGGTGCGAGAATAAAGTGGAGGAGGAGACGTAGAAAAAGCTGGAGTGGGAGACTTTATGAAAGGAAACAAACGCGTTGGTGGAGTCCGTCACTCACAAAAAAGTAAACGCCGGCGCAAGCTTCATATAATACCAGTGGAGCACGAGCGGCGCGCCAACTTCACCACAAGTCGAGCTTTCTTTGAAGGGCGCGGAGGAAAAGCCGCGAGGCGCATCTTGCTTTCGTAGCGCCGCCGTTATCCCGATGGCTGAGGCCGTGTTTGCTGTTTCAGCGAGTCGGCTGTTTACGTTGCCGCCGACGTTCTGAGTACACTCGCAAGGAGGTGGAAGTTGCGGATCCGCAAGGAGACGCGGCCGGCTTTGTGTGTTTATCAATAGCGCCGTCTGAAATTAACAGAGGCCGCCGCGAGCTCCAGGCAATTACAAAGGACATGCAAATGGTCTCGCGCCGCCCCTGTGGGCCCGGAATTACTAGCCGAAAGTTTCCCGCAGCCCGCGGCGCGGTGGGAGAGGCCGGGATGCGCACTGCTGCCGGGTGTTTGTGTCGCCTCGGCAGATGCGCTGACCGCCACCCACTGCGGTGGAGCCGAACAGCGGCAGGCGTAAAATAAGGCTGTGTGTGCATGACGCAAGTCTGAAGCGCGAATACGAATCGCGCGTTTCGACATCCAACATTCGAGACGCGCACTAAGGCAGCGGTTACGCAGAAAGTCCCTAGACGTAAACGCGCGTTTAGAAAGATAGGTAGCGCCCGTGTGCCGTTCATTTTAGAGAGCCTGTATAACGAGAGAGTGGCCAACCAGACGATTCGGAGGCCATTTTTCTGCCAAACTGCGGGCGGGCCTTGTGAATGGCCAGTAGTGGAGTACACACTCACCGAATCAAAAGCACAAGGCAATATGGCCAAATCATTCGTTAAATGCCTTTCTTTACAGCTATAATAAAGTCATAGTAGCCTACTCTGAGTATATTATGAGGAAAATTTCATACAGATGAATGAAAGTCGTAAGCAGTTGTTTACTTGTGACATGCAAAAAGTGCGAGACGTATTAGTACTTCTTGTCACGTCTTCAAACTTTTTGCACAAATAAACAACTGCTTACGACTTTCTTTCATATAAATACTCAACACCTCTCGTAGATAACACACGAAAAAGATTACAAAAATCAGTTAATGTTAAATATAGGCTACTGTAATAACGACCAAATATAACAAGAAAACTACCGTATCCCTTCTACCCCACAGTAAGTAGGCCTATTAAAAACTGTCTTCAAGAGTACCTACAATTATTTACCACCAATAATGTTTCATTAACCACAACAACTGCATCAACAGTCAGGAAATAATACTGAAACCAAAATAATGCCTAGTGTTCTGATTCGGAACGAAATAAAGTTTGACGCCACAAAGTTGAATGAGCATGGCACAACAATTACAGGAACTTCCCGTTTCCAGCAAGGACTGTCAGATATTGGCTTCAGAAAAGCTTGTGATACTACCAGTATGCACGAACTGTTAAAGAAATAAGAGTTTAAAAATGCAGTAAATTGTAATAGGCCTACCAGTTTTGCATGACTAAAAATATTTAAAAAGACTGAAATCCACCTTCGCCTCTCTTGGGACAACCAGCAGAACCTGGCATCGTTTACGAACGTCTGCAGAATGAATTGCAGATATCAAAAACAATACTGAACAATTAGTAACGTGTTTACTTCAATCATGTACGCCTACCGACTTCGTCAGAGTACGCTTCGTTATTTCAACTCGTATTTAAGATCGCAAACGCTAATTACGTACTAAAAACGATATACAACTAAATCGAACATGCATAAAGCATAACAAGTCTCTCAATAATCCAAATACCTTTTAATCGTTTCCAAAAGTCCTCTGAACTTCAATTCAACTCAAAAACACGGCAAACATAGGAAGCGCGAGAGACGTTTGGCAGAAAAATGGCGCCAAAGCTAATCAACCAATCACGGGCAAATTCACCCATGGCCACTCTCTCCCTATAGGGGCTCCATAGTTCATTTGACCTCGCGTTTCCGTCTTTACCAAAAATGGTTCCAATGACTCTGAGAACTACGGGACTCAGCCGGCCGGTGTGGCCGAGCGGTTCTAGGAGCTTCAGTATGGAACCGCGCGACCGCTACCGTCGCAGGTTCGAATACTGCCTCGGGTATGGATGTGTTTGATGTCCTCAGGTTAGTTAGGTTTAAGTAGTTCCAAGATCTAGGGGACTGATGACCTCAGATGTTAAGTCCCATAGTGCTCAGAGCCATTTGAACCATTTTGAGCCACTATGGGACTCAACATCTGTGGTCATCAGTCCCCTACAACTTACAACTACTTAAACCTAACTAACCTAAGGACATCACACGCATCCATGCCCGAGGGAGTGTAGCAGGACTTTGAATTTCGCCGCGCTACACTCGTTCCCTCAGATATAAATTACACCGTCGCAGCTCTATGAACGCTCGACGGCAGCGAAAATATAAAAGAAAATGAAGGTAAAAAAAGTGTCACTCTTTTTGTTTTCTACGCGCTCTTGTCTCTTGAGAGCGGAAGCTTAACTTACTTATTAGCTAGTCTTGGTCCGATTAAGATGAAAAAAACTTATTGATGTGCAGACGTATTGTGGAAGTTTATATGAAATTTGGACGTTGGAAGCAGCAACGTAAAATACATTGCATTCAACATCAAGACGGTTTTAATTTGTATACATTAGAAATTCCTGGACAATGAAATTTATTGCAACATTTCGGAGCAGCTAATACTTTTCAAGCAGAAATGAAGCAGGAGATTTTTGGAGAACAAAACCTGGACGCCGCACGAGAGAAGACATGTTCACATGCTAAAGAATGAACTCTTATCTACGCAATTTCCCCCTGTTAATCACATTTTGTTATTCTCTGTTCTCTTTCAAATAATTTTTGTAGTGGAAATTGGTTTGACTTTTGTTCATAAACGCCACAAGGACCACCCCAACAATAGCTTTTCCGAATCACGAAGTCCGATAACTTTTCTATAATGCGAAGTCAGATTTGCATTTCATTCTTTCCATTTTTAAAGGTCATTAACGATTTTAAAACCCCTTTTTTATTCACCATTTCTTCCCACATTTTCAACCTTTTTTTCTTCTCTTTTTTCTTTTTTGTTAACCACTACAGCAGGATTCGAACCTGCGACCGCAGCAGTCGCGCGTTTCCGGACTGAGCGCCTAGAACCGCTCGGTCAGCGCGGCGGCCCGTCTGTACCAAATGAATGGTTGTTACTGAGTGAATGATTATCTGGAGACTGATTTGCTGGGGCAAGTGGGCCAAAGCGAAACTCTATCGTCTACTGTAAGTTCCGTGTGCCTCAAAATTTAATTAAAATATTATTTAATTAAAATATAAATAAAATTGGGAAAATTTAATATAAGAACTGAATTAATCACTGAATTGGTCAGCATAATTAATTTGTTGATATTAATAAAAAAGATCGAAGTGCATACAGGGAATGAGCACATGGGAACAATTTAAGTACAGACTTTAAATGAAATAATTCAGAGCAAGCAGTGGCTTAAGCCTAAACAAAAAGTGTTGAATCCTACCTATCCGTCGAATATGGGGCGTCAATGAAACCTGCCTTCTCGGGTCACTAGACCAACAGCTCAAACAAGTCGTATTAATGAGTTTTATTACGAAAAGTAAATGACAATACTTAACTTTGAGAATTACATAAATGTGTTGCAAGTAAATGGTGATAGACAAAATAAACAAGCTTCTGCAATGTAACAATTTTAATACAATGAAGTAATATAGTTGACTCTTCTATTCAGTTTGCTAGTCTTGAAGCTTCTGTAGCACCGGGCTGCAGTCGGGCGCGGCGCTTATGTCCTCTTCGCATAGACGCCGCTGCTGTCGCGTTGTCGTCCTGGAGAGTGGTCGGTCAGCGTTCAATTGGCTGCCGTCATCTTCACAGCCCTCTCTGCCCTCTCGTTCCCCACTGCCGTGCCAGAACTTGACTTTACGCTGTAACAAAAAGAATAATAGAATGAGACAAAGTCTACAAATATAAGATCTGACTTTTGCGCTTCAGAAACGCCAGGTGGGACATATCAAAAATAATCTTACACAAGGGGAGGGGTTTGTCCGAGAAACACTCATCACAATTTAACATGGTTTATTAAAATTAAACAACATACTAAAAATTCACAAAATAATTCCGAACTATGATCTGTCGTGCATTGAGTTATTACCTCATTTATATTATTATTGTGTGCTGTGGTATACTGCGCCAAAGGCGCTGCTGCCGTGGTAATACCGGTTCCTGTCAGAACACCGAAGTTAAGAGCTGTCGGGCTGGGCTAGCAACTTGGTTGTTTGGCGACGGTCCGGTCTGCCGAGCGCTGTTGGCAAGCGGATGCACTCAGTCATTTGAGGCAAATTGAGGAGCTACTTGACTGAGAAGTAGTGGCTCCGGTCACGGAACTCACACAAGGCCGGGAGAGTGGTGTGCTGACCACATGCCCTTCCATAGCCGCATCCAGTGACGCCCCAGGGCTGAGAGAATGACACGGCGACTGGTCGGTACCAGTGGCCCTTCCAAGGCCTGTTTGGGAGAAGTTTGCAGTTTGTGGTATGTTGTGGTGACAAATGAAATCTTCGGCGTCCATGGGAAAGGTTCAAACAAACATACACGATTCACACACAAGAACAGAGATTAAAAGAAGTTTTCTCATCACAGAAGTCAAAGGCTCATTCCTATCGCTATGAATGAATTATCGTGGGTAAGAATACTATGGAACACCTCCCAACACAGAAATTTATCTGCATCGCCTTGCAAATCAAACTAAGCTACGCTGGCGTGAAACACCCGCAAATGCCGAGAATATTCGTGAACAAAGTGTTGTGTACATAGTTCCGCGTAGTCAGCGCGTACACAACTTTCCCACTAGAGCGCGCCCCGCTAAGCACAACAGCGCAGGCGCAGCGCTTGTCCGTCTCCGCACTACGAGGTGGCGCTGTCTTAGAGACGGACCAAACAAAGTCTGCTTCCGCCGATCCGACTATTAATATGTAACGCAGCCAATGAGATTGCTGCTAACGTAGAACCTTTTCTCCTCGCAGATCACACTCGCGCAGTGATACATGAATGCACGAGGTATTATAACGAGTGTACAGACCTCCAATTAGTCAGTCTGCATTAGTCTGCATTAGACTGTACCAGTCTGTAGTCAAGTTTCAGTCTGCGCCTAATAAGATTATCATATTCCTGTACATAGCCATGAAGATAATTGAATAGACACTTTGTCAAGTATCAGAGATACGTGAGAATAAGATTAACATACCAAGACCCAAGGAACTTCAGATTGTCAATTGTAAACAGCATCCAGAATCAAATTACTTAATATCTATGATTTATATTATTTTAACAAATGTGTATGAAAATTAATCAAGTTCTGTTTAAAGTTGGCCACCGTCAATCTGCTGCTCTAAGCGTGCAAGTGGCATTTCTATAGTCTGACCTAACAGCAGAAGATAAACACGCCACGATAAGACCACGAGACATATTGCTGACACTCGCCTACTTCGTTAGAGCGACAAGTCAAATAATCTGATGGTGTGTGTACAGTACGCACACCACACAAAGTAAAGTTATTAAGACTCATGGAAATTTGAATAACACAAATGTAAATCGTATAGACACAAATAACAATAGAATATCACGCTGAATTAAGAATAAAACTTATTCAAGATGGTAATGAAATTACACGCGATGAAATTACCACCACGTGGCACGAACAAACTCACACTATCTCAAAACCGAAACGAATTGAAACGTAGAAGAAATAGAACACATGCATATGGGAAAAGTTCACAGACACATTCCAATCAGAAAGCGACGTGAGACAACTGAATTTTAAACCTATGCTGGAATAACGAACTCCCTATATCAGTGTTCAGCTTACACAGAGCGAGCACCGGAAAAACTTTCTACATACAGAAAAATATACTCGTGACTACACTCTGACAAATATAAGAATTCGATTACAGAACTTCAAAATCAACTAGACGATTAAACGGGTACGTCAGTTGGAAAGGGTACACACCATCAAGCATTAACACACTCACCAGCGCCAAGTAGCTCTTAAGAGTACCGTCCTCACTCACCAAAGGTCCAACCCCGAGTGACGAGAGGTCACTCTCCCTGTAACGAACTTCCCCAGGCGGCCGGAAGAGACAAGAGGGGTCCTTTCCGCCACCAACTTAACTCCTGGCAAGTGACTACCGAAAGAGAACAGATCTCTTTGCCTTGACTGGGAAAGCTACGTTGGGTACACCGTTGCTACCACAGCAGACAGAAAAATGCAGTAGTACTACCGTATATAAGACAAATTCAACATGCACACTCATTCCCTCATTCATACAGATGATAAAGGGAGAAAGAAAACTTGAGAGTACAAAATGTATGTAACGTACATAGGATTAGATGCTTACTGGAAAAACTGATTCTTTAATGTAATTGCGTACCATTGAATGGGTACAAACACGAAGTGCAAAACTAAATTACAAGTAATTGAGAGTGACAGCAAGAAATACAGTTTAAATAGTATAAAACGAATCTAACACAGGCGTTTCACAGACTGTCACTACTGTTTGTTAGACGCTGCGCAAAATGAGTCAAACCGAAGGCGAGAATCTTGACATGGAGCTACTAATTGGTGAAGTGCACAAAACACCACCAGTTTCGATTATAGCATTGGAGTCGTATAAAAATAACATTTTGAAACGGAAAGCTTGCGAAGAATTACTTGATCTTATGTGTGCGAAAGGCCTCGAGAAAAATATGTAGGTAATAAAAATTTTATCTTCATTTTATCCGTATTTCGTCGTTCCTTAGTTGCTTCAACATTCTTGGATGAGTTTTCCACCTTTACAACTAAATGAAATGCAGTTTGTCTTACGCGAAACGCGTTTCGCTTCTTTTATTTATGAAGCAATTTCAGTGGCCTGTAATAGATCTTTCTTATATGTATGTAATAAATGCGTTACATAGTAGTCACAAATACACACATCAAAAACTTTTTGCGTCACCCCTGTTCCCAAACCTCCTGAAGATAGACGTTGACTATGGATATTGTATCACAGACAAGTCCCTTTGTTGACTGTTCAGAGATGTCACTAAACCCGCCCTGAGATGGAAACAACCATGCATCAGTACCGCCTATTAAACGGAAGGGGTCCGACAGCCGATCAGTTCCAGTCATTCCACCAGGAAGGAGGTACACGGCTCGTGTTGCCTGTACTTCAACCATGCCTAGACGGTCAATACCGCGGTTCGATCGCGTCCGCATTTTACTTTGTGCCAGGAAGGGCTCTCAACAAGGGAAGTGTCCAGGAGTCTCGGAGTGAACCAAAGCGATATTTCTCGGACGTGGACATGCTTAGATCAGGCCGCCGAACGGCTACTACAGCAGTGGATGACCGCTACCTACGGATTGAGGCTCGGAGGAACCCTGACAGCAACGCCACCACAATGAATAATGGTTTTCGTGCAGCCATAGGACGTCGTGTTATGACTCAAACTGTGCGCAATATGCTGCATGATGTGCAACTTCACTCCGACGTTCATGACAAGGTCCATCGTCCATCTTTGCAACCACGACGCCATGCAACGTGGTACAGATGGGCCCAACAACATCCCGAATGGACAGCTCAGGATTGGCATCATGTTCTCTTCACCAATGATTGTCGCATATACCTTCAACCAGACAATCTTCAGAGACGTGTCTGGAGGCAACCCGGTCAGGCTGATGCCTTAGACACACTGTCCAGCGAGTTAAACAAGGTGGAGGTTCCCTGCTGTTTTGGGGCGGCATTATGTGGGGCCGACGTACGCCATACTGGCGTAATGGATGCCGTTGGTTACACGTCTCGGTCACCTCTTGTTCGCATTGACGGCACTTTGTACAGTGGACGTTACATTTCAGATGTGTTAAGACCCGTGCCTCTGCCCTTCATTCGATTCCTGCGAAACTCTACATTTCAGCAGGATAATGCACGACCGCATGAGGAAATTGTGGGCAGAATGTTCACAAAGCTGCATGTGTGACCTCTAGAGAACTTGTACCCAATGAGCCATAGTGGAGGCGACAGAGAACAGGGAGACAGATCAATTCGTGCCCATAAATGCTGAGTGCTGCGACTTGGCTCTGCGAGTGTTTCTGGGAAGCAGCGCTCAGTGGATTGTACATGCAGAGAGAGGAACTTCTCACCTCCATTTACGTTCGGAGAGAAGGGCACCTGTTTGCAAAACACTATTTTACCTGGACCTAGTGGCAGTCCATCATGAAGGCAACCAGTTGGCGGAAAGTGGGTGGAGGAAGCCATTTAAGAGACACTGCTGTAAACTGAGCCTTTGTGCAAACAGTGGAAAGATTATATGACTCCGTGCATTCCTAAGTTAGAAGCTGGGAAGAATCGGACAGAGTGGCAGGTACACGCGTTTAGTGGAGGCAAGACTGCCAGGAAGTGGCCAGGTTCTTTTAGCGAGTGGCGAAAACATATACTTTATGGGCAAAGCTGTCGGGGAAGCTCAACAGCCTTCTTTCAGTAATTGGAAAGATCTCTCCGTAAATGACGGACTGCGATCCCGTCTAGGTAGATGTTTTTTGCCAAAACATGGCCATGCTTGCCATGGGAACTACGCCTCCCTAGTCTAAAATCTTCTTTTTTCAGATAAGAGAGATTTTGAGTACCTGGTTGGCTCCTGTCAGAATATGCAAAGTGGAGGCTTGCTCCTCCAGCGTGCTGTGTCTGGATTGACTACCAGGCCAACGGAACAGTCAAGAGGGAAGATTCAATGAGTAGAGGGTAGTTGGATTGGTTTGTGCAATGTGGGGCAGATTCGTTTTTGTTAATTCGGCTCCTATGCCGAGGCTTGATGGAAAATGGTTGTGATTCTTTGCCTTCTTCGTCTTCTTGTCCTGCCCTGGTGGAGAACTTCAAGTCTGTCCCCAGTGAGTCAGACTTGTGGACTACAACTTGCGCTGCCGGGATTTCAGGGCTGTGATAGAGAAGTTTCCCGAGTTATAATAATCAGAACGCCAGATCGCGTAGTTTGCCAGTTTTCGTGGAAGTGTCAGAGCATTACAGCTGCAGCAGCGCGCCGCTCCTAGCCCATAGCGTGCCGTTTTTTGCTGCCGCCTGGCTCAAAAGGTGAAAGGGTGAAGTATTGCTGCACTGGCATAGGGTTGGTAAATGATATTCAGAGCTCCCTGTTCTCCGTAAACATTAGTTTGTGGTATACTTGGTCGTAGTTGATTGCATTTGAATAGAATTAGGCTTCACAGTCGATTCATAAAACAAAGTCAGATTGCGTTGTAAAAGGGAGCAATTCAGGGGAGAATTTGTATAGCTTCCAGCCCAATGTATGGTTTGCCAATCGAACACCATTCATTTTCTGAGTTGTGTTTGTCATTTTTGTGTACGATTTATCAGCTAGTTGTGATTACAAAAGGATTAGTAAAACTTGTCATTATTTTGTTAACTAAAATACTCCAATGTTGTCGTTCATACTCTCTCAACTAGTTACTGGTTTTATTTTATTTTGGTGGTACATGGTTACACCAGCAATTTAAGGTTCAATTATTAAATTAATTAATTTCATTATTAATTTGAGTTCTGAAAGCGACAGCAGGCATTGGCCACAAAAGTGCTGTGAGTGAATACACCAATTTCGTACATAAAAATTGAAGGTTATTGACAAGATAATATCTTCCTTTATGTAAAAATAATAATATTTAGGATCACTCACACATGTATTTCTGATTAAAGCAAGTAATGCCTTGCAATATGAAGCGTTTTTACATACACAACACAAACATGTATTACAGGTCACTGAAGATGCTTCACAAGTAACAGGAGCATAAACGCGTATGGCGAAAAACAAACAACCTTTCATTTAATTGCAAAGATGGAGCACACCTCCGCGAAAACTTTATGGTTAATGAGCGCACTTTCGTTCATATCACAGAGTCTGTATATTCAAGTCTACCTTCGTTTGCAAAATAGTTACTTAATTTATCTCGAACGTTATCGACTGCTGAAGCCGATTGTCCATTGTCAGTAGTATTTATAATTCCGAAATTTCCTCCTAAGATGTCTTCATATTTAAATCCATCGCTCATTCCAACATCTTGTGAAGTACTGTCATCACTTTAACAATATGGTCAGCACAATCCACACTGATACCAAAAGAACACACACCATACGTACCTCTTAAAGTTAGCCGACAATTAAATAACAGTTCACTCGTAAGTCAGCTGCTTTATGCTGTAGAGCCTCATTAAATTATTATCATGTATGGTCATCTAAGGAAGTGCCATGTCGTGGTTTTCTGGTAAAGGTTTTTGTTTCGGCATGTCCTAAGATTTTCCAGTCAGTTTTTCATACAGAACGAAATCTCTGAAAATTTCTGAGCCACTGTCTTTTCCATAAGCGCTAATTTCTAATCAGAGTGCCACAGTGCCAATTACACGAGGGAAAAATGTGTGTAAGTGAAGTATAATAAGAATGTTCTGAATTTCGTAATCTGACATGTTTACCATCTAGAGCTATGGTGCAATGATAACGAAACACTGTGTCATTTTCCTTTATATATTTCAATCCATTTTTCTTCATCTGTTGTTAGCATCACAACTTATTTTAATTACATCCTGGTAACTCAGCATTCTTGACGAATCGTCCCAAATATAGTCTATTTCCCAATTTTATACGAATACTGAAACTTCGCCACTGAACAACCACTTGCAAGCTATGTGAAACTGAATCAGGCTGCGAGAAATTGCAGCGAGTAATGCGCTCTACCCCTTCTCATGTCATTTCCCTTGAAATTCGATCGCTCGTTAACGTTGGCCAACGTGCGTCCGCTTGGAACTTAGCCTTACTTTTTTCCGTCTTCATCGAAAATACCATGGAAATAATTCTTACAGTGAACGTGATGGAGTAACAGTGGGAGATACACAAGAGGATCACATTTTCTTCCCATGTAGGCTGAATGCAAACCATGAAGCAGATTTCTTACAAAAGCTAGTTATATATATTCAAATATTACGCACTAATAAATCATTTGGTCTGTAGAATCTATGAGACCGGCGACAAGTTTTCACAGTTCTGCAAAGTAATATCATCCATATAGTTCCGAAGACAGCAAAAACAGGTGAGAGAATTACCGCACAAACGGCGTACCAGATCATACTTCCAAGCTGCTGACAAGAACAATATAGAGAAAACTGGTAAAAAACATCGAGGACCTGTTAGGTGACCTCACAAAGAGAAGCATCAAGAGAATGCTAAAGTGCATTGAAGTCAGAGGTGGAAATCGTGAAAAATCAAAATTTTAAATTAATTTTTGCATTTGATTAATACTTTCTCTACGTCTCTGAGTTACATTCTAACAGTTGTATATCTTTAACCAATAGAAACTGGACATGTTATACAAAATGTTTGTATTCAATTTTTTGTATACTAATACCTCCTAAAACATTTGCTGTTTCCCTAAAAAATAATTATGACGTTTTTGAATGTACAAGAATAGTATATTTTTTGGGGGGAGGGGTTGGGTCATAGTTCAAGAAATCACAGTTAGCTGTCGCTGCACTTGGCAGCACTGCAGTCACTGGTGGCGACAAAAACTTAAAAAACCCAGGATAGTGAATGGTGGGAAATTAAAAAAACTAGGAAGGCGCTGGTGGGAAACTTAAAAAGGTAAGACTGCATGGGTAGAAAACCCAAAAATGAAAGGTAGTGGGAAGTCAAAAAAAAATTAAAAATGCAAGGTGCCAGAACTAACATAGTTGTACCCCTTCTTCCTTCCTAAACCCTACCCTTTCTGACCCCATTCCCCTCTTTTCCACTCTCTAGCCAATCACAGCCTAGTATTTAAGCGGGCATTAAAATCAAACAGCCAATAACATGCTAGGATTTTACATGGAATTAAAACAAAATAATCAATCACAGGCATCTTGGTCATGCTCAAAAGTATCACCATGACTTAAATTTTTCGCGCAATCGTCAGAAGTATTTATCCGAAAAGTTATGTAATCGGTGTAATTTGCAGTATTTTCACATCAGTAAGATGTATATTATACGGTGTCTCTCGTAATAGTTGTCAGGCACATTTTCTCTGGTGTTTAAGCAGATATTTGCAGTTTCGTTTTTTCATTGTGTAGCTAGTGCGAGTGAAAACCAGTTGCCCATCACGTCTTTCATACGACGCCAATTGTCGACGGACAGCGTCAATTTGTTTTCCGTTAAAAATAAAACGATTTTTAAAGCAGGATTTTACGTGCCCATCCGATAGAGCAGTCCCATATTAGTCTAGTACGATACTCCGCTCATCGATGTGCATTAACAGGGACAGTAAAACATGAAGAATAAACAGCAATCCAGCAGCGAGAGAGTAGCGCTGCATGCTTGGTGGTATCAGTCACTGCAGGTCAGGGTGGTGCTGTCACTCCTGAAGCACTGCTTCTTTTTGAAGTTTTACTAATACATGTCGATAAAACAAATACAGCGCTAGATCATCGTATTGACACGCAAAATGACGCTTAAAAAATTCTTTTTTGTTGTAATGGAAGACAACTCGACGCCTGCCATCGACACTAGGCATCGCTTGAAAGACGTGTAATATCTCTTGAAGCTGTGAAAAGGAGGACAGACGTTCCAAGGCGCGGAAGCAGGAACGATGCTGAGGGCAGACGGAATTAAGAGGTATATTGTTACGTGAAGTAAACCGTAAGGGGAGAGCCTCGCGAAAATGCAGACGTCCCCAGACGCGGACCCAGCGCGTTAATTACTCTTCAAGGAATTAACATGTAACTTCATATGTCTCCTAGACGCTGTAGTAGGTTGTCACCGTAGAACTTTGTAACCAACAGGCACGTACTAGTGTATAAAGCCAGCTTGATACCAACCCTGAGAACAGCAACGTCAGTAGACTCACAAGGGTTAGCCGGTCGCTGTGGCCAAGCGGTTCTAAGCGCTTCAGTCCGGAACCGCGCGACCGCTACGGTCGCAGGTTCGAATCCTGCCTCGGGCATGGATGTGTGTGTTGTCCTTAGGTGAGTTAGTTCGAAGCTCTAGGGGACTGATGACCTCATATGTTAAGTCCCATAGTGCTCAGAGCCATTTGAACCATTTTTGAACTCACAAGGGTTAAAAAGAGAGCGAAAACGCCAAGAACTGTTGACCTTGCAGTTCCTACTACGGGGAGCCTGAGGGGCGGGGCTAAATGACGTATAACAATAATGTAGCAAGCCTTATTTGGCAGAGCAGTTACGTTTAGCTTTCAGCTGAACAATATTGATACCAAATACGGACTGGCTGGGTGGCTTTAAGTGGGAAAAACAGTGCCCTCAAACGACTCTTTAAAACCCCTAGATTCCGAAATTTGGCAGAGTTCTCAGTCAGACAATCTGGGCGCTAAAATCTGCGTCCGTCGACTCCAGCATCGGTCCGGCTCCGCGTACGTCTGCTCTCTCTCTCTCTCTCTCTCTCTCTCTCTCTCTCTCTCTCTTGTAGTGCCTCAGTGAACAGTGTCACATTCATTAAGTTTTGTTTTGCAACTAAGTTGTTGCCTTAAGATGCTGCCAGTGTTTGCTACTGTGGTTAGCATCCACTCCTGGAACTTCTGCACTGACTTCTATTGTAATACTGTTATTCATGCTTTTCCAACCCTAGAACTAGCCCCCAGTGTATTAGTTAGTCCTGTCTGGAATAAACAACTATTTCAAAACCCTGCTTGTCTAAGAGTCTCCACAACGACTTCCCTACCGAATCTCACCACCTGCATTTCTATTAAATGCCTGTACCAGTGTTGGCTCAGATAGAAGAAAACAAACTGGGAATTTTCCTTGTGCCATTGTTCTGTACCGCTCGGGAGCGCAGACTGACCATAAACCCCTTTTTCCGTCCCCCACCTATGTCAGGACACAACAGACGTATGTATTTGTTTAAGTTGACTTCAGCTACACAATGGAGAAACGAAATTGCTAATACGTGCTGAAAAACCAGAGAAAATGCGCTAAACTATTCTTACGAGGGACGCTGTATATGTATGCGAGTGTGAGTGTGTGTGTGTTGGGTGGCTGGGTGAGTGTGTATCCATCAATATTGCTGACTAACACATGGAAGTGGGCTCTCAAATCATGGCAATGCCAACACCCTTTGATGCTTGTCCTGGTACCCATTTTCAGGAGAACGATCTCTCTCAGCAGGTTGTGGACTGGTTGCCACTTGCTGCCGAGGACATCACCGAGGCTGCTACCATACATGACATCTCTTCCCACCCCCGAGAGTGATCTTGTCTTTCCAGAGCTCGCCCACTTCCGGAAACGCAGGTCGTCAATCTCGCTATATCAGGGAGTCGTCATTCTTCATGTGTTAGGGACCAAAACCCACGTTGTGATCCTGAATGCTCTCCACACATCTGCTCTGCTCCTCTGTCACTGTCACTGGAGAACTGTCATCACCAAGTGCATGGTCCGGCAACACTTATACTGGAAGGGCATTGACAAAGACACTAAGTCGCTACTTCGTGCCTGCATCTGTACTGTAAGTATTAGGCTGCCCTTCCCAGGTCGTATTTTCCCTGAACGAACGCCATTAGAGCTGTGAAGCCAGGCGCTTTTCTCGGGGCCAAATGGCGCATCGTGGTGTTCGACTTCTCGAGTTACCGCTAATGACCCACATGCACATAACAGACACTTCAGCATAATCTGCGTACTGCAGTAGCTTTTTCATAGTGGAAGGCCTTCCCCTTGTCATTGTGATGAACAATGCCATTCAGTTTATCAGCCACGAGCCTGCTTTCATTTGCAGCTGCCATGGTATTCAACACCTACACAATGCACCTTTCCACCCTGTGTGCAATGGGATTGCCGAGTTGTTCTTAAGCACATTAAACGAAGATGTTCCAGCCTGCAGTCACCCATGACCTGGAGGATTCTATTCCTCCTCTTTCTTACTTCTTACAGGAGCTCCCTCCCTCCTCCCCCCCCCCCCCCCACACACACACAGAGGCAAAGCTCTCACACATGCCGCTGAAGTGGACCCTTCTCTCCCTCACAGTGGCCCTGCAGCAAGGATGGAACGCTTTCCCAGCAGCCACGGCCACTTCTGGGAGATGTCAATTCGCCACTTATTCCAAGGTCTGCAATGCGAATGGTTTTGAGAAACAACACTGGTTCCCTGGGATAGTCACGAGTCAGTTGGGCAGCACCAATTATGTGATTGTCTGCCCCATGATTCGACGTGGTGAAAACACGTGAATCAGTTACCCCCATGGGTGAAGTAAACAGCTTCCTCCGTGACTGGTAGCTCCTTCTCCATTGCAGGCTCAGGAAGCGCCACTGTTCAATGGTCAGACGGCACCCCTGCCAACGCTCTGTCTGCACCTGAGCTAATAAACAACAACTTCACTGACACTAGAGTGGGGACTGGATCTCCAGTGGACGGCTCACCTTTTGTCCATGTAGTGGTCGATGGCAGAGGCGTCATCGCTGGGGCGAGGGATTTAACGTTCACCAGCGCCTGCCAGATGACATTCTTTTGCATATTTTGGTGTCAACAGCAGCATACCTGATAGGCGTAACCATTCAGTAGGGCATACATTGACGACCACTTCCAGAGGGCATTCCAGACAGGCGGATCTACTGTCACCATGCCCTCCTCAGAACGCAAATGTCAGATGTCATCAACTCACCATGCAAGCCAGCTGGCAAGCAGATCATCATCATGAGCAGCAGCAGGCAATCACTTGGGGTGAGTGTGATTTTATAAGCAGCCTGCCGGACCACAGCAACAGTCTTCTGTGAGCCTACTGCCAGAGTTACAGCACATGTCACCCCTTCTGGATATCTGCTTTTGAATTCTGCATGGTATCCACAGACTTAATGTCAGACCGTCTCGGACCGTTTCCAATAGCCAGAATTGAACCTAGATGCTACAAGAGACCTGTTTCAGGATATGTCCATTGTATGGTACAGTCATATTGAGGTGACGTGCTACTGGACAACTATTCACATCACAACAATATAAAATAATGATTTCTTAGTTAATTATACTGCAGATATGTGTGTGGGAATAAATATTATTCCCAGCACAATTAGTTTTCATTTTTTGACAGAATCTCTCTGGGATCATTAAATTTATTCCATATTTATTAGCACCCTTACTCAGTAAAGAACCAACAACTATATCCTTTGATGCTTCACCACATGTTTCTCTTTTTGCACTGTTTGTCCTCTTTATGTAGTTTCTCATATTGCCTTCAACATGAAAATACAAAATAAGAAACTGCATTGACATGGGGAAAATGGTACAACTTGTAACAAAATGAAAGTAATTGCCCACACATTACCATTTTACAGATAAGCATCAAACAAAATTGTAGCACACTAGCTCCATACGACACTGATGTCACAGAAAAATAGAAACAAATTGCCCATGTTACATTACATTTGTAACAAATTGCTCTTTTACAGCAAAACTGTAACAAATTGGCCCATTTTAAAGCAAAGCAAAATTGTAACAAAAACCCCTTTACTATCTGATCAAAAGTATTTGGACACCTATAAGTGGCATTAATATGGAGTGTTTCCACCCATCACCTTTTGATGGCTGAACTCTGCTGAGAAGTCTTTTATTGAGGTGTCCGATTTTCTGTGAAGCAATGGCAACCTGTTCTTCCTCAATAGTTGAAACCAGACAAGGAAACGATGTTGGACACTGGAGTCTGAAGTGAAGTCAACATTCCAAAAGTGTTTCATCTGTACAGGTTGCGACTCTAAACAGGCGATTTCTTTTCTGGAATGTTGCTGTCCGTAAATCATTGCCTCACAGAAACATTGCCTACTTTATGACAGGTGTACTTTCATGCTGACACAATCAGTCACCATCTCTGGACTGTTCTCTACAGTATGCGGTATGTAATGCTGAAGCTGCATGCATTTGCTTCTGCCTTTAGTGTTCTATTAATTATAATAATTGTTCCAAGTCTTAACCACAAGAAGACAGTCCCATTCCATACCATCGCCTTCTCGAAACTTCATTGTAGGCATTATACATGATGGCAGACCAAGTGCTCCACTGAATTCCTACAGGTATAGCTTGATTCACCATCAAACTCACTCCAGTCATCCACTATCCAGTGGCGTTATTCTTTACACCACCTCAAGGGTCACCAATCCATTCCCTGTTAATGTTTCTCTACTGTCAACCCAATACTTCCCATTGTCTTTTCTATTGCTACGTCCCCCTCTCATGAGATCTCCATTACATAGTTGTGGATGCTTTTGAACACACTGTGAATTTTACAGGCGTCTATGAAGTGTGTTAAAATTATAATATTCTAGAGTCGGTTGTTTGGATTCAGATTTTAAAAACCGAGGAGGCCTATGTGCTATCATAAGAGCCAGTAACATCGGAATACAAAATGCATTGCAAGTATACAAAAATGGTTGATTCTCTAACAAAATATTGTTGCACACCCTCTTCTCAGCTCATTACATGTCTAGTTCACTTTTGAGTGCACAGACTTTAGGTCATATACAGGTAATGACAAATTCAGTAACATGTTCAGTACTCAACTTGTCTTTCTAAAATGCAACCATCTTTCTATTTATAATAGGATGGTTTTTGTGTCTGTTATCTATAGGGAAACCGGATGTAACACACCACCTGACATCCTCATACATAGTTTCACAAGTTTTGTTGGAACCATGTTTATTGTGATTATCCACAATGAAAGTCTATAAGATGGTGTTTCAAATTTCTAAAATAGCGAATCGTACTGGTTGGCTTAGCAAACCCTGAATTACGCCTCTTCAGTTCAATACCAAGTAAATTTCGTTATAAATAAAGCTCCATTAAGAATTATGATTTGCAGTCAAACGCGTCTGCTCCGTGTCTACCTTCCCAGAATTTCGCTAGTCTTATGTCTGTCATCTTTTGTTCATTTTGCATAGTTTTACTATACACATTATTATTAATAAGTTTGATAAAAAAAAGAGATTCTTTTCCCCGTAATATGATAAGTGTTCCATACTAGATGATAAACTGAGCACTCTTGTATGAGTAGAAGGGCAACAGGGGCGTCACCACATGCTCTACTGCTTCCAGATGTATTCAAGATGGTGGATACAAGAAGGCGACAATAGATATGGCAACGTCGCAATGACGTCATGGTGAGACGTTCAAATTTTGGCCTGAAAATAAGTCAATTGGGCTACCCTCACTAACCTAACCCCCTACCCTCTCCCCTCCCCCAGAAAATGGCGGGAAGTTCAAATTGCAGAAGGACAATGCAACACACCATGGCTACCTCCATTAACATAAAAAAAAGGTGGGAAAATAGGTCACTTTGGCTACCGCCACTGACCTAAGTGATCTGAACGCCACCTGTTCCTAGGATTGGTGGGGAAAAGACTCAGCTTGTGCTGGATAGGATGGACATACGTTTTATTTTGTATGCCGTGTTTATTTAAACAACTTGAGGTAACAGCTCCATACAGTGTGTTCACCATGAAGTCTGGAGTCCAACTGAACTAGTACACAGTACTGCCACCAGAGGGTGCCGTTGTCCCTTCAATCAGATAATCCAAGATAGCGGTCTGGGGGGAAAATGGCAGGAGCCAATAGGAACCCTTAATCCAGTCACGTGTTAAGACTTGAGCCAGTAGTATGATGGTATCTGGTAATGTCATTAGACGGGGTGTAGGGCAGGCTCAGCAGCTCTGGGACCACAGCCTTGTTCAGTCAGCCAGCAGCTTCAGACGAAGAAGAACCATAAGTGTCAACAGCAGTCACAACCCAGCAGAGCCCTGTAGAACTGGAAGAACCCGAAAAGTAAGTATCCTATATCACATCTTTCTCTGTGGTTAACATTATTATTATTATTATTATTGATTGTTTGCACATCTTGGTCCTTATGTAATGCTTCCTCATGTTTGTTCAGCAGTATCCCTTGACGCTATGCCCGCAGGGTCGAAAGCCTATATGCCGATCTCTACTGCGTCCGAACCTGTAGCAACCTCGGCTGCCATCTTCTCGAGACCTGCACCGACATCTGGACCTGCGGCAGCAACAACCTCCAGCTTATCTGAACCTGTAGCGACCACATGGGATCATCTAGCACCTGTAGCCCACTTGCTGGAGCAGGATAAGGAGCTGTTATTGTCTGTCCCAATCATCAGTTTGTGTGATGAGGACACACGCTATGCTTCCAGCACATCGGACGCTGCTGCTGGTCCTAAACAACAAGCTGGAGGACGAAAGTGGTTCAAATGGCTCTGAGCACTATGGGAGTTACCTTCTGAGGTCATCAGTCCCCTAGAACTAAGAACTACTTAAACCTAACTAACCTAAGGACATCACACACACCCATGCCCAAGGCAGGATTCGAACCTGCGACCGTAGCGGTCGCTCGGTTCCAAACTCAAGCGTCTAGAGCAGTTCGGCCACCTTGGCCGACAAGATGGAGAACAAAACTGGTGACCAGCATACGACCCATCCCAGCAGAACGTCCCTGAGCTAGTGCAGGCACAGAGTGCAGATGCTGTGGATGAGAAGCCATCGAGTGTACCCATGCTCTTCAGTTCTACATAAAGTTAACTCCCAGTAGAACAAAATGTGAAAACGTTGGTATAGAAGTACATAGTGTCTGGGACTTGCATGCGAGAATAGAAATTGAAAATGCGTCGAAGGGTGTTAAAGTGCCAATTTCTGAGTTCGACTGGGACGAAATATGTCGTGCAGGCCGCTAAATAAATCAAAAGATGACTCCAGAGTATTATCCAACTCGTTCTGCCCAGGCATTCCTGTTACTGGTGTGACACTATCTATTACAACAGTGTATGATGTCTGTGCACTAAGTGTGAAATCGGGTGATAACTGTGTTTATCTATGGCACGCCTCAGTTATACTATCTGGATACTGCGCTACATCTTGCATTGGAAAGATTGAACCGTTGGTTGCCGAGCATAGACTGTGCATACAATGATGTAGTAAACTTCCTACGTGTGCATACTGTACATGTTGATGATTTGGAGCAATACCATTATTTGCACATGAACGCTGAACCCAAAAACAAGTAGATAAAAAGTTCTTGTGACAAACCCAAGTACTGTGAGGCATCCATTGACTTGAGGGAGATATGAGAGGAGTTCCTTGCATGTCAAAAAGTTTTGTTTGGGAAATACTGTACAGGTGCGAAGAGAATTAGTTAAAGAAAGGGTCTGATGATTTCCTTGAAATACTACATCCAATGTATGATATTTAAATAAATAAATAATATGTATATATAATCTCAAACTGTGTTTCAGTTTTATTTCATACATCTCTTACTATAGTCAAAGTATTAGACTTATTAATATAACTCTTTTTCAAAGCTACACCTGCAACGCTGCAGCGGCAGGCAATTACCCCAAACATCGCCTCACCAGTTATTCACAAAATGAATGATAAAATTACTCTTCATGGGTTATATACACTACTGGCCATTAAAATTGCTACACCAAGGAGAAATGCAGATGGTAAACGGGTATTCATTGGACAAATATATTATTCTAGAACTGACATGTGATTAAATTTTCACGCAGTTTTACTTTCATCCTTTTTTCCCATACATTCTCTCTACACAAAAATATTTAAGCGAGACACACACACACACAAAATTACTTACACTATGGTTAAAGGGTCATACTACTACTCAGAGACTCTCTCTCTTTCATTCCTTCTCACTCAGAGTCCCCCACCCCTTTTCTCACTACGAGTGAGTAACGTAAGTATGTGAGTTCTGCCTCCACCACATACCCTACATCAAAATCAGCTTCCATACCCCCCCCCCCCCCCCATCCCCATGATTTTTCCACCTAATTACTTGCATTCGTCTTTGGGTGCCCATCGAAACTCACCAATAGGCAGTGATTGCTACATGGCGTGCCCGTATATGTTATTTACATCCAGGTACGTTATGTCAGCATCAGTCAATAATTTGAGCTTTGCATCCCAAGACTACCCACGTGCCATGTAATAAAAGGCAGGATCCAGAGAATATGTGGCCACGCATAGACTCCGGATCTTCTCGGAAACGTCTGCTTGCAAACTCATGTCTGTGTCCACGTAAAGCCATGCGTACTCTCCTAAAGTGGAGATTTTTAATTTCTCCCAGACATTCACGGTATGCTAATATTCTGGATCCTTTATGGCATCGCCTGTAAGGTTACTAGAGAATACAGTAATGTCAGGTAGCCTGGTTTCATTGAGTTTTGCCATACTACCCACATACTCATATGAGAAAAACCCCTTCCTAGTCAAAAGTTTAAACTTTTCTTCATCGGGAAACGCAGCTCAGGTGATATGAATATCTTCCCAAGGTAGAGTTCAAAGAGTTTATAGAGTGCTGCCTGCATAAAATGTAGCGTATCAAGGAAGTGGGGTGTAACTCTTGGCGTCATTCGTTTGGAGAATGAAATGTATTTCTCAACGCTCTCAGGTAGGACACCGACTTAAACTGTGGAAGAAAACGGGTATGTGCCTTGGTAGCTGATACTTCTAATTGCACATGTTGTGAGCAGCGCGACGGAACTTCACCGTAATATGACAGTGGCCCCTATGAGGAGCTTCTGTTTTTCTGTCTAACGGCATCCCACAAATATGACAGTCAGCTGCGTTATTATACAAATCTTCATTCTCCTTCATGGGAACATCGCCACTGTGAAGCTTATCAACTTCCCACAAAAGTTATTCGAGCTAAGTGAGCAGCCAAACTGCAGGATTATCCCTGACATAAGATTTGTAGTGGTTAAGACTGGAATCTTATGACGATACAATTAGGTACACTGCTTCTGTTCTTTGGGGCCCGCAGCGCGAAATATGTCTTTTAGTGACATAATTATTTATGAAATATCCAGGTGCACTGCTATGTAAGTTGAATAAAATAAAATAAAATAAAACACAAACAACCTACATAGCAGTGCACCTGGATATTTCATAAATAATTAGGTACACTGCCTCATATAGTATGTGTTTTTCTGTAAAGGTGGTATGGGAGGCTTTAAGGTCAGCTTCACAGCAGGCCACAGGAGTGAGGAGGCATTCAAAGCTGGCGTACACTACAAACAGGCATCCCTCCTAGTGGTGAGCGTTCTTCAACTTTATGAATTTGTTTTCCTCAGCAGGCATAATAACACATACTGGGTCTTTGAAAGCACAATCTACTAGATGCGCTACTAATAACTTGTCTGAGGAGAAATAATTTAGGCAACTTAAGCAAATATGTTTTACATGACGATCAGTTGATATTCGGAACTATATCTTTGGGGAGCTTGATATAGCTTGACCCCCCAATTACTGGAACACAGACGTGTGTATGGATGCCCAGGGTGTAGTATTTGGATGAGTGCTTTAGCTGACCCTCTGACCTCCATCTCGGAAAACTTGGCCAGTATAGCACTCAAGATGGATTTATGAAACCACTCAGCGATTGACGTGCTCCGTGTTATCAAGCCATTTTCCCCCCAAAGATAATGAAGAGTTGTCTCTTCAACACCAGAATCAACTTTGGTGGTGGGGACGGGTACAATAATTCGATGCATTTAATGCTGGGATACAGCAGATCATTGACTACCTTGAGGAGCTCCGTTTCCACGAAAGGAAGACGCGTCCGTTAGAAAACCAACAGGGTCACGGTACCCTCCTGCAGGGGTTCTCGATTCTCAATGAACGAGATTAGCTCCTCAAAAGCGTCTGCCACCATCGAGTATTCTAACTGTGGTATGGTATTACTGACCTGATGTCCTTCACTAAAAGGACAGGAGAGAGAGCTGCCACTAGCTACAGGAACATCTATATTGAAACGTCCCCTTAGAAAAACTTATACATGACTGTGCTTAAACTGACACACAATATTTTTAGCGCAACGCAATCTGACTTTCAATAATCCCAACAAAAGAATGGCCCTGACTCAAATTAACCTATACCTTTCACAAATCAATTACCTCATCAAAAATCATCGTTACGCGCTGTTAACATCCAGCTGCCGCTGCCCAACACTACAATGGCAGACAACAATGCAAACCAGCCACAGACTGCACACAGCACAGCCACTGATTTTCTTACAGAGCGCTACGTGGCGTTGGCGTTACCAATAAAAAAAACCTAAACATCCTACTTACAATATTAGTATTAATACTATTCTGAGTCCACCCCGTTGGAGATGGTGTTGCATAGGGACAAGTCAATATGCGCCGAGGCACACATACCTTGCATTTATGCCGATTCTGGCGAGGTTCAAACGATGATGATGATGACGGAGGAGGATGTTGCGGTGCGCGTCAGAGCGATGGGAGCAACCAGGCTTTGCTGATGGTTCCCGAAGCTGTTGTTGCTGTTGTTGCAGATGCGACCCGGTAACTTCAGGGGTAGTGCTTCGTTGCTCGGCCCACAGACGCCAGAGTGGCGGTGCCGGGGCGGCGGGGGCGGTGGCGGTGGCGGCGGCTTCCCGCACAACCAGTAGCAGTGCCGTTAAAGGTGAAGCGTGCCTTACCGGGCATCTCTTTGGTGAGGAAGACAGTTAAGCTGCCAATGGCACGTGCGCCACACTGTGCTGAGGTTGCTGAGACGCGACCGCACTAGAAGAAGAGATAAAATAAATAATAGTTAAGTCACATTGCTTACTACTGCTGGCACAGTGAAAGTAAGAACTCTGACAGTCACAAGGTTATAAGCAGAGTGAGTAATAACCTTATTCGCTATGGCTCCGGGCATTAACGTTTCATTGGGCGACTCCACCACAACCTCAAAAAAGTCATCATCATCATCATCATCATCATCATCATCTAATAGGGCCAGATCAGAGCGCCTTTGTCTGACCCTTTCAGGTATGTCATCGACCTTGTCAGAATCTGGCAATTGGTCTGTCTCGCCGACAACAACAACAACAAATAAGATATATATAAAGCGATTGGTTGCAGAAGAAAACTTCCTATGTTACCGCTACTAACATTACTGCTAGAGGCACGTACAAACATAATATTTTTTCTTAACTTAAAAGTATGCAGCTCGAGCATCTCATTATTTACTGGAGGCTGTTCCTGCATCTGCTGATGAAAAGCCTCCAGCTGCCTGTCCAATAAATCGAACTCCTCTAGAACTGTTTCTGGGATGGGAGATAATTTTATTTATTTTGAACGTCGAGTTACACAGAAAGATCACACAGGGATATTTTTTTCTATACTTACGTGAGTGTTTTTGTTGGTTATCCACAGCTGGAGGCTGTTACACATAGCAATGCTGCTGCTTCAGCGGATACTTCTTTTCAGCCCCCCCCCCCCCCCCTCTGCGTCCAGCTCAGTTTGCAATTGAATCAAGTGAGCTAGTGGAAAAAAGTATGAAACAAGAAAAGTTGTAATCACTACTATACAAGAATAAATTACAATGAAAATCATACTAACATGGCAACTCTGGCTGTGAACCCACCGCAGGAGGCTGGTCATCGAGAGTCTGCCATGGTCCAGCCCCCTCCTGTCTCTCCTCACACTCCAAGACAAAATCACAGAGTTGTACTACAAGAAAAAGACGGAATTAACAAGGCGAATTTAACATACACAAGAAAATTTACAGTCAAAATAGAAATTATTTACTCACTCGGTAATCCTGTCTCCAGAACTCTAAGCCTCTTTCCGCTACACTCTGAAGTGTTGTTGCAGCTACTGCTCTTCATCTTGTAGAAAGAAAAGAACAAGCACATGCAGAGGCGATGGAACGCACAACAAAGCGGACAGCAGAGAACTGAGGATGATAGCGATCGGTTGTGGGTTTATATATATAGACCGAGGCGACCAGTGAGAGAGCTTCATTTGAATGTTAAAGCAATGAGAAGCTCTTATGGAACGTCACTATGTCTGGAAGGGCTTGTCGTGACCGTCGTCTCTCTCTCTCCCAAAGAAACAAGAATACTTTTATGATTAACAGTGTTTTCGCAAGTGTGCACATACATGATGAAGGCTTTTAGAGGTGAGAAGTTTACCATTTCTGAGACATATGTTGAAAGCAAGATATTACGATTTCGGGGAAGGGTAACAGGTGATGCCTCGTTAAGACCATCAGGAAGAATGCAATAGTTATTCTGGGCTATTTTCGTTAACAGGTCTTGTTAGGACAAGAATTTCCATTAAAACAAGCTGAGACTTCACGAAAGCTGCAACAAAAGCGTTAGTTAACTACTTCTGTGACACTTTACCATTTCCTAGAAGGGACTGATAAGTAATGGACAGGCTGTCCCATTAGGGTCGCGAGGAAGAAAGTATTCGGTGTTATTCTCGGCTATTTTCCTTAAGAGCTCCTGTTAAAACCAGAATTTCCATGCAGACAAGCTGAGACATCACGAAAGCACTTACAAAAGCGATCATTAACAGTTTCTGGAGTACTTTACCAATTCCTAGAAGGGACTGATAAGTAATGGATGGGCTGCCCTGTAAGTGTCACAAGGGAGATAGCAGTTGGTGTTATTCTGGGTTATTTTCGCGGACAGGTCCTACCAGGACCAGAATCCATGCAGACAGGCTCCTACAAAAGCGAGCATTAACTATTTCTGCGACACTTTACAATTTCCGAGAGGTCGACTTGGGTCTTATTTACATAGCCATGTGATCTCAGTACAACACGGAGAGCCTTCTAGATGCACCTGCGATGGTCAGTCACTATCCTAACATTTCGTGGTGATGCATCAGCCACTCTGGGCAGGTAAACACACGTGCGCAGCTAGATGCGGCTCGCATGTCCCATTAGGATCGTTAGGAACAATGTGCCCTGTGCTATTCTGGGAAGCATTGGAACAAATTTGTATTGTGCGACCTGCACCAGCAACGGTAAACATGCACATGCGGTCCAGAGGGATACTTGGATCTTATTTAAATAGACATGTGATGTCAGTATAACACTCAAAGAACTGTAATTGTATACCCGCAAACAGACGTGACTTTCACCTGCTGGCTGTAGGCGTTAGTTGCATGAGAGAAATAGCTCGCGCCCCTACATTCATCTGTCAAGTGGTGGCTCACGGTGGTTGAGCACGTGCGCGCATTGGAGCCTCTGACACGTTGCTGTTGACGATAGTTTGAAGGTGTTTTTCATGTGCACTGAGTGTTTGTACATTACATTATTTGGACAGTATAGAATAAGTGAGCGTGTCTGCAGAGCGTTTTACATGCATTATTTTTTGATAATTTACGAGTTGTTTTCGTGTCTGCACATCATTGTACTGCATTATTTATGAGTAGTTTGCAGGTCTGTATGCTGTGTACTGCATTATTTCGGTAATTTACGAGTTGTTTTCGTGTCTGCACATCAGTGTACTGCATTATGTATGAGTAGTTTTCGGGTCTGTATGCCGTGTACTGCATTATTTCAGTAATTTACGAGTTGTTTTCGTGTCCGTACATCAGTGTACTACATAATTTACGAGTAGTTTGCAGGTCTGTATGCTGTGTAGCATGACCCCAAGTATGTCAGAGTGAGTGTTTTGAATCAGTATAATAAATATACTATGTCAAATCCATCCCTAAATAAATCGTTTCACAATAAATAAAGTACACTCCTTCCTCTCCCCAGCAGCCTAGTGCAGGCTGAGTCCTTCTCCCGCCATTCCCCCCCCCCCCCCCCCAGACCTCCATCTTGGATTTTGTCACAGGGTGGACGACAGTGCCCTCTGGTGGCAGTACCATGTAGTAGGTCAGCTGGATTCCAAACCTCATAGTGAACACATTGGATGGAGTTACATCCCCAAATTGTTTCAATAAACACTGCATGCAAAATAAAAACTTATGTCCGTCATATCCAGCAAATGCTGAGTCCTTTCCTCACAAACTCCTAGGAAGAGGTGGCGGTCAGATGACTTAGATAAGTGGAGGTAGCCCAGGTGACCTATTTTTCTGCCATTTTCTTAGGTTAGTGGAGGTAGCCATGGTGTGTTGCCTTGTCCTGCTGGAATTTGAACTTCCACCATTTTCTGGGGGAGGTGAGGGAGGAAGGGAGGAGGAGGGTAGGGGGTTAGGATAGTGGAGGTATCACAATTTATCTATTTTCCCGCCAAAATTTGAACTTCGCGCCATGATGTCATTGCAACATTGCCATATCTATCGCCGCCATCTTGGATCCGCCTTCTTGAATAAATTTGGCAGCAATGGAGAATGGGGAGACTCCCCTGTTGCCTTACTACTATTGGTTGGTGTACAACTTGGTTTATCTGTAGCCTACTCTAATGTTAAAAATTTATGTGTTACAATACACATTTGTGCTGTATAGCTTTCCTCTGTACTACATCTTTCTCATTCCACTAAACCACTTTCTGATATGTTGTGTACATATATATGCTATTCAATTGAAGTGTCATGCAGGTTCTGTGGTTAAGCAACACAAGCTACAATTATCGTCACCACATGATAAACATTTGCACTTTCAAATCAAGCGAATACCTTAGCTCAGAGTCTCTATCACCTGAAAAATTATGTTTTTATTTAGCTCCATGGCGAACAATCATATACAGTCGGTCGCTTGACGAAAGATCCGTACCCAAAGACTAGAAAGTTGTACAGGTTACACCAATATTCAAGAAAGGTAGTAGAAGTGATCCACGAAATTACAGGCCCATATCGTTAACGTCGACATGCAGCAGGATTCTGCAACATATATTGTGTTCGAACATTATGAATTATCTCGAAGAAAGCGGATTTAGAAAACATCGCTTTTGACATTTTACCACACAAGCGACTTGTAGTGAAATTGCGTGCGTATGGAATATCGTCTCAGTTATGTGACTGGATTCATTATTTCCTGTCAGAGATGTCGCAATTCGTAGCAATTGACGGAAAGTCGTCGACTAAAACAGAAGTGATTTTGTCGTTCTCCAAGGTTGTGTTACAGGCCCTTTGCTGTTCCTTATCTTTATACACGATTTGGGAGACAATGTGAACAGCCGTCTTAGGTTGTTTGTAGATGACGCCGTCGTTTATTGCGTAGTAACGTTATCACAAGATGCAAACAAATTGCAAACGATTTACAAAAGATATCTGTATCGTGTGAAAATTGGCAATTGACCCTTACTAACGAAAAGTGTGAGATCATCCACATGAGTGCTAATAGGGATCCGTTTAACTTCTGGTACACGATAGATCAGGAAAATCTAGAGGGCGTAAGTTGAAATAAATGCCTAGGAATTACAATTACGAACAAATTAAATTGGAAAGAACACATAAAAATGTTGTGAGGAAAGACAAACCAAAGACTGTGTTTTATTGGCAGGACACTTAGAAAATGTAACAGATATACTAAAGAGACAGTATGCACTACACTTGTCCGTCCTCTTTTGGAGTACTGCTGCTCGGTCTAAGATCCTAACCAGATAGGATTAACGGAGTGCATCGAGAAAGTTCAAAGAAGGGCTGCAAGTTTTGTATTATCGAGAAATACCCGGAGAGATTGTGGCAGACATGATACAGAATTTGGGGTGCACATCATTAAAACAAAGGCGTTTTTAATCGCAACGCAATCTTCTCGCGTAATTTCAATCACCAAGTTCCTCTTCCGAATGCGAAAATATTTTGTTGACGCCGACCTACATAGGGATAAACGATCACCATGATAAAATAAGGGAAATCAGAGCTCGTACGGAAAGATACACTGGAATAATAGAGAATTGTGAAGGTGGTTCGATTAACCCTCTGCCAGGCACTTAAATTTGATTTGCAAGGTATCTATGTAGATGTAGATTTAGATGTATTTTACTGTGTATGTATGAAAAGTTAAAGTATGATTTCTACTGCAGGAGAAAGTTTAATGTGATTTTTTATGTATATTTGAAAGTGTAAGAAACATTAAATGTGATTTGTAACTAATGTACTGCATGAACAACAACAAAATATAAAACATCGGTTTCCTAGACTTCATCGGATAGTTCCTTCAGATTAATATCTGACATATTATGAAGTTGGTCATTCTGAAACACTTGAGCTCACAATTGTGAAATGATACCAGACACTCCTAAACGTGCTCACTGAAAATGTAAAGGATAAAAGCAACAAAATTTGCTGATGAGGTTACTGTATCTGTCATAAACATGTGTGTGTGTATGTTTATGTGTGTATGTGTTTGTGTACTTACAAAATTTTTGAAAAATAATCGAATATATGTGGACATGGTAGGCTTTGGCAAAAAATACTTCGCTGTCAAGGGCTGTTTCATTTTAATGAAAATTTTTCCTGCCATCAGCCATGGTACATTGATGTACTGCTCTTAGTTCCAGAAATAAATGATTTCCCCGATACGATGTATTACGGCTGACTATATAAATACCTTGTAAAAAGACTCTGTGAGGATCCAAGCTGAAAATCTGCATTGAAGGACAAACATATCACAACAATCGTTCCACATGGCCGCCATTCATGTGAAGGGAGGTTTGAACACGTCTACATCGACTCCTGCATTCGTTCAAACATCTCGTGCTTGTTCCTAATGCACTGACAACCATCCACATTACGTTCCCGGAGTTCATCGACACTAGCTCCAGGGCTGGAATACATCAAATGTTGCAGATAGTCTCACACAAAGAAATCCAAGACGAGAGAGCTGAAAGGCCATTGTATTGGCGGGCCACGACCGATGCATTTATTATCACAACGCTGTTTACCGGTACTTAGGCTTCTGGAATGATAATAAAATCATACGAGGGCAGTTTATCACTTTGTAATTTACAGCTTCATTTGTAGTGTTCTGAAATGTACGTAGCCTGAGGCATTAACAGCGTTGTAACAGTGGCATGCCTGCACTTACGCAAACGTCTTACTGGTAAAATCGTTGGCTTCTGGACCTCTCTTTATTAGGATTATTTGGTTGTTGAAGTGTCCTCTAGTCGCCCCAAATGATTGTACCTCTCATTGTGAGACAGCCGGTAAATTGGGAAGTAATAGTAGTTGATACCTCCAGTTCGCTGAACAGACCTCTCCAGAAGGTTCTTGAGTTCACATCAAAAATAATTCGTACTACACGCTTTTGGACTTGGGAAACTTCGAACTGGCTTTATTAGTTACATCTCAGCAGAACACAAAAAAAAAAAAAAAAAAAAAAAAAAAAAAAAAAAAAAAGATTTTGTACGACGTAGGAATGTAAGTAACGAATTCTGCATTTTTTTTTTTGTATCATATCTGTCTGACAACATCCTCATTGCAAATAATGATTTGTTTATGAGCCTCAGCTGTTCTGTGGTGTGCTGCTCCCCCAAAGTGAGCTAGTAATACATCGGTAGAATACTGGCTTTTCAGTGAGAATAGTGTATTCGTTCACTGCTTAGAACTTAGAAGTTTTTATTTGTTATAGTGCCTCAACATCACTCCACTTCCGCAGTACCTCATCAGAGGTGATTAAGACAGCCAAATATGCAAAAAGAAACATAAAAAAGTTTTTACGACCAACATTAGGACGTGTTTTCGGACGTTATTTTGGCAGCTTAGTGGCAAACATGAGTAAAGGAAAAAGTGGATTTACGAATAAAGCTTCTGAATTATGGATATATTTTCGCCGTAAAAACTCAGTCTAATTTGCAACCACCACTTGAGCCCATTCAGAGTAATCGTTAATGCCAGCCCACGTTCTGAGAATAATGTATTCATTTGGGTCGGTGGCGCGCATATTTATGGGCGTTAACGGGGCATGAAACTGCACTAGGGGACGCTGTTATGTAATTTAGTGCACCAGTCTATAAGTGGACTTGCACCGAATGAATGCGCCTCGGAGGAGTGGTGCATAAGTACGGTGCCAATGCAGGGGTGAAAGAATTATCGGTCACGCTGTGGAAAGCGTGACGCAGGAACAGTTAATATAGCGTGGCGCGCTGTAACTATTTCGTTATCGCTGAAGACTATTTCATTTAGAGCCGTCCACATAGTTTGGTCGCAGGCATATCTGCTACATAAACTGTACTTTTTCTGTTTCCCATTGCAGGTATGACAACCACGGCTCTATCTTGGCATGCTGCCCGCAGTGTGGAAGCCCGGTCCACGATCTAGCCCATCCCTCAGTCTGTTTCAGTTGCATCCGCGATTCGTTGTGCCGAACGTCCGAGTACTTGAAATAATGACCGTTACCAGAATTTACAATGTGTATATAAGAAAGAGTATTTTATTGCGACACAGAGCGCCGCATGGGCATCCACACAGTCAAACACAACTGTGTGTGGGCGCGATGTCAAGAAAATACGAGGATGAGACAAAACTTTATAGCTTAGAGAAGCAGCATACGTGATCGCGTCGTGTGCAGAATGAACTGCGGAGGGGATACAGCCAGGTCGTTGTCATTAATTGTGGTTCGGATATCTCTGCAGCAAACGCCAAACGGAGGCGTGGTCGATGGCTGACTACCGAAGTTAGTTCTTGCTGTTGAGAGTTCTATGCTCTGAAGCTGACAGATATTTGTGTGTTATGATACGTAATTCTTTCTCATTTATGTTTGTTAAGTTCACTGTAAGCTCATTTTGCTTCCTGAAAGTGAGATCGGATATGTCCAGCGCAACTTTCGTAGTAGATATCAAGAGTTTGATGGTCGAATCTTGAAAATTTGGACCTGGGGTGTATTTAAGCCCTTTGTTAAGCACATCAGCTTCTTGTTCTGTAAATACATCTGCAAGCTTATTTATTCTTGAGAAAAGTCAAAGTTAGACTGATATTCCTTTACTGAACGTTTGGATGATGTTCGGTGTTAAACCGGCGACCTAGAAATGACGGAGAGGCTTCCTCCCGCCATAGCTCTCAGTGGTTCACGTTATTGTGCAGTTCGGCACCCAGTTGACACCCCCCCCCCCCCCCTCAATCACCCCTCCACCCCCTTCCTGGGTAACGCCTCATATTCATATCAGACAAGTGTAACCCCAAATTTTTTGCGTTGTAGAGTAATTACGGTGTGTGATGTCATTGGGTTAGTTAGGTATAAGTAGTTCTAAGTTCTAGGGAACTGATGACCTCCGAAGTTAAGTCCCATAGTGCTCGGAGCAATTTTTTTAAATTACGGTGTACACATGCGTGGAGACAGTGTTTGCGCAGCAATCGCCGACATAGATGATGTTCGGTAACTACGAGCTTATTGGATTCTTGTTATGAGCATATCTAACTTGCATGGTGAGGTGTATGTATCTATTAGTTAATTTGATAATGTTATCGAAAATAAGTGCCGTTAACTTTTTGCTAAAACGTAACTGTGTTACATACAACTCTTGATTGATGGTTTCTTTTCGGTGCAGTTGGTCTTCTGTCTCTTGATTCACCCGAAGTCTTGATACAAGACATAATGTTGTACTTAGCTTTCACTTCAGTGTGAGCATACGTAGTACTTATTCTATGCCGGAGTCAGCGCTTGTTGTTGTTTACGCCTTCAACCAGTCGCAAATATAGCAGTTTGTGTCCCTTATTCCAACAGGATAAAATACAGGGAGCGAAAGGCTATTTACAGTTTGTACAGAAACCAGATGGCAGAAATAAGAGTCGAGGGACATGAAAGGGGAGCAGTGTTTGGAAAGGGAGTGAGACAGGGTTGTAGTCTCTCCCCGACGTTATTCAATCTGTATATTGAGGAAGCAGTGAAGGAAACAAAAGTAAAATTCGGAGTAGGTATTAAAATAGATGGAGAAGAAATGAAAACTTTGAGGTTCGCCGATGACATCGTAATTTTGTCAGAGACAGCAAAGGACTTGGAACAGAAGTTGAACGGAATGGATAGTGTCTTGAAAGGAGGATATAATATGAACACCAACAAAAGCAAAACGAGGATAATGGATTGTAGTCGAATAAGTCGGGTGATGCTGAGGGAATTAGATTCGGAAATGAGACACTTGAAGTAGTAAAGGAGTTTTGCTATTTGGGGAGCAAAATAACTGATGATGCTCGAAGTAGAGAGGATATAAAATGTAGACTGGCAATGGCAAGGAAAGCGTTTCTGAAGAAGAGAAATTTGTTAACATCGAGTATAGATTTAAGTGTCAGGAAGTCATTTCTGAAAGTATTTGTATGGAGTGTAGCCATGTATGGAAGTGAAACATGGACGATAAATAGTTTGGACAAGAAGAGAATAGAAGCTTTCGAAATGTGGTGCTACAGAAGAATGCTGAAGATTAGATGGGTAGATCACATAACTAATGAGGAAGTATTGAATAGGATTGGGGAGAAGAGAAGTTTGTAGCACAACTTGACCAAAAGAAAGGATCGGTTGGTAGGACATGTTCTGAGGCATCAAGAGATGAGAAATGAAGAAGCTTGCACAGGACAGAGTAGCATGGAGAGCTGCATCAATCCAGTCTCAGGACTGAAGACCACAACAACAACACATGTTCCGTAGAACCTGAAGCACGGTGTAAGTCAGCAAGTAACATACACACATGTTCAACAACAAAAAAACAAGAAACAAAACAAAAACAGAACACCCTGAACGACTTGCGACAGGACGTTCATATTGACAGGACATGTACGAGATATGACTGGAAATTCTTAAGGATGGGCTTGCAATTGTATTATTGGTGGTACTTACATGCTATTGCGACGCATCTCCTTCAAAAAAGTCCCCTTCTGACTGAACACATCGACTGAAACGGTGTTTCCACTTTTCTAAATATTCCTCGATTTTTTTTTCATGAAGTGTGTTAAGGACTCTCTCCATATTTGCCTGGATATCTTCTATCGAGTCAAATCGCTTCCCTTTCATTGAAAATTTCAGTTTAGGGAACAGGTAGAAGTCCGCTTGGGCCAAATCAGGAGAACATGGCGGTTGAGGAAGCACAGGAATTTGGAATTTGATCAAAAATTCAACGATGGAGAAGGCACGATGCGCCGGATCATTGTCGTGGTGTAGCACCCAACTCCTGTCTTTCCTCAATGCAGGCCTTTTCGCGCTAACGCTCAAGGACACATTTGTAGTGTTCCTTGTTAATTGTCTGAAAATCACCAACATTGTCTTTACCTTCGACCGACTTTGCTGTGCTTTTTTCGGTCGTGGTGAACCTGGAGTATTCCAGTGCTGAGATTGCACTTTGGTTTCAGGATCATATCCAAATACCCACGATTCGTCAACTTTAATTACCTTATTTAACAAATCTGGGTCACTTTTATTCCGATTAATCAGTACTTGGCACACTTCAATTCAGTATTGTCTCTGGTCACTTGACAACACATTTGGAATGAATTTTGCGGACACTCGACGCATCTTCAGATCTTCAGTTAAAATTGACTGAACTGCATCAAAACTTAAATTAATTTCATCAGCCATCTCTCCAATTGTAATTCTATGATCAGAACACACTAAGTCGCGAACTTTCACAACATTTTCATTCGTTTTTGAGATGAAAGGACAGCTGGACCTTGGTTCATCTTCAAATAACTCGCGGCCATTTTTAAATCTGTTGAACCAGACAAAACATTTGACTGGCTCATACAATTATATCCGAAAGCTGTTTTTAATAGTTCGTAAAACAAAATTTCACACAAACTCGTTGCTCCGTTTTTATGTCCATTTTCAAGCACACGGAATCCGGCAACAAGCCCTAACAAGCCCGCACTTAACCAGCTGCCACAACAAACTGAATAAAGGAAATGCAGTTTCCTGTCAGAGGGCGTTCACGGACAAGGCAATGACTCACTCCCCACCCTCCATGTACCTGCCCGCCAAACGAGTAAACATTAGCGGATCCATTCTTAAAACTTTCCAATAACACCTCGTATATTACTATGTCCTGCAGAAATGATTAGCATTTCAGTCACCTCGGTTCAGCAAGTGTCCTGTTGCCTAGCCGGCACAAGGTCCGCCATGAGCCCTGATACCTTGTTCCATACGTGTTGTCATAGACGCGTATAAGGCGCGAGTTGCGTCTTGCGGTATAACCATCCATGCTGCATGCAACTGGTTCTAAAAATCATGTGTGGTGGTTGTCATTGCGTCACAGTGTTGCACCCATCCTTTTTCCACATCCCATGATGGGCCAGGGAAAAAGCTTGACATCCAGTAACACCAAGAAGGCACGTGTTCGTGCAGCAACATGTGGTCACAAATTGTCTTGCTGAAAAATGGAGCCTAGGGTGTCTTGCAGAAAGGATAAGTCTATGGGTTGCAGGATTTCATTCACGAAGGTCACACTGGTGACACGAGCCAGCTGTGATCTGTGGTTGTACACAATAGCACCCCACCCCATAAGGCCTTGCGTTGGAGCTGTATATCTTGTGATCCGGTTCCCCCTGCCTATGACGAACCAAAATATGGTCATCATTTTCAAACAAAAATAACCCTGATTCGTCGGAAAACACTATCTGATGCAATTCCTGTCTCCAATGACGTCGCTCCATACACCATTGCCGTCTAGCATGTTCCTGCACATACGTCAAAGGTAGACGGAGAAGAGGACGACGCGCACATAACCCATGTCGAAATAAACGGAGGTGGACTGTCACCCTTGATCGTGCAACACGTGTTACACTGATGCGCCAGAGCTGAGGAGGAAGAAGATCTGTCCTAAAATGCCATTCGGATGACGTGTCGGTCTTCTCAAGAGGTTTGCCTCGGTGGTGCGCCATGACCCATCTCGTCGTGTTCAGTGGCCTTCCATGAACCATTCTGCACACACCCATTGCATTGCCGAAACACCTCGTCCCAAACGATCAGCAATTTCCTGGATGGATGCATCACATTCTCTTACGCCAATGTTGTGGTCTTCAGTCCTGAGACTGGTTTGATGCAGCTCTCCATGCTACCCTATCCTCTGCAAGCTTCTTCATCTCCCAGTACTTACTGCCATCCACATCCTTCTGAATCTGCTTAGTGTATTCATTTCTTGGACTCCATCTACGATTGTTACCCTCCACGCTGCCTTCCAATGCTAAATTTGTGATCCCTTGATGCCTCAGAACATGTCCTACTATCCGGTCCCTTCTTTTTGTCAAGTTGTACCACATACTCCTCTTCTCCCCAGTTTTATTCAATATTTCATCATTAGTTATGTGATCTACCCATCTAATCTTCAGCATTCTTCTGTAGCACCACATTTGGAAGCTTCTATTCTCTTTTTGTCCAAACTACTTATCGTCCATGTTTCACTTCCATACATGGCTACACTCCATACAAATACTTTCAGAAACTACTTCCTGACACTTAAATCTATACTCGATGTTAACAAATTTCTCTTCTTACGCCAATAACGTGCCCTATTTCCAACTCACTGATTTGATGGTACGGCTAGCGCATATGTCTGCCAGGCATCCTGCACGCCTGCTCAGGTCACAATGATCCATTATCTTCGGTTTAGAGTGACAAAGAGAACCGTAGGCACATTTTACTAGTAGGTGGTATCATACAGACGAATTTCCCTAATAAATACTTTAGCCAAGATTCAAGAGAAACTGCTCTGTAGACGATTACAGGCACACAGAATCCTTGGATTTCGATCTGGTAAATCAATCGATGATGCTATAAACAGAGCTCTCGAGTACACACAGCCCCCTCCAAATATGCTAAGGCAATCACGATCAGCATTGCAGGCGCATTTGACAATCTATGATGGCCTGCAATGTTCCAGAGGTTAAGACATCTAGAGGTACCAGAAACTCTCTACAACAGTCCATTAGACTACTGCAGGGATAGAATCGTTTGGCAAATGGACAACCAGAAAGTGATCAAACGTATGACGAAAGGTTGTCCTCAAGGGTCGATCTGTGGCCCCATATTCTGAAACATCAGGTTGGAATCCCTTTTACGGATACTGGAGAGACATGAAATGACAGATGGAGTTGATGGAGTGGTCGCTTACGCAGATGATCTAATGATGGCCATAGCTGCGAACAATAGGCCCACTTAGAAGAAAGAGCCAATGTCACACTACGCACCATCATACAATGGTGCAACAACAATAAACCCAAGACAGCGGAAAACAAAACAACGTACGCTCTGCTGAAGGGTCTCCTGAAGAGGGACCCAACAGTCAAAATCAGAGACACCAACATTAAACGATCACAGGTCACGCGCTATCTTGAGGTTAATATCAAAGCAGAAAAAATACTCCACAAACTATAAGGCTGAACTCGGACCACTTCAGACTCCCCTTGTCAGTCATGAGAACATATCAATGTGCATTCTTCAAGTCAGTACTAAGTTTTGCCGCCAGCACATGGGCACATAAACTAAACGTGTAAACTTACAAGACAATTGTCAGACGTGGGCAGAGAAGTGCATTATTGAGACTATCTTCGGTACCACCTCAGATGAAACACTGTGTGTGGTACTTGGAATATTCCCGATAGATCTCACAATAAGATACAGAGCGGCGACGTACTGGGTAAAGATGAGGATACAAGACCAGGTTCGGAAGATCACTGATGTACCAATACAAACAATATGCCAACTAAAGACGTGGAGATTGGATACCTGGCAGCGTGAGTGGGTCAATAGTGATAAGGGCAGGAGAATATACAACTTCTTCCCCAACATAAAGGAATGACTAAGACATACCGATCCCAGCCGCGGTATGGTACACTTCCTAATGGGACACTGCACTTATCTCACGCACTTGAACCGCGTGAGTCTGTGGCAGTCACCTAGGTGCACATGTGGGGAAGAAGGATCTCCCGAACATATCGTCTTTTTCTGCGGACAGTACACAAACATGAGACACACACTACACATAGGTACATCAAACAGTGAACAAACACTCAAAGACATGATTTACTACGATGAACACAGCCAACCATTAATAAACTGACGATATCTCCAAAGCCAAACACACAGCATACATGATGACAAGAACAGCGCAGAAGAGAAGCCTACATGCAAAGACGGCAGGAATTTCACAGGTTGGACGGTGATGAGTCTGCATCTGAAGACATCTCATCGGACAGGAGCGTAAACACTACCAACGACGATACAATATAAACACATCTATCTGTCTTCCAGAAATACAACTGGTCCACTCCCATGAGGGTTGCGGTCTAGAAGGGGCCTGTTCCTTCTGGTGAGCAGCGACGTGCAGCCTGGTCAGAAGGATCTTAGTTGTGGTTCTTCCGTACAAAGCCCAACCCGACAGATACGGAAGTAGATCAGGGAAAACCACTGGACATGCTGAGTCGTTTGCGCAGCTAGGAGAAGCTAACGACATGATTGTTGGCTGGTGGGAGTAGTTCAAGTTTTAGTCTTGTAAATAGATTAATATGTAAGTTAGAGTAGCAGTTGCATATATTTTTACTAGAGAAGTAGCAAATTCAAGGATACGAATAGAAATTGGGAGCAGCTGTCACGGACTTGAAGTTCTTCCAAGACCCTCACCGCCTCTCCAAATCGGTGATGGGACGCACTTTCTCTTCTCCTTTCTTTCCTCTTCCTCTATCCGTCTTTGCTTTTCGTAGTTAATAGAATTTCCTTCTTCATTGTTTAATGGTTTTGAATTTGTATTTTTATAATTGTTATTATTTGTTTCAAGGTAATGGATTTGTATTTGTTTATGTACAGCTGTTATTATTTGAAAAGTTTTCAATGAGCTGCAGAAAAAAAAGCCCACCTCCACGTGGCAGGACACGGACAATGGTGGGAGTGGAGTCGGGTGCCGAGGTAGTAACACAAAACCGCCTCGGACCCCGAACCCAGTCACAGCGGCCAAGAGGCATTCACAGACCCATCATAAGCACTCAGACGGTGGGTCGTTAAACAAAAGCAGCAAGTGAAAAAAAAAAGTAGGTGGTGTTGCGCCGCGATATCGATGTTCAAATCGAGGCTGCGGGCCGACATGGTTCAAGTGCTAACCATTTCTGCGGAACATCCCGAGTACATGTCCTGCCAGTATGAATGCTCTATCTCTAGTCGTTCAGGGTGTTCTGTTGGTTTCTGAACATGAGTGTATTTATAAGGAGTGTCCAGACTCGCCGCTGTGGCTCTCGCCGCTGTCGTCTCTTTAAGTTGACCGCTTCTTTCTTGACGCTGTGTTCGGCCACGGTTCACCCATTCCTGCCAAAATATTCGAATAGTGGCATCGCTCCTATCAAATGTCGAGCGATCCGACGATTACTGTAGCGAGGTTCTTTGAGCCCAACTTGTAAAATATGTATGTAGAACTGTCAACTGATCCTAGCCAAGGCTTGACATACGTTACGTACCAAGAATAATGGATATCAAACACTTGTGGGCAATTTCTGGTTATGCCACCTCACAAGGACAATTATAAATTTAAAAACACAGGGTCTCCACCATCCCAAGCCCTTCCTAACAGTCAAGAAAAGATCTAACTGGAAATTATCAGTTTAATTAAATTAAGAATTTAGTTATAAAATGCAATTTTTTCACAGAAACTAACAAGATGAACAGCATCGTATGTCGTATGTCAGTGAGCTTGTTTAATTAAATTTATTTTTCCTCCCATTTTTGTTCGTTACAAGCAAGCAGATTAACTTGAAAAAAAGATCAGAGAATAGAAAATTAATTTGTAAAACTGCATCAATGAGAAAGATAAAGCAAGCAGAGTTTAACTTTTACGTAGCATGTTTATTTCATTACAGAATTTGATGCACATCCTATGAATACACACGACTGGTGCCTGGATGAAAAATTTAACTAAATAAGTCGCCAAAAAATGGTAGAACAGCGCAATTAAAAAAGGAAAAACACACAAAACGGAAGTAGAACACAGAGATTCAATCATTCCATCTACATACCCACGACAGGAATAGTTCAGAGAGTTACCTATCACCATTATACTCAATCAATAGCTTGGAGAGAGGTTTATCCCATTCGCAAGGTTTGTATAGTACACACACAACATGGAATCCGCGCCTGGCGCTTACGAACGGCCGAACTTCAGCACTTGGTAAACTTGATTACGAATTAACTACTCAGAAATTGGACATTAAACCAGGCACAAACGTAAGAAATTTTAATAGTGCAATACCAGAATGATATTGCTGTCACGAAATAAAATTAACTCGGCAAGGCGGAAACCCTCTCTAGGAGCTACGAACTGTACTCACCAACCGCTAGTTGCAGAGTGTTCTTTCTCCACCGAACTTCGCCTAACTACCGGTGCAACGGTAGCTACCAGAGTGGTAGGCTTGCGCCACCAACCTGACAGACAAACCAACCTCAGACTAAAAGGGGTAAACCTCTCTGTCCAGGTACTGGGATCCTAAGCTGGTCATCTTGTGCTACCCTCCAAACGAGAAGCAAACATCACCTGCTCCTAGCAGACGACAACCCACTTAACGTCCCCCACAAATCAAACCCGAAATCACTCGTAAGAACACTCATTCAGTCACATTCACGCACACATAGGGTGGATGGGAAAAAAGTAATAAATACAGGTCATGGTTTCCTATGGAACACAAAAAAATCAAACATAATATCATCTAATAAAGCCTTAGTTTGATTGCTCAGTCTTTCTGGGAGAGTTAATAAATTGAACCACAATCAGGCTGTAGGCAGAATAGGCTGCACAGAATCCAGTGAGACGAGCGTCTATGAAATGACTCCACAGAGACGTTTCAAACTACACGTCCTCTCTCAGATACTGACATCTGCGTACACTGTTCACGCGTCTGCCTCCAGGCATAGTTACTGTCCAACTGAGTACACAAAAATAAATTTGCAAAAATTTTATGCCCCGGCGTCGAATTGCTACTGTTTACTATTATTGCCAGCTGCACACTGAAGTTGTGTTTCGGTGTCACACATCCATCCATCGGCCGCTAAAGATAACAATTTTGTATTTTCCCTCGATAGTTGTTGTCTTGACCCGAAGGCGGGATAGAGGGAAGACAGGGGATTATAGGTCAGTGCGCAAACTTCCGAGTGGTTAGGAGCAAATGCAGGAAGACAAACTAGCAAAGAAGCCAGGTGGACTGTTTGCAGTACTGCCAAGCACTGTCACAAGACGCCTACGACAGGAGAGGATTTTAAGACTCGATAGGATGCTCACACCAGCAGACTCAAGGATACTCGGGTTCCGATCAACACTGTTTATTTGCAATCAAAGTAACTACTATTCTGAAGGCAAATTATAAACATTAGAAAAAGTCGGTGTTAAGGGTATAGGGTGAGCGCTGACACAAGTAGCGAAAACTAGCAGCATTTTAAGCACATTCTTTGAGAGCAGTATTCTAAGTGTCGGAACTTACCGAGGCTGGCAATTAGCGACATCCCAATGATCTAACTGAGAACTCTGTCTGAATACAAAAACACGGGTATTTAAAGGATTGTTGCGGCGCGATTGTCTCCCTTCCTGCAGTCCGCTCTCCAATCCACTGCCACTTTACAGGCTTCAGTCTACATGACGAGTGATTCTGCACCTCCAGGGCCCCACTACCATCCACATTCAGAATTGTCCCGTGCTCCTACTCGGTAGGTAGGGATGTTTCCGGACTTCACATTTACAGACTCCAAATTTTGGTACAACAATGGTCACCTGGAAGCCAAACGTCACTGCCCTTCCTCTTACGGCCAGCAACAACACTGTTTTACGTCACCTGGCCCCACCCAGAGGCCATTCGTGAGTGGGGACTGCTGGTGTAGCACTTTGACCAACTCTTAGGGGCAAGTATCAAGCCTCTGCTACGACGTACCTTTTTGCAACTATCTTCTATTCTAACGCCTCACAACAACGTCTAGGTGGTGCATGGAGTTACCAGTTAAGTCTATGAAGTGAAACTTTTGCCGTAGGACAGCTGCGCAGAGTGTCTGCAATTAGCAGGGCTCTAGCGCCAGTTACTTCTCTGAAGTGAGACTTCTGAACTGTACAAAGCGTCTGCAGTTCGTAGAGCTCTAGCGTTACTGTTGACCTCTGAGAAGCAAAACGCTACCAATTTTGCCTGTCCTCTTTACTATGTCTCCAATTTCTCATCTGGGTGTGCCCTAGCTGGCTTCTAGCAGCGTTACGCCTAAGTATATATAAGTCATTACATCGTCAACATGTGACACTGTATGAATATCAATTTGTAACCATTCTGCATAACTCCTTCGCGGCTCGTCGTTTTGTTTTGCCCTAGTGTGTAGACAGACTTGCTCTAGGCGGCTGAACAACTCTAGACCGGCACACCTGGCCAATAATACCTTGTAAGATGGCTATAATTTCACACCTTACATGCACTCATCCACTTTGACGTGAACTACAACCACAATTAGATATCATTTGATAGGTTGTACATCGTATATATGAATATTTAAAGGAGACTAACATTGTTACGTATGGCTTGTAAATAACTGTTAACGCTTATTGCATGAAAGGTGACGAATTGTCTTGTGAATTATTACCTATACTAGTAGGGGTTGAAACGCCAGTGGAGGTCAAACAGCAGGCAGAACTCAAGCTCTGGGTGGAAGGCACGCACAGGTGTTGGTTCCGCTTAAAAACAGGAAGTAACTAGACGGGTGGCGTGGCGTAGCACCTGAGCTCTGGGGCACAATAAGGTGGCGGCCGGCTGCTATTGTAGTAGAACCGGAAGGATAACCGGGAACTCTGCAAATCCTGGATGCAGGTCAGAGGAATGAAGAAGCGACACCTCGGAAACCATGCAAGGCTGAGTTAATTCCAAGGATTTTCACTCAGAAGCGTACCATCGTACAAGTACAGGAATTTCCTGGCAAAATTTCCACGTTGGACGACAAAAAACTAAAACATGGATGGTCGGCGTCCGGAAGAATCTGTAGAGAAGGAGAATGTCCCTTGGTTTCGAGAATATTATTCGTTTTCGGAATTACGAGGGTGGGGAGCCGAGCCTTGCTGGGATGCCAGCGGTGGAGAGACGAGGTCTTCCGTTGTGAGCGCCCGTGTGTGACGGTCACTTGGTATCAGCTTTGTTGGTACAGACGGACTTCCTGTCTTTGCTCTCAGGAGAGTTTATAGTTAGAACAGTTAGGCACTGTATTGTTGCGAACCTATACGATTGTGGACTTCACCTCCGGGTTAGTAGTCGTCGTTGAGTACGCAGCGTTCAGTAATTGATAGCATTTCTTCTGCTTGTACTTACGTTGAGACGATATCTGAACTCCGTCCTTGTGGCTGGGAGTTACCGTTTCTCGTCTGCAGGACACAGAGAGGAGAAAACAGTATTAGAGTATATTATTCAGAGGACCGCCTTCTGCCGTCCTAGTGCTAGGAAGATTTTTATTTTGTGGCTGGAGTTCTTTCATTGTCGCACACGAGTACGAGAACCATCACTTTGACGCACCGCCCGCAGTGCATACGGTGATATCGCACATTCCTTCAGCCTCTCAGGAGTATAAGGCTAATCAGCTGTGATCACGTTACTTTATTTCCACTGTAGTATCTTCTACTGTTTGGTAATTTCGCGTTAGTGATATTAGACCACACAGACATAATAAGGGGCAAAGTTGGGCAATTTATCAATAATTTTAGTTGGGAAATATAGACAATTGTACTTAAAGGGTTCATTTTAATCTATAATAAATATATTATGAACAACAACGTTTATCATTTAGTAGTCTTAGCAGCCTTCATTATTTATTTATGTTTAGATTGTAATTTATATGTAAAAAAAGAGCATTAAGAGATCAGGGGGCAGTCAGACAGGGAAAAACCATCATTTTAGAGTTTACTATTTTCCCTTACGCACATTCATTTTTACACCCGCCTGGAGTAGCATCTTGGAGCTTACCCTACTTAGAGTCTTCTGATAGTAGTGATAAAGTTGTTTGAAACCAGGGAAATTTTTTAAAAAGTTTTTCCCATTTAATGTTAAGGTGTTGTTGAGAGTGATCACCAGCTTGCATGTTTAGTTTTCAGTCGTAAATTAATGTGATAACATTAAAAATAATATTTATGTATTTTTTTGTATTTCTTTTCAGAGGGGTTGCGCTTCAGCCCACTGGCTGCAAGTCATTGATATTTATGTAGTGTTATTTATCATTGTATTTTGCTTGTATTGTATGGACAGTCCTCGTTCACGACATTGGCATTAGTTTAGCTCCTTTGTTGTAGATATTTTATGTTACATGCCCATTACATTATAAATGTGGGTAGTGCAAATTGTGTACCTTTAAGAGGGAACTGTTATCAGGGATCAGTCCATATTAACTAGGTCGAAAGCCCACTTATTGACACAACAGTGCACTAGTTGTAACAATATAGAGATGGCAGATACACAGGGTTGTCAAGAAAGCCTATGGAATGAGCTATGTTAGGAGCACAAGGCACTGGTGAGGAAAGTACTGCATCAAGGTAATTTTTGAGTGTGATAGACATAGTCAAGCCCATGGTGAGCAATTTGACAGCGAAGATGAGGAACAGCAATACACTGAGGCAATCGTAAAGTATGGGAACATAATGTAAGGATTCCAAGTGAATGCAGAAAAATTAAGATTTGTAGTAGATCGCAATCAGTGACATTGTCACAAGGCAGCATATCAGGGACACGTGGTGATGATTTTCTGGAATACCAAGAAATGGAAAGGGAATAGAGGAGAAGATCACCTCAGAGTAGGGGAAGAGAAAGTCACAATAAGAGAGAAGATTTAGATAACACAGGTGTGGTGGACATCCTTGCATACCTAAAAGCAATGGTAAGTGAAATGGGAAGTAAAATTCAAAAGGTCACTCTGAATTGGGAGAGCAAATAAAGAAGGGGAATGATGAAGTACTCTCAGAAATGGGAAATAAAATTCAAAACGTTAGTGCTGAAATGGGAAGTAAAATTCAAAACGTTAGTGACAAAATGGGGAGTAAAATTCAAAACGTTAGTGCTGAAATCGGAAGTAAAATTGAAAACATTAGTTCTGAAATGGCAAGAAAAATTCAAAAAGTTAGTCTCGAAATTCAGTCAATAAAACATTAAACGAGGGAAGCGAAAAATGAGTTAGTGATACTCAAAACAAAAGTAGAACTAGAGATTGCAGTGGTCAGAACAATTGCGAACGACGCGCGATTCCTAGAGAGTGGCGCAGAGTGGATTGCTCTTGAAACGTTAGAAAAGACAGAAAACACGACAAAGGTAGGTAGAACTGCATTAACGAAGTCGCAGAGGCTCGTGAAACAAGTAGAAATAACTCAGATGCAAAAGACAGAAATTGCACCAAATAAGGCATTGACTGCGGATCTCTCCCTATTTAAACAGAACATAGAAAGCGAAATTGAGCAATTATCTCAGGAAGTCAGGTCGCAACCTAGGTAAAAATCACCTCTCAGAAAAGAAAAAAGAAATAGTAGGCCATTTGGAAACAACAGAAACTGAAAGAGCCAGTTCAAACTCTACACGATCATGTCCAAGCCCAGACGATATTAGAATGCGATCAAATGTAATAGTTGCTTGTCAACTACAGACTGAAAGCATATCTGCAGAGCAACGAAATATCGCTAGAGATATGGCATCCGCGTCTATACAGGGCACGGATGGGTCGCAAATTGCGAATACGGAGAAAAGCAATGAGATATGCCATTTGTATAACTGTTAACCGATAATGCGCACCATGGGACAGTTTTCCAGTGATGAAAACGTGACAGGGAGTAGAAGAGAGGACGCCCAAGGTAACGGTGCACATGAAACATTAGCGCCAAGTGAGAATGTGGTAGGTCGAGAGAGAAGAAATTCTTATTAAACTTTCGATTTTAAGCATTTTATCTCTGCCCGAAAATTCCTGCATTGCAAAGATGAGGGTAATGTTTTACACCCAAAAAATTGTATTGGACAGTTTGATTTACCATTACCTCCTCACTTCCCTCTGATGTACAAACTGGACTTCGTCTGTTCATATATCGCGGGAACATCGGCCAAATGCATGCGGGACATTGCAAAAACGTTCACGTCATACAAAGAGTTTTGTGACGCATTTTTAAACAGATACTGGTCCAAGGAGACACAGGACAGGATCAATAGGAAATAATGATGAGCACAGATTTGGAAAGTTCAGGGTTCCGCAGTCTGGTGAAGTATTTCGAAAACTTGACCATGAAAAATGAGTATTTGGACGACCCATGTACACTGGCTGAGAAGTGGCCAGTTTCCTACCAGCAAACGCTCGTTGGTCGATGTGGAAGTCATGCAGAACGATTTAAGCGTATCCTAAGAGAGTTGGAATTCGCCTTCAACGAGCAGCAGGCGCGAGAAAAACGTAGGCAGGGAGACGTGCAAAGTGAAAGATGGGAGAACAATGGAGGGAATAATAGGGGCCATAATTGGCAAAACAATGTAAATCGTCCGTCTCACCAAAACATGGAGCATAGGTATAGTAGTGGGAACAATGAACAATGGATGAACTATGGCAAAGAACTATGGCAAAGAATATAGGCAACAAAATGATTGCAGATGGGAGCCACAAAATAATGGCGCTTCATTGGGTGACAACAGAGAACCTCTTCAATGGTCTGGCGAAGGATGGGGTGTAATGAATAACAACAGGGATCAGGAACGATCAGTTGAAATTATACCATCTAACCCCTGGGAGAATACGTCAAAATGGCTTAGAATAAGTAGGACTAATTAAAGTGAGCATGTATGGGGAAAGTAAAGGATATTGAACATAGTTAGCAAATAAGCTAGTACACTGGAGGGATATGTAGATTTATCAATATTTCCTGTTCGATTACTGTGTTAAAAGAGTTACTACAGTACATAAAAAAGGGCAGGAAGTCTAGAGTCAGATAAAATTAGGGTATGTTTCTTTGAGTACATTATAACTATGTGCACGGCAAGCTGAGCATACAATTTTAAAAGGTATTTGGAGTTTAAGATGTGCTATCTGTCCATCAAGGAATAAAGTAAAAATGAGAAACGTGTGGCACTGCAAGAATGTTGTAAAGATGTGGAAATAGATAAATTTTTTACCCACTGGATGTGGAATCTGTTAGCAGAGAATGTCAGCATTCTGAAAAAGGAATTTTACAACTACTTCATGAAATCAGTGTCTATTTTACATGTTTAGCGATAGGATCACAAATGAGTGACTTGCTTGTAGTGGTTTGCGGTGACATACTGGTGTGTCGTCCAAGTATGATTGGTGTCCATTCAAGAAACAAGGATTCAATAGGTGGCCTGCTCCATGTGTCTACACGAGAGCACAATGTTATTTGTATATGGAAATGTATTTATGCTGGTCAGAGAGACAGAATAATTGTGTATATGATGGTAAGTTCTGCGGATTACTGTGTGAGAGCACCAAAATATTGTTTGAGTGTAATAGCGACATGAAATGAAATTGTAATAAGGGGATATAGACATGTAAAATTTAATAAAGGAAAAGAAGTATGATGTACGTTCAAAACACATGACACAGAGGCAATGGCAGTCGTGTTGATGAGCAGCGATTTTATATAATGCACTAAAAGGGGATAAACATTAGAGAGACACTAGACTTGGTAAATCAGTTTGTGAAACGATGATTACTTTAAAATTTAAGCTAAGTTTAAAGAAAAGTGGGAACTGCCATTTTTGAAAGAGAATAAAAAATTTTGTAATGTTAGTTATTTTTCTTTTGATATTGTATACCCCAGTTGTCACATCTCGGAACAGTGCTCCAAATATAAGGGGTAACCAGATTATAATAAACGTGTAATACGTAAATTTATGGCGGTAAAACCATGAATGAAAGCAGAATATCTGTAGAAGAACATATCATGATTCAAGTGTTCCTCTGCCCTCGTATACTTACTAGTTCACTTGTACAGACAATTGATGGTTATTTGATTTTGTTCTGGATGAGATAATACCATAAGAATTACCTCATTATAGTACAAAATAGTTCGTTAGGTGGGGGTGTTGTAACGTGGCTATAATTTCGCACCTTACAAGCACTCATCTGCATACTTTGCCATGAACTACAACCACAGTTTGGTATCATTTGATAGGTTGTACATCGTACATACGAATATTTAAAGAAGACTGACTTTGTCACATATGCCTTGTAAATAATTGTTAATGCTTATTGCATGAATGGTGATGGAGTGTCTTATTAACAGAACGGTGTCCGACCTGGTAGCTGAGTGGTCAGTGCGACAAAATGTCCATCCTAAGTGCCTGGGTTCGATTCCCGACTGGGTCGCATTTTTTCTCCTCTCAGGGACTGGGTGTTGTGTTGTCCTAATCATCACCATTTCATCTCCAACGACGTGCAAGTCACCAAAGTGTCGTCAAATCGAAAGACTTGTACCCGGGGAATGGTTTACCAAAGGGGAGGAACCCTAGTCATGAGATACTTTAACAGAACGGTGTAATGAATTATTGCCTATACTAATACAGGTTGGAAAGCCAGTGGAGATGGAACGGCAGGCAGAACTCGATCTCTGGGTCGAAGGCACGCATAGGTGTTGGTTCTGCTTAAAATAAGGAAATAACTTGACAGACGTTGTGGCACCTGAGATCTGGAGCACAGTATGGTGACGACTGGCCGCTATTGTAGCACAACTGGCAGAATAAACGGGAACTCTGCAAATCTTGGATGCAGGTCAGAGGTATGAAGAAGCGACACCTTGGAAACCATGCAAGGCTGAGTTAATTCCAAGGATTTTCACTCAGAAGCGTACCATCGTACAAGAACAGGAATTTCCTGGCTAACTTTCCACGTTGGACGAGAAAAGACTAAAATATGGTTGGTTGGTGTTCAGAAGAATCTGTAGAGAGGGAGAATATTTCGAGGTTTCGGGAATATTATTCGTTTTTGGAATTTCGAGGGTGGGGAGCCGAGCCTTGCTGTGACACCAGCAGTGGAGAGACGAGGTCTTCCATTGTGAGCGCCCGTGTGTGACAGTCGATTGGTATCAGCTTTGTTGGTACAAACAGACTTGCTGTCTTTGCTCTCAGGAGAGTTTATAGTTAGAACAATTAGGCACTGTATTGTTGCAAACCTATATGATCCTGGACTTCAGCTCTGGGTTGGAAATCGTCGTTGAATATGCAGCGTTCAGAAATTGAGAGCACTAACTTCTGCCTATACGTACGTTGAGATGTTATCTCAACTCTGTGCTTGTGGCTGGGATTTCGCTTTTCTCGTATGTGTAACACAGAAAGGAGTAGACAGTATTAGAGTATATTAGTCAGAGGACCGCCTACTGCCATCTAGTGTTTTAAAGAGATTATTTGTGGCAGGAGTTCTTCCGTTGACACAGACAAGTATGAGAACCATCACTTCAATGCACTGGATGCAGTACATATGGTGATACTGCACACTGCTTCAGCGTATTAGGGCTATAAAGCTAAACAGCTGTGATCACGTTAGTTTATTTCCATTGAGGTTCCACGCCACTGTAGCTCATCTTTGAAAGTACAGTATGTAGATGATGTCAGTCATTTCATGTTAGTGATATTAGACCGTGCAGTCACAATAAGGTACAGAGTTGGGCAACTGATTAATAATTTTTGTTAGGAAATATAGACAATTGTACTTAAATGGTCCATTTTAATCTATAATAAATATATATTGAAAAACAACGTTTATCATTTAGTAATCTTAGCTGCCTTCATCATCATTTATGTTTAAATTGTAATTTATAGGTAAAAAAGAGCATTCAGAGATCGCAAGATGTGCTACATGGGATAGTCAGACAGGGCCAAATCGTCATTTTAGCGTTTATTTTTTTCCATTGCGCACATTCATTTTTATACCCACCTGGATTAGCATCTTGGAGCCTTAACGATCATGACTTTTTACCTGAGACACAGGACCAATGCAAGGGCTGGAAACATGTGGATTTACCACCGCTGAAAATGACGAATGCCCAGCTACCCTGCAAGTGTTTCCTGGGATTTCCATGGTGAGATGATGACTGATTATGGTCGTAAGGGAAATACTGTCAAAGGAGCACATTAACGAAATCTCTATGCAGGAACATACTACCTAAATATTCCATCGAGGTTATGGCAGTATGTCCAGAAGATGAGAGGTTCCGTGCCCTCTTTTGCATGTCACCTCTCATTTTCATCAGTTTTACTAATGTTTTATGTCATTGCACTGTGGTAACATGCCGAATAAGGTTATTGTAATGAGAGTATTTGTACTGAGACCTCAAAATACTTGCCACTTGATTCCTATACATGTTGGGTTACTTCCCTGGGTGGCCTATGCGAGACAAGCAACAGAGGATGCATCATGCTCCGTTTCCAGTTGGGGACTGCACTTTTGTGAATACTGAAAGGGTCATACATCAATGGGCCTAAGGGCCAGGTGGATCGACTGATGTCAGTCGAGTTTCGCCTATTGTATGCAGGGTGAAACGACCTGTTAGAGATCTGAGTGTCGCTGCAGTTTATGTATTTACCATCACAGCGCATCCGGAACGAAGACTGCTGGCACCAAGTGACTCCATTGTCCTCATGATTCTGAGAATACTTGTGGACCGTGCTCTGTTGAGTGTGACTGTCTGGCGCTGGATGGATGATATTCTAGGCATGTTGTTTCTGTATCCAGTCAAATGGTAAGTTCAGTGCCCTCAGCTGAATACCAGAGGCATTATTGGTCAACTTAAACTGAAGCTAGTTGACGTCATAAAGCCATGCTCAAAATTAAAGGGAACGGTCGCTATTGGCGGGAATAATGTTCTGAGACACTGTGGGTGAATTTTGGTATCAGCACTGAATGCCATTACACAGTTTTCGAGGATAGTAGGGAGTTGAGCAATGTTGGCTTCACTCTTGCGTTGCGCAGATGCAGAGCATTTGAGATCTGATCTTCGTCGGAGTCAGACAATCTTGCGGCTTAGCCGCACTTTTTCGGTAGAACTTAGAATTCTTGGACACGCCATGGGGTGAAACAGAGTTGCTGCACAGCAGAAATCGCCGCCTACATCATCAGAACGATGCCTACCAACTACGTGATGCAGATTTCAGGACTGGTATAGTATTTTGCAGCTTTGGTATTGTTGGACCTACCATTTTTATACTGAATCCCTCAGCAGCATGCACGCTTGCTTTGCTACAAGCCACCTTCCTTGTGATCCCATTTGAACTGTCACTACTAGTCATGATACTGCACTGTAGCCAGACAACCACAGTGGCTGAGCGGTTCTAGGCACTTCAGTCCACAACTGCATGACTGCTATGGTCGCAGGTTTGCATTCTGCCTTGGGCAAGGATGTGTGTGATGTCCTTAAGTTAGTTGGGTCTAAATAGTTCCAAGTTCTAGGGGATTGATGATCTCAAAGGTTAAGTCACATAGTGCTCAGAGCCATTTGAGACATTTTGAACTTTTGTACTATCTGAGGTATGTGAAAAAGATATTGATTGTCCTATTTATTTAAATGATGAAACTAATAATCAGTTTGTCAAAACAGGCTACAAACATTTCATAAAGAATGTATCGATGAATAGTTAAGGAAAAAATAAAATTGTCCACTTGGTATAAGTACTATTAAAAATCAATAACAAGCATCAGTTAAAATATTGACAACAGTTGATTCTTTACCAGCAACAAGAATTAGATCTTTTGATCAATTTTTTGATTCTTTACCGGTAACTACAAGATCATTTGAACCTTTGTTTGATACAAGTCAAAAATTTAGAAATTAGCATTATGAAGCTGATGATGATTCCAATGATTCTTATTTTTAAAATAATTTATAGAAATAATTTAAAATTTAAATATAAAAATGTATAAAAATTATAAACATTTACTATTTAAAAACGTATAAAAATTTACTTATCCACAATTCTAATAAATTTTTTTCTGTATAAAGCGAGCAAGTACAACAAGATTGTCGTGTTAAAACTAAATTTTGTACATATTGTAATATAGAAAAATCATTTGATAGTTTTACTTAATAAAAATTTACAAAAGATGGTTATAGAACCCTATGTGTACATAAATATCAAATACAAAATTGCAATAAAAGTCGAATTCCTTGTGTATGCGGAAATAGTGTTGCTAATACTGTTTTAAAGAACCTTTAGGATGAAATCCAAGTGAAAAAATGCTAAAATATTATTAACAAAGAAAATTGGATAAAATCTAAATGTACAAGGAATAATGAAAAACTTGTAACTGAAGAAACAACTAACTCCACAATGAAATGTTAAATTTCACAAGAAATTAAACATTTAAATTGGTTTTATATAAATCCCTCACAAAAGGATGAACATAGTAAATGTAAGAAATGTACTTTAGAATATATTAAGAATAAGAAAGCTTTAAATTATGATTTATTATTTATTAAATAATAATCCTTTACAATTAATTATCTATCATATAATAATAGTTATCCATCTATTAAATAATTATCATTTTAATAATGATAATAATTATATAAATCTAATGAAGTTTTTTGTAATAAATAGAACAGGAAACTAATTTTTCTTAACCTAAATAATAAATTTAACAGTAAAATAATTCTTTTAAAAACAAGTTATTTAAAAACTAAATAATAAACTAATTGCTTAAAAACTAATTAATTGTTGAACAAATTATTAAACTAATTATTATTTTGATTAATAATTTGTTAAATAATAATCGTTATTCGTCTATGAAATAAATATCATCTTATGAAAGTATATTTTATAACAAAAGTAATAAATTTTTTCTGTAATAAATATAGGAGCAAAATGGAAAATAACATTGCTGCACAACTACATGAATTAAATGTTGCAAGACTTTGTGAATTTTGTAAATTAAAAAATTTCCAAAGATAATCAAGATTATATATAGCTGATTGAATTACATTTAGTATCAGTCATCATTCTAATATTATTGGTAATCATCCAAAATTGGTTGGAAATAATACAAGTGAAAATAATAGAAATATTGTTAAAAATAATAATGATAAATTTGAAGTATGTGAAATTATAAACATATATAACAGAAGTCAGTAAAAATTATAAAAAATTATTGATATTTATATATCTAAACAAGGTAATACAAGTATAGTAAAAAATAATAAACAAGAAAATAGTGAAAATCTTTGGAAAAGTTACTAATTTATGATATTTATGTTTTTTCTAACTAAAGAAAATTGACCTTTAAAAAAGAATATTTCCAGTTTCTACAAATATATATGTAATATAAAGGGACAGAAACACAATTAAACATTCCATAGTTGTTAACTATCCCAATCAGTAAAAATAGAAATTTTTAAAACAGTGGAACAGTATTTGAAAGTACATCATCGTGTAAAGTCAAATTTTTATACTAAAAAAAGTTAAAATAGACGAATAAATCAAGAATTTGGACAACAAACAGCAAACAGTTTTAACACAAAAACATTATAATAAAAAATTCAAATAAGGTAAAACAGACATTTTAGAAAATCTATCTAATTTTCTGACACAAATAAATGTATGGCAATTAAATAGAATTATTCGTTTGCAACTAGAAATTAATAAATATGTTCCACTAAAAGGATCATCTTATACTGATTAACCTTAAATAATAATATACAAAAAAGCTTTTCTTAATGTAAAAAATAATGATCAAAAGTCGTTTCTGTGGGCTATAAAATCAGCTTTGTTTCCTGTAGATTAACGTTCTGATACAATAACAAAATATAAAAATGTTGGTCTTGATCTTAATAGGAAAAACTTTAAATATTGAATTTCCTGTGTTACTCAATCATATTCCAAAAATAGAAAATACTATTAATGTAATTATTAATGTTTATACCTTTTTTATTATGATGATTATGTAAAAACTATCAAGTATATCCACAAAATAATAATCAAATCTCAAAAACGTGTAAATCTACGTTATTTCAAGACAGATATTTATTCACATTATTGTTATATAAAAAGTTTATCTAGACTTGTGTCAACTCAAATGACTAAACATACTGAAGTAAAATATATTTGTGATTTATGTGTGCTACATTTTAATAGTAAAGTAAAATTAGACACCCAGTTGTTTCACTATCACACCATTAAACCTTGAAATGTCAAGTGAAGAAGAATATGTTTATTTAAAAATCATCAATTTACACAAAAGGCTGCAATTGTATTTATGCTGATTTTGAAAGTTTACTTTTAAAGATGCATAATTGTGAACCATTTCCAGATACACAACATACAATGAAATTTCAAAAACATGAACCAAGTGAATTATGTTATTTTATAATATATAATAATTTTAATATATAATATATATATATGGAAATTATAAAGATCCTGTTATTTATAGAGGACCAAATTGTCATATAAATTTATTCCAGGACTAAAAGAAAAGTTGAAGAAATTTTAAGAATATATACATAAATTGAAGAAATAAAACTATTTACACTTGATAAATACAAAATATATAGCAAATCTACTGTTTGTACACCGTGTAAATGTCATTATTAAAAAATTTAAAAAAGTACATCATCACGATTTTTAACTGGAAAATAAACTGCTCCATTGTGTAATGATTGTAATTTAAAACTACAACAACCTAATTTAGTAACTATTTATTTACATAACAAATCTGGTTATGATTAACATCTTTTTAAAAAAACTTGTTTATGATAATCAAGAAATAGATTTAATACCAAATGTTGAAAATAAATACCTTAGTCATAGTAAATGTACCACAAAACTAACAATGAGATTTGTTGACACATATAGGTTTATGGTTTCCTCAACTGACAAACGTTCATCAAATTTAAACAAAATTCAATTAAAAATATTAAATGTTTTTCTGCAGAATTGTTTGATTTAGTAATTAGAAAAGGTGTTTACCCAAATGCTTACATAGATTCTCAGAAAAGATTTGAAGAAACACAATTGCCAACAAAAGATATATTTTATAGAAAGTTTAATGATTGTGAGATAACTGATGAAGATTATGAACATGCAAAACTAGTTTGGGAAAAATTCAATATAAAAAATCTTGGTGAATATTATGATTTTATCTTAAACCTGATGTATTATTGTTAAGTAATGTTTTTGAAAATTATAGAAAAACATTTATAAATACATATAATTTAGATCCTTCTTGGTATTTTACAGCACCATGTATATCTTGGGATGCAATATCAAAAATTACTGAACAAAAACCAATATTACCCATATGGTATTTAAAAAGGGAAGAATCAAAAATTTTAATTGTCAAAAATAAATGAACTGTCAAACAAATATTGAAGAAGAGTTAAAATAACCAAAAGAATTACATACAGATTTACATAAAGATTTACCATTAGCTCCTAAATCAAAACCTGTTCCAAGTACTAATGAAAGTAAATTAATAATATCTTTACCAAATAGTGTAATTATGCAGTACATTATAGAAATCTTAACCAATATTCATCTTTAGGAATGCAGCTTACAAAAATATATAAAGTTTTAAAATTTTAAAATTCTAATTCGCTAGAGAAATATATAGATCTAAACACACAGTTAAGGACTATAACTACAAATAATATTCAAAAAGATATCCATAAATTATTGAATAATTCTGTATTTTGTAAAACAATGGAGAATATAAGAAAAAGACAAGATATAAAATTAGTTCAAATCATGAAGTATGTGACAAACTTGTATCTAAACCAAACTTTAAACATAGAAATATACTCGATGCAAATTTTGCTGCTATTCACTTGAATAAAAAAAACATTTAATAAACCTGTTTATGTTGGATTAAATGTACTTGACTTATCTAAAGAATTAATGTATGATTTTCACTAACCAGTGATGAAATCTAAATATGGAGAAAATATTAAATTATGTTATCAAGATACTGATAGTTATAATAATAAAACTGACAGTTTCTATCAAAATATGAAAATGGTGACTGATTACTTTCATATAAATGATTAAACAACACGTAATATATATGGTATTCCACAAGTAAACAAATAGGTTGTGGGTAAAATGAAAGATGAATGTAATGGAAAAGCAATGGAAGAATTTTATGGTTTAAGATCTAAGATGTATGAATATAAAATTGGTGACAAAATAGAATTGAAGCATGAAAATATTAAAGTACAAGATGAAAGAATTAAAGAAAGAGATGATATAATTTAATCATCCTATTTTCAAAATCAAAATTGGAGGGGAAATTTTTGTTAATTACTTTTAAAACGTAATTTTTATAAACTTACTTGATTTTTATCTGCCCAACTATTATGTGAATATTAAAACCTAACCATTTAACATAAACTTTATTATTTTTTATTTTTTTAAAACTACTTTAGCTAAGTACACATCTGGGTATTATGTTTTCTCAGTTCTTATTCACAAAAATTATGTCTTTTAATTTTTTTGTAATTCAATAAGAATATATAACATCTTCAATTTCAAATTTCGGTATCGTTTTTCAAAAGTGTCTTTAAGTTTACTAATTCTTCTTCGTCGCATTTTTTTATTTTTGGCTTTTATGTTAGTTATAATTTTACTCATAATTAAATTTTTTTCATTCACATCTATTGGATTCATTTTTATTGTAGAATGTTTTGTGTTATTATATTATCGTCAATTTGATCTTTAACTAAATGAAACCATTTATTATTTCCTTGAAGAGGAAGTTTCTCCCACAGTTTTTTTTAAGTGTTCTGTTAAATCATTCAACAACAAGTAATTTTAATTCTGAAAAGCTGAATACTAATTAACGTTATATTTCTTATTAATTCTATAACATCTTTGTTATTGAATTCTTTACCATGATCTGATTGTAAATTATTTCATTATTATTATTGTTTGATCTTTAATAGAAACAGCAAACTCATATTTAGAAAAAACTATCATTTATTGTTAATAAATATTTATAACCTTTCTGCATCTATATTAAAGGAGACAGAATATCTTCTTATAAAATTCTTTCTAATTACATTTCTTTCTAATCACATTTTCACAGATATAATTAGTACGATTATTATTATGTCCACCACATACAAAAAAAATTGTAATAAATTTACATTTGTTAGATTTACAAATTGCACAAAGACCTTCAATCTTTGTCATCCAATTTAACATACTAATCTATGTGGATTATGTTCATCAGTAAACTTTTTAAATTTTAAACCATAAATATATGAAGAATGATTTCCCATTTATATGGATACAAAAATTTAATACTGATAAAATACATAAAGTTAAAATTAATCCAATTTTTTCAGTATCTCTACATCTTTACCTACTTTTTTGTATAAGGTTTTTATAGTTTCTGACTCTAACGATTTAAAATAAGCTTCTAGTGTATCAATTTTTCATTTATTAAGAAGATTTATTCCTATATCGTATTTTTCTTAATTGTAATGTGTCATAATAACATACATAATACCATTTATTTCCTATAATGTAAAACTTGTTATAATCTTCTTTATTAATATAGTAATTAAATAGTGTTAAAATGTATGTGTAAACTCGTTTTGTAACATAATTCTTAGTCCAGTACCAAAATAATGTTTCTCATCAATTGAATCATTTTTATTACCAAGCCTTCTATTTTTAACACCAATATAAACTTTATTTATTTTAAAAATAACATCAAATTCTTTTTGAAATTAATAGCATTAGTTATCTTTCGATCTATTGATGATTGTAATTGTTTAATACTATTCTCAATATTTTCTAAATTTTATACAGATGTATTACATAGTTGTTTATGTTGTTTCAATAAAGTAAATTATTTCGAAAAAAAGTCCATCTATTAAATTTAAAATATCATTAATATTATAACTGTACAAAACAATAACAAAACAGATAAACATAAATCATTACATATTACTTCATCAAAATTTTGTATTCTCTCTGTATTTTAGAATTGTTTAGAAATGTTCACATTTTCCTAAATAGTTAACTAGCTGTTTTGGTATATTACCCCAAATGACCACAAAACAATTTTTTATCATTATTTTTAAATAACAAATCCAATGTCTACCAGGATTATCAGATGTATCTAAATTAATTATAGCACATTCAATTGTTAATGGTTTATTTATTAATTCATCAATCATCTGTACACCAGGGAAGTTTTAATTTTCCATTTCTTAAGTTGATGACTCTATATCAAAATTACTTAATGCATTAGGGTATTTATTAATTATTTTGAATTTTTTTTTCTTTTCTGTATTCCATTTCCTATTTTTTTCCATTTGACAGTATGTCATTTTTGCTCATCTAATTCTTTATCATTTTTCTTTTTACTTAATACTGCATTTGAAATTGCTGCAGTTGTTGGTAAATATGGTAATGCAGCTAATAATAATGGTAAACATTCACCTTCTTGTTGTGTTAGACCTTTACCATCTTTTTTTATGAAATATTAAATAATTTTTTAACCACAGGTATAGCTAATATAACAAGTAAATTTCCAAAAACTTTCTTTTCTTTTTCACTTTTTTAAAAATGGTTCAATTGCATTTAATTGTTCATTATTTAACTTTCATTTAATTTACTTTGGTTGTTGTATTCCCACTAGGTATCAAGTATAATCAACAGTAGAGTTATTTATTTATATAATTAAAAATTGATAAAGATTTTTATAATGTTTAAATATGTATAATTGTAAATTATAATGATTTTATATAGTTAAAAATCCTATAGTTTAAAAATTTATTAAGATTTATATAATCCCCAGCCATTTTATTAATGATCCAAACCCATATCTAATTTTCTTTTTCCATACATTATACCTATAATAACTGTTGCTACTACTTTATCACCAAATGAAGAATCTCTTGCATCCATTCTTTCTTTTACAGTTAATTAAGCTTCTTTATCAGCTTCATGTCTTTATAGTAAATTTTTATATCCTCTATAAGCAATATCATGTTTTTCACAAGCTTCATCTAATGGATTTACACATTTATCCGCTTTATTTAATCTTTCTTCCACTTTTAAAATGCTAGTTTATTAAAAAAATTATTAACTAAACCTTTTCCATGTTTATCACTTTCCCAACATGTATGTGGAAGATTATTTAAAAATCAAATTAAATATTGAATTCCTTTTGGATTATCAATTAAGAAATCACTAAATTTTTTTAACATTTGTGCCATTGTAACTTTTTCATTATGATAATTCATATATCCAGCTAGTTCTTCACCGTGATTTACAGCTAATCTGTCAATCAATTGTCTAACACCATTTAACCAAACATATTGCATTGCTTTAATTGTATATTTTAATTAAATCTTTACCTTTTCGTTCTAGAGAACTTTTTTCTGAAGAAACATGAATATTTTGTTATTTTTTAATTTGGAAAATAATAATCTACAAATTCTTTTATTAAGTAATTATATTAATTACCTCTACATGATCTTATTTTATATGGATTATTAACAGAATAAAATACTCCTGAATTAAATAATATATCTGCTTAATTAGATAAATCTACAGTATCGAACATTTTAATTACATCTACTAGAGTAATTGGTTTTTCAGTCAAAAGTTTCATTAAACCATCTGTACCTTCATATGTTTTAACATCAATTTTTAAATCATGACCATTAAATTCTACAGGTAAATTACCAACATATTTAAACATAGCAACACGTTTTAGACCAAATTCTTTATCTTTACTGTAATTTATATACTTTGACATTCATTCACTAACATTTATCTTTTTTGTTTCATTTATATCTTTACTTCCATTTTCACTTTCATTTTAATGTTCTTTTCTTCTTCATATTTATTAAATATAACATTAATAAATCTCTAAAATATTCAATATGATAATGATTTGGAATCATTTGTTCTTCAACTTCCCTATTTTTTTCAATTTCTTTGAAATATTATCACCTAAACCTTATTTTCCTTTTTCAACTGCATCATTAACAGGTTGATTTTCCATTTAAAATTTTTCAAATTCTGTTCTTGGTTGTTTTTTTCATACAATCAGAATTTCGTTTATTCCTTCAGTTTTCTTTCTATTTTAAGTTTCGTCTTTAAGCAACTTACTTATCATAATTTGCAAATATTTACTAAGGAGGATAAACAATAATTCTGTTTAATGTTAATCTTTATTGTTTGTTTAATTTTAATGTTTATGTTTAACATTTATGTTTATTATTTATGTTTATGTTTTCTGTTTAATGTTAAAGGTAATGTTGAAGTTAACATTTTCATTTTATGTTAATGTTCTTAGGAAATGTTGTATGTTATTTCTAAATTTGACTTCGTTTAGTCTTCTAGACATATCTAATGTTAAAAAACCAAATTCATCATACCAATAATTTTACACATTTCTTTAAAATTACCAGACTTCACATATCCACCAACAAATTCATGATAAATACGATTTAAATTTGTATCATCTTGTCTACATATATTCAACAAATTTAAATTGTCTCTAACTAACTGTTTTGGTATTTTTTAATATGTTTGAGCTAAATGAAAACAATCTATACCTTTGTGTCTGCCTAGGTAAAATAATCTCTAACAATATCTTCATTTTCTAAAGTAAAATAATGAAATACAACAACTGAATTTTATTTACATTCATCTAATGGAATAATTTCTTCATTATTTTCAATAAAACTAACAATTTGTTATTGAATTTTATCTTCAATTTTTTACATTGTTTTATTAATTCTTGAAACTTTGGTTGTCCTAAAACTTTTTTGGAAAAAATATAGAATTTTATTCCTATTTAACAATCCTGGAGCTAAAATTAATGTAGTTTTTCAACAACCACTTGAGCAATTTATTGCACACCTTATAGAATTTGGTAAATGTTTACCATGTTTGTTTTTTACATTATTTTCTGGAATTCTTACTCTAGGCTGCCAATCTGATTTGTTCATTTACTAATAATATTTACATTTATTTACGTTTTTCAATAGTAAATGAGTAGAATATTTCAACTTAGCTACACATTCCCTACACTTAAAAAAAGATTAACTGTTCTAACACATGATAATTATACTAATGTTTCATTAGTTGCTTTATGTTCAACGTTCTTAACACCAAATATTAAAACAAACAAATAATAAACTTTATTGTGATGGAGAAATAATAGAAATTCCTCTAGGACAATATAGTCTTAAAAAATTTTACTCATTTAAAAATCATAATAGACAAAGTAACGCAGAAGAAGTCTCAAATAGAATTGTTATTGTAAGTGATGTAAAATTATATATGGTTATACAAAATAATATTGGACATTTACTTGGTTTTAATAATCAAGTTGTTTTACCTAATGAAAAATCTGTAGCTACAGATGTACTTAAAATAATTCCTTTTAAATTGATAAACATAAATTTATATCTTGCTGATGGATTGTATGTAAGACCAAATGTTCATTTTCAAAAAGAAACTAATATTATTGCTTTATTTAAACCTAAAGCAGAATTTGGTAGACCATTAGTATATGAACCAAAATATCCTGCAAATAATGCTATTTTTCATACAATACAAGATTTAGAAGTTACTATAACTGATGAATATGCTAATTTATTTGTCAGTAGTGGTGCTATTGTAACAGTTATTTTAAAAATACCTTAATTAATTTTTCCTTAATAATAATTACTAAAACAATATTAAACTGTGTGATGAATATAATTGAAAGTTATCAATTTTACTCATTGCCTGGTAATGACAAATCTAAACATAATTTAAATGTTCCTAAAAAAGATACAGAAATTGAAAAAAAGTTGGTGATGGTTGGCTACATCGAAATCATGAAAAATTATACTTGAATTTTAGTATTATTGGAAATGATCATACAGGTAATCCAACTTATGATGGAAATTCAAACTAAAAGTTAATTGATAATTATATAACGAAATTGTTTGACTTTATAACAGTAAAAAAGGAAATAATATTTTGTCTAGAACTGAACATCCTTTTACATCTTCACATGTTTTTGTACATTTCACTTGATAAATAGATGAATAAGACAAGTACTTTATCGATTGTCTTTACTTGGAGACTTTTTTAAAGATTATAAATAAATTATGTTTGAACGAGACTTAATTGTAGTTTTTACACATGTTCATTTTCTACAGATGGAATTCTATGTTGGTCAGATTATAATGAGGTTGGTGTTGAAATGAAAGATACATTACCTAAAGAAGGAATAATTATTATAGAATCTGAGGAAAATTGTGTACTATTGTTAAATATAAACCGAATTACGAACTTGAATAACTTGATAATATTTTAAAAAACCCTAAAATTCCGATTTCTTTTTATGAACTTCAAAATGAAGAAGTTGGATTATTTGGTAAAAACAGTTTTGAACTAGATATAACAAATTACTATAACTCTAGATAATTTGATATGCCATATTTTGTATTTGTTGCATTTCGGACAAATCGTAAAAATAATCAATTAGTAGATTTGTCATTATTTGATCATATTAAACTATTTAATATTTATTTAAAAATAGTAGAAATGAAGTTTTTCCTCGAGAAATGTGGAATATAATCCACCAAATAATTTTCTAAAAGCATATGATGCATTTCTTGTTTTTACAATAATTACTTTACTAAAATCAAATATTAATATTAGTCCATTTAGTTTTATAAATAATTATCCAATTTATGTAATCAATATGACACATAGAAAGAATGTTGCAACAACACAAAAAACAACTTTGAGCAACTTTTAATGATAAAATTTCAAATGATACACTTGCTTATGTAATTATGTAGGGTAAAAAGAATGTTACATACGATGAACAACATAGATTACTTACTGAAAATCTTTAATGACTGATGTATGCTTGTATTTAAATGAATGAAAAAAGTCAATGTATGATTAAAAAAGTACTTAAGAATTTTATAAAGTTAAATATCGAACAGGTGGAAATTGGTATGTATGTAAAGAATGTAAGAAAATTAAAGTTACTTGTAAATGTGCTGGAACTGTAAATAAGTCTTCCTTCAAAAAACATTTACAAACAACAACGCATAATAATCTTATGGCTGCTAAAGCAGAAAGTAAATAATTTTATATACTTATTCTTTAATATAATGAAAAACAGGTTTTTCACAAAAGTCAAAAACTTTTTTGTGGCTACGACAAAGATGTAAAAAATGGGTTTTAAATTTTTTAAAATAATATTTAATTCCCTGCTATATTTCATTACATTACATTCACCTATGGTAGATGTATGTAGAATAAATGATTTTTATAATAGCAACTATTATATTACATTATTATTAGGTAAAGTGGATAGTATATAGTAAATGTATGTTCTGGATTATTCGATCAATTTCATGTAAAATAAATAATGTGAGTGTTAATGAGCAAATTTTTATAAAATTGGTCAAGTGGTCTAGAACATATATTTATTATCTACTGATGTATAATTCACAATCATTTGTAGACATATGAAGAATACAATTTCCTGTTGTTTACTGTGATAAAATTCGATTTTTTCTCTGAGTAGATTACAATTTTTATTAAATTTTTTTGATCATTCTTCGGATGAATCCAGGTTCTGTTCACAGCATCATGATGGTTGCATCCGTGTTTGGCGACATCGCGGTGAACGCACATTGGAAGCGTATATCCGTTATCGCTATACTGGCGTATCACCCGGCGTGATGGTATGGGGTGCCATTGGTTACACATCTCGGTCACTCTAGTTCGCATTGACGGCACTATGAACAGTGGACACTACATTTCAGATGTGTTACGACCCGTGGCTCTACCCTTCATTCGATCCCTGCGAAACCCTACATTTCAGCAGGATAATGCACGACCGCATGTTGCAGGTCTTGTATGGGCCTTTCTGGATAGAGAAAATGTTCGACAGCCGTCCTGGCCAGCACATTTTCCAGATCACTCACCAATTGAAAACGTCTGGTCAGTGGTGGCCGAGCAACTGGCTCGTCACAATACGCCATTCACTACTCTTGATGAACTGTGGTATCGTGTTGAAGCTGCATGGGCAGCTGTACCTGTACACTCCATCCAAGCTCTGTTTGATTCAATGCCTGGACGTATCAAGGCCGTTATTACGGCCAGAGGTTGTTGTCGTCGTACTGATTTCTCAGGCTCTATGCACTCAAATTGAGTGAAAATATAACCACATGTCAGTTCTAATATAATATATCTGTCCAATGAATACCCGTTTATCATCTGCATTTCTTCTTGGTGTAGCAATTTTAATGGCCAGTAGTGTATTTAAAGGACCGAGTCTCTGCATATGACGTGGTAGCTCTGGGTGTATGAACGAAATTGCCCTCTTTTTTCGGGTACTTCAGCACTCCCCGCCTACCTGTGGTAATTCAATAATTATTCTAGGTCGCCGAGGTAGGGTCTTTTTGCCTACGTTTGACTTTGCTGTGGCGCCCAGGGGTTGTAAGTAGCGTAGTGTCACTTCACGGTGCCTTGTTTTGAAGTTGTCCAACGTTTGCGTTTGCTACCTTCCTCACTCTCACGCTGTGTGGCAGTGCTCGCCTTCTGCCCTGGCGTCTGTTACGCTGGCGGTACGCCTTGTTGACATTCCGATCGGCACAGAGGCTCAGAAGTAGCCTTCTCTGTTCTGAATCCACCTGGTACAGGTGCGCAACGCTACCGAAAGGTTGTCAGGTCAAGTTAAAACCGTCTGTCCATTGTGAATTCAAGCTGTTCTAAAGAGCGAAATGCGCTTATTGTTCCCTTACCAGTAAGTAAACAAACGGAATTCGAGACATTGGACAAACGGTCATAGCTGGACCATGTACCGACAACAACTCAAACGGAATTATATTTGGTATGTGGAATATTTACTGTAATCGACATAAGTGCTGTTTTGTTCCAGTGTGAAGTATGTGTCCTATACAGAACCATTCCTAATGAGAGAGGTCTTAATGTGTGTAAAGGATTTATAGATTTTAAGAGAATGCAATGTGTTAACGAGCAAATTTTGTTGATATAGCGAGGACTGTTGTTGTTGTCTTCAGTCCTGAGACTGGTTTGATGCAGCTCTCCATGCCACTCTATCCTGTGCAAGCCTCTTCATCTCCCAGCACCTACTGCAACCTACATCCTTCTGTATCTGCTTAGTGTATTCTTCTCTTGGTCTCCCTCTACGGTTTTTACCCTCCACACTGCCCTCAAATGCTAAATTTGTGATCCCTTGATGCCTCAGAACATGTATCACCAACCGATTCATTCTTATAGCCTAGTTGTGCCACTAACTTCCCTTCTCCCCAATCCTATTCAATACCTCCTCGTTAGTTATGTGATCTTCCCATCTAATCTTCAGCATTCTTCTGTAGCACCACATTTCGAAAGCTTCTCTTCTCTTCTTGTCCAAACTAGTTATCGTCCATGTTTCACTTCCATACATGGCTACACTCCATACAAATACTTTCAGAAACGACTTGTTGATACATAAATCTATATTCGATGTTAACAAATTTCTCTTCTTCATAAACGCTTTTCTTGCCATTGCCAGTCTACATTTTATATCCTCTCTACTTCGACCATCATCAGTTACTTTGCTCCCCAAATAGCAAAACTCCTTTACTACTTTAAGTGTCTCATTTCCTAATCTAATTCCCTCAGCATCACCCGATTTAATTCGACTACATTCCATTATCCTCGTTTTGCTTTTGCTGATGTTCATCTTATATCCTCCTTTCACGACACTGTCCACTCCGTTCAACTGCTCTTCCAAGTCCTTTGCTGTATCTGACAGAATTACAATGTCATCGATGAACCTCAAAGTTTTTACTTCTACTCCATTAATTTTAATACCTACTCCAAATTTTTCTTTTGTTTCCTTTACTGCTTGCTCAATATACAGATTGAATAACAATGGGGAGAGGCTACAACCCTGTCTCACTCCTTTCCCAACCACTGCTTCCCTTTCATGCCCCTCGCCTTAAATGACTGCCATCTGGTTTGTGTACAAATTGTAAATAGCCTTTCGCTCCCTTTATTTTACCTCTGCCACCTTCAGAATTTGAAAGAGAGTATTTCAGTCAACTTTGTCAAAAGCTTTCTCTAAGTCTACAAATGCTAGAAACGTAGGTTTGCCTTTTCTTAATCTTTCTTCTAAGATAAGTCGTTAGGTCAGTATTGCCTCACGTGTTCCAATATTTCTACGGAATCCAAACTGATCCTCCCTGAGGTCCGCATCTACCAGTTTTTGCATTCGTCTGTAAAGAATTCGCGTTAGTATTTTGCAGCTGTGACTTATTAAACTGATAGTTCGGTAATTTTCACATCTGTCAGCACCTGCTTTCTTTGGGATTGGAATTATTATATTCTTCTTGAAGTCTGAGGGTATTTCGCCTGTCTCATACATCTTGCTCACCAGCTGGTAGAGTTTTGTCATGACTGGCTCTCCCAAGGCCGTCAGTAGTTCTAATGGAATGTTGTCTACTCCGGGGGCCTTGTTTCGACTCAGGTCTTTCAGTGCTCTGTCAAACTCTTCACGCAGTATCGTATCACCAATTTCGTCTTCATCTACATCCTCTTCCATTTCCATAATATTGTCCTCAAGTACATCACCCTTGTATAAACCTTCTATATACTCCTTCCACCTTTCTGCCTTCCCTTCTTTGCTTAGAACTGGGTTGCCATCTGAGCTCTTGATATTCATACACGTGGTTCTCTTCTCTCCAAAGGTCTCTCTAATTTTCCTGTATGCAGTATCTATCTTACCCCTAGTGAGATAAGCTTCTACAGCCTTACATTTGTCCTCTAGCCGTGCCTGTTTAGCCATTTTGCACTTCCTGTCGATCTCATTTTTGAGACGTTTGCCTGCTTCATTTACTGCATTTTTATATTTTCTCCTTTCATCAATGAATTTCAATATTTCTTCTGTTACCCAAGGATTTCTAGCAGCCCTCGTCTTTTTACCTACTTTATCCTCTGCTGCCTTCACTACTTCATCCCTCAGAGCTACCCATTCTTCTTCTACTGTGTTTCTTTCCCCCATTCCTGTCAATTGTTCCCTTATGCTCTCCTTGAAACTCTGTACAACCTCTGGTTCTTTCAGCTTATCCAGACCCCATGTCCTTAAATTCCCACCTTTTTGCAGTTTCTTCAGTTTTAACCTACAGGTCATAACCAATAGATTGTGGTCAGAGTCCACATCTGCCCCTGGATATGTCCTACAATTTAAAACCTGATTCCTAAATCTCTGCCTTACCATTATATAATCTATCTGATACCTTTTGGTATCTCCAGGATTCTTCCATGTATACAACCATCTTTTATGATTCTTGAACCAAGTGTTAGCTATGATTAAGTTATGCTCTGTGCAAAATTCTATCAGACGGCTTCCTCTTTCATTTCTTAGCCCCAATCCATAATCACCTACTATGTTTCCTTCTCTCCCTTTTCCTACTGACGAATTCCAGTCACCCATGACTATTAAATTTTCGTCTCCCTTCACTACCTGAATAATTTCTTTTATCTCATCATACATTTCATCAATTTCTTTATCATCTGCAGAGCTAGTTGGCATATAAACTTGTACTACTGTAGTAGGCATGGGCTTTGTGTCTATCTTCACCACAATAATGCGTTCACTATGCTGTTTGTAGTAGCTTACCCGCTCTCCTATTTTTTAATTCATTATTAAACCTACTCCTGCATTACCCCTATTTGATTTTGTATTTATAACCCTGTATTCACCTGACCAAAAGTCTTGTTCCTCCTGCCACCGAACTTCACTAATTCCCACTACATCTAACTTTAACCTATCCATTTCCCTTTTTAAATTTTCTAACCTACCTGTCTGATTAAGGGATCTGACATTCCACACTCTGATCTGTAGAACGCCAGTATTCTTTCTCCTAATAATGACATCCTCCTGAGTAGTCCCCGCACGGAGATCCGAATGGGGGACTATTTTACCTCCGGAATATTTTACCCAAGAGGACGCCATCATCATTTAACAATACAGTAAAGCTGCATGCCCTCGGGAAAAATTACGGCTGTAGTTTCCCCTTGCTTTCAACCGTTCGCAGTTCTAGCACAGCAAGGCCGTTTTGGTTAATGTTGCAAGGCCAGATCAGGCAATCATCCAGACTGTTGCCCCTGCAACTACTGAAAAGGCTGCTGCCCCTTTTCAGGCACCACATGTTTGTCGGGCCTCTCAACAGATACCCCTCCATTGTGGTTGCACCTACGGTACGGCCATCTGTATCGCTGAGGCACACAAGCCTCCCCACCAATGGCAAGGTCCATGGTTCATGATCTTCGCATAACTGGGAATGTTGACTTGTTAGCGACTTACTTTGCTCTTTACTTGACAAAGTTCAGTTACTCGAAAGCAATTTCGATTTTAATTTGTGGATAACGTTTTAAAGAGCCATTAGACAGGACAGCGTACAGCTCTAGTAGTCACTTACTATTAGGCTGAATCTAGTTTCCATCAAATTCTACAACAAATATTAGGAATTAGCGTCAGTTGTCACTTACTATTCGGTTGAATCTAGCGTCCAACAAGTTCCACAACAAATATTGGGAATTAGCATTAGTTTTGCCGTCAAAGCCTGAAGTGGTGAATATTTGCGTCATTGTTAAATTGTTGGGATCACGTGTCAGCAGGAGTAATGGTTTTTTTTTTTTTTTTTTTTTTTGCTGGCAAGGCAACATTGGGGCATCACTACCCTGGAACTCGACATCACCACTTTTAACTGTCCTTAAGTAGCAATGAAGTGAAGCTGCCTGAGAGCATTAAAAGAATGAAATTCTGACCTAGTTGCTGAGTAGCCGTTTGCTATTGTAACACCATTAAGCATATTATAAGGTAGGTTAATGCTTTAATTTCAAAGGGAAATGATCAAAGCTCAAAGAAAACATCAAAGTAGAGCATAAAAACATTTCAGGTACTTAGATGCGGAAGATTCCTAATTATTTATCTTTTGTTACACAAATTGTAATAAGCGGCCGGACTCCAAGCAAACTTTATCTTACACTTTAATGACAGAAAAAGAATAGAATTTAAAAATAAGACGGAAAATCAAAATAATAGCAAAATTAAAATAGAAATTTTACATTATATCAACTATGTCTCTAAATTCGACCTTTCCGTTGATGGAAGTAAAATAAGAGGCACTCTAATTGCGTCACAAACTACACTTGAAGCTGACGTGTGCCATGCCAGTTGCAGTGTAAGGAAGCATATTTCACTTGTAATTGGACTCATTCAAGGGATATATTCTTTTATATACATGAATTCTCGTTACGCTGACTACTGTACTTGTTTTATTTCCGTCATTCGACTTTACACTCCCTATCTGTCCAACTTTAAAAGCTTTCTGTGTGAACGGTGTGAGAATAAAGATTGGAAACCAGCCATACATAACAAAATATGTTCTCAGCATTTCCGGGAAGAAGATGTGCACCGAATATAAATTTCATCAGTCTGTATTAAGAGAAATGCTGGATTACAAAACCGGCCTTGTCACAATCCGTACTCCTTTTGTTTTTCCGAAACGTGTAACAAATTTGTGATATGAGGCTTTCCCGGCGTATATGGTGTTTGAAGGGTTCTCGAGTATCCAGCCAGATACGATCGTCAACTGCCCACAGTATTTCGGCGAGTAATTGTTCCGCAGTTATCAGATGCTGCCGATGCAGTGGACTGTCCGCTCTCTGCCCCTGGTATTAATCCCTCGCGAGGCCAGGTGTGATTCCTTGCGCCATCGGCGCGCGGCGTTTCCGGTGGTGGGGAAAACGGTGGCTGCGGTAGGTGGCTGGGGGGGGGGGAGGCGGCCGGGGGGGGGGGGGCAGTATCTCTTCGGCGGCCGTGGCCAAATGATACTGTGTCCGCTAGCACCGTTGCTCCTTGCTAGACCTTAGTATTGGTTTCCAGGCCTTATTGAGTTGTCAACAAGAGTCCCTGTTGACTAGGTTGTCTGTTGCGCGAATTTCTATGGCCCCTTCGAAGATGCAGTCTCAGTAGCTATGTGTGGAGGATAGTATTTTGTCTCGTCATAATTGACTGTGAGTCCAGTGTTGATTGTGATAGGCGTATGATTCTCAGCTTGAAATTTCTCTTAGCTGCTATTAATTTTATATGGTCAGTCCACTTCAAATCGTTCAGTACGCATATTCCTAGAAATTTTACAAAAGTAACTGCCTTCAGTGATTCTTCTGAAATTGTACTTGCATAGAATAAAGAGTCTTTCTATGTATTCGAAATAAATTACATTTGTTTATGGTAAGGGTCAATTTCTCGCCTGCCGCTGTGGCCGAGCGGTTCTAGGCGCTTCGGACTAGAACCGCGAGACCGCTACGGTCGCAGGTTCGAATCCTGCCTCGGGCACGGATGTGTGATATGTCCCTAGGTTAGTTAGGTTTAAGTAGTTCTAAGTTCTAATGGACTAATGACCTCAGATGTTAAGTCCCATAGTGCTCAGAGCCATTTGAACCATGTGTCATTTGCCACTTCCTGCACCAAGTGTTGATCCTCCGCAATCTACCTGGATTTCCCTCCAATTCTCTAGTGCTGTGACGTCTCTGTGCCAACGTCCTTGCCGCAGTGGTAACACCGGTTCCCGTCAGATCATCGAAGTTAAGCGCCGTCGGGCTGGGCTAGCACTTGGATGGGTGACCGTCCGGTCTGCCTAGTGCTGTTGGCAAGCGGGGTGAACTCAGCTCTTGTGAGGCAAACTGAGGAGCTACTTGACTGAGAAGTGGCGCCCCCTGTCTCGTAAACTGACGTACGGCCGGGAGAGCGGTGTGCTGACCACATGCCCCTCCGTATCCGCATCCAGTGACGCCTGTGGGTTGAGGATGACACAGCAGCTGGTCGGTACCGTTGGGCCTTCATGGTCTGTTCAGGCGGAGTTTAGTTTAGTTTTAGTAACTTCCCTGTGTACAACAGCATCATCCACCAAGAGCCTCACACAACTTCTGTTGTTATCTTCTATGTCATTCATATATTTTGTGACAAAGTGATGGCGCAATAACGCTCTCTTCGGATACGCCCAAAGTTACTTCTATGTCTGGAGACCTCTCTCCATCTGCTAGAAATTCTCCAGTCCAGTCACACAGCTGCCCTGATGTTCCGTACGCTCAATCGTATCAAAGTCAAGGAACACGGCACCTACATGGGCGCCTGTATCTGCTGCTTTCTGCGTCTCGTGGACGAAAAGAGCGAGCTGGGTTTCATACGAGCGCTGTTTTCCGAACCCGTGTTGATTCCTACACAGGAGATTTTCGATCTCCATAACTGGCAAACTCCAAAAATAAAGTACTGTCTGAAAAAAACTTCAGAAATATTGAGTCATACCTTGATTAGTTTACAAATTCGTACAAAGATTGGGAATTTAGTGACAAACTTCGGTTAATTGGCAAGCTATTCGGAAGATGCAGTCATTCTGTAAAGAAAAGTGCTCACAAATCACTTGTGTGTCCCGTCTTAGAATGTTGCTCAAGATGTGAACTGCGCACCACACAGGACCGACACGGGCGGCTATAATTAAACTGACGGTGTTCCGAGTACTGCACTGCAAGCTGTATACATCGCAGGACGCTAAAACATTGTACGTATACAGTTTTTGATGTTGCTGAGCAACAGGCATACAATATTTTTTAAAGGAACACCACCGCCATTTTACTGTTTTATTGTTCATTTAAGTACAACCCAGGATTCGTCTTTTTATGCCACTTTCATGTATTTGATTTTATGTCTCTAATATGTGTTGCAGGACATTTAACATGTTGTCAAGATCGAAGTTGGTCATTTTTTTCTTAATTTATGGCCAACTTTGAGCTTGACAGCATGTTAAGTGTCCTGCAGTATACGTTAAAGATATAAACTCAAATAATTGAAAATGGCATATGAGGCCGAAACCTGGGTTGTACTTAAATAAACAATAAAACAGTCAAATAGCGGTGTGTTGCTTTAAAAAAAACTTCTTACGTATGTTCTTAAGTCGGTGCACTCGCCGAGTGTGCTGAAAAAAATAGCAGTTACACTTTCTGCCACCAGGTGAAAATATGGCGCTGTATGCAATCACACTGTGGTGTGAGTTAAAACAGGTTTTCAGTATGGTCTCCCGAATTAGCAACGTGCTGCACCTGTAACGCATCTTGGTCGGCAGTTGCTCGCAACATATCCAGTGTAATCATACCAATATGTTGTTGTACACTATTCCTCAGATGAGGAAGTCTCCAGATGCATCCGTGAGAGACACACCCTTTCTGATATCCCCAGATCCAGAAGTCACATGGATTTATGTCGGTGGGTCTGGCAGTCTACGTATGCCGAAATTGCCGAGAGATGATGTGGTCGTTACCGATGATTCCTCGAAGCAAATCTTCCATCTGACAAGAGACAGTGATGTCGCCCATCTTGCATGAAAACAGTGGTGTGGACACAGTTGCGTTCATGCAGAGTTGGAATCACAAATTGCACAAGGTGATCCTTATAACACACAGATGTCACTGTACACCTAACTGGCCCGCGAGGTGTGATATCCTTTAGCAAAAACGGACTGAGAATGAAGGAGCTTGTGAAACCGCACCATACAGTCACATAAACTGAGTGCAGCCGATGCTCCTGCACATCATGTGGCAGAAGAGAATCGCATATATGACAATTTTATGCATTCGTGGCAACGTGCAGAGTAAAATTTGCCTCGTCCGTCCAAAGAATATTCCCCAGTCACAAGTCATCCATTTCCTTGAGTGCCAAACAAGCGAAGAGCAAAGTCAAGGCGTTATAGCCTACCGTGGGGTATATCTGGAGCACATTCCGAGTCTTGTATGGATACCAGTGTAAAATGTGACGCAAAGTCTTTCGAACTGTTGACCAGGGGAGAAACAATTCAAGTGACACAGCTCGAGCACTGGCTGCAGAATTTGAGCCATATGCTGCTCGGCTGGCTATAACTACAGCAGCTTCATCATCAACTGCCATGGCAATGGGCCGCCTCCCCCTCCGCGCTGCAACACCTAACTCATTTATTTCTTCAGATTCCTTGATCGTATTCTTTAGCCCATTTATTGACATGGGGCCTCTTGGCAGCTGTTTCTTTCGCCGATATTCCGCAATGCAGCGCTGCCTTTGCTGCCGTTCTGATGAAACAACTTTACCAGCAGTGCACGGTGTTTCTTCCCAACAGCCATCCCGTTTTATACAGAAAACATCAAACTTATTAACACTTTCCACCAACAGCCACTTCACAAAACAAATCATTCCGTTTCACCAAATGACAAACAGCACACTGACGTCAAAACAGGAAACATTTCACATTCTGATTGCTTGCAACGCCATATTTTTACCTGGTGGGAGAAAGTAGAACTATTATTTTTCATGGCCGAGTGGTTCTAGGCGCTGCAGTCTGGAACCGTTCGACCACTGCGGTAGCAGATTCGAATCTTGCCTCGGGCATGGATGTGTGTGACGTCCTTAGGTTAGTTAGGTTTAAGTGAAAGGTCTCTGTTGGATTCCTTTCAAGTTAATTTCTTAAATCTGTTGTCATTTACAGCATAAATTCCTCTTCTAAATTTACTGTGGTGTTTCTGACTATCTAGGAGGAGACTGAGCAGTGAATCGGGTTACATTTCCAAATAAACAAGATCTGTCGCACTACTACACTTTAAAACACAGTTTATATGTAATTCATGTCACACAGTCTCATACGGAACCTACATCCGATTTCTTTTATATACTGTATATGATAAGATACTGTCATCCCCCTTCCCTTCTGTGTGAGAGGATGAATGAGCAAATGTATTGCTAGTTGCATACTGGATGGTAGCAGACAAGCCTGTCTGCTAGAGAACATTTCGGGAAGATTTCACGGAGAGTTGGTAAGAATTAAGTATATCAGTGTGCGGTAATTTCATGACGGACAGGATTGCACTACGAACGTAACTTCTTTGGGAGAAAATTGAATCAGTTGGTTGTGGTTAATTTCCTCTTGCATATGTTTCAACGTTTTTCGTGTGTTATTTTATAAATGCAGTGTTGTATGTAGTCACCCAATCTTGGCTCCCTATTTGATGTGTTCCGCAAGATTACAAACATTTACACAATCCTAAATAAGGCACCAGTTTGGTTATGAATCAAGTTTGATATGCTGAAATTTTAATGGAACAATGATCAATGTTAAAATAAATGTCCAAATATAAACTGATTTATTTCTTTTTATTTAAATTATATATATATATATATATATATATATATATATATATATATATATATATATATATATATATATATATATATATATACCGCCGGTTATCGTAAGATGAGTACTAAAAGATTACAGTTAATGTTAGTCTGGTTGGGAATTTGGTAAGCTAGACTGGATACCTGGTGAAACAGTTGCCCAGTAATGCAAGGTTAACTTCCTCTGATAGCTCACAGCACTTAACCCACTTTTATGGTCTTGAATATCAGCACCGCTTACACCTCAAATTAATGCATCAACATTACATAAGCAGTTCTAAGTTCTAGGGGACTGATGACCTCAGAAGTTAAGTCCCATAGTGCTCAGAGCCATTTGAACCATTTTATTATTTTTGTAGCATACCTACTATGTTTTAGCGTCCTGCACTGTATACAGCCTGCACTGCAGCACTCGAAACGCCATCACGTTCATTATAATCACCCGGCATGCAAAGAAGTGCGGCACGATTGGTCACAGATTTGTCACAACCACGGAAATGTTGAAAAACCTGAATTGGTAGACTGTTGAAAACAGATGTAAGTTATCCCTTGAAAAATTGCAATGAAACTTAAAAAACCAGTGTTATGTGAAGAATCTGTAAATATTCTTCAGCACCTACGTGATGCTCTCGTAGGCACAGAAAAGGAGAATCGGGCTTATTCTAGCGCGCAGAGAGGCATTTTTGCAGGCGTTTACCTGCGCTCCATACATCACTGATGATGATGATGATGAGTCCCATACTCCGTTTACCGAGCGTAGGGGAGCGACGCGGGAGACCCGCGCCGCCATACTAGGCAAGGTCCTAGTGGAGGTGGTTTGCCATTGCCTTCCTCCGACCGTAATGGGGATGATTGATGATGATGATGAAGACGACACAAACACCCAGTCATCACGAGGCAGGTGAAAAATCCCTGACCCCGCCATCACTGGAACGAAAAAATTCCTAACATGTGTTACGGTGCTAAAAAACTCTCTGCCATCTATTTCATAGTTGTATTGCAGAGTATATGTAAAACAAAAACTTTTATATTTAAAATGACGCACAAATACGGGAATTATTTCTAACTTAAAGACCAAATTTTCTAGCAGACAGAACTCAGCACGTCGCTCTTAAAGAAATGAAATCGACAGACGTAAAGGTAAATTCCAGAGTACACCAAGGAAGTGTGACGGGACTTTATTGTTTGCTATGTATGTACACTACAGGCCATTAAAATTGCTACACCAAGAAGAAATGCACATGATAAAAGGATATTCATTGGACGGATATATTATACTAAAACTGTCATGTGATTACATTTTCACGCAATTTGGGTGCATAGATCCTGAGAAATCAGTACCAGAACAATAACCTCTGGCCGTAATAACGGCCTTGGTACGCCTGGGCATTGAGTCAAACAGAGCTTGGATGGCGTGTACAGGTACAGCTGCCTATGAAGCTTCAACACGATACCACAGTTCATCAAGAGTAGTGACTGGGGTATTGTGACGAGCCAGTTGCTCGGCGGCCATTGACCACACGTTTTCAACTGGTGAGAGATCTGGAGAATGAGCTGGCCAGGGCAGCAGTCGAATATTTTCTCTATCCAGAAAGGCCCGTACAGGACCTGCAACATGCGGTCGTACATTATCCTGTGAAATGTATGGTTTCGCAGGGATCGAATGAAGGGTAGATCCACGGGTCGTAACACATCTGAAATGTAGCGTCCACTGTTCAAAGTGCCGTCAATGCGAACAAGAGGAGACCGAGGCGTGTAACCAATGGCACCCCATACCATCACGCCGGATTATATGCCAGTATGGCGATGACGAATACACGCTTCCAATGTGCGTTCATCGCGAAGCGTCAAACACAGATGTGACTATCATGATGTTGTAAAAAGAACCTGGATTCATCCGAAAAAATGACGTTTTGCCATTCTTGCAGCCAGGTTCGGCCTTGAATACACCATCACAGGCGCTCCTGTCTGTGATGCAGCGTCAAGGGTAACTGCAGCCATGGTTTCCGAGGTGATAGTCCATGCTGCTGCAAATGTCGTCGAAATATTCGCGCAGATAGTTGTTGTCTTTGCAAACGCCCCCATCTGTTGACTCAGGGATCGAGACGTGCCGGCCGCGGTGGTCTCGCGGTTCTAGGCGCGCAGTCCGGAACCGTGCGACTGCTACGGTCGCAGGTTCGAATCCTGCCTCGGGCATGGATGTGTGTGATGTCCTTAGGTTAGTTAGGTTGAAGTAGTTCTAAGTTCTAGGGGACTAATGACCACGGCAGTTGAGTCCCATAGTGCTCAGAGCCATTTGAACCATTTTTGATCGAGACGTGGCTGCACGATCCGTTACAGCCATGCGGATAAGATGCCTGTCATCTCGACTGCTAGTGATTCGAGACCGTTGTGATCCAGCACGGCGTTCCGTATTACCCTCCTGAACCATCCGATTCCATATTCTGCTAATAGTCGTTGGATCTCGACCAACGCGAGCAGCAATGTCGCGATACGATAAACCGCAATCGCGATAGGCTACAATCCGACCTTTATCAAAGTCGGAAACATGATGGTACGCATTTCTCCTCCTTACACGAGGCATCATACCAATGTTTCACCAGGCAACGCCGGTTAACTGCTGTTTGTGTATGAGAAATCGGTTGGAACCATTCCTCATGGCAGCACATTGTAGGTGTCGCCACCGGCGCCAACATTGTGTGAATGCTCAGAAAAGCTAATCATTTGCTTATCACAGCATCTTCTTCCTGTCGGTTAAATTTCGCTTCTGTAGCATGTCATCTTTGTGGTGTAGCAATTTTAATGGCCAGTAGTGTAAATGATCTAACAGAAAGCGTTGGTAGCTGTTTAAGACAGTTCGCGCAAAACGCGATTGTCTATAAGAAATAGCAACACGCAGAAGACAGTATGGATTTACAGAATTATCTCCAGAGCATTCATGAATGATGCAGGCTCTGGTAGTCGATGTTGAACGTAAACGAATGTACCATACTGCGAATACACAGGCAATGTCATTCACAACTGTACAACTACACTATTGATGGAATTGCTGTAGTCTACCGTAGAATAACTATCAGTAACTACCAAGAGCAACATTATGTGGAATGACACGATACAAGTAGAAGAGGCAGCAGATGTCAGACAGATTCGTACTAAGAATCTTGAAGAAATGTAACTCATCGTCGAAGAAAGTGGCTTACAAGGCTCTTGTTCGAGCGATTCTTGAGTATTGCTCGTCAATCTGGGATCGTTACCAGGTCGAACTGAAAGAAAAGAGAAAGAAGATCCAACGAAGAGCTGCGAGTTTCGTCAGGGGTTCTTTTAGACGGCGTTAGAGCGTTACGAAGATGCTCAACAAAATCCAGTGGCAGACGTTACAAGACAAGCGTTGTGCATCCCCGAGAGCTTTGCTACTGAAATTACGTGTGAGCACTTTCCGGGAAGAGCCTGACAACATATTACTTCCCCCAATATACGTCTCACGAAATAACTAAGACGAGAAAATTCGAGAAATTAAAGACAGGGGCTTAGCGATAATCATTGTTCCCAAACGCCACTCGAAAGTTAAACAGGGAAGGGGGATCACTTACAAGGGAACCTCCCCATCGCACCCCCCTCAGATTTAGTTATAAGTTGGCACAGTGGATAGGCCTTGAAAAACTGAACACAGATCAATCGAGAAAACAGGAAGAAGTTGTGTGGAACTATGAAAAAAATTAGTAAAATATACAACTTATTAGCCCATGTGCAAGAATGCAACATCAAGGAAAACATCAACGCAGGAGCGCCGTAGTCCCGTGGTTAGCGTGAGTAGCAGCGGAACGAGAGATCCTTGGTTCAAATCTTCCCTCGACTGAAAATTTTACTTTCTTTATTTTTCGCAAAGTTATGATCTGTCCATTCGTTCATTGACGTCTCTGATCACTGCAGTAAGTTTAGTGTCTGTTTTTCGCGACCGCACCACAAAACCGTGCAAATAGTAGACGAAAGGACGTGTCTCTCCAATGGGAACCGAAAACATTTGATCGCAAGGTCATAGGTCAACCGATTCCTTCGCAGGAAAACACGTCTGATATATTCTATACGACACTGGTGACGGCTTGTACGTCACATGGCAGGAATATGTTGTCGACCCACCTAACTTGTACACTTAGCGAATGGGTAAAAAAGATTCTTCTACCTAATTTTTTTCATAGTTCCACACAACTTCATCTTGTTTTCTCGATTGATCTGTGTTCACTTTTTCAAGGTCTATCCACTGTGCCAACTTATAAGTAAATCTGAGGAGGGTGAGATGGGGAGGTTCCCTTGTTAGTAGTACCAGTTGTACTCTCTGCCACACACCGTTAGGTGGCTTCCAGAGTATAATTGTGATACGAGCAATAGTCTTAGACTTAGTAACACATAATTTGAGGAAAAGCATTCGTTGAATATTCCTAATGTTAAATTTCTAAATTTCGCCGTTTTGTGCATGCTTTGTCTATATACTCTTTCAGCAGAAAAAAATTAACGAGCACAAAGCGAGACCCCAGTGCGAAAACTCAGAATTGCCTAACGATTTATTTTTAAAAAATTTGAAAGTGGTGATGACTAAATACAAATAAAATTTCATATACTGCCTATGGATGAGTTCTGTGTTCAACTTATAATCCTTATAAACCATGGAATTTTTAAAAAAATGTTAACCTTCACGTATACTTGAAGATATTTCCACGAGACTTTCTGCACCATCCTTGAACTGACGGGTGACAGCGCTTCATCTAAGTCTCCCTCTCTCTCTCTCTCTCTCTCTCTCTCTCTCTCTCTTCCTCCCCTCTTTTTTTTCCTGCTTCAACCTCTTCATCTCCGAACAGCACTACGTCCTCCATTATTTTCTGTATGCATTCCAATCTGCCTTCCGCTTTAGTATTTACCCTCTACAGCTTACTCTATTACCATGGAACTTATTTCCTGGTGCATTAACACACGTCCTGTCATTATGTCACTGTTGCTTCTCAATGTTTTCCATACGTTTCTTTCTTCAACGATTCTTTGGAGAACATCCTCATTTCTTACTTCCACCTAATGTTCAACATTCTTCTGCCGCATGATATCTCAATCGCTGCGATTCTCTTCTCTTCGCCGGCCGCTGTGGCCGAGCGGTTCTAGGCACTTCAGTCCGGAACCGCGCTGCTGCTGCGGTCGCAGGTTCGAATCCTGCCTCGGGCATGGATATGTGTGATTTTCTTAGGTTAGTTAGGTTCAAGTAGTTCAAAGCCCAGGGGACCGATGACCTCAGAGGTTAAGTCCCATAGTGCCTAGGACCATTTGAACCATTATTTTTTCTCTTCTCTTCCGGTTTTATCACCGTCCATGATGCCATTCTGTGATCTGTAGTATTTCTACAAACTATCTCCACAAACACATCTTGTGACAATATTACTCCAAAACAAATTAACGTATTTGTACCTTTCTTAGCTTAACAATCAAAGAGAACTGTATTTGTGGACGCGTCCTATAATGTGGTATTACAATGTCCTCACACAGTTTTTAAACATCGCGCCGTTCTCTCGTAACAGCGTGGATACTCTGTGTGTATTATATATGTATCAACCTTAACAGAATCAGTAGCTTTGAAAGTACTCCGTTAGACAGTCTAGATCACAATTTTATTGTAGTTTTGACAGATGCCATCTTCAGATCTATCGAAAACACAGTGTGACCCATGAAAAATAGTTAATATTCAAGGATATGACTGGAACGACCATATGAAGTAAAAAACTTCATATGGACAAATGCTCTGTTCCGAACGCTTTCCAAAACACAACACAGTGGATGTACATTGTTATTAATTTCCTGTATTATTCAATAGACTGTCAGGTTTACACTAGCAGAACAGTTAGTAAAGATTACAACATGCGTTTTCCAAAGGATCAACTGAAAAATATGTGTTTTGAACACATTCGGCTCTAAGCGTTACCGCACACGTCACATTACAGCCGCTGTGCAGTTCTCAATACGTGTTGGAATATCCCACCGAGAGCAACAGCGTCATGATGCGAACAAAGTGTTCATCTCGCTTATTCATCTTTCATTTGTAAACCTCAGACGTCATCTAACCCCACAAACAAAGATGTAATGGCTTCAAGTCTGACGATCTTGGAGGCCAGTTAACTGTAAGATCTTGATGGCCAGTTAACTGTGCGCTTCAAATAAACGTTCCTGTCGTATCCTTGAATATTGGTGATTTCTCCTGGGAACTCTGTGGAATAAAATTGTGGTATAGACTGTGTTATTCACATAATTAGAACAATTAGAATAGACAGGTCACTGTGATGTTCCTAAGACAACATAATATCTTCCTTTACTTACTCTGTTACATGTTTTCCTTTGTGGCTATCTATTTGCAGTCTTCTGGGATTCAGGTGTATGTGAAGTTTGGGGCAGAGTGGGGTAGCTGTGAAGGCTTAATGGAGAACTGGGATAATACAAAACCAAATAGAGTTACGAATACTTTTTATTATTGAAACATTAATTTAACGAATCAGTCTTGAGTTCGCATAATCATCGTAGGTAAATCTCCAATACAAAATCAAATATTAACAAAAAGCAAAACCTTGGTGTCCGCGATTACCCCACAGAGTGTAGGACAATTACGGATGATGTATGCGATAATCACGGAAATAACCTAATCAACACGTACGTCACAAATAAACCCTCTTGATGCATTTTACCACTCGTGCAGTTTTCGTGGCCCATAAATTACATTTGTAGCATTTTATACAATCTTCGATCCGAGGATTTTCATACTTTTCTTCACAAATCGACTATCTTCATACTTTTCAACACAAAGTAGACAATAACACTCATTCTCCATCGTAGTTCCTTCACTGATCTCTTCCTTTTCACATGGTATGTCCTTTTCTTGAACTTTCATCTTAAAGTTATCATCTGCAAACGCTCGAAGGTTCTTCGTAGCTCTCCTACCTTTAGTGGAAAGTACAGTCTTCTCATTTTCTGTCATCTGCTCCTTATTGTTTTTTCTTTATTCTTTTTTTTCTAAAATATCTTTCATAGATCTAGTTGTTATAGCTGAATGTTGTTTTCTGGCATTTTCTTTATGGTCGTCATGTGGCAGTTAGGGAACATTAGGCCGAACAATATCTTCAAGTGGAATTGATTTGTCCACAACAGCCGCAGGAATTACTGGTCTCTGCTACACATTAATGTCAATATTAGGCCTATCAGAATACCAAGTGTCACTGCTTTTTGCACATTTGTTGTCAATGCTACCTGAGCATCAGTTATCACTGATGTCCCATCTACGAAATTTTCATCAAATTTAGTTGCATCAATCGACCAAGTACCAGCTGCCCGTAAACGGTTTGTCTCTTTCTCTATATTGCTGATGCGATTGAAGGCTTTTCCAAAACATTCGACAACTTCGTACTGTGTATTTAGTCGGTCTACATTTAAAGCCATGTACAAGCCGCATTCTCTGTTGCATAAAGCCTTGAGAGGTCCAGAATATATCAGGTCCAGTGGTTGCATACGATCCGATTTGTGCGGTGTAAGGGATAACAATATTATCCCATTCTGGCGACCAAGCGGGTAGCAGGCAAGACTAACGTGACTTTCATTATTTTCAAAAATAAGTAGAGTCGGTTCTGCAAAAGTTGGTTTAGCATAGGAGATGAAGTGGCGCAGCCAATCTACGAATTGATTCTCGTTGATCCAACCCGAATCTCTCATTGCTTCTATCAGATCAGCTTTGCCTCCATGCAGTAACTGAGTATTCACTTGCTTCCTCTTAAAAATAAAAAAAGGAGCACCATACTACCTGAAGCACTAATTGCACAGACAACTTTTCTTGTGCCTTTTGCACCAATTGTTGCTATGTACAGTTGTTTCTGGCTATTTGGTGCTAAAAAACTTGAATTTCCTCGGACATAATAAATGACTGTCGCGTGAATATTGTAAATACGATTAGAATCTAAGTGAAATTCTGTTTCAAAGCTTACAAGTTATAGTAAGTTAGTTCTTGAGATGGTCGGGTGTACCACTTTTTGGAACAAAATAAGCAGCAGCTGCTTCTCCTTGAGAAAGTGTCTTGTTCTTGACACCCTTAATGGCTCTCCCTAAGTCGTCTAATTTGTATTTGGTCTCCATCTTTCGTTGGTAATTTCGTGACATCTACAGGATGACAGTTATTGAACTACATAAAAAATATAAATTAGTTACAAATTACGGCGTGCACACACTTCATTCAACATGTAAACGTCGCTACAGATATTATGATTTAGATGATGACATGTTCGATATGCTTGCCATCATTAGCGATGATATGGCGCAGACGAATAGCGAAATTCTACGTAACCTGCTGAAGTGTCGGGACATCGATGCTGTCGATGACCTCCTGAATGGCTATTTTCAGCTCCGTAATGATTGTGGAGTTATTACTGTACACCTTGTCTCTATAATACCCCCGCAAACAGGAATCGCATGTGTTCAGATCAGGAGAATATGGTGGCCAATAGAAGTCTATGTCAGTGGCCTCTGGGTACCCCAGAACCAGAATGCAGTCCCCAAAGTGTGCCTCCCGGGCATCAGATGGGATCGAGCTCCGTCTTGCATGAACCGTCTCTTCTCGAAATCAGGGTCACTTTGGATAATGGGGATAAAATTATCTAACAAAACCTTCAAGTACCGTTCGGTAGTCACCGTGCCATCAAGTAATATCGCAAAGATCATTCCGTGACTGGACATTGCACACCACACAGTCACCTGTTGAAGGTGAAGAGTTTTCGATCTCAAAATGTGGATTCTCAGTCCCCCAAATACGCCAGTTTTGCTTATTGAGGAACCCATCCAAATGAAATTGGCCGACAACAACAAGGCGTGTCTGTGTGCGCATACTAATTTCCATCATGTCCCGAGGCCAACTGTGCAGTTTGAACGTCCTAACGCAGACCGTTCATATGGTATGACGATTTTGTTTCATACAGATCAATAATTGTCAGCCTGTAAGCAGATGTGATTAACTGTGAAGGGGTGACTACCGACGGTAGGGATTACCCCACTCGAAAACTTCGGCATTATCCCACACAACGCAAAACAGTGTTTTTATTATTTTATTATAATCGTATGATTCAGGCAGTGAGCACGTAACAGAGTTGTTTAATTAGACGTTAATTCTCAAAAACGACACCGCGTTTCTGTGTAATCCCTAAAATATTATATGCCTACTCAAGTTTGCTCATTCGTTACATGGAACTGTTGAAAAAATATGAAGCAAACATGGCTTGTACAGCGAACGCGACGTCAGTTCACAACTGTTCATTCGGCACTGAATTCGGGTAGACCCACGGTTGCGCCACTGAAAGTATCTTCCATCCTTCCCTAATATGGCCAAACATTCGTGTCCAACATTACCCCACATCCGTGATTCCCCACTCTCCCCTCCAACACATTTTTTAAATCTGACGAACACTTTGTACGATCAGCGTGATTAGTCGCACACTCGTGCGATGGAGAGTTCACTTGTCGGAATCCGCCAAGGATGATACATACTTCTTTTGAATCAAAAAGCAGCCTTGTATGAAACACAGCTTCATTTACGAACACATTCATACCGTAAGGCGGCTATAATTTCGCAAAAATATGGCTCTGAGCGCTATGGGACTCAACTTCTAAGGTCATCAGTCCCCTAGAACTTAGAACTACTTAAACCTAACTAACCTAAGGACAGAACCCATCCACGCCCGAGGTAGGATTCGAACCTGCGACCGTAGCGGTCACGCGGTTCCAGACTGAAGCGCCTAGAACCGATCGGCCACCCGGCAGGCACAATTTCGCATCTTACAAGCACTCATCTACATATTTTGCCGTGATTTACAATCAGAATTAGGTATCATTTGATAGGTTGTACATCGTACATGTGAATATTTAAAGAAAATTAACACTGCCACGTACACCTTGTAAATAGTTGTTAACGCTTATTTCATGAAAGATGATGGAGTGCAAAATTGCGTAATGGATGACTGCCTATACTAGTAGAGGTTGGAGCAGCACAGGAAATGAAACGGCAGGCGTAGCTCAAGCCCTGGATGGAAAAGCCCGCACAGGTGCGTTTGTCCTTCTTAACACAGGAAGTAGACAAGACAGAGGACGGTGGGGGCAGCAGAGCACCGAAGCACAATACAGCAGCAGCCGGCTGGTGATGTAGTTGAGCCGGAAGGATAACCGGATAATACTTCGGAAATTCTGAAAATCTTAGACGCAGCAGAGAGGAACGAGGAAGCGTCACCTCGTAAATCACGCAGGCTGGGTTATTGTTCAAATGGCTCTGAGCACTATGAGACTATGAGTACCCTAGAACTTAGAACTACTTAAATCTAACTAACCTAAGGACATCACACACAGCCATGCCCGAGGCAGGATTCGAACCTGCGACCGTAGCAGTCGCACGGTTCCGGACTGCGCGCCTAGAACCGCGAGACCACCGCGGCCGGCGGCTGGGTTATTTCCGAGGATTTTTCTATGAGAAGCATACCATTGTATGAGTATAGGTTTTTCCTCGCAAACTTTCCACGCTGGATGACAAAAGACTAAATATGGTTGGTCGGCATTCGGAAGAATCTGTAGAGAGGGAGAATATTCCATGACTTCGAGAATGATTCGCCTTCTGAGATATGAGGGAGGGGAGCCGAGCTTTGCTAGGAAGCCAGTGGTGGAGAGAGGAGGTCTTCCATTTTGAGCGCTCATGCTGGACGGTCGCTAAGTGTCAGCTTTTACTGGTATAGACAGACTTTCTGTCTTTGCTCTCAGGAGATTTAAAAGTTAGAACGGTTAGGCACTGTACTGTTGCAAACTTATATGGTTCTGGACTTCGCCTCCAGGTTGGGAGTCGTCGTTGAGTACACAGGGTCCAGTGATAGAGAGCACTTCTTCTGTCTATGCTCATGCGGAGACATTTTCTGAACTCCATGCTTGTGGCTGGGAATTCGTGTCTCTCGTCTGTAGAACACAGAGAGGAGAAAGTATTAGATAATACTAGTCAGAGGACCATCTTGTGCCGTCCTAGTGTTTGAAATAGTTTTTTTATATATATATTTGTGGTTGGAGGTCTTCTGTCGTTGCAGAGGTGTACGAGAACCAACTCTCCGCTAACTGCTTCGGCTTATTACGCCTATAAAGCTACACAGCTGTGGTCACGTATATTTTATTTTCACTGAGGTTGCACATCACTGTAGATAATCTTTGAAAGTAGTGTCTTCTACTCTTTGGTTCGTAGGTGATACCAGTCGTCTCACGTTGTTATATTAGATCGCGTGGCCATAAAAGGGGCAGATTTGGGTAATTGATCAATTGTATAGTTACGAAATTCATTTGTATCCCTTTATGTCCATTGGACATTGATATATAAACATTTGCAATATAAAGGTGTTTAAATCTACAATAAATGTATAAGCAGAAACAGCGTTTACCATTTGGTATTTACTACTTCCCTTAATCATTCATTTATGTTTATGTTGTAATTTATATCTTAAAGTGCAAGAAGGAGGAGATAATCACCATTAAGAGATCCTTAGATCTGCTTCAGGGGGTAGTCAAACAGGGCCAAATCTTCATTTTCGCGTTCAGTATTTCCATTGCGCACATTCATTTTACACCCGCCTGGAGTAGCATCTTGGAACACGGGTCTTTTGCACGGCGCGCGTACGATCTGTAAGTTGCAATGTGGGGCGTGATTAAATCACCAGAACTTTGGACGTGTATATTGGGGCCACGTGTTCCTGCTAGAGGTATACAACTTCCTCTTCCAGCCTGGCTGCCCCTATCTCCGCCGCAACCATTAAAGCAGCTCAAGCTGCTGCGTCAGAGACACAGGTATACACGTGTACTGAAGCGCTGTGGTTAAACCAGGCCAACTTGTGTTTCCGCAAGCCTGGCAAGTTTCACGGGACTAGTACAGCCTGCTGTACCAATCAGGTAGCGTTGTCAATCCAACGCGACTACAGAATAGCCAGGTGTAAGTCTGCATAGGTAGGTAACTTCGCTGCAATTCAGTTATGTTAACGATGGGAGCAGCAAAACGAACAACCAAACTCAAAGGGGATTGAGAAGAAATTAAGAACTGGGAAATATATGCCAGTCACGAAACAGAGCCTAAGTCCATCATAGGAAAAGTTTTCGTGCGTTTGTGAGGCAGATTCAAATAAAACGGTAGGTCTCTCGCAATGCTAACTGTGTAAAAGTTACTAAACATTCATTCGGCAGCCTCGAGTACGTTACGTCATGTTTGCAAATTTGACCATCAGTTTCTCACCCCATAGTATATTTTGAAAGAGGACAGAGCTTGATAGCTGACACTTGTCTAGAAATGTGTGCTAAAAACATGAGGCCATGTAGCAGTGTATAGGATTTCTAAACTTAAGGCAAACATTGATTGAAATAGGAAAAATATGCCGGCCGAAGTGGCCGAGAGGTTCTAGACGCTACAGTCTGGAACCGCGCGACCTCTACGGTCGCAGGTTCGAATCCTGCTTCGGGCATGGATGTTTGTGATGTCCTTAGGTTAGTTAGGTTTAAGTAGTTCTAAGTTCTAGGGGACTGATGATCACAGCAGTTAAGTCCCATAGTGCTAAGAGCAATTTGAACCATTTTTGAGGAAAAATATATGGCTTAGGGAATATTAAAAACCACATTCTGATAATTTGCAAAGTATTTCGAAGAAAGCTTAGTCTGAAAGTAGAGCTTCACTTTGAGACATGTATTTTTTAGATATTTTTTTTTTATCCGTGTCAAAAGCACCATGGATACAGTAATATAATAAAATGAATAGCATACAGAAAAAAATTAATTACAGGCATATGAAAATATATATAAATATATACACAAATATGTGTGCACAGAAACAAAATGTTATAGGCATTTGGCCCATAAGCGGGCTACGTCGACAGCATTTGGGGTTGCCAACATCAGATCCTCTAAAGTGCAGTGTGAAGGACATTCAGGGCAGTTATACATGCGCTGGGTCGTCTGCACCTCTCCACAGTCGCAGAGATTAGATGTAGTAGAATATCCTCACTTCAGAAGGTTATCTCTTGGCCGTGCAGTGTTGGTGCGTAGCCTGTTTAGTGATCTCCAGACCACCCAGTTCTCATCGTAATCATCGTAACCTGGTGCCAATTCTTCCTTTGGTTCCATCCAGTGCCCTTCTCCCGACCGCTTCCATCTCTCCACCCTAGATCCAGGTTGGTCGCTAAAATCTTCCGTTGCTCTGAGAAAACTGCGTCTAGATTTCAAGCGTTTGGTGGCTGGCTGAGTTTTGTGGAGGAGGTGGCCCTCTGCCATCTCAGCCCTCGCTCATTCACTATAGGCTGCCGCTTCTCTTCGCACTGCAGGAGGTGCAATCCTAGCAAGATGGTAGAGCTTGTCTGTTGGCGTCGGTTTCAGACATCCAGTGACGAGCCTGCAGGTCTCGTTCAGAGCAATGTCGACCTGTTTAGCGTGGGTAGAGTTGTACCAGACACTGCTTGCATATTCGCCTGCTGGGAAGCAAACTGCTAGTACTGTGGTCCTCACTACCTCTGGCTTTGCGCCCCAGGAGGAGTTCGTTATTTTCCGAAGAATATTATTTTGCCGCTCACTTTCATTTTGGTGTTAATACAGTGCTGTTTATACGTCAGAGCCTTGTCTAGGGTTACTCCTAGGTATTTGGGGTTAACGCAGTGTTCGAGGAGTGTGTCCTTCCAGAAGACACGCAGCTTACGGGATACCTGCTTGTTACGGAGATGGAAGACGCTAACTTGTGTTTTGCTAGGGTTCGGCTTGAGTGGATTGTCGGCGTAGTACTGACAGAGCATGTCTAGCGCATCCGTGAGCTTTGTCTCAACATCCTCAAAGGTGTCATCGGCGTAGATATAGTTTTCCGTACCAGCTGGCAGTGATTGATCATTGGTGTATATGTTAAAAAGTAAGGGTGCCAGTACGCTGCCCTGGGGGAGACCATTTTTCTGGGCCCGCCACCTGCTATGCATCCCTTGGAATTCCACAGAGAACCTACGGTTCTCTAACAGACTTCTAACTGTGGATGTGAATTTAAAGTCACTGGTAATGGCATACAGCTTCTTCATTAGCAGACGTAAGTTGACGGTGTCATATGCGGCTGTCAAGTCTATAAAGGTGACACCGGTTATTTTACGGTTCTCATAGCCGTCTTCAATCAGCTGCCTGTGGTTAATTACCTGAGATGTAGTGCTTTTCCCAGGGCGGAAACCTGCTTGTTGGGGGATTAGGTAGGGTTCTATGGCACTGGAGAGGCGATCCTGGAGTATTCTTTCAAAGATTTTAAAGATATGGCAGAGAAGTGATACGCGTCGAAAATTTCTGGGGTCATCAGAATTTTTGCCTGGTTTTAAAATGGCAATAACTTTAGCCTTCCTCCAGATTGTGGGAATCTGACATGTTTCCATGCAATTGTTAAACAGTTTCAGTAGCCATTGTTTAACGTTGGGACCAAAGTGTTTAATCTGTTCAACAAAAATCCCGTCCAGGCCCGGGGCCTTCCTTAGCTTGCATTTCGCTTTGGCTTTGTCCAGATCTGTCATTGTGAGAGGGGTGGTCAGAGGTGAATTTTCTTGGTGTTCAATCCTGTCTATTTTGGTCTCCGACTTCCTGATTTTGGTGTCGGGTTTCCCATTCTTGAGAAGCTGGTGGGCTATTTGGTCGGCTGTGACGGGAGCATGTCCTGGAGAGAAAGTCGGGTCATTGTTGAGACGTTTAAGGAGTGTCCAGGCTTTCTGACTGCTCCTTTTCATGTCCAATTCCTCTATTGTCCTCAGCCATTTCTCTCTCCTGGTTTTAGCTAGTGACTTGGTTAGCTGCTCGCCCGCGGATAGAGGGTTTGCGTCAAACAGTGTCAGGTATTGCTGCAACTGGTCCTCTAATTCTGGCGTAAGGCCTTCAACATAATTGCTTCTGGCTCCTCTAGGGATCGATTGCTTGGAACACGACTGCACAGTCTTCACGAAATTGTCATAGAATCTTGGTTCAGGTGGTAGGTTGTTTACAGAATCTTCCATGAGGTTTTGAAAGGTTGACCATTCTGCTTTCTTAAAATTGTACCTACGGCGAAAAGGTACGCTATGGGGTTTAACAACAGATGTGATCTGGCACATTATTGGACGGTGCTGGGAGTTTGGTATTGGTGAGCATTGGGACGTTACTTGATGGCTAACGAAGATGAGGTCCGGGTTACAACCTCTCCCCCACCTGCCACTGTTGTAGGAAGCAGGCAGTTTATTGTCATGTATCAGTTTTAGGTTGTTTAGCTCGGCCCACCAGATCACAGCCGTGCCATTGTCGTCGTCTTCTTGGTACCCCCACTGCGTACTGTGGCTGTTGAAATCATCGATTACAAAATTAATTCTGTCTTTATTAAAATTGTTTACGTTGGAGCTGGAAAAGTCCACAGTTGGTGGTTTGTACACTGATGTAACAGTGCAGTCACTAAGTTCAATGGTTAGCACTTCAGTATCATTGATGTCGTTTATACTGCTTGAAAGGATCTGTATGTTTGGCCTGGTAAAGATTGCGCTGCCATACTGTCGGTGTGGCCTTTCAGCTACTAGTCGCATGCCATTTATCTTGGGTCTTTTGAGTGTGCTATCTCTGTGAGTTTCTTGTAGACACAGGACGTCACATTTCTCTTTCTGTAGTAGACGTTCTTTGCATGCAGACAGGCCTTCAATATTTACAGAGCCGGCCGCGGTGGTCTCGCGGTTAAGGCGCTCAGTCCGGAACCGCGTGACTGCTACGGTCGCAGGTTTTAATCCTGCCTCGGGCATGGATGTGTGTGATGTCCTTAGGTTAGTCGGTTTAAGTAGTCCTAAGTTCTAGGGGACTGATGACCTCAGATGTTAAGTCCCATAGTGCTCAGAGCCATTTGAACCAATATTTACAGAGATAATCGTCAGTGCTGGGCCTGATAAGGTCCTTTTCTGTAGGATTGTCATGTTGCTTCTGGAGTGAAAGGATCAGCCGGTATACAACCGCCCAGGGGACGCCCGAGTATGTCTATTGCATTTACATACTCTTCGTGGAGGCTCCTTTCGTTTTAGATTAACATAGCTCGAAAAACGAACGTCGGTGTTTCATTCAACGGATCTGGGTAATTTAGAATTAACTATTTTGGTCACTTAGAATGAGTTCAGCACTGTTGCATACACATCCCGTATAAAGTAATTAAAATTGTTGTAACTTGTTCATATTTGGCTCAAACAAGCTAAGGTTACAGAAACTAGACTTCTAAAACCTAATTTTAGTTGGCGTTCCGGTATAATACACATCTTTAGTGCAAAGGATCTACAGAAAACATGTACCAGAGGTGACCTGATGATGGTTCGAACTGAGAAGAGCCAGTACTGGTCCAAAGAGGGTGTAGCTGCACAGAAAACGGTTCATATCAAAGTAAATAAATAAGCTCGAAATACACCGAAAAGGAAAAAAGGAAAAATAAAATTCACAATTTTCTGGGCTACAATGACCCCAAATGAATATACAGGGTGACAATTACTGAACTATACGAAATAAAATCGTCATAGCCTCTGAAGAGTTTGCGTTAGGACGTGGAAACTTCTCGGTTGGCCGCGGGGCATGATGGGAATTAGTACGTGCATATATGGTTTGCTTTAGCGACGAAGTCCACTTTCATTTGGATGGGTTCCTCAGTAAGCAAAACGGCGCATTTGTCATCTCGCGACCGTGAAGTCTCTTCACCCTCAAGCGTGACTGTGTGGTGTGCAGCGTCCAGTCACGGAATAATCGGTGCGATATTCCTTGATGGCATGGTGACTACCGAACGGTATGTGAAGGTTTTGAGAGACGATTCAATCCCATCAGCCAAAGTGACCTTGATTTCGACAAGATGTGGTTCATGCAAGACAGAGCTCGACCCCATCGAAGCAGGACAGTGTTTGATGTCCTGGTGGACCACTTTGGGTATCACATTCTGCTATTGGGGCACCCAGAGGCCACTGGCATGGGTCTCGATTGGCTGCCATGTTCTCAGGATCTGAACACATGCTACTCCACTTTGTGGGACTGTATTAAAGACAAAGTGTACAGCAGTAACCCCAAAACTACTGCTGAGCTGAAAACAACCATTCGGGAAGAAAATCGACAGCTTCGATGTTGCGACACTTCAGCAGGTCATGCACAATTTCACTACGCGTTTGCCTCACATAATACGTGAATAAAGTGAGTGCACGCCGTAGTTTGTAACTAATTTACGTGTTTTTCATATATTTCAATAATTGTCACCCTGTCGTCTTGCGATACTCGGACAAAAACATCAGAAACCCGTTCATAGCACAGCAGTGAAAGAGACAGAATAAACTGCTACATATCGCAGAACCGCGGGAAGACGGACAGGTAAGAATGATTCCTTTAGCCTTCTTGGGTTGGGCATAGCTTGGCTTAGATGGGAGTACAAGCAACGTGCCCGTTCTGCTGGTAACGAGTGGCAGCTTGCCTGCCTGGCCAACAGGCATGTGTGGGCATGTTAATAGCGGAATGTGCACACCGGTTCCGGCTACTTCGCCACAACTGTTCCGGTAGCATTTCTCGGCGTGGTGGTTAAACTTTAAATTTGTCGTTCCTATGGGACCAAACTGCTGAGGTCATCGGTCCCTAGGCTTACACGCTACTTCATCTACCTTAAACAAACTTACGCCAAGGACAACACACACACCCATGCCCAAGGGAGGACTCGAACCTCCGACGGGGAGAGCCCCGCGAACCGTGGCATGGCGCCCTAAACCACATGGCTACTTGCGCGGCATTTCCTCGGCGTGCCTGTGGGTTCGGCTACTTAACGACCGGACCTGGACAAAGGAACTTCTCCGAAGCCGGAGAGTACCGGCAACCGCCTGCTACCTGAAGAGGGAGACGGCTGGCATCCAGTGCTATACTCATGACAGACAGTCCTGCAAACTTTTTCTCCCGTGCCAGAAGCTTTGTTTCTAGCAGCAATTTGTCATCACCACTGATACTTTGGGAATCACCCATAACAATGTATTTGACCAGATAAGTAACTAACCAGACAGGTGCAAGGAGTCAGTGGCGCAATATGAATACGTGTTTGCCATAAAGCTACGATGCGATATCATGTTGAAATGCAGTAGTTCACGTCATTGCCGACGCAGAAGGTATAAAGGGAAGAACAGGCACATCATAGCTAACTCAAATTTCTATCTCTTGTTTTTTCCATTAAATACACTTTTAAATATAAATTAAAATACATCCACAACCTATTATGTATCTCATTACTATCATTACCAAGTTTTAAAAAAATTGCTATAGGTCATTTGTAAAATTTTCAACAAAAAAAAAGAAATGTACTACTAATAAAACTGAATTTGTATGACAGAACATATAATATCACACAATGTACGACCTGTTATACTGATATATAATAAGAGGCAGCACGTCTTTACTTAATAAATAAACAGGTAACTAAATAAATGTTTCTCGTCCAACGGAACATCCACATCATTTCGTGAAAGCTCTTTTCTACAAATGATAGTACACAGATGCATGTAATATCAGAACGATCTCAGAACTTTCGACTTATACAGACGGAAGCAGCTTTCAAATCACCAGTACGGAATAAACATCAGTCACAGCTCGAGAATGAATAAATTTAAGTTCAAATGAAAGGCGCCACTGTTTTTATCGTGCAGTTCCCCATCTGTTTCGTACGTCACAAGATTTCTTCCCCGTTTGGAAATTACGACTTGCATCCATTATGGCTGCCTCGGTAAAGGATTCCATTTCGTTTACATCGCCCCCCTCACAAGTTTTCTCTCTCCTCATATTTCATACAACTTGATTTCAAATTTCGGTTCAGCCATGTGTTTCTGTTTTATAAGTTGGTGCAAGACCTATGCACCACCCTCTATTAATTGTCCACAAACTGATTACACTATTTACAAAAAAACTGCAGAACTGCTTCCATGCGAAAAATATTATATCTTTGATCTAAGATCTTTGTAGTGCACGCTGTTGTGTAGCACATGTAGGATGCTGGTGGATTTGTGGTGACAGTGTTTACTGTGAATAGTAGTTAATTTTGAAGCCATGGCCAGTGAAAATAGAAGCTGCCTCAGTCAATGAGGAAATTTGTCTTTCGAGTTAACTTGTCATACAACAAACACACAAGGCGATTTATTTAGGTGCTTCTCTCTTCTTGCCACAGGAAAGCAACGTCCAGAAACCATCATCTCGCTACAAACATGAGTATCTAAATTATGCATGCCTCGCGTAAAGACGAATATCAGAAGACTCGAGAACTAGTTACTGAACATAAACAAAACATCATAAGTGGCTGGTCGCAGCTACACGTGTTTAAATCCAAATAACATGCAGTCTCAGTGCTCTGCAGTATTCGTAATGGATAGGCTTAATGAAGAAGTTACATTTATGCAATCCAAATTCATTAGCAAACCTACTAAAACTGCAGCACCAACATTCTGTAAGTAGATTAATCCTCGCCCTCCAAATAACATACTAACCAAAGTCAGAAAACGAAACAAAATTCAGTGTATTAATTACTGCATAACTTTAGTCTACTGCGACTATGTCCGTAAAAGTGTTTAAATTTATATGACAGCTTCGTACAACACTTGAAAGGAGAACTGTACGATTCTACACCATCGGTTCGACGCAAGCGATGACTTTCGGTTTTAGGTCGTTAGAGAAGACTCGCTCTTCAGGACGCGAACTGCCCGTGAATGATTTTAGGCACGGTAGATCTCAAACTGTTTGAGTATGAGGAAATAGCTTCTCGAGCAAGGCTTTCGCCCTATAATTCTAGAATAAAGCTAGAAACTTGACTAGAATATCCCATAGTATCAGACCGTCCACTACATAAAGAGAAGCTGTTATAAATTAAAGCAGGAGTGAAATTCGCTCATTGCTTCGCATTAAGATAATGATTCTGCGTCGTAATATCGTAATACGCGTACTCAAATCCATTGGAAAGGAATAAAGGGAACAGTAAAGCAACAATTTTAAAAAGAAAGTTTGTATTTTTTTTTAAAGAAAAAGGGACTTATACCATAAATGTTTTTAGAAACTGGCCCTTGGTTGGAAAACACACACATAGTGATTCTGAGTACCATCCGTAACCAAATATTAGCGTTCGTCCTCCAAATTAAAGTCGTCGTCTTTAATTTAAGTTATACGACATTGTCCCGTTGCACTGTAGTTAAATTCGTATGTTCGTACGTATACAAAATTTCAGTTAATCGGTTAACAGGTGCATGACTAAATACTGATCAGGGGTTATAACCTCCAAGACACACTTACAACGTATCACGTTAAAAAAAATTGTAGTAAACGGAAAGCGAAGGAGCGGAGACATCTTTCTATCAGTCCGAGGGGCTGTGTCGGGAGACAGGAAGTTGAGAGACAGCAGATTGAACCGTGCGACCAGAAACACGCAACAGGAATTACTAATGTACTGAAGTATCGCTGACATTAGTTTGCTGAAAAATTCTGAAGCACATGTTTTCTTGAAAGTGATGATTTCCCACGAGTTTAATACCCATTCTATTGCAGTAAGTCTGAATTTCCGGAGCAACGATATTCTGATTTCCAGCTCGCCCTCCTCATTCAGAAGAACTTGGAAGGCTATAGATAACGGCGTTCTGGTGAATGCCGTGTTGGTGAGTGCCGTGTTGCTTGCCTTTCTGAAGGCTATTCATGCAGTTCCGCACTAGCGGTCAATCAATAAGTCACAGACTTACGGAATATCTGATCAGACATGCAACTAGATCGAAGACTTTTTGTCACGTAGAACTCAGTGTCTAGTTCTGGACGAGACACTTTCCCAGAAGCGAAAGTATAACATGGAGTGTGTGCCTAAGAGAAGTGCGCCTCACGATACATTTCGTCATAAATAATTCAGAAGGAATGAACAGGAATAAAGTACTGATCACAAGAGGTACCAATTATTCACATTTCATTCTCGTCGGCGCACATGGTATCGAGGAAATGGGCTTATAGCAGCCTGCGAGAATACAGGGAGTGTATTAAAATCATTTTTTGGGTGGATGATTCCTTACACTAAAACAGACTAGAAATATCTCGTAAAGTGGCAAGAGGTACTTGTCTTCCACCTTTTAATCCTGAGTTTGATATTTTGAAACGACTAGCTAGTATCAATCTTGTGGCAATTTTTAAATGATGCGTGTGTCACATGCGTGCATCATTTTTGTATCAGGCCATAGCATCTCGTGCCTATATGTGATAACTATTCAGTTCGAATAAAGATACGAGTCCACTAGACAAGCGAGCGGAACTTGAACGAGCAATGTGGGCACATCGCTTCCACAAGTTACATAAAGGTCATGTAACTAACATTCATTTAACTGTTACAGTATGGGGACAGACAGTGTTATTGCAGTGTGGAGGCACGTATTGCCTGTTCGATTACATATTAGGGAAGTTAACCGTGTACAACAAAAAGTAACAATACAGAGAAATAAAAGGCATTACAGGGGAGTGTCACTTCTGCCTGTGGCATACAAAACCTTATCTCAGTCATTTGAAGTAAAAACAGATTTCAGACAAGAGGCGTGTTTATCACATTTACTGTCTAACTGCGTTTATCACTAATGATAAAAAAGTTGAAATATACTATCGAAATTGAGAAACTATCAGCTTTTATTAATGGCTACAGTATAATTAATAACAGATGTGCTTGACAAAGGCATGGTAAATTTTCCATACTGCTCATCGGTGTCAGGACAGATAAAGTGACGTCCAAAAATTGACATTTATTTGCTCGAGAAAATACGTACACTCTGGTCTAGGGTGCCATTTATTTTCGCAGTAGGATGCCTTCGGTTACCTTCTGTGGCACCCTTAAGCCATCGACACACGGACCGTGCATCCGAACGTTGACCATTGACCGTGCCGAGTTTCTGACGTCATAGCGTGGAATAGCACGTTCGGGAGTCTTTTCGAACGTGCAGGCCAATATCTAGCATGTCAGATATTCACAGCGTGCGTCTGAGCGTTGACCAATCAGATGGCACATCGCCACCTACGTCAGCCGCACGCCATCTCCCTTCAGCACAGAGCTTTGAGGCGCCATATTGGCATTTAGTTCAAGCCTATACGTATATATGGCGTTTCTGAGCACCAGCAAATCGAGAATCACTCGAAAACCCGTTCTTAAATGTGTGATTCGTTGCAATAAAATAAAGAGAAACGTCATATTCGTGGCAAAAGAATTATTGTGACTTGTGTATTATGAGTGTATGTCATTTGAAGGTAGCGACACATTGAGGATCCGCCAAAAATCCACTGTTCTTGGTACAACTTGTTATAGTTAAATTTCAGGTAGTAACATAGCTGCGATTGAAGCATTTAGCATGTGGTATTACGTCAGAATTGGCGTCGCCGACACGGTAGCCCAGCGTGTTCGGTCAGAAGGTTAACTACCGTTTGTAATAGAAATACTGAATGAATAGATCAATAATTAACTTCAACGGACGGCAGCGGATGTCCGCCACGAACAATTGCAACGAACTATAACGAACAAAATGAGACTTAAAAAAAAAAGTCGTAGTGAGTAGTGTCTATGATCCTTGAACAGAAGGGTGGTAAAACGATGGTTCGTGTCTCGCGAAGTATAAATATTGTTACTTTCCTAACGTTCGCGTATTTAATAGGTTCGGGTGCTTTATTATTAGTTTAATGTAACTATATGCTACAAATTTGATGTTACGTAAATGTAAATACACCTCCTTTTTTTTTTTTTTTTTTTTTTAGAATGGGTTTGTTCAATTGGCTTAATCTACGGGACAACTTGCGCTACTTGTATAAAGATATTTTATTCCTTTTTCTTTCTTTTGAGTTTCGTAATTCACGTCTTTTAAAGATTCTGCTACTGTGTGGGAACAGTGATCAATGATCCTAGGGTTTTATCAAAATGTGGGAAAGATAAAATAGCGTTTATCTTATGTGGAGAACTATTAAAAATTTGTGTCGCACTGTCTGTAATGGAACTTTCATAAGCCTGTGTCCTTATTGATTGGACATGGTACTTTCCTTTATGTCTTAAAACATGTACATCGATATTGAAGGTTTTGTGTATATTACATATAGAACAACGTGACTAGGATATGGACAGTGGAAAAATAGTTCAAAGGACTCTGAGGACTATGCGACTTAACTTCGGAGGTCATCAGTCCTCTAGAACTTAGAACTAATTAAACCTAACTAACCTAAGGACATCACACACAGCCATGCCCGAGGCAGGATTCGAACCTGCGACCGTAGCGGTCGCTCGGTTCCAGACTGTAGCGCCTAGAACCGCACGGCCACTCCGGCCGGCAGGACAGTGAAGGAAACTTACGTTTTAATAGAGCAAACGTGGGAATTTTAAGCACGCCCGTTGACTAAACAGTGTGATTTACGAATAGAAACATCCCTCAACTGCCGCGTCGCGATCGCGTATACCACGTAGGAGCCCACGTACCGTATGCACAAGTCACATCGTTCCTGAGCGTTCAGCAGGACGTTGAACTCTGCACGCTCAACGTTGACGTTCGACAGCACGGCTCGTGTGCCGACGGCTTTACAGTAGTGCGGTACGCCGATGATATTCCACGCCCCGTCTTGTTGCCCTTTTTAACAAACCATCCTGCGCATACATTTCAGCAAGATAATGCCCGCCCACACAAGGCTTGCCAAACCCTACCTTCACCAACAAAGTCGCCGGATTCCGCCCGACTGAGAACGTTCGGAGCATTATGGGCAGGACCCTCCAACAAGCTCAGGATTTTGAGGATCTAACGCGCCAATTGGACAGAATTTGGCGCGATATTTCTCTGAAGGTCATCGAACAACTCTGTCAATCAATCTCAAGCCAAGTACCTGCTTGCATAAGGGCCAGAGGTGGACCAACGCGTTATTGACTTGCTCAGTTTGTGAAGCTCTTTCTCTCAAATAAACCACTCAATTTTTCTGAAATTGTAATCATTTGCCTGTATGTACATGTACATCACATATACCGATCTCCATCTCATTCGGACAACTGCTTCGTGGTGCGTAGTTTTTCTGTCGTAGAGTTTACATACAACCACATCAAACGATATTTATAAGGCAATAAATACAAACTTTTAGCCAGTCTGTTCTGGTTTCGTTCAAAATAATAAACAACATCAAGAGCAGGTGAATTTTTTTAAATTCAGTAGATATTACTTTAACACCAGTAATTTCTTTTAATTAGATTTGCTTGTTCAGTTATATTGTTTTCATTTTCTTCATAAGGGGTACAACAGCCATCGATTTACCGAAAGTTGGAGATAATGGTCCCACCTCGCCTGTTATTGTATGATTTGTAAGCTTTTTTATTTATTGCTCTTTACATGACTGGTCAGATTCGCCATTACAGGCCACTCTATAGATACCAAAATACCGACAGCATAGCTCCAAATATCCACCACAGTTGGTGGAAGCATATCTATGGCACTTGAGAACTGGACAATCGTGTAAAATTCGATAAATAAAAATGCTTCTAAATCACGCAATAACAGGCAAGATGCAATCATGTCTCTAACCTTCAATATACACTTCTTTTTTGGCAGTATTAACTTTTCTCGTCCAGGTATTGTGGAATAGATAATTTTTCGCTTTTAGACATCTGGAACCTTTTGTGAAACGAAATACGTAGGTACAGTCTACTCTCACAAGTTATGGCACCTTTATAGTGTGCCATGAAAAGAAAGTGAACAACAAGAGAAAGACTTGAAATACAGAATAGCATAAAACCTACCCGCATGATGAGAACAGGTTAACTTCTCGTGTCTGCAGACGGACCCACTCTTTGGTTACCAATGTCAATATCAAAACTTTCTTCCCCAGAATCATTTAAGTTCCTACGCTGCGTAGACGACGCGACTGAACGCCGCCGTTTGAAGTGCATTCTTCAGTATTCTGAGGTTTAATTTGGTTCAGTGACATCCAGTGTGAAGCGGTTTTAAAGTGATTTAGAGAATCCACAAGGCAGTGGCACGCAATCAAAGGGACATCGAGGCTGGAGACGACACAATTTTTTTGACGGGTAGACGTCTGTTCTCCTCGTAGGACGAACGTTTTTGAGTGAGGAAATCCCGTTAAATTTGAGTCGCGAAGAACTACGACGCCAATAATGCTTAACGAATAGTTACTTGAGATTGTCATGAATGAGACGGCGATCTGTTATTTCAACGAATGTCAATTTTCTGTAAAATCTTTGTTAACACATACAGGAAAATAGATAACCACGAGCGCGAGTTCGAAGTTGACATCTCAGCCAACTGACAAAGTGTCCGCTTACCTTAGACACGGCTTTTTTTTTAATATTGTGATCTGAAGATGACCGTAAATGGTCGAAACTACTGGATGATTATAATTAGAGCAGTTAATCAAAGAAGTCCTGTGCGGGCTATAACTATCGTATGGCAGCGAAACTATATCTACTATCATGCGTCAAAGCGGAAGCGGTTTGCCCTGGAAAAAAAAATAGTTCCAATTTTGGCCTCCAGGAGCAAATCTGGTGCTGTGAATTCAAGAAAGACAGATAGAAATGTTTCCATATATGACGGATCAGGAACGAGACTTGAGTAGAAAAGGTCAAACAAGTGAGAAAGGCATAATGTTGACTTTATTATTAAGTGCCATCTACATATTTTTTTCAATATGAGCAATGGAGGCGTGCCCGGGAAACTGTACACCATTAGATTTGCACCTAGTGGTCAAAATTGGAACTGATTTTTCCAGAGTAAATAGGTTCTATATTAACGCGTTAGTATGTCTACCAAGTTTCGCTGCCATATGGTAATAACCTCCGTGAGTAGCTGCGGTTTAATTATAACTACCTGGCAGTTATCTGTCTTGCTACATGCGATCTTGGTTAATAAAGGTCAACATTCACTGGCGAAAATAATAGTTGAACCCACAATGGTTCGGTCGTCTCTAAACGTGTTTGACGCGCTGTACTTGTTTTGGCTGTGACGTTATCCTACCAGTAAACGCGCATGCGCGCGGCCGTGAGGAATTAGCTTTGTGTAAAGTTACAAAATGGTGCAGCGTGAACACGCATTTAGTTAGGTCACTGACTCGGTTGTTGTTTGATTTGGGGGAGGGGACCCAACAGCGAGGTCATCGGTCTCATCGGATGAGGGAAGGATGGGTAAGGAAGTCGGCCATGCACTTCCAAATGAACCATTGCTGCATATGCCTGAAGCGAGGTATGGAAATCACGATAAAAACCTAAATCTGGATGGCCAAGTCCAGGTTTTAACCGTCGTTGTCCCGCGTTGTCCAGTGTGCGCCACCTCACTCGGTTACGCGGATTCGGCTCACATTGTTTAGAGTCTGCGGAGCACTGCTGAGACCCAAAGTAACACAATAAAAATAATCGTCGGATATAAGTTAAAGATGCGTCGGTGCTGGATCGAAGCTGCCATGACGTATGTCGGTATGCTTGAAACCTGGTTTTTAGGTGGTTTCCCACATCCCACTTGCTGAATACTGGGCTGCTGCTGAGGCCCCGCCTCAGTTACACAATTCGCAAACATTTAGAGAAACTACCGCTCACTTTCATACAAATAACACTGCATGCTAGCTTCTGGGGAACAGGCATTCCCTCCATACAGGGTAACAGGGTGGCAACGAGAAGGGCACCCGGCCACCTCTTGAACTAACCACGCCAAATCCATTAGTGACCACGGGGATCCTTCGCCGATGCGGGACAAAGGCACAAGAAAAACAAGAAGAATATATGCGAAAATCGATATTAAATCGAAAATTGCAAAGTATTGCATAATTTTATCTCACGTGACTCGTAAATATGCTCAGGATTATAGAAAACATAACTCAGAAGAAAGTTCGCCTCGAAAGGAATCCAAAAATGCTAAAGAGTCCAATGCTGAGCGAACGCAAGAGCTGCAGCAGCGTCCAAAACGAAATAAAAAAAAAAAAACGATTCAAAGTGATTACGCAGCAGACCCATCGGTCATTCGGTCGACGTCTACAGGGGATCACTTGAAGGCGTCGTTGAAAGGCAGTACAGAAAACAGCAATAATACAGGCACAAAGCCGGCCTCTGTGGCTAAGCGGTTCTAGGCGTTTCAGTCCGGAACCGCACTGCTGCTCTGGTCTCAGGTTCGAATCCTGCCTCGGGCATGGATGTGTGTGATGTCCTTAGGTTAGTTACGTTTAAGTAGTTTTAAATCTAGGGGACTGATGACCTCAGCTGTTAAGGCCCACTGTGCTTAGAGTCATTTGAACCATTTGGAACAGGCATAGATGGCAACGTGACAGCGGCAGATGAGTATGAATCGCGATCATCAAAGGTCGTTGTGTTGTCAGCCACGCTACATGTGATAAACGTATTATTATCTATTCTGTTATCACTATGCTGTATTGAAGAGACAGACGATTAAAGTACATATTGTACGTTGACAACATTCCGTTAGAGCTACTGATAGTGTTGGGAAGGCCAGCCATGACAAAACTCTTCCATCTGGCGAGGAAGATGTATGTGACACACGAAATACCCTCAGACTTGAAGAATAATATTCCAATTCCAAAGAGAGTGGGTGCTGACAAATGTGAAAATTACTGAACTATCACTTTAATAAGTCACAGCTGCAAAATACTAACACGAAGTGTTTACAAACGAATGGAAAAACTGGTAGAAGCTGACCTCGGGGAAGATCAGTTTGGATTACGTAGAAATGCTGAAACTCACGAGGTTGTACTGACCCCACCACTTATCTTAGAAGACAGGTTAAGCAAAGGCAAACCGACGTTTCTAGCATTTGTAGACTTGGAGAAAACTTTTGACAATGATGACTGGATGCTCTCTTTCAAACTCTAAAGGTGGCAGGGGCAAAATACAGGGAGCGAAAGGGTATTTACAATTTGTGAAACTTCGTTATTTAGTTCTGAAACTGCTGAGTGAAACTGAACATACTGTCACTTTGCTTGTTTTTATCGTTTGAACACTGACCTACGGAATTTTCCCTGACAAATACAGCTCAAACTTATACTATTCATTAATAATCCACAATATACAAGGATAACGCAATCTGACCATTAGTTAACACAAAAGAATGGCCCTGAAATAAAAGAAATCCTAACAATAACCCATACACTTCATACGTCACGTACCTCACAGAAGATCTTCATGACACGAACCACAGCAAATACAGCAGGTATACATCCAGCTAAATGAAAAGGTTCTAACCATTCTAGCTATTAACTTCCAACGTCCATCACTGCTGACTATTAACTTACAGCTGCGAGTCCTACCATCCACAGAGTCTCTTACAGAGAGCGCACAGCGTTGTCAGAGATATTAATGCAGTCTACAGCGCTGCATACCGCTACGAACATATAAATGGGCTACTTACATAGCCCCCTGCTCCTCTCAAAAAATTTTACAATGTGTTTTGCTCAGTGGCCAAGACTAATTTGTTAAAAAAATTATACTAACAATATCAAATAGATCAGATTAGTAATATACTGTTGGCCAATAAAGCAAAAATTGTCCTCAGAGTCCCTAAAGACAATTCTAATCATTCATCAGATGAGTAGTCTATGACAGTTTTATGCAAAACGTCTGAGCAGTAAAAGAAAATGCACACTTAAGTACTGGATCCCTATGCAGTCTTGAAGAAGTAATGTTCTCCTCCCAATGCAAACACAATGCTGACTCTTGACATGAAAATTGGTAATGGGTCACAACAGCGCAGACCCACAGTATTCCTTGTAGAGATTATGGTAGTGGTGGTGGTGGTTAGTGTTTAACGTCCCGTCGACAACGAGGTCATTAGAGACGGAGCGCAAGCTCGGGTTAGGGAAGGATTTGGAAGGAAATCGGCCGTGCCCTTTCAAAGGAACCATCCCGGCATTTGCCTGACACGATTTAGGGAAATCACGGAAAACCTAAATCAGGATGGCTGGAGACGGGATTGAACCGTCGTCCTCCCGAATACGAGTCCAGTGTGCTAACCACTGCGCCACCTCGCTCGGGGATTATGGTAGTAATGGGCGACTAAAGGTGCAGACCCACTGTAGTCCTTGTAGAAATTACAGTAGTTTTGGGCCACCAAATGCGCAGAACCACTGTAGTCCTTGTAGATATTATGGTAGTAAATGGCCACCAAAGGTGCAGACCCCCTGCAGTCCTTGTAGAGATGGCCAGCAGCCATCCTTTATGGCTGTGTGGCTGTGAGGGTGCACACTCACAACTGAAGAGTCTTGAGGATAATACAGCAAGTCCATGAACCACCACTTGTGCGCTCACTTTTTTTTTTTTTTTTGGCAGTATCCTTAGAAACAGCAATGCTGGCAACCAGTGCCTTACTGAATTATCAGTACACACGCAAGCACTAACACAGTCATATAACCTCTGAGATTTTATACATATAGTATGCCGAAGAGACAAACTTGTGCAGTAAAATGAATCCCTACTATTTAATTAACATGAAGAACTGGTGTCTATACAATTAGAATTTATAACATAAGAATACAATTACAAATGTAAAGAAAACATCATCACAGTAAAAAACATGATAATACACATAATATTTGTAGCAATACAGGCTTTAGAAAAAGAATAAACAGAAACGTATACACTAGTATTACAGGAATTAAGATATAAATAAATAAATAAAAAATGAGAATATCCTTAGAAACATTAACTTGACACATGAGTATTAAAAGAAAACATAACAGAATAAATAATGGTTCAAATGGCTCTGAGCACTATGGGACTCAACATCTGAAGTCATCAGTCCCCTAGAACTTAGAACTACCAAACCTAACTAACCTAAGGACATCACACACATCCATGCGCGTGGCAGGATTCGAACCTGTGACCGTAGCGGTCGCGCGGTTCTAGACTGTAGCGCCTAGAACCGCTCGGCCATTCCGGCCGGCAATAAATAATGTCTGAACATCTTTCTAAAATAAGGAATGTAGTATAAAAACAGATTAGACTTGAGGATAACAGTATTCCTCATCATAGTGAATGCAGCTTAGTATCAGAAGCAGAAAAATTCTACAAAATTAATCTTATCAGGTAAACACACAGAGACAGGAAGAACACAGACACACATGGGTACTCACATAAACACATAGCGGAATGACACAAAAGAAAAGGACAGGGTCTGTTTTCAGTGTAACATTTGGTACTGCTGTATTTGTGGTGAGCATTGTATACCTATTTTTCATTTTTCTCCTTTCGATAATGTCCTTCACGCTGATCCCTCTATAACTTTGAGCCAAAACTATTTCATTTCTTTCTCAGAGATCTCCCTTAGTTCAACAGTTGTCCCCAAAAAAACGTACTAGCTAAACCTGTTGTCACTATACCTTACTTAAACCTGTTCATTTCCTCTTTCAAAATTCTCTTTAGCCAAACCTTTCCCTTATAGCTTCCCAATGCATTTCTTCCCAACTCATGATAACTCATTTTCTTATATAGCATACCCCCTCTTAAGCTAACTTAAATCTACTGAGTTCAGATACATAAACTAGAGAATGTAGCAATGCAACTGCACAAAACAATTAACACAAACAATGACAAAATTGCAAATTGGAAAAGCAAGCAGCAGCATATCTAAATTAGGCAAAAAAATGCAACATTACAACTAATATAAGGCAATATGCAACAAACAAAAGAATAAGTCATTGGCAAAACTGGCTTAACATAGTAATGTAAAGTAAAATTCAGTAGGACACTGCCTGACAAACAGCAGCAGCAAATGCAATAACTTATATTTAAACATGAGAAAGCACAAGCAGAAAAAATATTATGGTAAAGACAGCAATGCAGACAAGGGGAATGTCTATTCACATCTTAAAATCTATGCCCCATCTTAATACTAAAGTGGTGCACCATAACAAGTTATTCTAGCAAAAAAATTACCAAGTCTTTGAAAAGAAAATTATGTATGCAGTTCCTGTTACCAGTCCCTTCTCCTTCTTATTGTTCCTTCCTTTCCAAGCGCTCTTTTTTAAGAATGCGGATCACAGAATTATTATTTAACAGATCTGTTGACAGAAAGTGTATACGTTAGCATATGTATTAAATTTTATTTTGTAAAACCAATGCTGCAGGGCAGCTAGAAAATAGATATCAAATAAAACTTAGCAAATAAGTACAAAGTAAAGCATAAAAACATCATTCACCAGCCATGTGGTATTTCATAAGTCAGTAAAAATTCTCTCAACCGTCAGAAAAACACTTGTCATAATCAGGTGTGTAGGCGTAAGAATATTTCTCATCACTACAAAAACATTTCAGTAAATAGCACAAAGTACAAACTCTAAAGTGTAATCATATGTTTTCAAGTATTAGTGTGTCGTGTTTGTGATGCACTCTGAATATAAATGTCAATAGTGAGGTCAACGGCCTCTCTTTTCTATAGCTGTGCATTAGAAAGGCAACACAACAACGGGTTTTTCCAGGCAGCTAGCGCACAGCCTGGCGCAGCAGAGCATTATGTCGTCACCTACTCTTTCCAAAATGTTCAGGACAGTAGTTTTAACTACAATGACAGTTTCATACAAAAAATTATTTTCACTGATTGAAAAATTACAGAAGTGTGCAGAAACAAAATCTCATAAACAACGGTGCCCAAAAATTTCCGGGGCATTCTGATATTCACATTCACATATATATTCACTTTTCTTAACTGTTACAGTACAATTCTTGGTTTCCAGCGCTCTTTTCCACAACCAGAATCACTAACTCCTACTCATCATTCATGTACATATAAAGATGTAGCATAATCACATTCCTCATATAGCAATGCCTTATTGATCATAAACATATCTCAGCATCGTAATACACATCGTCGTCATAATAACATCATCATAAGAGATCAATCAAATCTCAAAATCGTCGTAGCTTCCTTCAGTAATCTCAAAAGCTCAAAAAAAAAAAAAAATTCTCTGCTAACTTCAGTAGTGTTATTCACCTCAAACGTAGTTCAAAAATAATGATGCCACACAAAATGCATTTTTTAAAGCTCTCGCGGTTTCACAATGATTCCGAAAATATATGTGAACAGTTCTCAAAATGCAGAAAAAGCACAATTTCCTAAATACAAAGTAATGTAACGTTGTAATTATGTATTCATGTGTCAGTGAGGTAGTAAATGTTCATTTCTATCATTTAAATGACCAGATAGCTGTGTAATTCTGTGTTAGAGAAATATGGTACCGATGAACAAAATTGTGTAAGCAAATACCACATTAGCTAGGTCTCCTTTTGCCTGCCACACGCATGGTACACAAAGTAGGTGTACCCCCATGAGGGATAATGTAATTATACAGGGTGTCCATTAAGTCCCTTTACAACTCCAACATTTTATTACAACGGCAATTGTTGAAATATTTTAACAAAATTTTATTTACTGTAATCAATGTTTGCTAACGTTTTTATATTTACTATTTTTTTAAGTACTCTGTTGATGGAAGGAACTGAACCTCTATAAAATAGCAACTCCTCAAGAGAAAGCACAATGTGTGTCCTGATTTACTGAGACAAAATCGGATGTTCAGATTCAAAGAAACTTCAGAACGAAGTATGGAAGAGACCCACCATCGTGCTCTTCAATCCGTGCATGGCACAAAAAATTTACGTAGAGAGGGGCAGTGTTGGATAAAGGGAGGAGTGGGCGACCAAGAACATCCGAGGAAAACATCGATAGCGTTTTAAACGTCTTCACTCGTTCGCCTAAGAAGTCCATCCACACTGCTGCCTGACAGTTGCTACTACCTCCTTCGACTTTACGTAAGGTCCTCCACAAGAACTTACTGTTCTACGCTTACAAAGTACAACTTTTACAGACACTTGAGCCAAATGACAAACCAAAACGGACAGAGTTTGCACTCAGCATGCTGGAACGCCTTTCGGAGGATGAAGCATTCCTCAAGCCAGTTTGTTTCAGCGATGTGGCAGCCTTTCATGTTTCTGGGATATTAAACAGACACAATTTGAGAATCTGGGGATCTGAACACCCCCATGTGACTAGGGAGATTCACCGGGACAGTCCGAAAGTGAATGTATGGCGTGGAATCATGTGCTACCGAATAATTGGTCCTTTTTTTCTTCAACGAGTCAACAATTTCTGCAGATGTTTACCTCGACCTTCTGACCGAATATGTAGCACCACAACTGACTGACTTACAACCAACCATTATTTTTCTGGTGCACCACCACATTGGGGACTGTATATTCGTCGGTTCCTCAATGAAACATTTCCAGGCAGATGGATTGGGAGGGATGGGCCAATTCCTTGGCCACCGCGTTCGTCAGATGTCACTCCCATGGACTTTATGGGGGTATGTAAAAGATATCGTGTATCAAACATAGATACGGGACATTGCTGGCTTGAAACAAAGGATTCGTAATGCCATTGCCACCACTCATGACGCTATGCTACAGCGAACACACCAAGAAATTGAGTACCGTCTTGATGTGCTTCACGCAACTAAAGGCGCCCATATAGAGATCTATTAAACAGCGTCAAAAAAACTTTTATAAACACTGATTACAATAAAAGAAACGTTGTTAAAATATTTCAACAACTGCTGTTGTAATAACATTTTGAACTTGTACAGTGACTTTATGGACACCCTGTACCTCAGATGATACAGACTAAAACTGCGGAATGAAAAGTATCGCCGAAACCCTTCTCTGTATCACTGTAATTCAAAGATATTTCTAAAAATGATACTAATACAAAAATTAATCACTGAAATGCGTGTCCTGTAGCGCTAAACTATGCTTGTTCTTGGTGTAAGGTAATTTCTGTCATTGGCTAGCTGTAAAAAGTACCTGAGTGTCGTAGTTATCGTCGTTCATAAGCAAAGTTCTCCAAAAATCAATGTACTTACCTTTATCAGACACAAAAGTAAAGTGCTATGCATATAAATGTTGTGGTTATTACGTTCGTTGCCGTGGCCTTGAAAGAACTTTACTGTAACGTATTGTTGTGTTACGAAAAATACCTGTCTCATTGTAGCTGTGCCGTGAAACTCATTACCAAAACATATTTTACTTTCCAGAAGATAGGAGAAAAACTGTGAAGACATAAAAGAGACACAGAGCAAAAGCAATAATGAAGATCGTGTCACTCATAAGTAGCATCGTAGTATAGCCGTGTAGCTGTCAAACAAAACAAAGACTGTGTCATCTGCGGCCTCTCAGAAAGTACTTTAAATAAAAATGTCTTTTCAAGTAAACCAAAATGTTGCAGTAAAACCTCACTAGCAGTATATGTTCCAAGAATGTGGACTTCATAGCAGTGACAGAATCTTGCAACTAACAAGCAAAAATGAACACAAATAAGATTGTGTCGTCTGTTCCCCATAACAGTGGACTCCTGAAATTACTATATTAATTGATATTCATGCCAGCTGCGTCATCAGTTTCATAGGCACGTTTTGTGGCTGCCTGCGGTCTGAGTCATTGTCTATTATCTCTTTGTTGTCCGCCTCCGTATCGCAGCGGTAGCGTTACCGCCTACGGCGCAAGGGGGCCCGGGTCCGATTCCCAGCAGGGGACTAGATGTTGTGTGTCCATCATCATTATTGACACGCAAGTCGCCGAAGTGGCGTCAACTAAAAAGACTTGCAATGCGGCGGCCGAACCCCTAAATATCCCGGCCAATACATGCCATACGATTATTTTATTTCATCTCTTTGTTGTCGCGTGTCGTTACTGTGATTTGGAGGTCTAAATTCTACAGCCTCAGCTTGACGAGAGGGTCCTGCCCTATTTGAATCAAGCCAGTTCTGATTAAATTCTGGTCCTTTGTCATAACTACAGCGTCTGTCGTCAAGTCGGTAATTTCTGAAATTGACTTCTTGTCGGTCAAGTGGTGAAGAATTTCTCCCAGAATCGCAATTACTTGGTGGACTGTTGCGTCTGAAGTCATTCTGTATCGGTTGATAATAACTGTTCTGATTCCCATATTGTATGTTTCTATGGTTATCTCTGTCATAGTCACTGCTGCGGAAATGTCATCTTTCTCTGTAACTATTATTATTCTACCAATGGTTGTCATACGGGTGGTGTCTGTTTTGACCACGATTCGCGTTGTAAGAGTAGCTTTGTCGTGTCCTATTTCTGTCGTCACAGAATTGTGATGGATGTGACCTGTAATTGTTGTTGTTTTCCTGTTTTCGCACCACGCTCTGTGTCGATTTTCAGTTCTTGCAAAAGTCCCTGAAGAGCTTCAATATCATCTTTACAACGTCCAGCTAAAATAATGTGTCTTAAGCGTTTAGACAATTTAATTAAGCAGATGTTGATGAGTTCCGAGGGACTGTACGGGTTTGACAAACACAGATTTTTGTGCAATATAACTTCTAAATATTTTACCGGCCTTGGAAAATTCAGACTGTTCGAAATATTTCATCATAATAATACTATGTTTTACTCGATCTCGAGTAACCTGAGATCAATATGCATAAAGGAATCCACGATAAAAATCTCCTTTACTGTGACAGTCGCGAATAACCGATCGGATTCTTACAGCTCGTTCATTTTCTAGATAGCCACACATAAATTCTAATCTATGTTCTAATGACCAAACAAAGGCCAAACTGATGAAGCCAAGCTTGTGGATGTATGTCATTTCTGGAACTAATGAATGTTTTGAATTTATGCGTTGTGATGAAGAGCTTATAGTCAGTCATCGTGACGCCGAGTCGCAAATCGGCCATTCTTACGTCGTGTCGGCAGTTCCATTTCAAGGTTCGTTGCAACCTGCCGACTCCTTTCAAAATCTCCGAAATATCCTGTGTTATTACTTTGCCACTTTTCCGTATTTCTAAATACCTCTTCCCGTGTCGGAACGCGAGTATCCTCTGAAATATGCAGTTTTTGTATTACGTGTGCCAACTGATCTTGTACTTCCCGCATTCCTCTTTTGTGTTGCATATTAATTAGATTCAGACTTCGTTTAAATTTCCTAACTTCCTTGCACTCATTTGTGTCAGTAAGGGCTACCGCTCTTGTGTCATTCAAATCATCATCTACCTTCGTAGTTAAATTTGTTAACTGATCCGAAAGTTCGGCTACTTTTTCCGGTAGAGAGCTAATTTCCTCCGTGTGTTTTCTGAACCAAATTTTAGAGTATCCATTTGTGTCGTAATCGTATCTACAGAGTCCTTTAAATTTTCCTGACTTTTTACAAGTTGCGTGATGGTATCGGTAAATGCAACTGAGTCAATTTTAGCCTGCAAGGTGTCGTGATTTACAGTAACCTGCAGTTCTTTTATGGTTGCTTCATTATTATGTAATGCGTTTTCATGTAGCGAAAAAACGGGTTGAAAATGCTCACAATTTTGTGTTTTTACTTCTTTACGTATTTTTGACACTTCAATTCGATTTTAAGTAACTCAGCAGTTAAATCTTCACGTGTTTGTTTAAGCGTTTGCTCAATTATGTCTAACTCTTGGAGTTGTTGCTGCATTCGTTTTTGGTTTTGTTCCATTTGTTGCTGCGTTTGTTTCTGATTTTGTTCCATTTGTTGCTGTGTTCCTTTCTGAATTCCATTTGTTGAATTAATTCAGTAACAGTGTATTAGTGAATGAAACCTGTTGCTTTGTGCCTATCGGCAGTGCATTTGCACATGGCCGCGCGGGATTAGCCGAGCGGTCTAAGGCTACAGTCCTGGACTGTGCGGCCGGTTCCGGCGGAGATTCGAGTCCTCCCTCGGGCATGGGTGTGTGTGTTTGTCCTTAGGATAATTTAGGTTAAGTAGTGTGTAAGCTTAGGGACTGATGACCTTAGCAGTTAAGTCCCATAAGATTTCACACACATTTGCACCGGTAATATTCGGATTTTGAAGAGCAAAAAATGAATCTTGACTTAACTGAGAAAAGGGTAATGACACGAAACCTGAATCTCCGGTATTTGCAACATTCTGTTCTGTTGTTTCATGTTCCTTTGTGCTTTTCGACGGTGCGCACGCACCGGCAATACTCATATTTCTAAAAGCTGGAAGTGTGTCGTGACTTATCTGAGGAAAATGTAATGACCCAAAACCTGAATCCATGGTATTTGCAACATTTTGTTCTGCTTTTTCACATTCCTGAGGCGAACTATTACCGACCGGTCGATCGACATCAGTTCTCTGTTCACTGGCTTCACTCTCTACACCGTTATTTGCTGCCTGGTCTATGTCCCTATGCACTGCTATCAAACCATTGTCTCGAACATTTGTCACTTCATTACAAGGTGGTGCTAACAAGCTACGCTCATCATCAGTCATTTATCAATTTGCTTTGCACCCTAGTTTTACGTTTTTCACATTCTATGTTTATCACACTATTTCCCACAATAACACACAAAAAACAATTTGGAAAAGCAAAAATAATAAGACACAATAAAATAGCACGGGAAATAATAAATAACTAACTAGTTGTAAAAGCGACTGCGAGATACTTAGTGCAAATCCACATGCACGCCACAACTGCTTTGCTCGTTACAATACAGTACAACAATAAGAAACTACAACTTCAAAGGAAATTCTCTATATACAGTTACGCGCTAGCAGTAAACAATAACTGATTTCTAATCCTGCACTAATTATTCAAACTACAAGAAAATCAGAAGATTCCAGTGAGGTATCCTCGGCTAAGGGTCGACAGGTGAAACTTCTTTATTTAATTCTGAAACTGCTGACTGAAACTAAACGTACTGTCACTTTGCCTGTCTTTGTCGTTTGAACACTGACCTACAGAATTTTCCCTGACAAATACAGCTCAAACTTATGCTGTTCATTAAAAACCCGCAATATACAAGGATAACGCAATCTGACTATTAATTAACACAAAAGAATGGCCCTGAATTAGAAGAAATCGCCGGCCGTGATGGCAGAGCGGTTCTAGGCGCAACAGTCTGGAACCGCGCGACCGCTACGGTCGCAGGTTCGAATCCTGCCCCAGGCATGGATGTGTGTGATGTCCTTAGGTTCGTTAGGTTTAAGTAATTCTAAGCTCTAGGGGACTGACGACCTCAGGAGTTTAGTCCCATAGTGCTCAGAGCCAACTGAACGATTCATAAGAAATCCTAACAATAACCCATACACTTCGTAAGTCACTTACCTCACAGAAAATCTACAGCAAATACAGCAGGTACCCAGCCAGCTAAATGAAAAGATTCTAACTGCCGTAGGCTCTACCTGCTAATAGGGATGTGGTTAGAGGAGGAAAGATTTTGTTGAAGAGCAAACAATGTATTTAGCAGATTTTTAACTTAATCACGTGACACTTAGTTTCAGAAATTATATAATCGTCAATAATTCAATTACCCACATTTTACAATCCATATCCAATCAATTTTAAATCTCCATGACGGGCACACGTCCCGGCAGTCCGCTCGAGCTAACACTGCTGCTAGCCCCCATCACTGCTAACTATTAACTTCCAACCTCCATCACTGCTGACTACTAACTTCCAACTCCGAGTCCTACCAGCCACAGAGTCTCTTACAGAGAGCGCACAGCGCTGTCAGAGATAGTAATGCAGTCAATAGCGCCGCCAACATACAAACACATAAACAGGCTACTTACATTTGTACTGAAACCAGATAGCAGTTGTAAGAGTCGAGGGGCACGAAAAGGAAGCAGTGGTTGCGAAGGAAGTGAGACAGGATTTTAGGCTATCCCTGATGTTATTCAATCTGTATATTGAGCAAGCAGTAAAGGAAACAAAAGAAAAAAATCGAGTAGGGGTTAAAGTCCAGGGAAAAGAAATAAACATTGTAATTCGGTCAAAGACAGCAAGGGGCTTGGAAGAGCAGTTGAAGGGAACGGACAGTGTCTTGAAAAGAGGATATAAGATGAACATATGAAAAGCAAAACGGGGATAATGCAATATAGTCGAATTAAATCAGATGATGCTGAGGGAATTAGATTAGAAAACGAGACACTCAAAGTAGTAGATGAGTTTTGCTATTGGAGGAGCAATATAACTGATGATGCTCAAAGTAGGGAGGATATAAAATGTAGACCGGCAATGGCAAAGAAAGCGTTTCTGACGAAGAGAAAGTTGTCAACATTTAGTACAGATTTAAGTGTCAGGAAGTCCTTTCAGAAAGTATTTGTATGGAATGCACCTATGTATGGAAGTGAAGCATCAACGAAAAAAGAAATGTGATGCTACAGAAGAATGCTGAATATTAGGTGGGTAGATCACGTGACTATTGAGGAGGTACTGAATAGAAATGGGGAGAGAAGAAATCTGTGACACAACCTGACTAGAAGAAGGGATCGGTTGGTAGAACATGTTCTGAGGTATCAGGGATCACCAATTTAATAGTGCAGGGAAGCGTGGAGGGTAAAAATCGTAGAGGGAGACCAATGGATGAATACAGTCAGCAGATTCAGAAGGATATAGGTTGCAGTAGTTACTCGGAGATGAAGAGGCTTGCACAGGATAGAGTGGGACGGAGGGCTGCATTAAACCAGTCTTTGGACTGAAGACCACAACAACGACATTATTACGTTCTGATTCTATCCCGACGTTTTCAGTAAACGTTAACAGGTTCCAAGCCGAGCCATAATACTGCACAATAATACTGTGCAATATTCTTGACGCGCACATAGACTACTCACCAGTACTGGCAAGTGGGATGTCAGTAATATTGTGCCATAATACTGGGACTCGGAATTCTGGGCGATAAAGTAGCGCCAGCCGATGTGTCCGAGCGGTTCTAGGCGGTTCAGTCCGGAACCGCGTAACCGCTGAGGTCGCAGGTTCGAATACTGCCTTGGGCATGGATGTGTGTGATGTCCATAGGTTAGTTAGATTTAACTAGTTCTAAGTTCTAGGGGACTGATGACCTCAGATGATAAGCCTTATAGTGCTCAGAGCCATCTGAGCCATTTGATAAAGTCGATGCTGCTGTGATAATTGTTCTACTTTGTTGCCAGCAGAAAAAGAAAGTGGATGAGGAATTGGTTCAAGGTGCGTCGAAGATCACTCAGGATAACTTGGTGAGATAACTTAGGCGGAAAGGAAAAACAAACGGATAAACAGAATTTTTTGTACTTTGATGGTCCAGCATTTGGTACATTAGTGGAAATGGTTCTCCCCATGCACTGGCGTCTCCATAGGCACTGTCCGCTTCTTAATCCCCTCCCCCTCCAACCACCATCCCCATCACCACCGGATAAATTCGTGCTGACGCTCGTATTCTCGTCATCAAAGGCCCAAACAATACAATGACAGACAAAGTGCCACCAAATCAGCGCGCATCTATCATGCTACGATATCTTGCATCTGGCGATTGCTTCCAAGACATGAAATGCACAAGTGCAATTTCACCTTACAGTGTTTGAGAAAGAGGTATTGGTACGTGTCATGTAATAATATGTGTACTAAATCGTTATTCTCCGGTAAGTAATGTATACACAGAGGTAATTCTCATTCAGTCCCGTAAGTTTCGCTTGACCCGCGGTTCTGGATGACTTTTCCGAAAACTACCCATTTTCCTTTACCTCTAAGAGTCCTTTTTCTTCACCACTCTTCCTTCTCTTCAACCCTTCTGCAGGAAGGAGTCACTGGCTCCGGAAGCTTGCATAATTATAACTTTCTTTTGCGTACGTGTTCTGCCGCCGGTTGGTTAGCATATTTTTCAAGAATCCAATTACATTATATTGTCAAAAACTGATTGCTTTCGTTGTTATCTATGTTTTTCTATTCATAACTTTGCATTAATTAAATTCGTCAAAAATATCTTGCCACGTGTTTGTTCCCTATATTTTCGGAGCAATAAATCATACGATTCATATTTTTGAAGCAACAAATCATACGATTCGTCATTCTCATCATTATGTTTTTGTACTTATGTACCGTAACATCCCACAGTACCGGCAATGATTTATGTATTTAGAGGCACTCTTTCTTCTTGCTTTGAACTGATTTTCCACGAAAGAACAACAAACCTAACCTAATGCAACCTCCATGACCTGTGTAGCATATTAGACCATCACGGATACTGCGAGTTACTGCCCACAGACGGTACAGTATTTACAGGTAGCAGAATGTGTTTCAAAATTCTCAGTATTATTGCGCAACCTGTCAGTCTCACTCCTAGGCGGGCAATATTATCGCGAATCCGGGAAGTATTGTCGTATTATTGACCGTATAGGGGTCATTTTACTTGTCAAGGACACTGGGAATACTGCCCACAACGGTACAGTATTTGCAGGCAGTAGAATATACTTCAAAATTCTCAGTATTACTGTGCAATTTCTCATTCTCACTCCCAGACGGTCAGAATTATGGCGAGTTCAAAAATGGTTCAAATGGCTCTGAGCACTATGGTCATCAGTCCCCTAGACCTTAGAACTACTTAATCCTAACTAACCTAAAGACAGCACACAACACCTAGTCATCACGAGGCAGAGAAAATCCCTGACCCTGCCTGGGAATCGAACCCGGGCGCATGAAGCGAGAACGGTAGCGGGTTTAAAGCTACCTTTATTCTCATCATCACACAATGGAAATAAATACACTGAAGCGCCAAAGAAACTGGTACAAGCACGCATATTCAAATACGGAGATGCGTAAACAGGCAGAATACGGCGCTGCGGTCGGCAACGCCTTTGTAAGACAACAAGTATCTGGCGCAGTTGTTAGGTCGCTTACTGCTTCTACAATGGCAGGTTATTAAGGTTTAGGTGAGTTTGAACGTGGTGTTGTAGTCGGCGCACGAGTGATAGGCCACAGCATCTCCGATGTAGCGAAGAAGTGGGGACTTTCTCGCACGACCATTTCACGAGTGTACCGTGAATATCGGGAATTCGGTCAAACAGAAAATCCCTGATCCCACCGGGAATCGAACCCGGGCGCGGGAAGCGAGAACGCTACCGCACGACCACGAGCTGCGGACTATGGCGAGTTCGGGAAATACTGTCATATTATTGACTGTCTAGGGCTCCCTTTACGGCTCAGAGCCAAACTGCTCACACAGAAATATTATTTACTGTCTTCAGCTTAAATTACGGAACGACGTTGGTGAAGAGGGGTACCGACATGTCCATCCAGCTCCCACGATACTAATGGCTGCGTGACGTCGGCCGGCTACTGAATGGTGACGGCGGGTTGCGGGTGTATGAATGTTGCTCCGCAGCGGCGGCCGGTGGCGTACGACGTCTGCATAGTGCGTACGAGGCTCGAGTGTGGCGCTGCCAGTCGGCCGCGACCGGCGGCCACGCCGGAAGAGGGTCGCTGCGGTGGGGAGGCCGCCAGCCAGCCGCCTCGAGCGCCGCCGGCCGAGGTGGTGGGGGAAAGGTGGGGAGGGGAGGCGCGGCGCAGCTGCCGAACCGCGAGCCGGCGTCCGCCTGGCCGCGCTGCCAGTACTGTGCCAGCCGCCGGCGCGAGTGCACGGCCAGTGCGAGCTGTCTGCCTACCTTCCTGGCCCCGTAGTTCGTCCGCGCTGCGGTGTGGTTCGGTGTTACGTGCGCGAGAGCCGATCGGCGTGAGAGATGCGTGTCGTGTAGCCGCGAAACCTCACGCGGCCCCGCAGTTTCCGCGCGAGTGTGTGCGTGTTTTCGTGTGTGGTGTGCGACAGTCGTGGACGCCGCGGCGCTATGTGGCTCCTGAGGACTGCGGTGCTGCTGGCGCTTAGCTCGTCGTGGCTGGGCGCTGCGTCGGCCAGCTGCCCCGCGGTATGCGCCTGCAAGTGGAAGGGCGGTAAGCAGACGGTCGAGTGCGTGGAGCGCGGCCTCATCACGCTGCCGGCGAACGTCAACCCGGAGACGCAGGTGCTCGACGTGACGGGCAACAACCTGCAGATCCTGCCGCGCGACACCTTCATCCGCGCCAACCTGCTCAACCTGCAGAAGGTCTACCTGCGCAGCTGCCGAATCGGCCAGATCGACGACCGCGCCTTCAACGGCCTCACCAACCTGGTCGAACTCGACCTCTCGTACAACCTGCTGACGTCGATACCGTCGGCGACTTTCAAGGACGTGCCGTTCCTGCGCGACGTGACGCTCGCCTACAACCCCATCATCAAGATCGAGGCGGACGCGTTCGGCACGCTGCCGGGTCTGGTGCGCCTCGACCTGTCGCACTGCGAGATCACGACGGTGGCGCCGCGCGCCTTCGACGGCGTCGAGCACCTCGAGACGCTCAAGCTGAACGCTAACCGCCTGACGGAGCTGAAGCCGCGCACCGTCGAGTCGCTGAGCCGGCTGCACGGCGCGGAGCTGCACGACAACCCGTGGATCTGCGACTGCCGGCTGCGCGCCGCGCGCCTCTGGCTCGTCGACCACAACATCCCGGCGCCGGTGCCGCCGACGTGCGCCGGCGGGCCCGAGCGCGTCCTCGACCGCGCCTTCCACGACCTCGACGCCGACGACTTCGCGTGCCGCCCCGAGATCCTGCCGTCGGCGCGCTACGTGGAGGCGGCCGCGGGCGAGAACGCCACCGTGGTGTGCCGCGTGCGCGCCGTGCCACAGGCCGCCGTCACCTGGTTCTGGAGCGGCCGCCTGCTGCTCAACGACACGGCCTTCGGGGCGCCGCACCAGCGCCTCTTCATCTTCGAGGACGACCGCTTCGAAAAGAGCAGCTCGCTGGTGCTGGCCAACGCCCAGGAGACGGACGCGACCGAGTTCTACTGCGTGGCGGAGAACCGCGCCGGCACCGCCGAGGCCAACTTCACGGTGCATGTGTCGCTGCGCGCCGCCGGCATGGCCACCCTCGGCTCCAGCCAGATCGCGGGGCTCAGCGCGGCGCTCGTCATCCTCATCCTGTTCATCCTGCTGCTCATCCTGGTGCTGCTGGTGCGCCTGCGCCGGCTGCCCTTCTCCGAGAGCAAGACACCAGCCCCGCACCACCGACAAGCCGAGGCCGGTGTCGTGGGCCCGGGGGCCAACTCCGCCGCCATCGGCAACAGCTACACCAAGCCGCCGTCAGCGGCCGACCACGCGACTTCGGGCACCGCCTTCCAGGCGTCCGCCGCCGACAAGCTGGCCCAGGCGGGGGCGGGCGCGGCTGCGGCGGCGGCGGCCTGCAACCCCGTGCAGAAACCGCCCCGCATGACGGAGATCCCGTACACCACCAGCCACTACGACGGCGGCGGCAGCGTGCTGGTGCCTCCGCTGTCGTCCGTCGCAGCGCCGACGCCGGTGACGCTCACCTCCTCCGCCTCCGCCGCCGCTCCCCTGGAGCGGACGACGTCGTCGCCGCCGCCCCCCAACAACCCGGACCTGATCCGCGACGCCCGGGCGGCGGCCGACTCGGTCAGCACGACGTCCACGGCGACGACGGACGTGTCGCGGCCTTCCGCTCCCGGAGCTTGCTCCTCCTCGTCCGCCGCGGCCTCGGCGCACTACCCTGCCGCCTGGGACAGCCCCGGAGGGTCTCCGGACTTGTTCATGCGGCGCGCGACCAGTGCCTTCGACGCCTCCGACAAGACGCCCATCATCGTGGAGGCGGCGGGCAACGGCTGCGAGGATTACACCTGCCGCACGCTCCCGCGCTACCCTCCCGATTACGGCCTCCCTCCGGTGCCGCCCCCGGGCACCAAAGCCGCGGCGCAGCGGGTGTGGCAGCGCGGCGTTCCCGTTCTTCCTCCGGTCACCGCACTGAAACGGGTCCTCTCGAGGAACTCGCCCGACGAAGGCTACCAGGAGGGACCCGGCACTGACGTTTAACGAGGCGGGCGTCCGGTGCCTCTGGCGGTAACTTTGTGATCCTCTCGCCCCGACGACGATAGTTGCTCGCGGGTGACACTGTTCCTGTTCGTACTGAACTACGTAGCTGTAGAGGAGAAACGCGCACGTGAGATCAACAATAACTGCTCTTCCGCGGAAACTTCACTGCACGTCTTTTTGTGTGAAGCTACGATATCCCAGTGAACGTGTGTGACTGATGAACGTACTCCGACGCATCCGAGAGAGAAGAAAAAGGATCGACTGAGCTAGGGAACATTCTCCTGCAGCAACACCGCATTCGCGGAGGACTACGCACTCCCATTCCTCAAAGCTCACGTCCTTTGGCCTACGCAGTAGCAATAAACGGCCACATTTTCCGTTGGGTGTGTGGCAGGCGCGTCGCTGGTGCTCTTTTCTAAAAGCCCTTTTCACGTGGTGACAAATAAAACCTTCACAGAAAGACTGTCTACGCCACTGTTACCTGTAACAAGTATTATCCCTCGGTGAATGGTTTTTTCCTCCTCTGTGACGAAAGAACGCGAAACGTGGGAAGTAACTGAAGAAAAATTATAGCGTACACGCCAGCAGACACTTGCGTGACACGGGTGTTTTCAACGTATGGTGCTCTAATAGTAACTTCTCGTCAGTGGTAAAAAGCCCTTCTTAACTGACCCGTCCTAAGTATTATTAATCTCCCAGTTCATTTCCGGACAGGATTATACGACCTCATCGAGGAAGTACGGCAGGAAATCCAAGGCTAGCGAAAGGAAATTGCAGTGTTCTGCTGCAGGAAGAGGGAGTAGAGGAAATGATATCTCCTGTAATACGTTCACATACTCGTCTTGTTTACGGAAATTACGGTTAAAAATTCCTTCTCTGTCTCTCCAGTTATATTTAACCATACGACATTTACTACTGAATGTGTAGTTTTTGTAATGTGTAAAACTCTCAACCAAGGCTGGAATTTATGACAGTTCGAATCTTTTGTTTCTTGTTTCCCTTTTCTTTCTTTGTAATTATTCGCACCGCTTCCTTCCGGTGAAATGTGTAATAGTAAGATAGATGTGTGTATTTTTAATAGGATCGAATTTCGTTACGTGAATTTAAACGAAAAGTGTGCGAAAGGACTTAATGACAATCACGTCTGCCTTGGCCTAGCAGAGTGACTTGGCAAAGTGTTTTTGTTCCAGACGCAGGATAAAGACGTTTGACGTGAGTTAACGCCTCTCAGTATGATTGGAACAACTGCTTGTCACTGAAGCATCGACTGATTTTTAAATACATATAACGTGAATTTTATCGGTGTATAATTTTACTCTAATTTCTTTGTGGTACCGTGGTAAGTAAGGAACAAAACGCATCTCTGCAATTGTAACTGTTATCATAAGCAACGTTTTTTTTCTGTCAGAGTTTATGGAAATATGTATCGGTAGCAAGTCTGTGTTTTCTCATTACAGAGAGTGAACCAAAGAATATGAAGCCTACACATGTCTTCAATTTCTCTAGCTCTGTGTATCTAACTAACAAATGGATATTTCGTTTAAACGAATTCAATTATTATTTATTACCTTAGATATTATGTAAAAGAAATGTTAACAATAAATCGTTCTATTAATCTGCATGTATGCAGGCGACTGAGGAAATTGTGTGTTAATAAGTGAATGCCGAAATGAGAGCTATAGAGAATCGTATTTAGAACCCTCTGGTTGTTTGTGAAACGTGTGTCCTAAGAGAGATTCACTCCTACTTAGTCAGTAGTTTACTACTAATACAAATAAACGATTTTCTGTGAATGATAGGAATTGGAAAAGTATTATTTTTTAAATCAATATTGGAAGTAAAACTACTTCAGAAGCAGAACGACAAATAACAAATGCAAGCTCCATTTAGGTTTGTTTGTTTGCCTTTTGTATGCAGAACATAGAGAAAAAAAAGAACAGCTAAAGAACCAAAGGTATTTTGTAAAATAAAATTATTAAAAATAAACCAATGAATCAGACACAAATTGTTTCGAAACTCTTAACACCCACAATAATATTACTGTCGGCCTTGTATTGAATGGCTGCGTTTGTTCATTTCTGAATATATCCATGTTTACCTACTATTCCACTGAAATGTTTACCTACACAAAGTGCCTGCTTACTTTCGATAGCATTAACCACCCTTGGTACCCATAGCTAAAAAGGGAACAGCTGTTTGTGGTTCATACAAGAACTAAAAATTACGATCTTTTTTATTTTATTCTCATGTTAACATTAAGATATAATACATATTTTTCGTAGCAAACAAAAGAAGAACATTAAGAAAAGTATGATCTGTGAACCATTCGCTAAAAGCACGCAGCAGAAATTTATATCATTGAGTATGTTTTGCTTTGAAAATGTTAGGACTGTGACACATGAAGGCAAAGTTCGTGAGATTCTTGCAAGTAAAAAAATATATACATTCTTTTTAAATGTCTGTTCTGTATACGACAAAATATTAATAACTGATAAACACTCACAACCTGAAATTAAGACATAGACTAACTTTCTACCTGTCAATATTTCTTAAATAGTGCCACCTCCGTTGCAGTCTGCTACTTTGTTTTGGTAACGATCCCAGTTCAGGAGGGGATGCTTAAAGGAATACGTCAAATCCTGCAAGAGTTTATTAGAATGAAAAATATCCAAGTTCTAATGTATTTAACGTGAAAAAGAAAACAACGTAATACAGACTACCGTGGACTATTTCGCTGTGCTGCCAAAACAGCAAGGTACGATGTATTGTTTTACAAAGAGTGGCTCATTCGAGTATTTCGTTTTCTTTTGCCTCGATCACCTAGACCACTCATGCCACCAAATAGTTTTTACGCCGTTGGCTTTTGCTTCCTGATGAAGTCTTGGACCACTTTTTTATATTTTTTCAACATCTATATAGAGAATAGTGTGTGTATACATCATCTTGTAACTTCAAACCTAGCATTTGTGCAAAATAAAAAATAAGCAATCTTGAGGGTGAAATTAGCTTTGAATCGCATTGATTTTTCGGATATTCCCCAATCCGAATTGGTTCTGCGGAGCCATCCTTTCACCAGAGAAACAGATCAAACGCACACAAAATTGACATTGCTTTAGTTGAATGACGGTCTAACGAAGAGTGCGATTGTTAGAGATTAATCCAAAACCTTTGTTTCTCTTTTCTCTTTGTTTCCTTCGATATGAGGTATTCGTTCAGTATTATTAAACGTTACGAAAATTTTTGTCTTACAAAGAAGTCCCGTAATTATATACTAGCCATTTTAGACGAGGTTCACAATTGAGTCTTATCGTTCGTGGTGCAGACGAAATGTGCAATACCTATTTATGCCGTCAGTGTTTTGCTTTTCATTTCTTAAGATATCAGTGGTTTAAAATTTTATACTCGTAAATTACATTCAGTAGTAATTGTACGTCGTCAATAAACGTATTCACAAATATCTTGTATTTTGCAAGCAATTAATTTTCTCGGTTTATTTTGGTACTCGTGGCTTACTGCGGGAACCTCCTACACACTTAGTGATATAAACACTGTTTTATGTTATGAACTCATCACTACGGTACTTTCAACACACTTAGTGCGTCGTGTTAATCACGTCTGACTGCTTTGTCGAAACGCGCCGATGACGCGTGACATCGATGTGTCCACATACGTCATTCCGCCTGTGTATGAGCGTTGTCAGATTACAGAACGTGTGTGACGGGCGAAATGCCGGATTACAAAAACTGTATTTTATTTTCTGTCGCGGTGCGCGGGTTTGCTCGCCAGAGACCAAGCAAGGGGAGTCCAGAGCAGTGAGTGACATGTTGCAACCGGGTTGGACGCGAATTTGAGCCAGTTGTAGTTCTCCGGCGGTTCCAATCGACAACTTCACCGTATCACAGGGATTCCTTTGCCTTTCAGTTATCCTTTAGGTGGGTGCCTACAGGAATACTGCACACTGGATTAATTTGCCACGGGGTGATAGAATATCACAACCTAACTTCCACAGTTATATCGTTTGTTTTGTTCTCTTGCAAATGGCCATGTATGTCAATCATACAATGGCACAGACGTCAATATAAGATAGAATATATTAAAAACTAAGCATCCCGGTATTAACACACTGAACTACTAACCTCAGAATGAAAATAGCGATTGAAGCACTAATGTTAATCATACAAAATTCAACAGTGAATAAGGGAAAGTGTTGGTCCTGGTCTGTTAGCAGGAATCAACCCGGCATCCGCACGGTATAACCAGAGGGACCTACAGAAAAGCCAAAACAGGGCGGCTGGATAGAGCAGATCTGACATGCATCAGTATTCCGTTCTTACGAAACATATTCTCGTGATTATTCATCATCATCGATTTCTAGGCTTTTCCATGGATTACGTACTTAGCGATTCCCGTCCATGTTACTCTTGCGTCTTTTGTAATGTCGCCAATCCACCATTCATTCGGCCTATATTACAGTGTAAAAGAACTTTGCCACCGCTATTTTATAACACATTTAAAGTGTACCGGTTGCTTTTATGGTATCTAATATAAAAGTTGAAATTTTATCAAGTATTGGAGAAAGATCTTTGACAGTGTAAGATGGGCCTTAGGTTGACACTCGGTCTTTTCTCATCCTTTGCAGTCCAGCAAAAACTTCGTCGCCCATTTAATTTTCATAAGTCATGATTTTATCGCCCACGCCAGGGTTTCCGAGCTATATATATAAGTTGTCATGTTTCTTCTAGTGATTACTGCCTTGCCCTCCCCCCCCCCCCCCCCCCTCTATTCAGTCATGGTTGTTTTGAAGATCAGCCGTATTCAAACATAATTAGTTTATTTTTGTATGTATCCAGCCTTGATTCGACACTCATGTGTCATCTTCTGTGGGTCACATTTTTATTTCCGTTTTTATAGTGTCAAATTAATAATAATTTAACTGCTGCAGACTAAAGAACTACAATATGTGCAATTTGCTTTGTTTTGTTTAGGCGCTCATCTTAAAATTACATCGCTAACTGTAGGTCAGTTAGCGATGTAATTATAAGGTGAGTGTTTAAACAAAACAAAGCAAATTGCACATATTGCAAATCTTAGGCCTACAGCAGTTAAATTATTATAAATTTGATATTGTACTTTACAGAAATAAAAAAATTGACTCACAGAAGATGACACATAGGTGTCGAAACATGTCTGGGTAAATGTAAACTAACTGTGTTTTCATTAAGCTGGTTTTAACAACAACCCAATATTTAATTCGCAAACAAGAACATGAAGAGGAGCTTCAAACCTTAGTGAAATGACTATGCAGTATAGGCGATTGATCTCACCAACTACCACTACGACTTCACTATTGAACTGTACAGTTTTTTTCCGATACGTTGGTTATATTATTTATGTCCACTAACTGTGATTGAATTCCAGTCTAAGTTTCTAACTTGTCCTGTTACCTACATACGTGAATTGTTTGATTGTTGAAGTTTATCTGCACTAGACGTAAACAGTACAGTGTCATTAACAAAATTGCGGTTGCGAAGTGGGTTTCATAATAAATTTTTTTAACTTCCTGACCCATCGTTGAGGATAGTAATAAAAGCATGAAATCTCTGTGTGTTGACGCCTGTCAACGGCTCACTGCCCTGGTGAAGCCCTGTATAGAAGCACAGACAAAATGAAGTACAGGGCTAGTAGACTCTCAGGAGAAAATTCTCTAAATTAGTTGAAACATTTGTGATTAGTCAATGACAACCGTCGAATTTTTTAAAAATATATGTTACGTTTATCTCATCAGGGTTTAAAGATAAGCGAGCAACAATCAAGTAGTCCCAGATCTCAAGGAATGGACGCTGCTGTTCTAATAGCAACAAATAACGAAGCGACAGAACGGAACATGTGCGTTGGTTATGCGTCGTAAAAAAAATGTTTTTTTTTGTCTCTAGCTGTTCAGCTATTTAGGTCACTTCATTATTTTTTATATGTCTATGAATTACTTATTTATTTGATTTTAATACAGTGAATTTTTAGTACATTGCTTATCTTTTTTTAATTACATACTATCACTCTTAACGACATATTACATATACAAACGACTTTTTTATTTATCGACAGTCCTGTGCTGACGATGTTAACAACTGACAGTCATATATTTTCCGAAGTAGATTTTATGGGGTACACCACTGGAGAAACATAGGAATAGATATTAACACTATGAACAAATAACCAGTTACGAAAATGAAGGCAAACGGTTTCTTATTGTGGCATAAGTTCACTGCGGTACGCCTGTGGAGTCATTCAAGTAATGCGTTTGATTTGCTTCTGTGTTTCCACGTCTTGGAATTTAGAGATGAATAGAGGTTGCTAGAAAACGTCTTGCCATGTGGACGTCGTTGTTCGTCTGATAGACAATGTTTGCGGTTGTGTATAGATGAGACGAACCAGTTCGACGATTGATTGCCTTGTAGAGTTTAGCCTACAGAAATCGTACCGCGAAGAGTCAAGCAGTGGGTGAATTATATCTGCCATTTCGAATGATCTTCGTAATATGGAGAGCTTAACTGTTTGATTCTCTGGAGATCTGTAGGGTAAAACTTGTCTGTTGTTGTTGTGGTCTTCAGTCCTGAGACCGGTTTGATGCAGCTCTAGTAAAGCTGCATCCCCTCGGGAAAAATTACGACCGTAGTTTCCCCTTGCTTTCAGCCGTTCGTGTCTACATTTTGGTATTCTTATTATTCAAATTATATAGCGATCATGTTTGAACTCTGAATACTGTATTTTTTTAGGACTGACTCGTTGCATCCTTGCAAAGATTCGTTCTCGCTACATCAGGGCGATATAACGGATCAGTAGCTACACAGTATGTTTAGGCTACAACTACAATAGATTCGTATTACTCCCGATCCGATGTAGATCGATAATGTCGTTCATTGTGAGTGCCTACTACATTGGCCTTTGTTAACGCCCATTTGAGGGGCAATTGCAGTCGCGTTGTGGGAGTACCGTAAGTGGCTCTGTGGATGTTCTATCTTGTGATTGGCTTCTGCTGGGGAAGAGTGTTTTTCTTAATACGAGATTTGGAGGAAAGATTTTCATGGATCAGGTTAATAAAGAGAGATCTGCTGGGATGCTTTTTAAAACCTGCCAACCCTTACGGAATTACCTAGATAAATTCAAGCTCTACCATCGTTTCTCTATGCCAGATGTAACTTCTGGCTGTGCAACAGCCCAGAAGAAAATATATGATACCGCAAGTGAACCCAATCAACACTAATATCGGGTACTATTAATAAATACGTATCACAACCAATTTTCAGGATTATTTGCCATCGAGTTGAGATATCGAACTAGAAACAAACATGTTTGGCCCGTCAACTCATCGCTACGCAATCCGGCGTCGTCGATTGTTGTCGTATCAGGTTTCCCCTCCCATTGTATTCATTGGTTGTAGTCTTGGTGTGAAAATTACGGATCCAGTCTAGATGTGGCCGAAGGCAGACGTACCAAAGTATTCTTTTCGTGATATATAAAATGCTTACGGAGACCCCTTCAGTTGTTGAAGCTTGTATACTCTGTTCATCATAAGAATAAAACCTGATGTATTTTCCGCGTTTGCTTGAATCTCATTGGATTTCATTCCACGTGGAAAGGAAGTCAAGCTGTGACCAGTACAGTTAAGTAGGATCATAAGGATACATTTTATGTAGTGTTACACGCACACAGACTGAGGCGATAATGTGGGACAACAGCTTTACCGGCGCATCAAGCTTGGACAGTATTGGCCACCCAGCTAGTCTAAATAACCTGCAATAATGTGAGCAGCTGCAGTTCACACATAAAAAGAGACGAGCAAGGAAACAATACAGCCTCGAATGACAATTAATTTTTAAACAGAATGAAATAATATGCGCCAAAACTCCAGCACTAGCACACTCTTCTTAGGTGACCTGACGGAAAGCATAAAATGCTCCCGTTCTCACCTGACATAGTGTGCTAATTACAAATAAGGGTGATGAAAATTCCTAATTTAAACCAGAGTGTAATTTTTCTGAGCGAGCTATGTGTGTTGCAAAAGCACACTGCAGGGATTTTACGATACTGTTGAATCCTAAAGCCACTGATCGTATTAATTACAGTAAGTTGTGGGGGTAATCTCGCTGCTCCTTCCTTATCCGAATCCGAGAAGTACATTTCAGTTGTGGAACTGTCATCTGGTACGTTGATAACAAGTCGATCAACAACAGAATCCACCAAGCCGCATTTTCTCCTCTTCAATGACGTGCAGTTATATATCCCGCTAGTGTTCGGCAGTGGCATGTGAAAAAGCTGCGTGCGCTAGTTCCAATACGTCTGGCAGATTTACGGTCTTGTCATTTCTCGGGCCAAATCCCATAACTTGACTCCATATCAGTTCTATTGGGTTCATATTGTAATAGTACAGTGGCAAAATGTAAAAATGCAGCATTCGTATGGTGTGCTCGATGTTGTGAAAATGATTTTGTTTCATGTTTCTATAACATTAATCATTCTGGTTCGTGTGAGACTACATCTGTGGTAAAAACAATGGGCATAGTCGAAATAAAGAGTATTTGGTTTTTCATTTTTGCCCTAAAAAGTTAAATTGTCATCTTCTCTTAATTTAAGCAACCTTTATTAATACTTAATAAAATATCAATAATAAAGAATTTATATTTTAAATGAAAACAGTAATCTCGCGTGTAATATGCGATTAGAAACAAAAATATATGCATTATTTATTAAAAATTATGAGTTTTACATTTACCAGATGTAGGTATTTCAAATTGAACGAAAAAAAGACTCACACGAGACATGAAACAGCGAATCATGAACTGCAGTAAGTTATCAATCTATTGCGCCACCAATTCCGCTATACATCCATTGCGTATTTGTATGTCAGTTGTATCAAATACGGTCTCTCGGAAAATTTCGATGCCGATTATTTATGTAAATTTATGAAAAACGTTAAGAACAACCTATTTCTGGGCACTTTTTAAACTTATTCCGCAAGCAGGAAGCAGCCCCAGTCACCTTCATACTGCCTATTAACAGGGCGACAATCGGAGAACAATAGTACGGAAACTGTGACTGTACACGGTTCTTGTAATAAAAACTACATTGCTAAAGAGTGATTAAGAAAAACGTTGATGGCTCTTAATACATTATAATATCTTAGAGTTTCATTTAACGTAACTTAGTAATAATATATCTAAAACGTAAGTAGGACCTACTTCCGAGAGCTTAACAACACCAGTGTACGTGTGCTACAATCATCGCGTTTGTGTTTGCTTACATCGGGTTTATTCTTACGACGAACGGAGTATAGTACCGATAGTAATTAACATGTAAGAGGTTCGGAAAGTGCTGTGCTACTTCAGAGAAATTGTTACGTAAGGTCACTAGAAACAGTTGCGAGTTACATTTCATCTTGCGAGTTACATTTCATCTGAATGTTGATGTAGACAGCAATCGGATTGAAGAAGATACGTAATGTAGTCTGCAGTGGGAAGCTTTTGACTGGTTTGCGACGCACGTGACTCTGTGTGTGTGTGTGTGTGTGTGTGTGTGTGCGCAGCAGCTGGCCTTTTCCCAATTAGACCAGCCGTGGCGGCGGGGGGGGGGGGGGGGGGCGGGTCAACCCCCCATCCATTCCGGGCAGTTTAGCACCGTTAATCACGGTCCAAAGCATCTCGCTCGCGAGTCGCGACCTGTCTAGACACTCACGGGCTTTGACCGCTGGTGACGCTTTCCAGGAAAGCCGCCCAAATGCGTTCTCGCCCATAGACTAAATGGGCAGAGTGTTACCGTGCCATGTCCACGGGCGGCTGAAAATTACACACCGGTGGCGCGGATTCTGAGATGAAAAATGAGTTCTCCTGTAATGTAACGACTTATAATAATTTTTGTTGCCCGTTACCTGATCTGTCCGCCGGACGAAGTGGACGTGGGGTTCTAGGCGCTGCAGTCTGGAACCGCGAGACCGCTACGGTCGCAGGTTCGAATCCTGCCTCGAGCATGGATGTGTGTGATGTCCTTAGGTTAAGTAGTTCTTAAGTTCTAGGGGACTAATGACCTCAGGAGTTGAGTCCCATAGTGCTCGGAGCCTGATCTGTCCGTTCTTAAAACGCCTACATGCGTGCAGTAAGAATTGTATCTGCTCCCCCCGCACACGTTTTACCTTTTAGGACAACATAACCCTTGTTGTGCACACACACAACTTTTCGGTTCAACGTGATTTCAATGGACGACCAACTCGCGAAACTCAGCTTTGCTCAGACAGTCTTGAATGTAGAAAGAATAAACGCGTTGTGCAATGCAAAAATGTGGTTAACGGTAATGCTTGTAAATTTGTTGCAAGAAAGTGTTCCATTTTACTTGCTTCAGCCCCAGAATCAGCGTCATTACTTTCGATTTCGATCATTCAAGAAGCTAAGATTCATTCATTCGACGTCTACACTTTTTCCCCCTCTAGTATTACTGCAATGGTATTTTAGCTCGATATTCGTAAGAGGTAACAATATATTGCTTCACTCTTCTAAGATCATACGATCTCGGCATTTTAACAAGTCCTTTCCGCAGTTCCTTTAGATAATTGCTTTTAACATTGTTTATTTTAGAAACATCAGCCTGACTGTTGACAGTACATTATAGGCATTTTTTGTTAATTCTGAATAGACTACTATTTTCTTCTCGACTGTTGAAATCTTTACTTTTGATTCGCTTCGGAAAGGTCTCCATGTAGCTGAGTTCTATAAACTGTTTTCATTCGTTTTGGTTTCGTGACGCCATGATGTTGAGTGCATGGGGCTTCTCGGCCACAGTCAGTTAACATAAAGGTTTGTGGGTATGTTATCGTGTTTATTGTAAACCAACGGTAACTAAACGTCGGTTTTATTCAGTGACGGTTATTTTACAATATGACGCGGTACCATACCTAGAAACATTTGTGTCTGCCAACCTGTTGTTTATCTACGTTCGAAATGCGATTTACTTGAACAGTCCACAATACCGTACACCCCCACCAATTTGCCTGCGCCGTTATATCGAACGACCTTCAGGTATTGGCTCAGGTCGCCTGTGAAGGTAAACACACACTTGCAGGTTAGTCATCCAAACGCTCCGATAAGACTGTGCAGGTCTACGTATGTTGTAGCGGCGTATAAAATCTCATTGTGGGGTTTTGAAGCTGTCAACTTTTGTTTCGCACATAGCTAATGAACATTTTTACTTGCGAATACCGGTTTCTAATCTTCATTATCTCGTTGTTACTGTAATTTGTGTGTATGTAAAACTACCATCTCTCGCCAAACTTTTTTTTTCTTACGTCACACTGTCTTCTCTTGTGATGCATTCCGCCATCTCTTGCTATCTGTGGCCAATCTTGTCTGTAGGTCTACTAAATTCATCCTCGTTACTCCAATTTTATATTGTGTACTGACGCTTCCAGTACCAAATGGTTCAAATGGCTCTAAGCACTATGAGACTTAACATCTTAGGTCATCAGTCCCCTAGACTTAGAACTGTTTAGACATCACACACATCCATGCACGATTCGAACCTGTGACCGTAGCGGCAGCGCGGTTCCAGACTGAAGCGCCTAGACCGCTCGGCCACAGCGGCCGGCGCTTACAATACCATATCCTCTGTTAATGGATGTTTTCGTATGTTACTGCAGCTTGTTCATTTTCTGGCAAATTCCTCGCGCCAAAAGCGTTGTTCGCATGTTCTTCTAGCGCCTCTTCATTCTGTATCTTAGCTGACCTAAGATTTCTTTAGCATTTGTGTGTAGCACCACATTTCAGAGGATTTTAGTTTTTTTATACAATTTCCCTACGGAATAATAACTTCCATACAGCGCTGCTTTATTTAGAAAAATTTTGTTCATTTCCATTAATACTTGGTACAGATACATGAAGACCAATATTATTTTATTTTTTGTCACTGTGACTTTTTTAAAAATCTTGCTTTTAACAAGACGCTTTTGTTCTTTCATATACTGCTCAGTTTCTTTTAAACTCTGTATCTAAATTCTGCGCTAGACGGCTGTCATTGCATTCAGCAATTATCTAAGCCATTCTTGTCTTCAACCACAAAGGCTACGTCGTCTGCAAACCAAGTACATCCATTCCTTAAGGAATGGAACGGTCACGAAAAGCTGTAATCGCAACTTGAACGTACCGGAGGCGAACTTGCCTTTGTTGATTTTCCGCTTTTATTTGTGGTACGTGGCTGTTGCAGGTAGCTGGCTTGCGTCAACATTTCACCCGGCGTTGTTTGTCTAGGTTACAAAAGCTATGAATAGGGCGTCGTTTTTCTCTGTTCTTTCTTTCCCTCCATTGTTGAATTGTATTCTCTCAGACCTTCGCCGTTTCTGTAGCGAACGTGCAGTTCTGTATATTTTTTTATTCTATACAATAATATACTAAGCCTGAGCTCTCAACCTAATCGACGGTTCCCTTTTGGTTGTCTTTCAGCCGTCCTTTGCTACGCAGTCATAATTTTAGTTCTTGAGCTTAGTGATGTATACCTGTATGAAGAATGTACCAAAATTACCGCTGCCTGTTAAAGAAAATTAAAGATAATAGGGGCGGATGAATGAGAAAACTATAGGATTATCAGTCTTGACAGCTAACGCCCACAACTTGCGGACTAGAGTAACATGGAGAGGGTAGGAAGAAGAACTGAAAGAATCACTTTTATGTTTTTGTGACTTCGCCTTTTGGTCTCAATGAACACAATGATTCCATGCTCGTTAAATCTATGTTAGCGTGGTCTCGTTATGTGATGCAATGTTGCCCTGATAGTAGGCTCTACTTCTCTTTTAAAGAAGAATTCTTGCGTACGCTGTAAAGAAGATTTATTTCACCAAGACTATAACATTTATTATGGCAAAGTTTCTTCAGTGCACTACAATTCAAGAAAACGCTACGTCTTAGCTGACTTATGAACACGCCTCATATATTTATGTATAGGACAGTAATACTCTGTCTTAAACATACTATATTCAAAGATCGTCGTATTATGAACGATGTGGCATCATGATTTAAATTAAACTGTCATTTCTTTGCAACAGAAGTTGGCATTCGTGTCTACCTTCGTTTATCGTAGTTGTGACGACCTAGCAGTAGTTAATGTTACTCATAGATTATCTTTATTGGATTTAAAGTTTGATATGTGTCGCTATCATTGTGCGCTTCAGTGTTATCATCAATTGTAAGGCTGTGTTTGAACACGACTCGACCTGTTCGAACAGTTCACGTCGCAGTTCGGGTAATTTCGGATTCTTTTCGATCTTAAGATCAGCCTGCTATCTAGTGGCTATTGTTCGTACTATCACAAGAATCTGTGTTAGCGTTTTTAATGCACTATGGCTCCTTGTAATAAAAATAAGTCTGAAACACGGATTGAAATATCTTCTAGGGTACAGGTCGTGCATAACAACGGCAGGTAATAAATAAAAACAAATAGCAGTCACGATCCTGTCCATTATTTCCAGCTTTCGCTCATCGCGCGATCTGGCGAAGTTTGATGATACTATCTCCAAGGCTTACTCATTATCGCGATAAAAATTACAATTCGCTTCAATACGATACATTTTGCTTGTTCAGTATTTTATTCTTGAATACTTGTCTTCACTGTTTCATCTGAATGTTACCATATTGTGTTCAAACTGGTCAAAATCTGATAACGATTCTAATATCTGAACAGGGATTGAATTGCTCATTTGTAACTTATCATTACCGCCTCTCATAAACAAATCAAATATCATACTGGGTTCAGTCAAGTAATATTTTCTGGAGAACAAAATTTTCATCTTCGTCTGTATGCCGCCACTGTTTGAGAACTCGTAAATTTGTTCAAACACAAATGGAGTTGTGCAGCGATAGGATTTAATGCTATTTCCTCCAGTGTTTCACGAAATTGTCAAACATGAAGCAGAGCCGCAGCTTACTGCCTCGCAGCGCAAGTCAAATGTCACGTCATTGTTCGAACAAACTAGATACTGTATCGAGTGCTGCGGAGTATCAGGAAATCTCTAACCCGTTCGCATGCGAGTAGCGTTTGCCCAGTCCCAGTCAGTTGCCTTCAACTGTCTTTCACAAGAAAAATACCACAGCTCTACAACTGATTTTAAAAAAACGGAGATACATCTGTTCTTGCACTGATTTTGGTATATGTATGCACACTATGTTTGAACATTAATGCGTCTGTAGACAGAAGCATAAGCCGCCTGAGCAACACTACTATGTTACAAACAAAAATGACCAGCAGTTAACAAGACTCATAAATAAGGTATTATTAAACAGAAAGCTAAATATTTGCGTGAAATAATTTAACAAATGCAATACTTACACAGTCATACCTTCCAAAAACTTAGTTGCTTACGTTCTTCGCTAATTCCTCGTCGAAGTGCAGATGTGGAGTTGCAATGAAATTATGAAACACAGCGGAGTGGAACAGTGGCATATACTCATGTGACAAGGACATGTGGACACACAACACTGCGATGTACCGACACTCACCAGTCCCATATCAAAAGGCGCAAAGATCACAACCAGATCTTTGCCACGCATTTGTTAACGTAGTTTCATATCACCAGGGAAAAGTTGACTGTAGATAACTGAGCGAAGACGGGTGGTTAAATATAGTTCATGCAACCTGAACTGCGGTTTGCCAGTTTGCAAGCATTCAAAACGAAATGTCGGGCACGGAGGTTGAACAACGTAAAAAAATTTGCATTCAGATGTTGGCAATACTTGATTGTTTTTGGCGACAGTATCTTCAACGTAATATCTTTGTTGAGAGTACAGACAAATATTGATGGGACAGAAATGCAAAACTTTACAGATACATTATTTTGGTGGGTGGTAGAACAGACACATCGCTGTTTTTTTTTAAATATTTTTAAACGTTCGGTCTGGAGTACAACCGTTATCAGATGTCTTTACAAATCGCTGTTCTAGATTATCAAAACAAAACACATCCTTTGCAAATCTATGTGTTACTGTGTCTTCTTGCTGGGTAAGCTAGTACAGATGCGATTCTTTGTACTGCAACTGTAAGGGTTTTTTTAATTCATTAAAAGCATTAGGTTTCTCTAAAACATCCCTTGTGGTTTATGATTGTATCAGTAATTTAGGTAATCATACGATGGTTTCTGTACAACATTTTACACTCACTAGTTATCATTATATCTTGTGCAGTACAGTATTAAAAAGAGCGATAACTGTTCTTTCCTAAGAGACAAGATATCTCTCAAAATTAGTAGACTTCATAGTTTCAAAATCACAGCTACTCGTAACAACACAAACGATGCAGTAAATGCTTGTAAACCTCCATCGTAAGTTGCCGCATAGTTCAGTATTACAGTATGTTACGCAACTGTAAGGAAAAATAAGATCTATGGCGGTACATGCTTTCTCTTCTCTTTCTCTCGAGATAATTGTCATAGAACTGCATTGGTAGAGTTCCAGAATCCGTTTATTAAAACCAGTCAGCTTTCAGGGACCGATCTCAAAGCAGGTAAACCCGATAGTTTCCACGTGTTATCCATTTCAGCTAGAGATTGCGGAATGCTGAAGGAACTATCTTGCTCGGAAAAAAATTCTCTTCAAAGTAACTAGCAACCGTCGCAAAGTCGTGCAACAGTGTATTTAATTACCTTTGCTCTGTTCTAACTGCCCGGTTGCCTGGGCCGGATTTAGCAAGCAGAAAAGAGGCTAGCTTGCTTCGACAATCATTTCTTATGTTCTGTTTCTTGCAGCTTTGCAAAGTGTATTGCTTTCCAAGTTCTGTCCTCCATACTTAAATTTTCAGTTCCTCACTTGCTCAAATTTTTTACTTCCGAAAAAGACACATTTTAACTGGTAATGAACATTTGAACAAGTGGTAAATGACGGACCCACTGTGGCGCATGGAAGTGCTCGAATTTGCGCGCGAAGACCTGATGGTCTAACCACTCTTGACTTCAATGCTAAATAACTCGGAAACGCCGCAACCCGGTGAATTTTTTTCTAACAATTATTTTTTGGCACGCACTTACAAGCTTTTCAAACTGTTTCTGACAATCTTGTAAAGGCACATGCACACACTTAACAGGGCGAAAGCTGTTGATAAGTCACACTGTTCTTATTACCACGTCTATTTCTCATCGAATTTCGATAAAAAGATGTTTCGTTTTAAGTAATGTAGTTTTGTAGGGAGAAATTGTGTGTCCCTCAGGATATTGGAGAGAGGAAGTTCAGTTCTCAGTTTATGGGAATGGGCTCTCCTATACAACACCTATGAAGTTCGACCTTTGGAACTTGAGCTCGATGTAACATATGTGAGATTCTACGGACGGAGATATAAGAAGCACCAGAGTTCCGCTTTTTGCTCAACATTTATATGCTAGTCTATGTGGCCGAGTGGTTCTAGGCGCTTCAGTCTGGAATCACGCGACCGCTATGGTCGCAGGTTCGAATTCTGCCTCGGAAATGGATTTGTGTGATGTCCTTAGGTTAGTTAGGTTTAAGTAGTTCTAAGTTCTAGGGGACTGGTCACCTCAGACGTTAAGTCCCATAGTGCTCAGAGCCATTTGAACCATTTTGAACATTTATATATGAACTTGAGTTCATTAGTATTCGCCTGGGTCCACAGATCTGTAACTAAGTGTGAATATGTACTGCCAGTAATGTGTTTTTTACAAATAGACTGTAGTGTGTGATCGAAATGTGTTGACGGTAATACATGGTTACCATCCGTCCCGATGTATCGGGACCGTCACCATTATGGACCTTCTCTCGACCTCCTGCACAAGGTCCAATTTTGCAAAATTCTGTTACGAGATTAGATCAAGTACTGAAGTAACGCCGTCTGTAAGCGCAACATTTAAAAGTAGCCTCATTTTTATTTACCTCAGAAAGTTTATGTTGACAAGTTCATCTCACAGATTGCGTTGCAACGCTTTGGCAAGTATCTTCACGGATGTTGAGCCAGTGGACTGATGAAAGAAGTCGACTGCTGCCAGGGACTGTGCAATCAGTCTTACAGTGCCAGTTGAACTACACACAGGGTTGCATGGAATTTTATAAATACGTATAAGGTAAAAAATAAAAAGTAATCATCTCAGAGAGTTCCGAAGAGGTCCCAGCTAGATATGGCAACCCTACGGTAATATGATCTTTGCGGTTAAGCTGTACAGCCCGATATTTTATTTTCAGTTTGTCGACATCTCGTCAAGTAAACATAGTGTTGACATATATGTTATTTAGTGCTCAATAGTCCGCCCCCGGTAACTGAGCGGTCAGCGTGACAAACTGTCAATCCAAAGGACCCGGGTTCGATTCCCGGCTGGGTCAGAGATTTTTCTCCACTCAGGGACTGGGTGTTGTGTTGTCCTAATCATCATCGTTTCATCCCCATCGACGCGCAAGTGGCCGAAGTGGCGTCAAATCGAAAGACTTGCACCAGGCGAACGGTCTACCCGACGGGAGGCCCTCGTCACACGACATTTCATTTCATTTCAGTGCTGAATAAAATCCACCATTACTTAAATAATTCGCTTTAAAGTTAGCTGCAACAATGAAAATTATTTACAATAAACCATGTAACAGAGGAGCGAAAGTCGTATTAAATCCTCTGTTACCACCCGCTGAAAAAGATCACAATTATACACTACATTTTTGCCGCGCGGATTAGCCGAGCGGTCTGAGGCGCTGAAGTCATGGACTGTGCGGCTGGTCCCGACGAAGGTTCGAGTCCTCCCTCGGACATGTCCTTAGTGTAATTTAGGTTAAGTACTGTGTACGTTTAGGGACTAATGACCTTAGCAGTTAAGTCCCATAAGATTTCACACACACTCACTACATTTTTACAATCATTAAGCAGTTTTCGCAAGATTTCATGGCTGGCCTTCAACGGTTCCTGCCCTTGCAAGGGCCCTGTCTTTCGATTTGACGCCACTTCGGCGACTTGCGCGTCAAATTTATTCATTTAAGGGCCCTGTCGTGCATACAGTTCGATTAGAACTCGCACTGAGCTATACAGCACTAATCCGTCGGATGCTTGAGTGGGGTAGATACCTGTCCTGCCACAGCTCGTTTAGATTTTCTGTGGTACTCCTTTTCCAAACAATACAGTATTCTATCTCTACCTTGCTTTCAAAAAATGTTCGAATGTTTGTGAAATCTTGTGGGACTTAACTGCTAAGGCCATCAGTCCCTAAGCTTACACACTACTTAACCTACATTATCCTAAGGACAAACACACACACCCATGCCCGAGGGAGGACTCGAACCTCCGCCGGGACCAGCCGCACAGTCCATGACTGCAGCACCCTAGACCGCTCGGCTAATCCCGCGCGGCACCTTGCTTTTAACGACACCTTAGTTGTAACATAGCTTCCTTGTGTTGTTTTTCTTTCCGTCTCTCGGTATCGTCCGGCGTTTACGTACCTTGGCGATACGGCCAACATTCGCATATTCATTACCATATATTCAAATGTCGACTCGGAATGCAGGGAAAGGCACCGTCGCCTCTCGGTGCTTAAGCAGGGCCCGCCTTGTTAGTTTCGGCTAATGGTCTTCCGCTGATGTCACTGGAGTTTCCTTCAGCGCCGGAAGTAGTGCATTAGGCGGGAAGGAGGAAAAGCGCATGGTTGGGAGAATGACGCGCGCTGCGGGGTCCCGCACGTAGCTGCTGTGTCGACACGGCGGTTCTCCGTCTCCACTTAGGCGCCCCCCGTCGCTTAACAAGGCCGCTCGACTAATTAGCGGGCAGCGCTAGGAACGCACACCGCTGCAGTCCCCGTCACAAGTCGTCCCACTGCCCGTTTCATATAGTTGCAATCGACTGCGAATCTGTATTGACTTTTCATTTCTGTTCTTCACGGGAATCAAGCGTGTTCGTCTTTTCTAGTGAATATTGTAATTTTAATAAAATAACCATTGTTACTTTTCTCAGGCAGCCGAATAAGTGGAAATTTAAATGAAATTCCCTTCATCTGTGTATGGTCAGTTCGTAAATGTGATTTTGGAAGAGCCGCTCGATGGCTACAACTGCTGACATAACGATGGAAACACAAAACGTAAACATACAAAATAGTTTATCTACAGGACACAAATGAGCTGTCACATGAGGAAGAAGGGTGTTACAATACCATACTGCAAAGCAGTTTAACACCACAACCGGGCTTTATTACGAATGATTATTTTGGAGTCCCTCGCTTTGAACTGACGTGTCCAGCGAGCTGTAACGGGTCTATAGTTGAAAGTGGACGCCGAACTACGGTTCATTTTGACACTGGTCACACCGACAAAACAAAAAGATGAGAAAAACACCCTAGAACCGTTTGAGGCTTTTTTATTCTAATTCTTTGTAACTATCGTTTTAAGCTGTGTATTTAGCCTCGCTATTCGAAACAACTGATTGTTAATCGACATAATCTGTTCAGATATAACATTAGTTAGGGAAGCTACAGAATTATGCTCGCTGAAGGAAGGCGAGGTCCTTCACACTTAAGACATGTGAGAAACTAAATGGGCCAGCCGCGGTGACCGAGCGGTTCTAGGCGCTACAGTCTGGAACCACGCGACCGCCACGGTCGCAGGTTCGAATCCTGCCTCGGGCATGGTTGTGTGTGATGTCCTTAGGTTAGTTAGGTTTAAGTAGTTGTAAGTTCTAGGGGACTGATGACCTCAGAAGTTAAGTCCCATAGTGCTCAGAGCCATTTGAACCATTTGAAAGTAACTGGGCACCTTAGGACACATGACTTGACTCATACTGGCACTGTGGCAAGTCGCAAAGTCGTATGAAAAAAAAAAAAAAAAAAAAAAAAAAAAAAAAAAAAAAAAAAAAAAAAAAAAAGCACACCACTCACGATGTGAGCAACAGCATTTTGAAGCTCTAATAAGGAAACTGTTATGACTCTTAATCATATTGACACCGGGGCATCGGGGCATACTGCAACGCCATATGCAAAGGAACAGCACTGCTTTCACGATGTGCAGTGGACGCCGAACTACGATTCACTTTGACACTGGTCATATTGAAAAATTCTAGAACCGTGTGATATCTTCTTTTAATTATTTACAATTATCTTCTTCAAGCAGTGTACTTAGCCTCGCTATTCAATCCTCTTGATTGCTAATCGACATAATTCGTTGAAATACAAAATTATGGGAGAAAAAAATAACTGAAGGTACTGAATTCTCCTCCCTGTAAACAAGCAATGTCCTCTGCATTTATGCATGTGAGAAATCAACTGGGCAGCTCAAGACACATGACTTGACCCATAGACACTCAGGCACACTCCAACGTCATACGCAAAGATACAGTTCGCTATTCACGATGCGAGTCATAATTGCATTGTTATCCTTACAACTCAACAGCAGTTCGAAGCACTGGCAACGAATCTGTTTTTGATTCTTAATCGTATTGAGACTGGATTATACTGTAACATTGTATGCAAAGGAAAATCACACCATTCACGATGTGAGTCATCGTCGCATTGTTATTCCAAGCCGGCCGGGGTGACCGAGCGTTTCTAGGTCCTTCAGTCTGGAACCGCGCGACCGCTACGGTCGCAGTTTCGAATCCTGCCTCGGGCATGGATGTGTGTGCTGTCATTAGATTAGTTAGGTTTAAGCAGTTCCATGTTCTAGGGGACTGATGACCTCAGATGCTAAGTCCAATAGTGCACAGAGCTATTTGAACCTTTTCTTTTTTTTTTCTTTTTTTTTTTTTTTGTTATTCCAATAAATCAAGAACGACACTGTACTTCAGTCTTACTCAATATTGTAACCCCCCAATGTCGTATGCAAAGAAACAGCACACGCCAATTATGATATAAGTCATCATAGCATTGTTATTCCTTATAACATAACAACAGTTCAAAGTGCTGACAAAGAAATTGTGCATTGCAATGGACTCTGTAGAAAAGAAACACGCTACTGCGTGACAGACAACGCAAATTTTATTTCTACCTCTTCGTAACTTCCGTGGAAGTCCCACAGTAAATTCACAAACGTAATCCCAAATGCTAATGTTCCTGCGAAAATATGAAGTGTGACAGGCAGGCGAAGCACTTTTCGTAATTGAAAAATGAATTTAAAAGAGTTCTCAAGATTCCATCGCAGCTCAGTGTTTACTTGAAACTCTTTCACATTTTTCTCTCTACCGGCCCATACAATATTCATATTCTGCGCCAAAACAAAAAGAAAATGAATTTCGCTGATCCGTGCCCTGAGGAACCTACAGTCACTTTTATTGAATCACGCTTCGTTGCTTCATGCTGATGCTGCGAAATTGGTATGACCTGTTATTAATACACGTGGCGTCAACTAGAAAGACTTGTAATACGGCGGACGAACCCCGAAGGGTTTATCCCGGCCAATAAATGCCATACGATCATTTCATTTAATTTTTAGTAACGTTTCAGTTGCACCAGAAATGACTTCACCGTGTAGTACAAGCTGATTGGTATCTTACAGTGTTGTTACATTGATAGGCTAACGAGAGACAGTACTTTAGCAGTTTTTAACCCTTGCTTCTGCAATTATTCCCTGCTCGGCTTTTCATTCGACGGTCGTCAGAATAAGTCAAAATTCCGCCGTTCCATTGTCGATTGTTCTTTGGATTGACTGCAGTTTACCCTGAGTTTCACGTCTGGTATGACTTTTTCTTTGTGAGAAATCGTATTTGCACTTTGGATCAAGTTCTAAACTTCACGGCCCCTAAATAAAGTCGAAAGAGTGCATTCTACATGCACGACTAACGCAGTACTGTGACTCTGACAGAAATCTGCTAGTGGTTTGTCAATTTATCTCGCTTACTATTAATTACAGCGTATAGTGTCACCTTTTATCTGGCGTGGTTTTCCAGACACTAAAGATCAGACACTGGATTCCCGATTAATGCGAAACTCCTCTTTTAGTATGAAAATGTCCTGGGGGCTTTTGTAATTGTCTGATTGAGAAAGCACACGACGTCCGGTAGCATTATGCTACGTGAAGTACAATAGGTTGAGGACACCTCTATTAAGCGGTATCTACAGTCCATTTAATTATTCAACCCTTTTACCCCAACTGATTCTGACGAGGGATGGTGTCAGTTTAATTCCCAGCGCGCAATTTAAACGGCGCGACTAAGTTTTGCCTGTCGACGGAATGTTGTAAACGTGTAATATGTACTTTAATTGTTTGTCTATTCAATACAGAGTAGTATAATGATTAGAGAATAGGTAATAATACATTTACCTCATGTAGCGTGGTTGACAACACAACGATCTTTGATGGTCGCGATTCACACTCGTCTGCCGCTGTCACGTTGCCATCTATGCCTGTTCAAAATGGTTCAAATGGCTCTAAGCACTATGGGACTTAACATCTGAGGTCATCAGTCCCCTAGATTTAGAACTACGTAAAGCTAACTAACCTAAGGACATCACACACATCCATGCCCGAGCCAGGATTCGAACCTGCGACCGTAGCAGCGGCGTGGTTCCGGACTGAAGCGCCTAGAACTGCTAAACCACAACGGCCGGTCCTTAATCGGAAATTAAGAACAACGCGTTGCAAGATTCGAGTTTTCGGGCGCTCATAAGTGCATGCACGCCACCACAGAACAGCCCTCTGTATCGTTTGGAAGTGCAGTTTGTTTTCTACTATCTCTATTACTATAAATATGATTTATGAAGCTGTGCGAAGATTTAAAGTATGATAGACACCTGGCGATAACTGTTTTCGTCATATTTTACGTCCATTTCCTCCTTCGTATTTCTTTATATTGTCTTTGGGACGCAGAATTTAAATTATAGAATAGCAGTTTTTCTACCTTCTGTTGCCAATTACTAAGCATATTGTTTATTTGGTAGGCACTCCGACTGTACCACTTAAAACTGATGAATTTAGAAACTCCATATCTTTCCAGGTGCTATCTTCACCACAACCATTTTCCTTTTCTGCGAGTTCTATCAATCTCTTCAGCCAAAAGTAGTCATAGTTCCGTCTACCAGACCACAACCGATTACATCAACTTACCTCTCCACACTTCTGAGAGCAACAACCTCAATGAACACTGAAAAGCAGGCCGCTGTGGACGAGCGGTTCTAGGGGCTTCAGTCCGGCACTGTGCTGCTGCTACGGTCGTAGGTTCGAATCCTGCCTCGGGCATGGATGTGTGAGATGTCCTTAAGTTAGTTAGGTTTACGTAGTTCGAAGTCTAGGGGACTGATGACCTCAGATGAAAAGTTCCATAGTGCTTAAAGCCATTTTTAACACTAAAAAAACTGAACGGGGAAATAATGGTGGATAGAATAGCAATGTGTTACTGGTATTTAACAATTAGCTCCGCCTGTTCGCAAGTGAAGATCTAACGTCTAGCTAACTTAAACTTTCCTGTCATTAGATACTTCGACTCGCTTTTTTAAAAATAAACTTTATATTTTTAATGTTTATAGTATTATGACAACGACAGCGGTTAATTTCTGGTTCATGAGTTTCATTTCCTGTACACCACTTAGTCTCGTAATTAGTTCGACGTAAGTATGCTGCTAGTGTGAGGTTAATATCAAATATGTCGAAAGTATTTCTCAAGATCTGACGGATCACTGGTGTCCACTATCACTATTTCTGTTTGCCACTGCTGAAGGTTCCACAAAAGGATCCACTTTCTCATTACTATCACTATTAACGTATGCAGTCGCGTTAAATGAAAGATGCGTCACGAGAAAAAGGATACATTTTCCAGAGGGAAGAACCAGATCCATAATTCACATTTATTTTCTTTTAAAGAGCATGGAGACCATGTTCTCGTCACCGAACGAAGTTTCACAACAGTACGATTGAATTACAACATCCATTTTTTCCTCGTATTCGCTTAAGACGAAAAACGTGACTGTCGGTTTGTGCAGTGTACCGTTTTCCTTACGTCAGATGTAATACGTGGCTTTCTGATGCACATAAATCTTCTTTTTAATTAGTATTAATTTTCCTTTGCTTAACATATAGCAGCTGTATTTCATGTCAGCGTCGAGTCTTACAATGCAACCACTTAAGTTGGAATTCCTTTGCAGGTGTTTTATCTTTTTGGATCTGAAACCAGTCATTAGTTATCATTATCAGAAATATTTTCACTTATTCTTTTATTGTCAAATTCAGAGTCTATCTTAGCAATTGCACTAACATAGCAGTCACGGGTTAATACAGTTTAGTCTTGTTTTACTGACGTGTCAATAAATGTATGTGTAAATGGACTGAAAACTTCTTTTTAGCAACAAACTGTAACAGGGCTACTTAATGATTACGTATGTGATAGCTGGAAGACAGCACAACACACACTAGGAAGTTTACTGGCAGCGAATTTCAAGGACATCCACAATTCAGATGACCGGAAATGTTCCTGTTGAGGAGTTAATACTGCACTATCTTATTCTGCCTCGAACATATCGTCAACAAATTCATTTTTGTCTTAAAAACGTTAAGTTTTTCAGCATGTATCGAAATAGTTATCGGGCTGTTCGTAAGTGTGTGGTTTTCGCGGTAACAATACAAAGAACAGTGAGAGCACCATCTGTAAGAGTTTATACAAAGTCAGTGGGTGAGGATGAAAGGGAATCACAAGCCAAACATGAAAGTGTTTTAGCCGGATGTGCTTTTAGCTTGCACAAAATTACATTTCAAAGGATGGTCACAGAAACCGCAAATGGGCACTCTGCTATCTACTTTGAAGTATTTGCATGTATCCTCTAGCACAGCTATGAAGGCAAACATATATAATTACTGTTATCACAGATGACGAAAGGCTGATCGTGGACTGTATATCTGGGTAAGAGTTCGAGACTCATCTGAAACTGATATAGTCGTGGTAGTTAGGCAATGGAATTTTGAGGTTTGGCAAGGTTGGCACCGGGGTATAATTGAAAAATTTAAATGAATAAAAATGATCTCAAATAACTGTGTTCAGATTGTATGGGAAGGAAGAGTGATTTCAGGTGTGCCGCAGGGGAGTGTCATAGGACCGTTGCTATTCACAATATACATAAATGACCTGGTGGATGACATCGGAAGTTCACTGAGGCTTTTTGCAGATGATGCTGTGGTGTATCGAGAGGTTGCAACAATGGAAAATTGTACTGAAATGCAGGAGGATCTGCAGCGAATTGACGCATGGTGCACGGAATGGCAATTGAATCTCAATGTAGCGAAGTGTAATGTGATGCGAATACATAGAAAGATAGGTCCCTTATCATTTAGCTACAAAATAGCAGGTCAGCAACTGGAAGCAGTTAATTCCATAAATTATCTGGGAGTACGCATTAGGAGTGATTTAAAATGGAATGATCATATAAAGTTGATCGTCGGTAAAGCAGATGCCAGACTGAGATTCATTGGAAGAATCCTAAGGAAATGCAATCCGACAACAAAGGAAGTAGGTTACAGTACGCTTGTTCGCCCAATGCTTGAATACTGCTCAGCAGTGTGGGATCCGCACCAGGTAGGGTTGATAGAAGAGATAGAGAAGATCCAACGGAGAGCAGCGCGCTTCGTTACAGGATCATTTAGTAATTGCGAAAGCGTTACGGAGATGATAGATAAACTCCAGTGGAAGACTCTGCAGGAGAGACGCTCAGTAGCTCGGTACGGGCTTTTGTTGAAGTTTCGAGAACATACCTTCACCGAAGAGTCAAGCAGTATATTGCTCCCTCCTACGTATATCTCGCGAAGAGACCATGAGGATAAAATCAGAGAGATTAGAGCCCACACAGAAGCATACCGACAATCCTTCTTTCCACGTACAATACGAGACTGGAATAGAAGGGAGAACCGATAGAGGTACTCAGGGTACCCTCCGCCACACACCGTCAGGTGGCTTGCGGAGTACGGATGTAGATGTAGATGTAGATGAAGAGGTCATTGCTCACAAAATTTAAATTTCAGTCGTCGTGTAAAACAGATTTTTTAAATCAGGGGTTCTCGAAACAGCAGTCTCCCCACATGCTTATTGGCTCCTGCTAACAGTTAGTCACAAAACTGCTCATTATGATAATTTTAAGATAGTACAATGATTTTTTGTGAAGAACAGTGTTGCGTTAATGTTCACGGTGCAGTCCAAATACTCAGTAGTAAACATGTGGTAATGTGAAGCTGATCTCGCCCGAAAGTTCGATATGGACACCACTGTACTTTACTAGGCATTGTCCTATTGGAAATTGTATGCTTTTGCCTTGCCCCGACAGAAGTAATTTGTTCAGCCACTTACAGGTAGACCTACAGTTCATGCAGAATTCGCAGCACGACACAGCTTGGCATTTATCACAATAAAAACGTCACTATCTGAAGTGGAAGAAGGGATAAGTAAAAAATAAAAACCTCTTAGAACGGAATGACAGTTGAAACTGTGTATGAGGTTTGACTTTCGAACAGTGTGACGTTCAGCCACAGAGCTAAAACAAGTCTTGAATAATTACATTAATTTTAAACATTCACCTTTGAAAGACTACTTCATAAATAAACAGACCCATTCAGCATCCTTCCCCATAGCCCTTCTTCCTGTTCCATTCATGGGTGTCATCCAGGAAACAAGAATTTTGGTACACTCTCGCATAATCCCGAATTTCTCTAATTTTAGCTTCGTGTTTATTACGAGAGTTTTATGTTGGAGGCAGTAGTTATGTTCCTTCAGTTTTGGAACATAGGCCCTTGAAAGGTTGTGAGCAGAGCTCTTCGTGACGCACATCATCATAACTGTAGCGCCTCCTATTCCAGTTTGTTGAGCATCTCTGTGATACTCCACCATGAAAACAAATTTAAAAAAAAATGAATAATGGAGCTCCCTTTAATTTTTTTCCTGCCGTCTGCGACAATCCAACTTGGTATAAGATCCAGACCTACTAATAATACTCAAAAATTGGCGGAATTAGTGTTTGTAAGTTATTGGGTGTGTTCAAATGGTTCAAATGACTCTGAGCATTATGGGACTAACCTAAGAACCTGACCAGGTTAAATAAATAAATAAGAACATCACATCACAACATCCATGCCCGAGGCAAGATTCGAACCTGCGACCGCAGCGGTCGCGCGGTTCCAGATTGTAGCACCTAGAACTGCTCGGCCACCCCGGCCGGCTGGGTGTGTTCATCGTTTGCCTTAATGACTCGGGTGCAATCTTGTACTAAAACAATCATCGTCTCCAAACTGTTCATCTACAGTATATACTACACAATGCTGTTAAATGTGTTCATATCCATTTAGTGCTTTCTTAAGCGAAGTCAGGGCATCACACACTAACCACGTAGAACACCCCCATACCGTAACACCACGTTTTCTGTATTTGTCTGTTGACACTAAACATGATGGCAGCTAATGTACACTAGAATTTGTCAAACCCAAACACTTCCATCAAATGGTACACAGTGAATCATCATTCCAACTCGCTTGTTTCTGGCTGTCCACTTTCAGTGGCTTAGGTCTTTACACCACCTCAAGCGTTGCTTGCATCGACTGCAAAAATGTGTGTCTCATGAAGAGCTGCTTGACCATTTTTCTCCACACTTGGTCCTCCCTAAACACAATCACTGTGCACCTCATCACTAATTCTTTATGCTGATTACATGCGATTTTGTACAACCACCCTCGCAAATACTCGACGGTCCCTGCCTGTCAATACAATGTGGACTGCCTGGTCTTGGTTTAGCTATGGTTGTTCCTTCGCATTTCTACTTCACCGTCACTTCACTAACAGTCGATTTTATGTATACAGACTGAAGCACCAAGTGAAAATTTGTACCAACGCTGGGAATCGAACCTGAGTCTCGTGCTTACTAGGCAGATGCATTAGCCACTAAGCCAACTTGGGGAAGCGATTCACACACATGCACGGATTACGCTAACACGCTTCCCTCTTGATCCAAATTCTCACTGCCACCTCAGTCTACTATACTATAAATTTCCCTTTTACACACGAACGCCCCGCGGAGTGGCCGTGCAGTCTGAGGCGTCATGTCATGGACTGCCCAGCCCCTCCCGTCGGAGGTTCGAGTCCCCCCTGGGGCATGGGTGTGTGTGCGTTCTTTTTAGCACACGTTAATTTAAGTTAGTTTAATTACTGTGTAAGTCTACGGACCGATGACCTTAGCAGCTTAATCCCTTAAGAATTCACACACATTTGAACATTCTTTTACACAGGAACAGAATTGCTAAGGTTCTCCTTATTCTGCAATAGCATCGAACGTAAATGGGGGATCCAGATTGAAAACCAGGTGCACATACATATACAAACTAAATGACAAAATTTCAGCAGTGAGAATCTGGATCGAGGAGGGAGGGATGCCAGTTGTGTGAACTGCTGTGCCAAGTTGGGTTCGTGGCTAACGCAACTGCTAGGTAAGCAAGAGATCTGGGTTTGATCCCCAGTCTCGGTATAAACTTTCACTCGCCACTTCAGTCTGCATCATAAAATCATATCTGTATGAGACCAGTAAAGTCTCTGAAATTGTGTCATTTGACTAGTAGCCGACTTGGGCAATTTTAGATAGGCTGAAACGTCCCTGATGGATACGTTACTCAAGAGACATGCAATGAGTAACTCTACCTGCAAAGTCAGTGAGCTCTCCTGAACAACTCATACTGCTGTCACCGCTTTTCTGCTGATGACACAATACCACCTGCCTCCTTCTATTTTAGTAGAAGGGCAACAGGGGCATGGGTGTAATTTCTTAGTGCAGCCTGCGTTCACTCAGGGACAAACCTATTATTCTCCGTTGATTGACAGGTCATTAACCTATTCTTCTGCTGAGAGGGCTAAGACCCTCTCTGGATAATCCATCCTTGTGATTGACAGATCATAATCTGTCAATCAAAGGAGAACAACAGGTTTGCCTCCAAGTGAATACTTGCCTCTGAATTTAGGCAACCCGCAATAACAAACTGCACCTATGTCCCTGTTGCCCTACTACATCCATTGATGGGTCCGACTCTCGTGACACATAGTGGTCAATTCCACATTATATAGGATTCTCTGGATACTTTTGATCAGACAGTGCAAAATCAGGAACTGAAGAATCTAACTTATTTTATGCAGAATGGTGGCGAGTTAGACTGGTTCTAATTTCGATGGTAGAGTAGTAACCACCGACACGACCGGGGTATAGTTTACAGATTTTTATGGGTTATTTGTTCCAGTTATAGGCTTGTTGAAAATTGTGCCTAAAATATACCTTTTGAAAACATGTAAACAATATGCAGAGAATGGAGATTAGACGATACGCAGGTGGATAGTGCCGGCGTGACGCGAGGTGAGGTGAGAGGCGCCGTGCGTGCACGGGCAGCGGACGGCGGCCATGGAACTGAATTATTTGTCGTCCGCCCTCAGTCTGCCGACACGAAGCTGCTCGAAACACGAAGGGTGACGAAAAGAAGAGCAGTAAGTTTTATAACAGGGCCTGCGCTGTTTCCGCCAGAGCTGCCTTTCAAATGACTGTACTTCTTTTCTAATACACTGGCCATCAGAGCATTTATGACATTTAATCATCGAAATTATACTAAAATACGTTCGCTCTTGCTTCTGGATTCTACTCTGCCTGTTTTAAGGCAACAAGAAAGTGGCACACACCTCGCAAAGAAATGCGATTTTAATCAACATAACACAAGGCGTGTTTTGTAAGTAAGTACCGTTTTGAAATTTAAAAAAAAAGACGTGCTAAGATATCTCAATAATTTTATTTTTATTTGAAAGCCTGTACCTTAATCTACGCACTGACGCAATTACAGTCTCATTCTTCCTTGTTTACGTTGTGTACTGAGTGTTTGTGATGCCTCCGATAATCGTGAGTCCCGCCGACATTGAAGTACGGGCTGTTATAAGATTTCTTAGCGCTAAAGGCATAAAAGCGATCGATATTCATCGTGAGATCTGTGCACTTTACTGAAAAAACATTATGAGTGATGGAATGGTAAGAAAGTAGGTGAGAGCATTTTAAGATGGCCGCACAAATGTGCATGATGAACAACGGAGTGGGCGTCTTTCGGTCGTTAATGAAAGTTTGGTGCAGGAAGTGAACAATAAGGTCAGAGAAAACAGACGCTTTACGATTTCCTCCTTGCGGGATGACTTCCCTAATGTTTCTCGTAGTGTTTTGTATGGCATTGTGACCGAGCACTTGAATTACCGAAAACTGTGCGCACGTTGGGTACCGAAAATGTTGACGGATGTGTGCAAAACCAAACGTTTAGACAGTGCATTGACTTTCCTTGAGCGGTACCACAACGACGGTAATGACTTCTTAAGCCAAACTGTTGTGGGCAATGAAACATGGGTGGCCTACGTCACAGCAGAATCAAAGCAACAGTCCATGAAAGTTGAGCAAGGGCATCGCTTTGCTGCAAGACAATGCCCGTCCGCATGTGGCGAATCAGACCAAAGATCTCATCACATAGTTTCGATGGGAAACTCTAGATCATTCTCTTTACAGCCCCCATCTTGCGCCCAGTGACTATCATCTGTTCCTGCACTTGAAGAAACACCTGGGCGGTCAGCGTCTTCAAGACGATGAAGTCAAACCAGTGGTAATGCAGTGGTTAACAAGTCAGGCGGCAGACGTCTATGAGAAGGGTATTCAAAAACTGGTACAACGTTAAGACAAGTGCCTCAATATTGACGGAAATTATGTAGAAAGGTAGATTAAGGTACAGGCTTTCATGTAGAAATAAAATTATTGAGATATCTTAGCACGTCTTTTTTTTAAATTTCAAAACGGTACTTACTTTAAAAAACACGCCTCGTAATTTTGTTCGCATAAAAGAAGCAGTACAACACTATATTTGGTCCAAGACACCTAAAAGAATTAAGTCATTGCGATGGCAAACGCTTCATAGCTATTGTGGCAAAATGAAAACATTCCTTGGATACTGCTTTTGAACATACACTTTTTCACAGTGAAGACGTTGTAAACCAGACGGAAGCCATGTGCAATGCAGCAAATTAACAGCGTACACCTCCTGATTCCCTTTAATAAAATAAAAGTGGCCTGGAGAACATTGTGCCAGGGTACAAAAAAACACAGAAGATGAAAGGGAATACAATACTAAACTTTCAGGTATTGAAAGTGGCCGTCATTAATCTCTTGGTACTTCTGGACCCTGGGCAGTAAGTTGATGAAGGCGGATCGAATCTGGACTGCTGGAATTGCTGCAGTCTTAGCCGAAATGGTCTGCTGCAGTATGAGGATTGTTGTCGTGCACCTTAGAGTTGAGGGCTCCCCCACACGAAGAATCGCACACTGACAGACCAGGTGACCCGGGTAGCCTGCGAGGGCCGCGACCACACTGACCTCCGTTAACAACTCTGTCAGGCGTGAAAACTGAGTAAATGTGCTCCAAGGTTCGGCCGGCTGTGTGGGCAGTTGGTCCATCCTGTTGGAAGACTGTTGATGTTTCCTCCTCTCTTATTGCTGCCAATCGTATTCACTCGTCCGGGCCACTTTTATTTGCCCCACCCTGTACAATCTCAATTACAGATGACACTTTTACTTATCAAATCAACACATACAGCACTGAGCATTGGAAGCAGGCTTTCCGGAAACAGGTAAGAATGTTTTAATATTTTACTGTGTAATGCTGAAGTAAACTGATTTAAGTAGGACCTAAAGTACCCATGCCTTTTCTGAAATATAGCTTGCAAAGCCAGGCTCTAAACTTTGAACCTACAGTTTGTTTTTTTAAGTCTGAAACGGCACAGTAGTTTCCGCTCCTTAAGCATCAGGTTTCGCTGCTCCCTCGCACCGGGAAATACAGAGGCGGCTCTGCCGCCAATTTTATTACACAATGCGGCCGGCCGCGTGCAACAGAACCCACGTGGACGGGTGGAAAGAAATGTGTCAGGCTACATAATACGTATTTATATGTGTCGTGTATTAAACATTTCTTGTACGTGAATGTGAATCTGCACATGAACTTTCCTAATCCTCCTCACACCTTTCCATAAAGCGTGGCTAAATCTTAGTTGGGAAGTAGTTCTGGTCATGGCCAAGTGGTTCGACCATCCCCCTCCACCAGGGTCCAGGAAGACCTCTGGGTGCCCGCCATATTCTGGAAGTGTTACAGAAGACGGGTAAGTGAGCAGACATGCCCTCAGTGCGTCTGTCTCGATGTTCACGCGTGGAAGAGAGGTATCTGAATAATTGCACCAATTCTTTTATTTCCAGCTTCGGATTGTGTAAGGAAATGAATGTTCTCATTTAATTTCGGAAATTTGACCCCCTGTGTTAATGTATCTGGACTCCAGTTTGCCCGTTATTCTCCTCAAATAGCGGATGTCCCATGTAAAATATTGAGAGACTTTTATGGTATACATTTGGCCAACTCAATTCCGCCTTGCCCGTAGAAATATGCGTGCAGATTGGTATATAATAAACCCGAGCTATAATTTGATAATCTGTAAAACTGTAATATCTGTAAACTGGAACAATTGCTGCAATCGCTGTAAAGTCGAGTGATAATGTTTCAAATAAATAGGTAATCAATGGTCATCAATCTTAACATACCCTAAAAATCTTATACGAGTCAAGTTAAAGGAATTCATTTAAAATAAAAGATATAGAATGCAGGGACCCACACATCAGCGTGTGAGTCCTCCAGCCCCTTTCCTAGTATCGTACAGAAAGGGCACGCTCTCTAGGTAGCGTTTTGAAGCTCCCCTCCCCAGTTATCCATTACGCAAATTTCATTCAGGGCTTGACGACATCAACTTTCATCTGGCGTCCCTAGGCAAGGAGGTCTGACGGTAATCTTTCAAGTTTCTTTCCTCATAATTACAAAAACACGCCTAAAGCTTCTTCTCTAGCACAATGAATCTTAATTTTTATTATATTAATTTTTAACAACGGTACAATAAGTTGTTAAAGTTAATTTTCACACTTTTCTGCAAGCTATAGTTTCTTGAAATATACAACAACTGAGGGTCCAATACAGACGTAATTCGAACGCTGATTCTCAAAGATTCTGTCATGCGCCTTGAGTATCTACAGTTATAAGAGTCGAAGAGCGAAATGGAAACATTAGTTGGGAATTGAGCGACTTCCCCGGCATTATTGTCTGCACACTGAACAAGCAGTACAGGAAACCAAGTCGAAATTCCTAATGGGACTTAAAGTTGAACAATACGTACTCATATTTTTTAATTTATTTCACTTCCGTATACTAAGTGAACGTACCGTCCAGTAACATTTTGTTTCAGCAACTTAAGCACTAACAGATGCTATACACTTCCATTTTCGAATCACTGTCTCACCGAAGTAATAAACGTCAGTGAAGATTCTAAAATAAAATGAAAACAGTCTCGATCACTTTTGCAGATTCTGGGCAGTGACAACCGTACTTCTACGGATCTCACTCCGTCTGCCGCTACCAGCATCCATAATGGCGGTGAAAACCTGAAGAGGATCTGAGGAAGGGGCAGAAACTGGTTGCTAACAAAAAAATCTGAAAACGCGATCGATACTGTTTTATTTGATTTTTAACATTTTATACCGTTCGCTGTGCTCCAATGCTTACTAAAATTTAAAAAAAAAAAACAGTTCCTAGTCAGATGCCACCATTTTTATTTTTTTTTTTTTTTTTTTTTTTTTTTTTTTTTTTTTTTTTTTTGCGCCCGTACCCCAACAGCAAAATGGTTAACCCCCTGAGGTGGTTCTGCAGAGTGTCCCAGCAGCTGTCTGTTTCGACATCAGGTCGTTGCGAGTTGGTTCTGCCGATCCCTGCCTCCCCCTCAGTGTGGTTTTCAGACGGTTATCAACACTCATCTACGCACTGGTGAGCTGGATAAGCTGTTGAACCGCAGTTGTTTTCATGCATACAGGTGGAACTTGAAAAACAAGCGTACATTACCACTCTAGTGAACGGATAGATTTGAACACTCCTACATCCATCTGTAGACTTAACGATTAGACACTTTGTTCAGGCAATACATATTTATAAAAAAAGGTCACATTGTGTTCATATTATAAATATTTAGAAATGACACCTACTATATTGAAATTAGAGAAAAAATAGTTTTATATCCTTCATCGGTGTGAAAAAGCCATATATAAGCACCAAAAAGTTAAGATAAATAAAACTTTATTAGATTTTGTAACCCTGTGTTGCAAATAATCACGTTAAAACATAAAATGTTTCACATAATGAAGTTTCGATGTGTACACGTTTGAACAGAATAAAATTTCCCACCAAACTCTCATGGAGACTACGCCACTCAGTAAAACATTAGCGACACACCAGTTGGAAAAGCCGGATCTGCGTTGTGCTTAGCGGACCGGGTTACCAACTCAAAATCAGGACTGTGCTTCACAAAACGCAGGACATCGCTTTTTTAAAAAGAAAAGGCCTGGCTCTTTATTTTAGACCCAATAAATTGTCTATGTTTACACACAGGGGCAATAAAAATGCTCTAAATTCAATATGAGCAGAAAATAATACGCTGAAAATCTGCTATAGTACTAAACAATAGTGTTTAATTAACCCAAATACAATGAAATTACCTTGAAGTAGTTTTCAGTCTTTTCCAGTGGTGTTTCATTTGAAACTGTGTTCCATTCTGGAAACTTGGCACCCCTTTTTTCCGCTGTCACTACAGTTTGCCTGAGAAGGGGACACTCTCCTGATTAGTAGGGTTCAAGTCGTCACTAAGAGTCTCTATGAATCAGCATTTCTAAACGCGATGACGTATGAAAACTCCAACTTCACATGATTGAATAACAAGCTTTTGTTTCAGAGTGCGGGAGTTTCATTTCGGTTACTGTTCTTCTTTTGCCTTTTTTAGCTAATGTTCAAGATTAATGTCAGTATTCTGCAAGCATAGGTAACCGTTCGATAATATTCACACATGTCAGCAACTGCTTTCTTTGGAAATAGACTTATTAAGTCTGAGGATATTTCAGCTGTCTCATACGAATATGCGTTACACACATATGATGAGGAAAAAAAAGTGTACAGTGTAAGGCTAAATGTCTGTCCTAGAGTTCTAAATGTTTGTCTTTAATAGTAATGTTACTGCGTACAATAATTTCTAAAATTATTACTAAATATTATGTTGTACGTAAAAGCAGAGTATCTCAAAACATGGGACGCTGGCCCCCGGGAAGACTGAAACGAGGTAGGCCTATGAAAGACAGGAATTGCAGAGCAAGACACCTAAGAATAAACACTTATTTTTTTTACAATGTACTGACCAACGATTCTCTTGTCCTGAATCGGTAGATTTAAGAGCACGGGTCTTTCGTGTTTGGCCATCGCTAGTACCTGCAGTCGAAACACGCGGCATAGTCTAACTGTGCGAATATGAGCCAATACGAACTGATTAAGTATAAACAGCAAGCATATCCATCCCGCGGTCATTATATTGCTGTTTGGAAGTAACACTTTTAACTGAACACTTTGTATATAAACAACATAATAGGTAAAATTCAAGACAAATAATATAGTTACTAAAGGTTAATTAATATGCCCAAGAAATAACATACTTTACACTCACACACCACTGCGCTTTCCACAATGTACATTATAGTTTTAGTGATTTTGTAAATAGTATTTAGAAACATCCATCCGTAAATTAAGTTGTAGCGAACCGGGATTGTAAGGCTCGAAGTAGCCCCGAGGCTTTCAGACCAGGCGGATTCAGATAGGGTAACGTTTCCCTCTCTCTCTTTCTATCCAAGCCTTTCCTATCATCTATCATCACATCTTCTCAAAATGTCCATATTTTTGAGGTTTTTTTTCTTTCAACTTCTAATATACTTTTAATTTAATACTACTTCCGTTGTAATTGTTGAAAACAATAATTGCTATTTGTGATGTGGAATATGTTTTGTAAGCTACATAAAAAGCTATAAAATGAATGACCTGTTATAAAATGTGAGGCAACAGGCCTCTAAATGAGGAATAAATCGAATTCAAATTCAGAATTGTACAAGGGGTCTCCACACCGTGCAGACGTCATTACGCACGTGGCAGGCCCTCTCGCTGCATTTTCTTCAAAGAAGAAAGGGCCGAGAATAAAGGTGCTTGTAGATCTAAGAACCTTCAACATCGCAGCGCGTCAGCAATCGTTGGTTAATATATTAAAAACCTAAAAACCCGCCTCGATTGCGAAAAAGGCACCTAGTGTTAAGTGTTAACCCATAAGATGGCCTTTTTCCATTCTAATATTCATCGAGTTACAGCTATCCATCTTGCAACAGATGCGGTAGAAACTGAACTGGTCACACTCGAGAATAATGCTATAAATAATGGCTATAGGCCTCAGTTAGATAGATAACAAGAAAATAAAGAAAAATAATATTACGTCTTTCACCCTAGGAGATGAATTGGATGACAAACAAGTGGCAACGATGTCTATCCCTTACATAGGCAATATAAGTTACAAATTGGGGCGTTTACTCAGAGCCCATAATTTCAGAGTCGCCTATTCTACTAATAATAATTTACATAGGAATTTAATCCACTCCATGCAGAATAAGAGCGCTAAACTTTCCCAATCAGGAGTATATAAAATTACGTGCGGGGATTGTCCAAAATTTTACATCGGGCAAACGGGACGAGCTCTGGGTCTCAGGTATAAAGAGCATATTCGTACTAGAAGCGGTGACGGTACTAAGGACTCTACTTATGCGCAACACCTCGTGCAAACGGCTTATGCGCCGAGCCCTCCAGTTAATATCGAGGTACTTCATGCCGAGGTTTAAGGGCTTAAAACTGGATGTTTTAGAAGAAATGAAGATGTTTAAGAATCTGCAACATGCTAAAGACAATATCCTTAACGACCAACCCCTACGAAGAAAATTTTTTGAAGGTTTCGCACCTTTAATTTGTTCTTCATACTTGTAAATCTGATGATCTGGGGATTTTCACATTCGTGCGCGGTTGGTCAAGCTGTTCATCTTTTTTCTTTTTATCCTCATTTTACTTTTACGATGAAGGTGATTTTAGCCCGTTGAACACCTCACGTTTTATCCCTATATCTTTATTACCACGACGTCTTTAGATTACGTCCCCTCAGCCCCCCCCCCCCCCCCACTCTAACTACTGGCTTTAGGTATTAGGTATAGTTTTTAAGAGTTCCTCCTGTTGTCATAGGTAGCTTCATATATAAACTTCTTTCCTAGCATAAGCAACCGTGTGCGGTTATTTTTAGGTTTCATCTCCTATTTAGCTCGTCACTTATTCTATCCATTCCAGTTTTCGATATACGTTGATCCATGGTTGGGAGTATTGGGCTGTTTAGCGCCGACCCATGTATAAACTTTCTCGCATTCAAGTAACTTCCCTTGTCTTGCGCATGTGCATAGGTAGCGGGTCGGCCTTGTAAGTGAGCGACCGTTTGTAGCTGCAGTTTATGGCGGGTCATGGCCCATCGAACATAGGACGGTGTGAGGTGAAACGTGCACCATTAAGTTAAGTAGTGGTTTTGACTTTGTACATATGTACTGATTGTGTTTTCCTTTCGTTTTTCGTTTATAAATGTATAGCTATGGTGTTCTTTTAATCATTGACAAAGGCACTTGTGGGTTCTATTGTTGTTATGAAGAAGGTGTAGTTATCTACGCCGAAAACTGGGTTAACACTTACCACCAGGTGCTTTTTTCGCAATCGAGACGGGTTTTTAGTTTTTTTTAATGTGCTTGTAGATCCACATAACACAATCGCATACGGCGAAACACGAAAGAATAGCCGAAATTCGGCAGTTCTGTGTATTCATTGCACCCTGTAGTGTCAAATGAGCCTCGTTACTGCACAGAATATTGCTGGCCGATTGTCATCAATTTCGATCCGTGCCAGAAACTGAAGAGAAAATTCAGAACTTTGCTGAGGATCATGAGGTTTCAATTGCTACACCGTCTGAACCTTGTACGGGTACCAGCGTCAAAACAAACCGCAAAATTTCCCGTACTGTTGCCCATGGGATGGACAATTCTCGTGCCACTGCAAGGTCTGCTGCGGCAACAGCTACCTCGTCAGTGACACTGGGAGAGGGCACCTTCCTTTCCAGGTGCCACACCAAGTTCACACTAGTTTTCGCATTTCACTATCATCTTCTTTAACCATTAAATGACATCGGGCTTCTCCTCAGATATTTCAGTCGGCGACACTCCCTCAATGCACTGTAATTCAAAATTGTTAAGGTTTTCGTGGCCACTTGTTGACAAACTGCCTATTGGCTCCTGTCTCGGGTTCTTCGGCCGACGTTCATCTAATGATTTCACTAATGTTTCGCCAGCACGAGTGGCTGGCATTGTCAAAGCTTCACCCTCCATTGCCGGTGGTGAACTTCAGCCGAGCTCGCGGCCGCAGGCTATATGTACCTGGCGCGCCAACGTCCGAGGTTGTTTGGGGAAGGAGACCACACAGCGAGGTCACCGGTCTCATCGGATTAGGGAAGGATGGGGAAGGAAGTCGGCCGTGCCCTTTCAAAGGAACCATCCCGGCATTTGCCTGGAGCGATTTAGGGAAATCACGGAAAACCTAAATCAGGATGGCCGGAGGCGGGATTGAACCGTCGTCCTCCCGAATGTGAGTCCAGTGTCTAAGCCAACGCCCGAGGGCTTCTCCGCGGTCATTTCCGGTGCGTTTCTCCTCTTGCTACCTGCGACGGTTGTTAGCTGCAGTACGGGAAGCCAGCATCCGTTTACCTTAAGGCTTTCCTCAGTTGAAACTGTTCGCCTGTTTTTGTACTTCTACAACTTCTCTGAACAAGCGCGGGTGATAGTGCTTCTCTAAGCCAGAACTTCCGTGTCGGCGAATTTTATTACGTGGTCGGTCTTACTCAGTGCGTGCTCTGCCACGGCCGATTTCTCCACCTGCCCCAACTTGCAATGTCGCTTATGCTCTTTGATCCTGGTGTTAATTGATCGTCCAGTCATTCCGACATAAACTTTTCCGCATGTGCATGGTATACGGTATATTCCAGACATTGCAAGTGGGTCCCTTTTCTCCTTCGCCGAGCTAAGACACTCTTCGACCTTCTTTGTCGGTTTGAAAATCGCCTTTACGCCATGCTTACGCAATATACGGCCGATTCTCTCCGTCACTCTGGGAAGGTATGGCAGAAAGGCCGTACCCAACATTTCTTTTTCTGATTCCTTACTTCGTCGAGTGTTTGGCTCTGTCGCACTTCTAATATAATTTGTGGAGTACCCATTGCTCCTCAGAACACTTTCCAGGTGTTGCATGTCTCGTCTTAGGTGTTGCGCCTCACATATTCGTCCTGCGCTCGTTACGAGCGTATTAATCATGCCTCTTTTCTGGCTCGGGTGGTGGTTTGATAGTCCGTGTGTGTCGGTTTCGATACACGCTCTGGTCGCAGGTTCGAATCCTACCTCGGGCATGGATGTGTGTGACGTCCTTAGGTTAGTTAGGTTTAAGTAGTTCTAACTTCTAGGGGACTGATGACCTCAGATGTTAAGTCCCATAGTCCTCAGAGCCATTTGAACCATTTGTCCTTTTCTACTTCCATGGTAAATGTTACGTTGTAATGGAAGCTGTTCAAGTGTCTTAGGAAGTAACCGAGCTGTTCTTCACCATGGCTCCGCGACACGAAAGTATCATCGACGTACCTGTACCACACCTTATGATTGCAAATTGCAAAGTCCAGTGCCTGTGCTTCGAATTGTTCCATGAGGAAGTTGGCCACCACTGGAGTAAGTGGGCTACTCATGGCGACACCTTCCAGCTGTTCGTAGAAATCGCCATTCCGCGCGAAATAGCTCGTGGTGGGACATGCGTGGAAGAACTTTGTGATATCTTGCAGGAAAATGGAACCAATGTGCTCCAGAGCATCACTGAATGGCATTTTCGTAAACAAAGAAACTTCATCAAAGCTGACCAGGATGTCGTTTGGTGCAAGTTTCAGTTCCTTCGGCTTCTCAATGAAATGTCCTGAGTCCTTTATGTATGTGTCGGTCTTCCCCACGTGCGGCTGGAGCAGAGAGGCCAAGTGTTTTGCCAGTTTATAAGTTGGTGAGCCAGGAGCGCTAACAGTCGGTCTTAGTGGAACGTTCCATTCCCCTTCACAGTTCCACCTCATATCGCTTTATAACGTTACGCCCAGATATTTAAAAGACATGACTGTGTCAAGCAAGACACTAGTACACCGTATCCAAACATTACAGGTTTGATCCTTCTATCACTCGCATTGACCTTCATTTTTCCACATTTAGGGCTGCCTGGCATCCATCACATCCATCACACCAACTGGAAATTTTTTTATAAATCGTAATGTATATTCCTACAGTAACCAAACTTCGACATCTTACCGTGCACCACGGCATCATGAGATAACAACCGCAGATTCCTGCCCACTCTCTCAGGCAAACAACAGCAGTCCTGTTACACTTCCGTGCGGTACTCCTGACCCCGTTGTCTCTGACGAACACTCGCCGTCGAGAACAACATGCTGGGTTATTGATTAGGAAGTCTTCGAGCCACTGACATACCTGTGTACTTATGCTAGTACCTTTCTTACCAGCCTGCAATGGGGCACCGTGTCAAATGCTTTCCAGAAATGTAGAAATATGAAATCTGCCTATTGTCCTTCATCCGCAGTTCTTAGTGTAGCGTGTGAGAAAAGGGGAAGCTGATTTTGCACATGTTAGAGTGGACGTGTTTGTCACGTCAAACAACGGTAAAAGCGTAGAAAGCCGGCAGTTACAAACTTAACACCAAGCGCCTTCTAAACTGCCGTACCACGCAACTGTGCCAAAGGAGGAATAGATGTTGCAGTGTCAGCTCGCACTGAGTTCGCTACGAGCTGATTAGAGACGGAGTACATGTTCGAATTCGGGAAGGACAGAGAAGGGAACCCGCAAGACATCAAACAGCTCTTCCACGCATGTCACACTGTAATTGATGCCGATCACACGAAACAGTTTCAGTAACAGAGCGCGGTCTCTCTTCTCGATATCCATACTGATCAATCAAGTTATGGCTTGTCAAATGACAACTTGGATGTCGTACTATCGTGTAAACAGTGTACAGCGCCAGATTTGCACCTGGTCGCCAAAACTGGAACAATTTTTTTTCCAGCGGAAATCAGTGCTACTTTAGCATATCTACCGAGTTCGGCTGCTGTACGGTAATCACAGCCCACACTGGACCCTCATGAGTAGCTGCACTTTAATTATAACCGGCCGGTACACATGAGTGTACCGCTGCAGTGTCCGATGATTATGATTTTATCCATACTGGATGAGAGGTCGTGGTTGGGAATGTCAATGTCAAAAAATATATCGGTTCAACCACTTGTTTATAGTGTAAAACACTAAGATTGACTAGTTTCGGAAGTCAAGCTTCCATCATCAGAATAATAAAAAGTAAAAGAACCTGTTAAAACTCGCTAAAATGAAACATGCACCAGGCACAATAAAATTGATAATAAAATTAAAACATCGTGGCTACTTCCCTTGTTGCAGCCGTGTCTTCCAAGGTGCATCTCCACATAGTCGTCAAAATATATAAAACTCTAATATGGTGTCGTCTGTGGTGTTCAACATCTAACCACATGGCTCTCTACTCTATCGTCGTAAACCGCCCGTGCGTCTTCGTCGATACCACACACCACGTAGCCAAACACGACACTGAAACGCGAGTAAGCTCACGAGCAAGTAAACAAGGAAGTCACAGAGATGTCTATACAAACAGATAAGGTACACATGTTCCAAGGACCTCATGAAATGATGGTATCCTGCCAAGTGCTAAGAATGTAGTTACTAAAAGAAACCAGTGAAATGTTTGAAAAAGTTATGTGTATCACCAGTTAGCTGTTCATTCAGTGTGTTCTGTTTATCCACGCCATGTTGGGAATAGATCAGGATCTCGTTATTTTACAAAGACAGGACAAAGGCAAAAAGCTGGATCTACCAGAACAGGTGGAAATTACGATACATAGCGTGGATAATCAGAACACACTGAATGAACAGCTAACTGGTGATACACATAACTTTTTCAAACGTTTCACTGGTTTCTTTTAGTAACTACATTCTTAGCAGTTGGCAGGATGCCATCATTTCATGAGGTCCTTGGAACATGTATACGTTATCTGTTTGTACAGACATCTCTGTGACTTCCTTGTTTACTTGCGCCTGAGCTCACTCGCGTTTCAGTTTCGTGTTTGGCTACGTGGCGTGTGGTATCAACGAAGACGCACTGGCGGTTTACGACGATAGAGGAGAGAGCCATGTGGTTAGATGTTGAACACCATAGGCGACACCATTTTAGAGTTTTTTACTTTTATTTTGACGACTATGTGGAGATGCGTCTTGGAAGACACGACTGCAACAAGAGAAGTAACCACGATGTTTTAATTTTATTATCAATTTTATTGTGCCTGGTGCCTGTTCCATTTTAGCGAGTTTTAACAGGTGAAACGTTGTTGCATTAATTTGTTCTGCAAGCGGTGCTGATAGACAATAAAAGCGGGTTAACAGCTGTTTAGCATATTAAACTTGATTCATAACTGAACTGGTGCTTTACTTAAGATTGTGAAAATGTGAGTTTGTAATCTTACAGAACACATCAAATATGGAGCCAAGATTGGGAGACTGCATACAACACTGCATTCATAAAATAATACACGAAGAACGTTGAAACATATGAAAGAGGAAATTAACCACAACCAACCGATTCAATTTTCACCCAAAGAAGTAACGTTCGTAGCGCAATCCTGTCCGTCATGTAATTACCACACACTGGTATACTAAATTCATACTAACTCTCTGTGAAATCTTCCCGAAAAGAATAGCTGAGGGCTACTTTCATGAGTACACCGCATGCTTCACGTGGTCAACTTGGTTTACACAAAGAGTGTAACTCCACAATAATTTTGATAATTAGATCGAAAAACAATTTACAAAAGAAAAACCTCGAACTGGTTACTATCTTCTTACTATTAACCTGATGGCTCAAACAATTGTATAAGCACGTGGTACTGGTCTCACAAAGTACACCCCACGTGGGTTGAACATAAAGAAAAACTGCTATATTCAAAAATATTGTCAAGGCGAGACGTTATAATCTCACGCACATTCGCATTTAAGATTGATGATCTTTGTTAGAGTTACTGATGAACACGTGGTTCCACTTTACTCACAAAGTAGTGACAAAGCAACTACTGGAAGATATTCTGAACTTCACACTCGAATCACACCGCGTTGCAATTTAAGATAACATTCGATATTTTAGAGCTAAACTTGAAATAAAGGTGATTAAATTTTCAGTTAGGCTGAACTTAAGAAATCCATTGTCGTACGGACTTGGAGACACGCGCTTACCCGGAGATCTTACCACTTCAGACGCTCCCAGCGGGCAGACTGCCGTGGTCCCTTCCTGAGAGTCCTCACAGTTACAAACGGAAGTGGCCAGAGAGGCAGCTTCCTATACCAACATGACAAGGGACGGACAGGACCATACTAAGAACAGAACCCTCTCTGCTTTTAAAAAGCGTAGCTACCTGTTCCGACGTTGGTCCTACTGTTCTCTAGCAGACAAGCTTGTGTGCTACCATCAAGCATGCAACTAGAAATACATTTGCTCATTCATCCTTTCACACAGATGGGAAGGGGGATGACAGTATCTTATCATATGCTGTATATAAAAGAAAGCGGATGTCGGTTCCGTATGAGACTGTGTGACATGAATTACATATAAACTGTGTTTTAAAGTGTAGTAGTGTGACAGATCGTTCTCGTTTATGTGTAAAAGTAACACGTTTCACTGCTCAGTCTTCTCCCTGCCGTAAATGACAGCAGATTTAAGAAATTAACATGAAAGGAATCCAACAGAGACCTGTCAGAGGTTCTTTTACTTTTTATTATTCTGATGATGAAAACTTGACTTCCGAAACGCGTCAATCTTAGTGTTTTACACTCTAAATAAGTGGTTGAGCCCATATATTTTTTAACAGTGTACGAAGAGTTCCACTGGCCAGGGAAGCGGGAAGCCGCGTAGCAGCGCGAGAGTCTCGCCTCGCCGTGCTGCCGCGGCGGCCGATCCTGCATGAATGAGCGAGAGGCAGAGGCAGCAGCTGAATGAGTCTGTGCGGTGCGGTGACTCACAGCCAGTGGCTCCGTGACCGCTGGCAGACGCGGCCGGGACTGAGCGAGAGCAGTGAGCCCAAGGATCGGGGCAGCGCGTGTGCCGCGACCGTGCCGGCCGGACGGCACACCGCGCGCTAACCGCGGTCGATAGGTCGCCCCCGCTTCCAAAATACCGCCGCGGCGAAAACGTGACCGGAAAGGCGAGCGTCCCGGCGCCAGATTCCGACTGCGCGCTGCCAACTTATTCCCGCCTGCCGCCGCGGTATTGGCCGCCACCGCGACCGTAGCCTCCGCGTCATCTGCTCTCTGCCCTTCGAGGAAGATATCGCATTCCTGCCGCCGCCCTACCTAATGCTAACAAGGGTGCCACACACCAGAAAGGTGTTCAGTTCCACTGCGAACCGTGGGCACCACGACCGTATTATTGTCACTATATTTTGGATCGGTAACTGCTACAGTTAACTGCTAACGTTAAAAGAGACGCTCTTCTGTAAACGTAGTATTATTTCATGCAATAAAACTGAAGATATGTGGCGGAAGCAAAGAGAGCTTCACTGCAAGTTTAAACGCAGCCAAAAAGAAGCTAAACGATGTCAAAGTTAGCGTAAGGAGGGCTATGCGTCAAGCGTTCAGCCAATTCGAAAGTAAAATTCTACGTACCGACTTGACAGAAAATCCTAGGAAGTTCTGGTCTTACGTTAAATCAGTAAGTGGCTCAAAACAGCATATCCAGACACTCTGGGATGATGATGGCATTGAAACAGAGGATGACACGCGTAAAGCTGAAATACTAAACACCTTTTTCCAAAGCTGTTTCACAGAGGAAGACCGCACTGCAGTTCTTTCTCTAAATCCTCGCACAAACGAAAAAAATGGCGTCCAAGGAATAGAAAAGCAACTGAAATCACTCAACAGAGGAAAGTCCACTGGACCTGACAGGATACCAATTCGATTCTACACAGAGTACGCGAAAGAACTTGCCCCCCTTCTAACAGCCGTGTACCGCGGGCCTCTAGAGGAACGGAAGGTTCCAAATGATTGGAAAAGAGCACAGGTAGTACCAGTCTTCGAGAAGGGTCGTCGAGCAGATGGGCGAAACCTCTACACCTATATATCTGACACCGATCTGCTGTAGAATTTTAGAACATGTATTTTGCTCGTGTATCATGTCATTTTTGGAAACCCAAAATCTACTCTGAAGGAATCAACATGGATTCCGGAAACAGCAACCGTGTGAGACCCAACTCCCTTTATTTCTTCATGAGACCCAGAAAATATTAGACGCAGGCTCCCACGTAGATGCCATTTTCCTTGACTTCCGCAAGGCGTTCGATACAGTTCCACACTGTCGCCTGATAAACAAAGTAAGAGTCTACGGAATATTAGACCAGCTGTGTGGCTGGATTGAAGAGCAGCAAACAGAACACAGCATGTTGTTCTCAATTGAGAGACGTCTACAGACGTTAAAGTAACCTATCGCGTTCCACAGGGGAATGTTATGGGACCATTGTTTTCGCAATATACAGGGTGTTACAAAAAGGTATGGCCAAACTTTAAGGAAACATTCCTCACACACAAAGAAAGAGAATATGTTATGTGGACATGTGTCCGGAAACGCTTACTTTCCATGTTAGAGCTCATTTTATTATTTCTCTTAAAATCACATTAATCATTGAATGGAAACACACAGAAACAGAACGTACCAGCGTGACTTCAAACACTTTGTTACAGGAAATGTTCAAAATGTCCTCCGTTAGCAGAGGATACATGCACCCTCCGTCGCATGGAATCCCTGATGCGCTGATGCAGCCCTGGAGAAAGGCGTATTGTATCAAGCCCTAGAGAATGGCGTATTTTATCACAACCGTCCACAATACAAGCACGAAGAGTCTCTACATTTGGTACCGGGGTTGCGTAGACAAGAGCTTTCAAATGCCCCATAAATGAAAGTCAAGACGGTTGAGGTCAAGAGAGAGTGGAGGCCATGGAATTGGTCCACCTCTACCAATCCATCTGTCACCGAATCTGTTGTTGAGAAGGGTACGAACACTTCTACTGAAATGTGCAGGAACTCCATCGAGCATGAACCACATGTTGTGTCGTACTTGCAAAGGCACATGTTCTAGCAGCACAGGTAGAGTATCCCGTATGAAATCACGATAACGTGCTCCATTGAGCTTAGGTGGAAGAACATGGGGCCCAATCAAGACATCACCAACAAGCCTGCCCAAACGTTCACAGAAAATCTGTGTTGATGACGTGATTGCACAATTGCGTGCGAATTCTCGTCAGCCAACACCTGTTGATTGTGAAAATTTACAATTTGATCACCTTGGAATGAAGCCTCATCCGTAAAGAGAACATTTGCACTGAAATGAGGATTGACACATTGTTGGATGAACCATTCGCAGAACTGTACCCGTGGAGGCCAATCAGCTGCTGATAGTGCGTGCACACGCTGTACATGGTACGGAAACAACTGGTTCTCCCGTAGCACTCTCCATACAGCGACGTGGTCAACGTTGCCTTGTACAGCAGCAACTTCCCTGACGCTGACATTAGGGTTATCGTCAACTGCACGAAGAATTGCCTCGTCATTGCAGGTGTCCTCGTCGTTCTAGGTCTTCCCCAGTCGCGAGTCATAGGCTGGAATGTTCCATCCTCCCTAAGACGCCGATCAATTGCTTCGAACGTCTTCCTGTCGGGACACCTTCGTCCTGGAAATCTGTCTCGATACAAACGTACCGCGCCACGGCTATTGCCCCGTGCTAATCCATACATCAAATGGGCATCTGCCAACTCCGCATCTGTAAACATTGCACTGACTGCAAAACCACGTTCGTGATGAACACTAACCTGTTGATGCTACGTACTGACGTGCTTGATGCTAGTACTGTAGAGCAATGAGTCGCATGTCAACACAAGCACCGAAGTCAGCATTACCTTCCTTCAATTGGGCCAACTGGCGGTGAATCGAGGAAGTACAGTACATACTGACGAAACTAAAATGAGCTCTAACAGGGAAATTAAGCATTTCCGAACACATGTCCACATAACAACTTTTCTTTATTTGCGTGTGAGGAATGTTTCCTGAAAGTTTGGCCGTAGCTTTTTGTAACACCCTGTATTTTGGATAGGAAACTGCTACAGTTAACTGCTAACGTTACAAGAGAGGCTCTTCTGTAAACGTAGAATTATTATATGCAGTAAAAGTGAAGATATGTGGTGGAAGTAATCATCACAGCACATGTTATACCTCATACACTGAAGAGCCAAAGAAACAGGTACACCTGCCTAATATCGTGTAGGCCCCCCGCGAGGAAGCAGAAGTGCCACAACACGACGTTGCATGGACTCGACTAATGTCTGAAGTACTGCTAGAGGGAATTGAAACCATGAATTCTGAAGGGCTTGTAAATAGGCAGTTTAGGTTTTTATGTTGGTAACGCCATGTAGCGCTCTCTATGAAAATCACTGACTGTGTTGCGTGCAGTCTGTGGTTGGTTGGCATTGTTCGAATATTTTCTGTTGTAGTGTTGGGCAGTTGGATGTGAACAGCGCATAGTGTTGTGCAGTTGAACACTATTAAGGTGAATACATTGTGTGTTCTCTACCAAAATCTTCCATTTGCTAACTATGCCTATCAGTAGTTAGTGCCTTCAGTAGTTAGAATCTTTTATTTAGCTGGCAGTATTTGTGATCGCTGTATTGCAGTATTTGCAGTAACGAAGATTTTTGCGAGGTAAGTGATTCATGAAAAGTATAGGTTATTGTTAGTCAGGGTCATTCTTTTGTAGGGATTTTTGAACGTCAGATTGCAGTGCGCTGAAAAAAAAAATGTGTATCAGTTTAGTGATGATCAGAATAAGTAAAGAAATGTCTGAGTACATTCAGTTTTGCTCAGCTGTCTGAAAATCAAATCACGTAAGAGGTTTACCAGCACAGTCATTCTTAATTTTTCTAAGCGTATGTTACAGGCTGTCCATAAATCCGTGACAGTAAGAGGTGATGGAGATCTCTTTTGATCAGCACATTGCAAGGCATCCCAAATATGGTCAATAATGTTCATGTCTTGGGTCTCTGGTGGTCAGCGGAAGTGTTTAAACTCAGGAGAGTGTTCCTGGAGCCACATCTGGACGCGTGGGGTGTCGTACTGTCCTGTTGGAAATGCCCAGAGTGTCTTATTGTCCTACTGGAATTGCCCATGTCCGTCGGAATGCACAATGGACATGAATGGATCCAGGTGATGAGACAGGACGCTTACGTACGTGTCACCTGTTAACACTAGAATCTAGACCTGCCAGGGGTCCCATATCACTCCAACTGCATACACACCACGCCATTACAGAACCTCCACCAGCTTGAGTAGTCCCCAGCTGACATGCAGGCTCCATGGATTCATGAGGTTGTCGTACTTGCACATGTCCATCCGCTCGATACAATCTGAAACAGGACTCATCGGTCCAGGCAACATGTTTCCACTCATCAACAGTCCAATGTCGGTGTTGACTGCCACAGGCGAGGCGTAAAGCTTTGTGTCGAGCAGTCATCAAGGGTACACGAGTGGGCCTTCGGCTCCGATAGCCCATATCGATGGTGCTTCCTCGAATGGTTCGCACGCTGGCTCTCGTTGATGGCTCAGCACTGCAGCAATTTGCGGAAGGGTTGCACTTCTGTCACTCTGAACGATTCTCTTCAGTCATCGTTGATGCTGTTTTTGCAGGAGCTTTTTCCTGCCGCAGTGATGTCGGATTCCCGAGATTCATGGAACACTCGTGAAATGGTCGTATGGGAAAATCCCCACTTCATCGCTACCTCGGAGATGCTGTGCCCCATCGCTCGTGCGTTGACTACAACACCAAGTTCAAAAACACTTAAGTCTCGATAACATGCAATTGTAGCAGCAGTAACCGATCCAACAACTGCGTTAGACACTTGCATACAGGCGTTGCCCACCGTAGGGCCGAATTCTGCTTGTTTATATGTCTCTGCATTTGAATACGCACTCCTACATGAGTCTCTTTGGCGCTTCGATGTAGAATATTATGTGCTGTTATGACATGGACCTACAAGGTACGAATAATTTGCATTGAAGATGGTCACACAATGGCCAAAATAGATCTGTAAAGTAAGGGATTTCAATATTTCCGACCGATGCTGTAAGTTGCTCTTTGTCTCTGTTTCTGTCTGAAATTTACTCCAGTTTTACATAACCTAATATGAACTGAACTGTAACTGATCTGAATGCAGCTTGACTTTGTGTTAAATACGCAAAGGAAGTAAAACAACTAGCTGGCCCTAATTAAAATTTCCACTTACCATGCGTCTTGACAACAATGTTGCAGATTTCTTGAAAGCACAACAGAAAAAAAGCAAGCAAGCAGCGGCTAAGCTACATTTCTGTCTCTAAATACTTATTTAAACTGTTGTATGTGGTAATGCGTAACGATAAACAGTGGAGTGGGGAGAAGAAATATTCCTATTAAATGATATACCAAGACAACGATTTTAGAATGAAATATATATTCAGAAAGACAGAACGAAACTTCGTGTGATCATCAAACATAACATGGGTCTGAACAATACTATGGAGATAGTGAACAATGATTTAAGGAAGAAGGGTACAAAGATAATAGAGAATTTCTATAAAAATGAAACAGCTTAATCCTTAATATCCAAATACATGACTCAGGGAAGTGGGCTGGTCTTACTTTCAGCTCTGAGCAAGTTAAGTAGCTGACAATAATGATTCCTAGCTGCAAAGAGCTGCAGTCTTACCTCAAACTTCTCTTCAAAAATAATGACATTATTCAAAATTTACGTTCGTTTCACCTATCAGCATACCCGTCACGCTCGTCCTTGCTGTCCTTTCTTCATCAAAGGGACACAGTCACAAAGCTTGTGTAACAGTAACGTGACTTGCTGTCACTCTTGCGTGCACGTCGATGACATATAAAATTAAAATGACATAACCACGTTACAATACTGCCATTTATCCAAAATATATTCGATACGATTTCTGCAGTTTCTTTTGTTTTTAATGGTGCGTGAGGGCAGTACTCAAATATTATTCTACGAAAGCATTTGACGCAATCGTCTAAAATTTTCGAGAAAATCGACGTTAAAGTTCTTCGATCGACTTTTTAGAAAAGGCTGCGCACTGAACTGCTTTTCGGAAGGGGGGGAGGCGGTTTTGGTGCTCGGTTCCTATTTGAGCTAGGAACATGGGGTACGTAGTTTTTTTCTTTAGCCTGGACCAAGCGGCCGTTTAGGCAATTCGAACGTCTTATTGTAACTACGTTACAGAAGGTTAAGCAAGTTTCGAACGTTGCGCTGCAGGTGGCGCCCAGGGAAATTGTGCGCATCGATTAATTCCTGATGCGAAATATTTTAAATGGGCTAGAATTAATGCTCGGCTAATGGCAGCATTTGCACCGTTCGGATTTTCCGTCAATACAGTCATCCTCGTTTGTATTTAAAGTGCAAAAAAGTCATCCTCGTTCAGATTTTACGTGCAAAAACGGCCACCCATATATAACTGTGGACTGGAGAGAGGCTGATCGTTCGCATTTACTTCACCGGTGTATCAGACGGCGGTCTAAGATAGGTTTTTACCGTCCGAAAAAAATCTTGCTTCATTTGGATTTCACGTACAAAAAACACATGTTTTTCTGAGAGGTTTTTGGCGTGCATCGCAATTCCTTAAACTTGTACGAATCGGTTCCAACTTTGACACAGATAGACAAATGGATAAAGTCAAAACGAAACGTTTCTTCGTCCGTTCTCGAGATACGATAGTGTAAAGTCGAGCTGAAAACAGCACATAAAACTCGTTCTTATGTGAATTGAATGCGCGGAAATGGCTTAAAGTGAATCAGATGAATAAAAATGCACTGTTACGATAAAATTGGAAACTCGTTTTCGAAAATTCAGCTTCATGCAGAGTCGCGCTTTTTTACGAGTTAACCCTATTTCTCCAGCGCAGTGAACTCTCTACGTGATGGCACACCTGCATCTTGCAATTTATAGGCTGAAGTTCCATATCCTGTGCCTGAAATCTAGAAGATTCGCCAGCTGTAGTGAACAATGTATAACATCATATGACTGAAGAGCATACATGTAATAGCTAAAAAAAGTTATTCTGGGAGGACAAAATTTCGGGAGTGGATTAAAAGTGCGAATATGCCACGATGTTTTGATTTAAATGTCGTTGAAGCTGCCACTTAAGTCGGAAAGCTAGTTCCCTTCTTTTACATCCTTAACTCTGCCCAGGACATAGTCGCTTTTTTGAACTGTGATAGGATCATTCTGGTTCACTAATGGTAGAACAGTTTTCGACGGGGCACATGGCTCTGTCGGTAGCGTACGCGTAATCGCTGGTTCGAAAAATGAAACAGCTTAATCACTTAATATCCAAATACATGACTCAGGGAAGTGGGCTGGTCTTACTTTCAGCTCTGAGCAAGTTAAGTAGCTGACAATAATGATTCCTAGCTGCAAAGAGCTGCAGTCTTACCTCAAACTTCTCTTCAAAAATAATGACATTATTCAAAATTTACGTTCGTTTCACCTATCAGCATACCCGTCACGCTCGTCCTTGCTGTCCTTTCTTCATCAAAGGGACACAGTCACAAAGCTTGTGTAACAGTAACGTGACTTGCTGTCACTCTTGCGTGCACGTCGATGACATATAAAATTAAAATGACATAACCACGTTACAATACTGCCATTTATCCAAAATATATTCGATACGATTTCTGCAGTTTCTTTTGTTTTTAATGGTGCGTGAGGGCAGTACTCAAATATTATTCTACGAAAGCATTTGACGCAATCGTCTAAAATTTTCGAGAAAATCGACGTTAAAGTTCTTCGATCGACTTTTTAGAAAAGGCTGCGCACTGAACTGCTTTTCGGAAGGGGGGGAGGCGGTTTTGGTGCTCGGTTCCTATTTGAGCTAGGAACATGGGGTACGTAGTTTTTTTCTTTAGCCTGGACCAAGTGGCCGTTTAGGCAATTCGAACGTCTTATTGTAACTACGTTACAGAAGGTTAAGCAAGTTTCGAACGTTGCGCTGCAGGTGGCGCCCAGGGAAATTGTGCGCATCGATTAATTCCTGATGCGAAATATTTTAAATGGGCTAGAATTAATGCTCGGCTAATGGCAGCAT